>NC_140753.1:16695000-17895000 GCF_051527215.1 Medicago sativa | reverse complement strand
CGCAAATAGCAAGAAGTAGTGACAAAAATAGCAAAAACAGGGGGAATTCACAGGAAAACCAAACCCAAACCCAAGCCCAAGGAGGAAATGGATCCTGGATCCTTCAGGAATCACAGAAGGCCGTTGGATTGATCCAACTGGATCAACCCCTAGATCTGATGGCCAGGACGTAAAGCCAGCGAACCAAGACTGAACCAGACCGGTTCAGTCACCTATACAAAGGCTGGTGGACCGGTCCAATTCATTATCACCATTCGTTTCTCTCTCTTCTCTCAGGTTTCTCTCGTCCTCTCTCATGTTTCCGTCGTCTTCTCCGGCGGGTTTCACCGCCGCCGGAGACCTAACCGTCACCCAAACTCACCAAAATCCTATGATCTAAAGCTTTTCACCGTTTATTCTTTGTTCTAAACATGAATCAATCAACAGAAATCACAAAAAAGACCTAGATCTATGTAGATCGGAACTATATCTTTACGGTTTTGCAAACTTTTTATGTTTTCTGAAACTTTTGAAAGGAACTTCATGAAAGTTTCCGATCTACATGGATTTAGACACAAAAGATGCTAGTAAACGGCAGAACACAGGACTTTGAAAGGAGAAGAAGGATCTGAGGGTTTACCTGCTGGAAATCGGAGATTTGAGCGACGGAACGGTTAGAAAACGTCCTGATGCTTTCTTCTTGTCTCTGGTAATCTTCTTGATTCGAACTTTGAAGATAAGTCGAAGTTTCTTCGTCTTCTCACCCTTCGTCTCTGTGATTTTGTCGAACTGGTTCTTTTTACTTCGGTTCCTCTTCTTCTCGCCTCTTCGTCTCTGTGATCACACTGATTCGTCCTTTGGATGATTCAGTGTTAGAATTGCAGAGGCTTTCGTTCGATGATGAAGATTCTCTTCGAATCTCTGAGAACTTCGAACTAAATTTTTTTTAATTCGAACAAATTTTGTTACGTAATTGTTGGATTGAATCTTGCGTGATGAAATTGATGAGAATCTGTGGTGAATTGGCGTGGATTTGTGTTCTGGAAATTCAGTTAGGGTTTGAATGGGGATGAACATTCATGGTGTTCATATGATTTTCTGGAATTTTCTGGTGTTTGATCTTTGATGATCAGAGAGAGAAATTGGGGATTGTTTTTGGTGATTTGGCGCGTGATCAATGGTTATGTGATGATTGGGCCTTTTATAGGCTGACACATGTGTTAGTTGGACCAATGCCTTGCTGCCACGTGGGTTTGGACTTGTAACAAACTGTTGGGCCATTCTGCAATTTCCAGGACTTAAAGGACTGACCTGCAAAAATGTTAAGGACTAATCTGCAATTTATTGAAATTAGAGGACTGGACTGCAATTAACCCAAAGGACTTAAAAAAAAAACTTAAAAGGACTAAAAGCTAAAAATAAAAACCTTAAAAGAAATAAAAATGACAAAACAGGACCAGAATGCAATTTCTAACAATTTAGGGGCTAAAATGAAAAATAATAACAAAATTGAATTAAAAAAATGTAATTTGGAATAAACGTAAAGTGAAACGACTAAAATTGACAAAACGGACTAAAATGAACCAATGGCCTAAATGAGGTACTTTAAAGTAACCTCTCTCTGCCGAAATTTCGTGTGAAATGACCAAAATGCCCCTGGGGCTAGAACGACTGAAAATGACTCAGATGCAAATAAAAAATGGATTTTTTAACAGGGAATTGAAACAAAAGTTTATTTAAACCAATTTGAAAGACTCAGAGACAATTTTTAAAATTTGAACAGAGTTTTGACACTTGAAAAGACTAAAATGCCCCTAGGGGCAAAACTGACTCAAAATGACTTCAAATGCAACTTTTGAGATAGATTTTGACATAGAATGAAACAGAGACTTATTCTAACCAAATGAAAAGACTCAAACAAGTTTTTTAAAAGACTGAAAGGAATTTTGACATAGGAAATGACTAAAATACCCTTATATGTGAATTTTGTAAACAATATTGAAATAAAATACAGAGAAAGATGCAATTGATCAGAGGCAGTTCAAATGGCTTGTAATGCAAGAAAAGAAGAATTGATCAAGTATTTTTAGGTCCAAAATTAGGGTATAACAGAACTCGAAGAATCTTGAGTTGTTTTCCCACCTTGCAAAAAGGAGTGGTCGGACCCGGTGAAGAGATCCACATGAGTGCTCCGGAACCAGACGGGCATGTGCCTTCCTGAACTTGCTGAGTTAGGCGAGACTTGACATTTTTCCTGCAAAAAGAAAGGGAAAGACATAACCCGTGGAAGAAGTAGGACTGTTCCCACCTCGGTTGGTGTTGTTCCAGTAAGGATGGTAATGTTTTTCTATTTTGTCAAAGTCCCATTTGCACTATGCTAATAGTGAAGTGCTTTAAATCTTTAACCCTCGAAGTCTAGTATGAAACTATTTCTAATATAATGAAAAGTAAGAGAACCTCAATTCATTATTTTACCACTCATTGTTTCTCATATCTCAATCTTCTTATTTATTTTATCTTATATGTTTAGTTTAATTTGATTATTCTCACTTGAATTTCACATTAATAAAAGTTAATTTGATTTCTTATGGAAATTGAATGTCTGAGAAATTTTGGAGTGACATGTTTGAAAGGAATTATAGGAATATGCTTTATGTGATAATGAATATTGTTGTTGTTTACGGATTAAAAACTTCTCCGTATCGTCAACCGATCAATTTTCTTTTTACAAATAAAATTTCTTTTCCATTTTTTAATAAAAAATATTTATTTATTCTACAAAGTCGTGATTTATAGATAATTTAAGACTGGTACAGTCAACATATTTAATCAAGTCATTGATTTATAAATATTTTAAGTTCTTCTTTTGAAAAAGCAAGTAATATATCTAACAACTACACTAAGCACAACTAGATAAAAAAGAAATACAACGAGTCAGTACAAATAATCAACTAGTGCTTCTTGTTAAAATTACTAGCAAAATATCTGTATGTTTTTATTGACTAAATAAGTGTTCACACCAATAACTTTTGCATTTTACTGTATGTGTAAATATCTGTATGTACATATCAAAAAATTTTTTTTTTATACTTCTTCATCAATGTATAGCTACTAATTTATACTAATAAAAAATATTGTAAAAGAAAATTTAGCTGAGTTAGATCCCAAAAACGCACAATTAGCAGGGTTGGTTCAAGGTTCAAAGAGTATCGAGAGAAATACTTATATCTTCACCGAACGGTCTTCATGTTTTGACAATAAGAGTTGAACTTGTGTTAACAATGAATAAGCATTGATTACTCTTCATTACTATATAATCATAAAAGTTACAATTTAAAAAAAATAACATGTGATCAAAATAAAAAATTTAAAGTTGGTTGATTAGTTAATCGAAAACATAATATTTAATTAGTTAATCGAAAATCAACTTTTAAATAAAAAATAAAAACAATTTTGTTTAATATTGGATGACTGAATCTCATCTTTTTCGTTACCATCATCCACCAAAAACATAATTTTTAATTAGTTAATCGAAAAATAGTTATACTAATTCATATCTTAAATTGAATCATATACATTTCCATTGAATTTTCACAACACATTCATGTTTTTACCCTTCATTTTTTCCAGGATACGTATCTGTAAAGTATATTATAAATATATGTGTGTATTTATCGAGTATCGTATAAGTATCCGATAAAATATATTTTTAAATTAAAATAATTGATTCCGATACTCCGTGGGTACGTATCCGCGAATATACACAAAATATCAATATCTGATACGTATCCGATACAAACACATCTCAATCTTTGAAATATCCGGATTTCATAGATCATTGCTGAATGTACATACAGTACCTCAAGTGTCTCTATTCATAAATAGGTTCACTTATATTTATAGATGATGGTTTAGTGCCCACACAAAATATTATCACAACCAACTATTAGATGTAACAACAAGGACATTGTTTACCTATACATTGAAGAGTACTTTATCTTTCTCTAATTTTTTAACCAGCATTAGTTCTTTGAATTTGTCACTTCCAAATCATTCTAAATCCACGACTTAAATACTTAAGAGTGCTTAGATGAGATGACGTAGATTTCTTTTATCTGAACCAAAATCCTGTGTTTGAATCTAGTCTTAAACATGCAACAATGTTAAAAAAAATTAGTCTTTGTAATTGAGTGCTGATGATACCTAGTTTACGCCAAAAAAAAATTGACAACTTAAATATGTGGTCATTTTTTATATCATATGATTCCTATCACATCACATCACATATTGTTAATAATGGGAATGTGAACACATTTTTTTTTTTTTGAAGGGAGGGAATGTGAACACATAACCTTCAACGGTTTAAGGTAAAACCGACTACTAAAAAATAATGCTTATTATGCATCGAGAGCTACAATTTTACTAGCATCCCTCGTTAATAATTTATTTCTTTCGAGGCAATACTCCATCCGTCCCAAATTGTATGACGTTTTGAGTATTTCACACATATTAAGAAATGCAATTAATATTGTGTGGAAAAGAGATATTATGAATTGTTTTACAAAATTGTCCTTAATAAATAATATGGGAAAAATAAATGAAAGAATTGAAAGAAGAGAGAGTAATAAATAGTTAAGGTTATAATAGGAAAAATATCATTAATGTTGCATTGGTATTGTAAAACGACATACAATTTGGGACAAATTTTTTTCTCTAAAGCAACATACAATTTGGGACGGAGGGAGTAATGGCTAATTTAAAGTGAACAATTCACTTTACAGTATAATAAAGTGAACAATGTCATTAGTTTTTTTTTGAAGCAATCATCATTCATTAATTAATAAGTTACATGTTGATAATATATAGTTATATCAACTAAAACAAATTTGATTGCTAGACAGGTGTTGTCGCCCGATATGTCCTTATGTGTTGCTGACTGCGGTCATCCAGAAACGGCACAACACCTCTTTTTACTGTGTAATACTTTCGGTTCGCTTTGGCATTTGGTGCATGGCTGGATTGGTTGCTATGGGGTGGATGCAGACAATATTTCCAACCATTTGTTACAGTTTACTTATATGTTAGGTGGTGGTCATGCTAGACGTTCTTTTTCGCAACTCATTTGGCTTCTGTGTGCCTGAGTTGTTTGGAAAGAACGAAACCATCGCTTGTTTAATAATGTTGTTACTCCCACCCCCTGTTTATTAGACAAGGTTAAGACGTTGTCTTTAGGTTGGCTGAAAGCTAGAAATGCTACCTTTGTTTTCGGTACTCAGCAATGGTGGTCTAGCCCTCTTGTTTGTTTGGGTATAGGCTAACGTTGTTTTTGCTGTGTTCGGTATGTAACTGTTGTAACTCTTGTTTCTGTGGTAGTCTCCAAGGCACACCTTGTGCCTTTGGGACTGCTCTGTTTTAGTAATATATTTCCATTTTGGCTTGATAAAAAAAAATATAGTTATATCATAACAAATACTAGTAATAGATTTATTAAAATATCAACTTTTAATTTTTACAATTTACATTTGCTCACGTTAGATGACCAAAGTCCAAAATTGAACTTTGAAGTCTTATTTCTTTGACTTTCATACTAGCTAGTGTCAGAAAGTTATCTTGTCATTAACATAAAATAATACTCTATAAAATTAAATTAATACATTACGTTGTTGTCATGCACATCAAGTGTCTTTATTTATAAATAGGTTAGTTGATTGGCATTCCTTATTAGATCTCAAGTTCATGTTTATCTAGAGTAACTTCACATTTGATTTAACGTAAAATGAAAGCCACGAGTGTTCCCTCCTCGGTTGGAATAGTTCCAGAAGTGCTCACCTTTGACAACTATGAAAGATGGAGTGTTCTTATGAAAAGTTACCTGATGGGGCAAGGTCTGTGGGATGTTATCAGTACTGGTGATTCTGCTGAGGCTTTCTTGGAAGAGAATTCTGAAACATGGAGGCATTTGAGCAACAAAAAAGGCAAAAAGTTTGAAGCTACCACAGATATTGAGCAAGGTTAGTATCTAGTCTAATCTAAAAGTGGTAAACCCTTACCCCAGAATTATGTGTGTCCTTAATTTGTTATTTTATTAATAGTGTCCTTAATTTTTTTTTTTTTTAGGGAAGTGTCCTTACATTATTCAAAAATTAGTCCTCACTTATGAAATTGCTCATTCCCTTATATCAGCGGCAGTTAACTGTCGCTCGACATTTTTTAACAGCCGTTAACTGCTGCTGACACTTTTAAAGTCGTTTAAACCGACTTAAAAAGTGATTGAACCGATCTTAAAAGTGTCAGCAACAGTTAATTACCGCTTAAAATTGCGAACGACAGTTAACTGCCGCTGATACAAGGAAATGATCAATATTAAAAGGGAGAAGAACAATTTTCAAATTATTCTTGTATGTGCTTCAGCCCATGCTCCAATGGGCCTCTGTTTTGTACTAAACTGTACGAAAATTGCTCTTCTCCCATCCAAAATTGCTTACTCCCTTGCAAATTGATGAAAATACCCCCTACGTGACTTAAGTCGAACTCCGTATTTTTAGCTTGAGTTAACTCATGCAGGTTATAACTCAGAGTGAGTTAACTCACGCAGGTTGTAGCCCAACGTGACTTAAGTTACGCTGGGTATAATGCCTACGTGACTTAAGTCACGTGGGAAGTATTTTCGTTAGTTAGTATGAGAATGAACAATTTTGGGTGGAAGAAGAACAATTTTTAAACTGAACTCCTCAATTTTTTTAAAAAAATGAAGACCAATTTTATTTTTTGAAAAAAATTGTGAAGCCTAATTTGATTTTTGACAAAAATAAAAATAACTTTTGCTATGAATCCCTATCTTTGTCTTACATGAACCCCTATCATAAAAAGGACAATCTACTCTCTCCCCCTCTCTATCACCTAATTAAAAACATATTTGTCATCAATAATTCAAAATCAAGTATATTATATGAACCCCTAACATATTTATCATCATTAGCCCTATGACATTGTTGATTTATCAAAAATGTTATAAATATTTAGATTCATTGCTAATCCAGAAACATAAAATTGTAAATGTCTCCAGAAATAATCATGTACACACATACTCTTTTTCCTGTAATATCTTTTGATTACAATGTAACGGATCGATATGGTAAATATTTCAAAGGACTCGTCGACGCTCACCAAAGTGTTTCTGAAGCTTATCAAAGAGAGGTTTCATTTAAGATGAAGAATGCAAAAGCTTTGCATATTATTCAACTATCATGTGGACGACAGATTCAGGATGAGCTTTGTCATTTTGAATTAGTCAGCTATGCATGGAGTCACTTGTCAGTGGTTTATGGCAAAACTTTAAAAATCAATCTAGATAAACTGCAGCACGGTATGTATTGAAATGTAAATATGTATCTGTTACTTCCTTCGATCTTATTTATAAGAAACAATTAATTTTTTAGATTCACTGTTTAATTGTTGTATCCAGTCGTAAATATAGGCCGGATACATCAACTAATTGATAAATCTAAAAAGTCGACTGTTTCTTATAAATAGGACTGAAAGGAGTATAATATAGAGAATATATATTGTACTGATTTTCCCTCCAATATAATATTTATGCATGTTTAAATGTAAATGGCAGATGATGATGATATAGTTAGTGTGAAACATAAAGAACTATTCAGGATGGTGGAGAGAGGTGATCCTATTGAAGATATCAAAATAGATCAGAATGTATATGATGATATAACCTCTACTTCAGCTAGGACGCTACTTCACATTGCAGTAAATGCTGGAAACCTGAAAAATGTGGAAATGTTGGTGAGAGAAGGGAGAGATGAGTTTGTAACAAAGCAAGATAGGCATGGTGACACAGCTCTTGCTCTTGCAGCTTATTATAATGCAAAAATAGATATAGTGAAGTGTCTGGTAGATAGCAAAATGGGGGAGATGTTCCTGATGACACATAATACAAACGGAGAACTCCCCGTTCATATGGCTGCTGGTAAAGGACACAAAAAAATGACTGGTTTTCTTTACTCAAAAACTCCCGGAGAAGTGTTCAAAAAAGATTCACGAAATCGAGTTTTGCTTCTTGACCGATGTATCACGGCCGAAGTATTTGGTAACCGAATTTAAAAGTTCCAATTGTGTTACAAGTTAAAGAACTAAATACAAAATTATGAAATACTAGCTTGAATTTCATTTTGACTTTTCAAATGTATGCTTGATATGCTAGAGGTGGCTTTGAGGTTACTCAAACTTTACCCGGATGATCTATTTCATGAAGCCTCATACGGTGAAATCAACAACGAAGAACGAAATGAGGAATCCAACAAATTCTCCACCTTAGTTTCATTGGCTAAATTTAAATTGCACCCTAATTTTCCAAACAGACGATTCCTCCAACCTGCAAAATACTTCATTTATAATCGTAAGTTTCCAAGCTAAGATTTACCTTTATTGTATGAAACGTCTAATATGGACCCGATTTAAAAGTGGATTTCACTATTACTAGTGGATTTTAATAAACTACTGTATTTTTCTTCATTTTTTGTTAATATAAAACTATTTTTCACTAAAATTGATATGGTTTAACCTTTGAATTATATTTTGAGAGGTTCATGTTAGAAACACAATTTATGTGTATCACATAATAATTCATCTATTCCTAAAACAATTTTATTATTACAGATTTAAGCCTAAAACAATTTGAAGACAACTATGGGATTCCCGAATCCGAAATTTTAGAGTATATACGATTGATTTATGTCGATAGAAGTGTACATGCGACATCATCTTCTGTAAAATGTTGGTCAGCACCTGGCTTCCTCATGGTTTCAAAGTTTCTGTTTCTTCCTATAAAACTACTTGGTATGTTTGTTTCCATTCCCCTTGCAAATGGATTTGTTTATTTCATTTTTCGATATTTGTGCTTATTTTTACTGGATGATTTGTTGATTTGTGCAGATCGACTAATTCATAAATTTGCATACTTGTTGGTTGAAGTTTTCAAGTATCTAGATATCTTTGGTAAGCAATATTACTCTCATTTAATTTGATTTTCGGCAATGATTCATGTACTTATAAGTTCCTTTCATTGTGTCAGGAACAAGGGAAATATATGCAAGAAAATATACCTTATATGAAGTTGTGGGAATAATGAAATACTTGATCCAAAATCTCAAAGGATTTAATGGTTTAGGGCTCAGACAAGCTTCAGCACATGAAGCCATGTTGTATGCTGCCCAGAATGGAACGATTACATTGATAAATGCTATGAGGAATGCTAATCCTTATCTACTTTCAGTCACTGATAACAGTGGTAGAGGCATACTTTGGTATGCAATTCTGAAACGCAGAAGATATGTTTTCAAACTCATATATTCTCTTAATGGATTGGAGAAGGAGATGATTAAATATCGCACAGACTCGGTTGACAATAATATGTTGCACATGGCAGCACTTTTAGTTCCTTCATCTATCCGCGGTGGCAGATGGGGTCCTGCTATGCAAGTACAAAGAGAAATTCAATGGTTTAAGGTCATTTCTCTCATCTCTATCTATGATCTGATCTATCTGTCTGTCTGTCTATCTATCTATAACGGGAACAAACTACAAAGCTAGTCGTGAGGTACAAACACCTCTGATGTCTTGAATTAAAAGTAGATCAAGCAAAAGAAATATTGAATTGACAGAACAATTAACAGGTTTAGAACAATACTCTTGTATGAAAGTGATTTGGTGAAGAAAGAAAGTAATGAGAACTTTGGAGATTAGGAGAGAATGGAGATGATAAGAAATCCAATTTTTTATTGAATAATCGATCACATATTGATTTTTATGCGATTAGGGACTATTTATGAAACATGGGAATCAACAACTAACTAAAACTAAGTTGTAACTTGTAGCTTAAGTTACCTAACTAATATTTAGTTATTCAACTAGCAACCTTACTAACTTTGAATTATATCAACTAAAATCCTCAAATCAAGTTAGTTGTAAATACCATTACCAATCTTCTTCTAAGGTGTTCCAATGTGCTAGTCTTCGAAGGCTTTGTTAGCAAATCTGCAAGTTTTAAATCTATCTTGCAATATTGCAGCTCCGATTTCTCCTTGCTTAATTGATCCCTTAGAAAATGAAACTTTGTTTCAATCTGTTTGCTCCGCCCATGAGCAACTTGGTGCTTTGCAAGATCAATTGATGACTTGCTATCTACTAGCAATACAAAGTCATCTTCTCAACTTCCTTCAAGTTCATCTCTTCCATTAGAATGCTTAACATGCAATTATTGAAGTTGCAATGTACTCTGCCTCACAAGAGGATATAGTTATTACTATTTCCTTCTTAGAACACCGTGACACTGGTGCATTCTCATACATCACATATGCACATTCCTTTTCCTATCATTTAAACTAACAACCTAACTAACTTTAAATTATATCAGCTAATACAAATATATAGTAATCACATTCAAAGGGGTAGAGACACCCTTATTAGCTAGTAAATATGCACACTTGTTGACTTCATGGAGAGGTTGACGGAAACGTATATGAGTCTTTTTAGAATTCACCATATCAACTACCACCTTAGAATCCATCTCAAAAATGATCTTAGAAAGTGATAATTCTTGAGCAACCACCACCTTAGAATCCATCTAAAAAAACGACATAAGAACGTGATAATTATTGGACTATTACTTTTCCTATCTTATGAGTTTCTCGCGCGCCCTATTAGACACATGGGGTACAAGTGGCAATAACACATGACAATTAAATGGTGGGAAGTACGCATTCATACACTATCTGTTGGAACAATATTTAAAATTAGGAGTGGTCCAATGGACGGAGAGATTGTAGAGGTTTTCAAGAAACATCATTATTTAAGATATTAGATTGCTTTATTGACACTTGCCAAAAATATTTTTTACAAGTGTTTTCTAATGTATAATATTAAGATTAAGATTAAGATTGTTTGAAATCAATGCAGGCGGTGGAGGAAGTTGTGCATCCGATGTGCAAGGAAGCCAAAAATGAGGATGGTAAGAAGCCTTATGATGTATTCATTGAAAGCCATGAAGAGCTAGTGAAAGCTGGAGAGAAATGGACAAAAGACACAGCTAGTTGTTATATAGCTGTGGCTTCTCTCGTCCTTACTGTCATGTTTGCAGCAGCCTTTACCATCCCGGGTGGAAACAATCAACAAACTGGTACACCCATCTCCTTGGATCAAAATACATTTAAAATGTTTCTCTTAGCCAATGCGGTATCTATCATCACTTCCGCCACTTCAGTCTTGTATTTCATTTCGATTCTCACATCGAGTTGCCATGCCATAGATTTTCTCAAGGCCTTGCCTGTGAAGTTAATAACTGGCCTTGCGCTCCTTCTTTTCTCTGTCTGTTCCATGATGGTTGCATTTTACGCTGCGCTTAATATGATCTTAAAGCAAAATCACACTGGCTCTAGGGGGGTTGTTCTAGGACCCATCTTGTCCCTTGGTGGTGTT
Source organism: Medicago sativa (assembly GCF_051527215.1). Classification (NCBI taxonomy): domain Eukaryota; kingdom Viridiplantae; phylum Streptophyta; class Magnoliopsida; order Fabales; family Fabaceae; genus Medicago; species Medicago sativa. Next base: position 17,883,531 of record NC_140753.1, on the reverse strand, counting down.
CCAGTTTTCATTCTCTTAGCATCTCAGATACGCTTCATCTCGAGGATTTTATATTCTACAATGAAAAATCGCATTAAGGGATGACATATGCCAGAAATGGTATTTCAACAAAAGTCTAATGTGAGTGATTGACACTTTTGCAAGAGAATAATGTTTTTTTTTGAATATTTCCTTCTATCATAAACGTTATACGTATTCTTACTCTCTATCTATCTCATTTTATTTGTGTTTTAAAAATTGTATGTAAGGGTTGTGATTTGTCTCCAGAAACTGCAGTGTAGCAGAAAAAATAACAAACCTATTTTTTCTACACAAGCATCGATAATCACCAATAGAGGTGGCACTGTTTGTTCAAAATTTGCTGAAGATTGAGCATGTCATAGAGGATAATAAAACATATTCGAGAGCAAATGTATTTTGATTCTCATTGCATAATTCAAGCTAACATTCAATAACTAAAACTAGAATGGATGCCTTTAAATTTGGCAAGAGATATCATTGTCTTGCTTAGGATTTGAAATATACAGTATTTTCCACCCTCAAAACTGTGAATATATCTCAGGCTTAGAGGAACAAAGAATATATTTCTGTAAAAAAATTGAGACATTCTTCAAAAGAACGAAATAAGCGGATTACTTTTTCCATCTTGTGAATTTTTTGGAAGAATACTTTTTAAAATATTGAAAATGATTAATTTTTATAAATTAATCTTTTCTTCTTAAGATTCTAGTGGTAAAACTCACACACAATAAGTGTTTAAAAAGCAAAGAATTGCGGGTTGGAACTAGCACACCAGCATAACAAATGTCCCATCATATTTACCATAAGGAGCTGCACTTACTAGACAATCTTTGTAAATTTTAACAATATTAAAAAAATAATAGGACATTTGTTATGCTGAGGTGTGAGTTCCAACCAAATTCTTTTTCAATTTTCCATTTTATTTTCAAGAATGAAAGAGTTGTAACTATTACATTGTTTTTCAAATACTTTAAAATGCGAATAAAGATATGTTGACACTCTTAATGTGTACACTTTTTTGTATCACTTTGAAAAATTTCAGTTAACCAAATATATGGTCTGTGTGACCACATTTTTCAGTTGCATGACCGCTAATTTTTCAGAAAAAATGTGGTCACGGAACTAAAATGCACGTGACCACTATTTTTCCGCTTAGTTAACCAAATAAATTATGGACAAATAGTGGTCACGCAAATAAAGAAATGTGGTTACATAGACCATATATTTGGTTAACTTAAATTTTCTAGAGTGATACAAAGGGTGTACACATTAAGAGTGTCAACCTATCATTGTTGCTAAAATGCTATAGTCCAATCGATAAAAAAGAGAAGCAAAATATGTACCAAATACATTCCTTACAAGTAAGAGTTATAAAGAGTTGACAACCAACTGAACTTTGAAGATGCAAATGAACCAAGACAACACAAGTAATACCAAATTCAGTAGTGGAAGAGATCCAATTAATTGTCTAATATAAAAATAAGAGTTAAATATGTTTTTCTGCATATATGTCCTTCCAATAGTGTCTATATCTTTCAATTTTTTCCTTTATAAATTCCTACTTTCACCTTGTTTTCGAGAATGGTCCATGCTATCAATTTTCTTAATAGAATGGTGATGTGGTATATAGTCTTATATTTGGATCAGAGTGTGTACCGTAGACAAAATATACAGAAGTAAAAGCTCTAAATTTAATGAGAACACCAGAAATTTTTAACGTGGAAAACTTCTCTTAATGTGAGAATGAAAACCATGGGACTTAATCCATCACTATAAAAATGATGGTTATAATCATTGTTATTTGTCTTAAATCTCTAGGAACTGGCAAAACATCATATAATCACTAATTATGAATCTGACATGTATAGACGTGTACATAGGACTTCTTCTGTGAAATGTTGGTCAGCACCTAGCTTCCTCGTACTGGCTTCGAATTTTCTGTTTCTGCCTATAAAGCTACTGGGTATGTTGGTCTATTCCCCTTACAAATCATCAAATTTTTCATTGGGTACCGATGATTCATTTGTTTTCTCTACTTTTTTTGTTCAGGTCGACTACTTCGTGAATCTACTTGCTTGTTGGTTCAACTTTTCAAGTATCTAGATATCTTTGGTACGTAAAACCGGTCAGCAATACATAGCAAAATGTTTTGTGCGCATTCATATGAGTGTATATACTCTGAGAGAGATAAAAGATAATAATGTGATAGACGTAATTTAATTTGAACTGTGCAAATGTCTAGTATTTGGGTGTTAATGTTTGTTCCACTAACATTACTCTAATTTTTTTTTTTTGTAACGATTCAAGTACTTATACGTCCCTTCTATTGTTTCAGGAACAAGGGAAATATATGATATAAAATATATCACTACAAGAAAAACATTGATCAGGGACGGAATTTTCCGTCGCACAATAGTGTAAATATCCGTCCCAATTGAAATCTGGGACGGAATTTGCAACATTTTTCTTTCGTCGCAAATAGTGTCGTCGCAATCAGTTGGGTTCGGAATTATTTCTTCCGTCACATATTTGGGACGGAATGTGGGACATAATGTAATTATTTGTTTTTTAACACATCTTTGTTTCCGTCCCAAGGTTGCGACATAATACTTATATTCCGTCCCAACGCTGTGACGGAGTTCGGGACAATATGGAATTAATGTAAATCTGATTTATTTTTTAAAATATCTTTTGGGACAGAATTATATAAAATATTCTGTCACAAATAAATTATAAGCAATTTTTAATATTCTCCCAAAAATTTAATATATATTTATATTATGCACATTAACTTGTGTCTATCATCAAGTTCCATACTTGATACTACAAATCATTAGTAAACATAAATTGTTTCATCATTATCTTAGCACTTAACCATCCAAATAACAACAAATATCAAACTTTTTCTCAACACCCAAAATGGTTAAAGTTCTAATAACTAGAAAGTGCCTACAAAATATGAAACATTTTCCTTCATTCCTAAACCATCTGATAGGTGTGTGTGTGAATTGATGAATAAAACAGTGAAATATTATGAAAACTGATATGAGGAATAATCTGTAATTGTATTACTGGAAGAACAATTACAAGGCTAGTAATATGAATAAGACAAAATAACAAACTGATAGTGTTAGCTATCAGCCCCAAGCACGCAGTGCTCCCCAAGAAATCACTAAGAAATGACCCCACACAAATAACATAAATGATAGGATGATTATTCTCTCTGACATCTTCCCTTAAATAGGCACACTCTCATGCACCTCTTGTAGCCACGTCATCCTTCTTTCTTTTCCTTGTGTATACTTTCCAAGTCTTATGATTTAGAACATAATCAAGGCCCACAACTTCAGTAGTCTCATTGTTAGCACCTCTTCTATCAATACCTCCTTCCTTCAAAACATCCTTGTCCTCAAGGATAAATTCTGGAAACTGGCCATGCAAGACATCATCATCTTCCCAAGTCACATCATCTACAGACTTATGCTTCCACTGAATCAAACTTTGTGGAACTGTTACCCCTTCCCTCACAGTTACTCTAGAACCCAACACTCTTTCAGGATAGTGATCATCTTCTACAGCCAACTCTAATTCCTTAGGAAGATCTCCTTGCACATCAAAATCTCCTACAACCTTCTTGAGCAAAGATACGTGAAAAACTGGGTGTATCTTTGATTGATCAGGCAACTTCAATTTGTAGGCCACCTCTCCTACTTTTGCAATTATCTGAAAAGGACCATAGAAGCGAGCAGCAAGCTTCTGGTTGATTCTCTTAATCACAGAATGTTGTCTATGTGGTCTCAACTTGAGGAAAACCCATTCTTAAACTTCAAACTTAACATCCATTCTCTTCATGTCAGCATATTTCTTCATCTGTTGTTGAGCTCTTAACAAACGCGCTTTCAGTTGCGACAAAGCTTCGTCTCTTTCATTCAATTCTAAAGCAACAACTGCTACTTTAGTTTCATTGCTCAAAAACCTCCGCAGATTAGGAGCCTGTCGTCCATAGACCACCTCAAAAGGAGTTCTTCCAATAGAGATGTGATAGGTGGTATTATACCAGAATTCTGCCCAGGGTATCCAATGTGACCAAGACTTGGGCTGTTCAGAAGCAAAGCACCTCAAATAGCTCTCTAAACACCGATTGAGGACCTCAGTTTGTCCATCTGACTCCGAATGATAAGAAGAGCTCATATTCAGCTTAGTACCTTGTAGTTTGAACAGCTCTCTCCAAAAATGGCTGATAAAAATAGGGTCTCTATCACTGATGATAGATTGTGGAATTCCATGCAACCTCACAATTTCTTTGATGAATACTTCTGCAACTGACTTGGCAGTATAAGGGTGTTTCAATAAGATGAAATGGCCATATTTGGACAGCCTGTCCACTACTACCAACACAGCATCAAATCCTTTAGATTTAGGCAAACCAGTAATGAAGTCTAAGGACACATCTTCCCATACAACATTTGGAATGGGTAAAGGTTGTAAGAAGCCTCCAGGAGTAGTTGCTGCATACTTTTGTCTCTGACATACCTCACAAGCTCTCACAAAATCCCTGACCCTCTTCTGCATTCCTATCCAATAAACGTTCTCTGCTAGCCTCCTGTAGGTTCTTAAGAAGCCAGAGTGACCACCAGATGGTGTGTTGTGAAATTCTTCGAGCAGTAATGGAATGGAAGGTGAAGTAGGTGAAATAACCAATCTCCCTTGATAAAATAAGACACCTTGCTTTACTTCATATCCACCTTTAATTTCCTGCTGATTCTGCACCTCTGTCATTATTTTCTGAATAGCAGGATCTTTAGCCACTTCTTCCAACAACTGTTTCCCACCCAACCACGTAGGATATGAGATTAAGGATTTTAAATCCACATCACCATGACATCTAGATAAGGCATCCGCAGCTTTATTCTCTAACCCGGGTTTATACTTTACCTCAAATTGATATCCCAAAAGTTTAGCCAGCCAACATTGCTGGTCAGGTGATGTCACCCTTTGTTGCAGAAAATGCTTGAGACTTTTGTGATCAGTATGCACAGTAAAAGCTTTCCCCAACAGATAATGCCTCCAATGTTGGATACAAAGAACAAGAGCCATCAACTCTTTCTCATACACAGATTTTGACAGGTTCCCAGCAGATAAAGCCTTGCTAAAATAAGCCACCGGCTGTTTGTTTTGCATCAGCACTGCTCCAATACCCCTACCAGCTGCATCACACTCAATTTCAAAAGGTAAGGAAAAATTTGGTAGCATCAACACTGGGGGTGAGGTCATGATGTGTTTCAGTCTGTTAAAAGCTTCAGCAGCCGTAGAACTCCAAGAGAAACCATCGTTTTTTGTCAATTCAGTAAGAGGTTTGGCTATCTTTCCATAATCTTTTACAAATTTTCTATAATACCCAGTAAGGCCCAGGAAACCTCGAACCCCTTTCACATTCTTAGGTTCAGGCCAATCAAGAATACACTGTATTTTTTCGGGGTCTACTGCAACTCCCTTCCCCGAAATGACATGCCCCAAGTAATCAACTTCAGCACATCCAAACTTACACTTGGACAAATTTGCAACAAAACAATTGGAAAACAGTACAGTTAACACTTGATTCAGATGGCTTTGGTGTTCAGCTAAATCTTTACTATAAATTAAGATGTCATCAAAAAATACTAGAACAAATTTCCTTAGGAAGGGTCTAAAAATATCGTTCATGGTTGATTGAAAAGTGGCTGGTGCATTCATTAATCCAAAAGGCATAACAAGATACTCATAATGTCCATTGTGGGTTCTAAAAGCAGTTTTGTGTATATCATTTTCATGGACTCGAATCTGATGGTATCCAGATTTTAGGTCAATTTTAGAAAATATAGTAGCCCCATACAACTCATCAAGCAATTCATCAACAACAGGTATAGGATACTTATCTGGAATTGTAGCCTTATTTAAAGCTCTGTAGTCAACACACATCCTCCAGCTTTTGTCCTTCTTCTTGACCAAAATAACCGGGCTAGAGTAAGCACTCATACTAGGACGAATAACCCCTGTTGCTAAGAGTTCAACAACCTGCTTTTCAATTTCTTCTTTCTGGTGGTGAGGATACTTGTAAGGCTCACATTGATCGGTCCCTGGCCTGGAAATAGCTTAATTTGATGAACTTGTGTTCTCTCTGGTGGAAGTTGAATTTGATCTACAAAAACTTCTGGAAACTGTTCTAAGATTGAACTTAAATCTTCCTGAGCTACATCTTTATTCTTCTTAGCTCTTCCTCCCTGTGAACACCCCCAATCCAATCCTCTTCTATGTTGTTTATCTTCTAAGAAGGTATTGAGAAAGCTTTGTGGTTCCTGCTTCACCCCTTGACCTTGCAGTTTCACCATTTGACCTTCAACCCAAAATTGCATAGTCAGCAGCTTCCAATCCATTACAACTTCCCCCAATGTACTCAACCAGGACACCCCTAACACTACATCAATTCCTCCCAATTAAAATACCAACGCATCCACCGATACTTCAATCGATCCCAACCTCATTTGAATTCCTTTGCACGCTCCTTTTGTTGTGACTTTGTGTCCATCACCTAACTTTATTTTTCTGGATGCTATGGGAGTCACCGTAAGACCCAAAGCAGTGGTAATCTCCGTAGAAATAAAGTTATGGCTAGCCCCGCTGTCAATCAGAGCCAATACCCCAACATTTTTTTACCATGCCTTCAATTTTCATTGTTCTGTATTCCCCCATGGTACCCAGCACCCCCATGGAGTTGCATTCAATCTCTATTTCTTCATCGCTTCCAGCTCCTTCCATTTCCAGCGCTACAATCTCTCCTTCTTTGTTCAAGGTTTCTCCCTCTCCCAAGATCAACACTCTCATCACACGTTCAGCCATCTCTTTGTTGTGGATGCTTCGAATTCCCTTCCATTTCTCTGTAGATCCAGAATTTTCACCATTCTTTGCAGTAGAAGACAGAGAGGCCGTTGAATTTGAGTTAGATCCCGTCAAACCCGTTTTCTGAACCGGGTTGGTCCAACTCCTATTTCCAGATCGGGTCGTGTCCTGGTAACTTGACCCGCTCCGATTCCTCATTTGTGACCCGGCCCAATCATTACGGCCCACTCTCTCATTCGTTCCTTTCCTTCCATTGGGTTTGTCATCGTCGTCTTCCTGCTTCAACTCATCTTCAACGTCCTTCGCCATACGCATCATCTGCATCCTGCTCTGAGGATTTAGTGTACGCACCCTTCTCCGGATCTGGGGTTGCAACCCACTCATGAAGTATCCCAAATACTGTTCTTCAGGAAGCTTCCCCACCTGTAACATCCGAGTAATTTGTCTCATTTTTTTATTCGGGAAATCTACTTTTCTTAGTCAGTTTCGAGGACGAAACTATTTTAGGTGGGTAGAATGTAAGATCCCGGTATTTTATCATATTTTTTTTATTCTAAATTATTTTATCTTAATTTGATTTTAAAATAATTTACCTTTGTGATTCATTGAGTGATAATAATATTTTGTATTTTTCTTTCAAATTATATAGCCAAAATTCATTATACTAATTATTAAATAGTGTGATTAGTAACCCTAATATTATGGAGTATTATTCAAGGGATTTTGACTTGGTTTCATGGCACATGCACCACGTACAACTAGCAGGTTATACCACCTCTTAGATCACCGTCATTATAGAAATTCCCAAACCCACTCTTAGGTTTTTAATTTATTAAAGTATTAAATGTAGGAACCAAGTGAAACATAAGGCAATACATTATAGTGGTTGGCGTGAGAGAAAATAGGAAAATCAATTTCAACTTCTCTTCTTAGTTACTTGGTCAGTTCTACCTTCCACACTACATATTCGGTTCCATCTTTTTAGAAAGAAAGAAAACATTGTAACCTCCTTTCCTAGTACGTGATCAATTGCACTTCACATTCCTTAAGCCTAGTGCACTCTTTTAGGAAGGAAGTTAGTGGGAGGGTTATTTCACTATTAATAACAATCGGTTACCTCCTTTATTCCATTCATTCACCACTTTACTGAGAAAATAGAGAGAAATTTAGAGAGAGAGGGATAGAAACATAGAGACTTGAAGGAGAAAGAAAAGAGAACCAATTACTGACATTAAAAGAACATCCATTAGACTTCAAGTAAGCATATTTTTCCCTCTTACATTTTTTTGTCTCATTATTAATTATTGTTAGAAATCAATTGTCTTTTATGAAAATCCAAAAGTGGTTTACTCGTTGGAAACAATTTTTGAAGTATACCTTAAATTTTTTAACTACTGTAATTTAAGACAAATTCTATGTCATAGATCCTCATTCAGAATCGGTCTACTTTAAGCCATAGATTTATAGCCTGCTTGCAATTATTAGAGATATTAAGTTTCTAAAAATATGAAATTGGTTAGGACTTGAATTACCGCAACTATTTTGTTGAAATTAAATATGAAAATCTGAACAGTACTCAATTACCAAAGCTAGCATTTTGATTTTTAAATATTCTATTTATTGTTGTTTTCAAGTTTAAATCATAATGAAATGAATTTCAAGTGTTACCAGTATTTTCATTCTGATTTAATCATGTTATTCTAATTACTTAATAAATTTCATTGATAATTGATTATAAAGTTTTACTTCTGCAACTAGTCTCAGATATACCAGTTATGTTTACATCACGTAATCATGCTTATTTACTAGTTAAAAGGTACTGTTTTGGATAGGAAAATTATTAGGTGGGGGTTGTAAATTATACCTTAACCAAAGTCAAGCCTTCGGTAAGAATTAGGAGCAAGAGAAATTGGAAACTAAGTTAATCTCTCAAATTTTGGGTCGTTACAGTTGGTATCAGAGCAGTTCGATCTAGTTCGGACTGTGGGGTTGTAGGTAGTTGAGTGAGTCTTTTAGTGCTGGTCATGTCCTCGGAAGTCTTCAAGAGATGTTGTGTGTTTCTATACACCACTCGAACCTTGTTAGTATGTTTCTTGATTGAAACATATTGCTCTTTAAGCATAAATGCGTAAATCTCGATATCGTTGTTAATAAGTCTAGTCGATTCCCTGAGATAACAATATCTAGAATTTATCTTCAGTATCAGTTTCGAGGACGAAACTATTTTAGGTGGGTAGAATGTAACATCCGAGTAATTTGTCTCATTTTTTTATTCGGGAAATCTACTTTTCTTAGTCAGTTTCGAGGACGAAACTATTTTAGGTGGGTAGAATGTAAGATCCCGGTATTTTATCATATTTTTTTTATTCTAAATTATTTTATCTTAATTTGATTTTAAAATAATTTACCTTTGTGATTCATTGAGTGATAATAATATTTTGTATTTTTCTTTCAAATTATATAGCCAAAATTCATTATACTAATTATTAAATAGTGTGATTAGTAACCCTAATATTATGGAGTATTATTCAAGGGATTTTGACTTGGTTTCATGGCACATGCACCACGTACAACTAGCAGGTTATACCACCTCTTAGATCACCGTCATTATAGAAATTCCCAAACCCACTCTTAGGTTTTTAATTTATTAAAGTATTAAATGTAGGAACCAAGTGAAACATAAGGCAATACATTATAGTGGTTGGCGTGAGAGAAAATAGGAAAATCAATTTCAACTTCTCTTCTTAGTTACTTGGTCAGTTCTACCTTCCACACTACATATTCGGTTCCATCTTTTTAGAAAGAAAGAAAACATTGTAACCTCCTTTCCTAGTACGTGATCAATTGCACTTCACATTCCTTAAGCCTAGTGCACTCTTTTAGGAAGGAAGTTAGTGGGAGGGTTATTTCACTATTAATAACAATCGGTTACCTCCTTTATTCCATTCATTCACCACTTTACTGAGAAAATAGAGAGAAATTTAGAGAGAGAGGGATAGAAACATAGAGACTTGAAGGAGAAAGAAAAGAGAACCAATTACTGACATTAAAAGAACATCCATTAGACTTCAAGTAAGCATATTTTTCCCTCTTACATTTTTTTGTCTCATTATTAATTATTGTTAGAAATCAATTGTCTTTTATGAAAATCCAAAAGTGGTTTACTCGTTGGAAACAATTTTTGAAGTATACCTTAAATTTTTTAACTACTGTAATTTAAGACAAATTCTATGTCATAGATCCTCATTCAGAATCGGTCTACTTTAAGCCATAGATTTATAGCCTGCTTGCAATTATTAGAGATATTAAGTTTCTAAAAATATGAAATTGGTTAGGACTTGAATTACCGCAACTATTTTGTTGAAATTAAATATGAAAATCTGAACAGTACTCAATTACCAAAGCTAGCATTTTGATTTTTAAATATTCTATTTATTGTTGTTTTCAAGTTTAAATCATAATGAAATGAATTTCAAGTGTTACCAGTATTTTCATTCTGATTTAATCATGTTATTCTAATTACTTAATAAATTTCATTGATAATTGATTATAAAGTTTTACTTCTGCAACTAGTCTCAGATATACCAGTTATGTTTACATCACGTAATCATGCTTATTTACTAGTTAAAAGGTACTGTTTTGGATAGGAAAATTATTAGGTGGGGGTTGTAAATTATACCTTAACCAAAGTCAAGCCTTCGGTAAGAATTAGGAGCAAGAGAAATTGGAAACTAAGTTAATCTCTCAAATTTTGGGTCGTTACACCACCTGAGACGAGAGTAACTCAAACGCTTCCACATACTCTTCCACGCCTCTTTTCTGACGTAAGGTGGACAATTCTTCGAACGGATTCTCTAATCGACGACCGCCATAACGAGCGATCAGTGCTTTCTTTAATTTCTCCCAAGATAAGTCATCCTCTGTTTCCATCAACAGATTAAACCAATGAATTGTTGTTCCTTCCATGCTAAGACGTGCAAGTTTTACGCGCATCTCCTCCGACGTCTTCTGTACGTCAAAGTAGATCTCAACTCTAGTAATCCATCCTACAGGATCGTCTCCTTCAAACACCGGTAACTTAACCTTCTTTCCGGAAAGTCGCAATTCCTGAAATTGGTTGGCGGAAGATTCACTAGTCTGAGTAAACTCTGGTGATGGTCGCTTCTCTAGCTGCTTGCTTAATTCACTCAACACAACGCTTTGTTGTTGCATTGTAACACTCTGTAATTGATCTTCCAGTAATAAAGCTGACTTCATCTCACCCATCTCTGCTTCTAGGGCATCAACTCTTTCTCCCATCTTAGGCTTTGGTGGCATCTACAGCTCCGGTGCGGTAGTGATTTTGATCCGGTAGGTCAAACCAATTGATAGGTGTGTGTGTGAATTGATGAATAAAACAGTGAAATATTATGAAAACTAATATGAGGAATAATCTGTAATTGTATTACTGGAAGAACAATTACAAGGCTAGTAATATGAATAAGACAAAATAACAAACTGATAGTGTTAGCTATCAGCCCCAAGCACGCAGTGCTCCCTAAGAAATCGCTAAGAAATGACCCCACACAAATAACAGAAATGATAGGATGATTATTCTCTCTGACATCTTCCCTTAAACAGGCACACTCTCATGCACCTCTTGTAGCCACGCCATCCTTCTTTCTTTTCCTTGTGTATACTTTCCAAGTCTTATGATTTAGCCCATAATCAAGGCCCACAACTTCAGTAGTCTCATTGTTAGCACCTCTTCTATCACCATCAATATTACTGTTCCACATCAGCACCAACGTTTGCATTGCTTCCACGAGTAGCATTATCAGTAGAGTGATCATCTTCATCTAAATCCATTAAATCCAAATCTATATTTGCATGTTTAGCAAATGCGGCAATCATTTTGTTATGATGAGCCATAATGGAATTGATTGTTTGTAGTTGCTCTGCAATTGTTTTCCTTAATCGCACCTCAACCTCTCTATACCACGAGCAATATCAGTATAATTTGAATATTTATTGGATTTAGATGATGAGCCACAGGTATGCATGCTTCCATCCAAACCAAGCCCATATACTCCACCCTTTGCATTTCTTCCTCCAACAACTTCAATTATTAGTGTATCATAATCAATAGGCTTGGGTTAAGTGCCACTCTCATCATTACCAGCCTCTGAAGGATGAGGTTGAGAAAGAAAGGAAATTACAAACCTGAAATTGCAAAGAACTGTGAAGGAGAGAGCGATTTAGACCGATTGAACTGAGAAAGAGAAAGCAACTGGACTGAGAAGCAGAGAGCGACTGAACGAGAGAGAGTGAGAGATGGAATTTAGGGAGGGTTATGGGTCATCATCTTCAGATGGAAAGAGAGAGCTTTGTACTGAGAGAGAGCTTTGAGAGAGAGAGAGAGAGAGAGCGATTTAAGGATCATTTTTTTTGTTTTTTTTTTTGTTACAGATGGATTGGGTTTCTGGAGATGGATCATCTCCTGCTCACACCTTCTGTTGTTTGTCCTACCTCAAATCCAATGGTTGACCAACCATATAGAAAAATGTAATCTAGAAGAGAGAGAAACACAATATAAATCTAACGGATGAAGTTGGCGCTGAACATACTATTGGAGACAATTCTGATGATATATTTTTATTCATCTTTATCTTATTTTTGAGGAAAAATAATAAATAATATTAAAAATGATAAAAAATAACAATAATAGTGGCGCCAATTTACCCACCCACATTATTCACCAAAAAAATATTCCCTCCAACAATCCCAACTAAATTTTTGGATTAAAATAAACCAAGTTGTGACGGAAATAAGAATTCCGTCCCAAATTTGTGATAAAAATATTAGTTCCATCCCAAATTTGCGACATAAATATTAATCCGTCCCCAAAATATATATAAATTAAAAAAAATATTTGTAAAACAAAAGCGTCGCAAATTCCATCCCGATATAATTAATTTGGGACAAAAATAAAATTCTACCACGACTTTCCGTCTCAATTTGACTGTTTTCTTTTAGTGACCACTTATGAATTTATGGGAATATTGAAATACTTCATCCAAAATATTAAAGGATTTAATGGTTTAGGGCTCAGACAAACTTCAGCTCATGAAGGCATGCTGTATGCAGCCCAGAATGGAATAATTATGTTCATAAATGCTACGAGGGAGGCTAATCCTTATCTACTGTCAGTCACAGGCAACAGTGGTAGAAGCATATTTTGGTATGCAATTCTGAATAGCAAAAGATACATGTTCCAACTAATATATTTTCTCAATGGATTGGATAAGGAGATGATTGGATATCACACAAAATCGTTTGATAATAATCTGTTGCACATGTCAGCACTGTTAGTTCCTTCATCTAATCGCGTTGGCAGATGGGGTACTGCTAGTTGAAAGTATATTCTTAATTTCGATGGTTTAAGGTCACTCGTCTCATCTCTCTATTCTTCACAAACCTTCAAAAATATTGTTGAAAGTATATTCTTAATTTCGCTATTTCATGAACATATGTGTGGTGTGTGTCGTCTATAATCTCTCTATAATTTTACAATCCAACATTAATGTGAAATCAATGCAGGCGGTGGAGGAAGTTGTGCATCCCATGTGCAAGGAAGCCAAAAATGGGAATGACAAGAAGCCTTATGAGGTATTCGTTGAAAGCCACAGAGAAATTGATAAAAGACACGGCTAGTTGTTATATAGTTGTGGCTTCTTTGGTCCTTACTATCATGTTTGCCGCAACCTTTACTATCCCAGATGGAAACAATCAAACTGGGACACCCATCTCCCTGGCTGAAAATATATTTAAGATGTTTCTCTTAGCAGATGCAATATCTATCATGGCTTCCGCCATGTCAGTCTTGTTTTTCATTTCGATTCTCACATCACGTTGTGGTGCAATAGATTTCCTCAAGGTATTTCCTTTGAAGTTAGTAGTCGGCCTTGTTCTAGGACCGATCTTGTCCCGTGACAGTGTTCCAGTTATCATTTTCATAGTATCTCAGCTACTTTTCATCAATGATATTTTATATTTTCATAGTATCTCAGCTACGTTTCATCAATTATATTTTATATTTTACAATGAAAAATCCCATAAGTTCTATTTAATAAAGGGAAAATATATGTCAGAAAAAATATTTCAGCAAAAGAATAATATGAGTAATCATTGACACTATGGCCAGTGAATAATGTTTTGTAATATTTCCTTCTATTAGTTCCTAAACGATATATCATGTATAATAACCACGTGTTTCATATTTTCTCATATACTATTTGATGGCGTATTTCGCAAGTGTACGAAATCGTTCAAGTAGTAAATTTAAATCGGTAAGACCGAGTGTCGAACTCGACACTACTACAAAATATAGATTTTACATCACTGGTGTTTAAGTTTTCACATCAGCACAAAACAAATCTGAAGGGAAAGATACACACTATGAGTTTTTACATCAGTTGACATAAGCATCTGATGGGAATTCTTGATAGCATATAACATTTACATCAGTGGATAATTGAAATGAGGGGAAAAACACGCGGTGGCATTTTTGCAATTTTAATGAACTTTGTATTTTACATCAGTGAAGAGAAGCACCTGAGGGAAAAACAATTTGCCACTATTTTCCTTTTGCCTCTCTCACAAAACACACAAATCTCAGATCTGTTTTTTTCCTCTCCCCTCAAACACTCACTCACCGTTTCACAGCTCGTTTTCCCTATCACCTCTCACACTCGCCGTCGTTTTCCCTCTCACCTCTCAGACTCACCGTCTTTTCACCCCTCACCATTTTAACAGTGTCGTTGATTTCCTTCTTTCACAGAACTCTCGCCATCGTCGTTCTCGGCATCAACGGAAGTTAAACCGCGGTAAGATTTATCAGATTTTCTAGGTTTTGATTTTTCTCTCTTTAGTTAGGTTTTGATTCAAATCAAAACCTAGAAAAACCATTCTCAACACACCATCTATTTGCTTCAGATCTGAACTACACATGGATTCTATTTGTGTTCTACGATCTAAGTTTTGCTTGCCCCTAGAAAAACCATTTCTTCAAAACTAGGGTTTCAGTTTCAGTATTCATTCACTATCTGTGTGCGTGCGTGTGTTGTTGCCGCCCCATAGCTAAATCTGCAAACATGGCTACCCAAATGAGCAAAAAGCGAAAGGTTTGTTCTCAGATTCGTTAATCTTAATCCATTAGTAGTGATTTCTTAATTCTTAATTTGATATTTAATTTGATTTGTGGTGTTGCAGTTCGTCGCTGACGGAGTTTTCTTCGCTGAATTGAATGAGGTTTTGACCAGAGAGCTTGTTGAAGATGGATATTCCGGTGTTGAGGTTAGGGTTACTCCCATACGCACTGAAATCATCATCAGAGCTACTCGTACCCAAGCTATTCTCGGTTAGTGGTTTAATCAAATTATTTATTTATTTTTAATCTGATTTAAATGGTTGAATCTGATTTATGAATTTATGATTAGGTGAAAAGAGTAGGAGGATCAGAGAGCTAACCTCAGTAGTCCAGAAAAGATTTAAGTTTCCTGAGAACAGTGTTGAACTGTATGCCGAGAAAGTTAACAACAGGGGACTTTGTGCCATTGCACAAGCTGAGTCTTTTCGTTACAAGCTTCTCGGTGGTCTTGCTGTTCGCAGAGCCTGTTACGGTGTCTTAAGGTTTGTTATGGAAAGTGGTGCTAAGGGCTGTGAGGTTATTGTCAGTGTAAAATTGAGGGCTCAGAGAGCTAAATCAATGAAATTTAAGGACGGGTATATGATCTCGTCCGGACAACCTGTTAAGGATTACATTGACTCTGCTGTTAGACATGTTCTTCTTAGACAGGTTAGTTTATGATCCAACAGCCTTATTGGTCGTTCGTTCATATGGTTTGTTATGGATTTATGTTGCTAATGATTATGTCATTTATGTTGTAGGGTGTTCTTGGTATTAAGGTAAAGATTATGCTTGACTGGGATCCTAAAGGAAAGCAAGGTCCTAAAACTCCCCTACCTGATATTGTTACCATTCACACTCCAAAGGAGGAGGAAGAGTACATCAGGCCTGCTGCTGTTGTTGCAAATGATATCGAGGTCCCTGTCCTAGTCCCTGTTGTTTGAGAATGTTTTGAGTGTATGATTTGACATTTTTGTTACATTTAGTGTTCTCTGTCCGACTTTGTAGTTTTCGGTTCAATGTTTAAGTCCCTGTGGTGCTTTTTTGGGTATTGTTTTCCTGATCTTGTCTTTTATATGATTAATATCACTAATCTTCAATGTTCTTACTTTGATACCATTGAAGTGGATTTTAGTTGCAACATGATGTTTTACGATGAGTGTTTTTTATTGTCATTATGATATCTTCTTGTTATGGTTCTGTAATTGGTTTGAGTAATTGGCCAAGTAATTTTCTTAACTTTCATGATTGTCTAGTTCATCTGATTAAGGCATAATTGATTTAATTAAGGCATCATTTTTTGAGTAAACCGGGTGAGGATAGGGACTAAGAATTAAGAATTTGTGGTGACAAAAACTCCAACTCAAGTTGCTAGCCATGCCCAAAAATACTTTAACCACCAAAATGTGAAAGATATGGAAAAGAAGGAGAAAAAAAGAAAAAGTATTCACGACACAACCTTAAACAAGAATGACACATTGGTCACTAATGTATTTTAATCCAACAATTTCAACTCTACATTGTTGCTGGTATGAATCAGAACTTATTTATGTGAAATTTGATTATTGATTTTTGTAACTTTTATTTGGAACTGTTCACTAATGTATTTTATTTGGTATTTTTGGTTATGTTGATTTCTTTTTCTTCTCAATTAATTGCTTTGTTCGATGCTAGCTAAATGTATGTATCACACCTACTTAGTTAGTTGATGCAATACTTTTGCAAGCATGGCTAAGAATATTGTTGTGGCTAAGAATAAGTATGTAAGAATCTTTACTAAAAGTGATGGTAGTACGTAGTTCTGGTGTTGGTGCCGTAGTTATTTTTCAATTTTGTCATTGACTTTTTCCGGTTACCGTGTTAGTGGTACACAGTATCCATTGAATAGATATCTATCTGTGTTGGTTATTATGTTGAAATATACAAGTCCGTGGTTATTTTGTGTAATATTTTTATTAATTGATTGAAGGTTGATCTCCCGAACTCAATAGCTGCATCGATCTCCCTCAATCGGTCACTTGATCTTCCGAACTCTCTCTCAATCTCACTACTCTCAAAATCTCACTAACTCACTCAGGTATTAGCCTTAATTTTACCTTGTTTGTTTTTACTAAATGTGAATGGTTCGATTTATTTACTGTGATTTAGTGATGTAGTGAATTTATTTTTTGACTTATTAAGGAAATGGATAAAGAAAATGAGTTGTTATAGGTTTGACTTAGTTTTCTTCTTTTACTTTGACTTGTTTATACTATATGTATTTTCAAAGATAGTCATATCCTTGTTGTTATTAATTAATTATATTAACCTATTGTACTCATTGTAGGTATTCAATGATCCAACATCATTAATAGAAGAAGCGTTATATGATTTATATGGTATGTTTCAAAGCCAATTTGAGAATTTGACGTTTGTTGAGATATTAGAATTTTGAATGAACTTGTAGTTTGCTACTTAATGCCTAGTGGTTTGGGTGTATTCATGTTTTTCTTTCCTATATTGGGTATTATGATTTACTTATGTTGGACTTTGAAATGATTTTCATGAACTTATTTATGTAGTATTTGCGTTTGTGCACGTCTAAATATCTATAATCCATTTGGTCATTTTGGAAACTTGGTTGACTATCTCATAAAGCCAAGAGAAGGACAATTGAACATGTTAATTCACACCTTCTCTAGCATAACATCTTCCCTTTACTTTTTAGTATAGTGATGCTTATATCTTACATTTGCTCGTTGAGAGAGTTTTCTTCACTGAATTGAATCTGGAGTTGGTTTTTACAAGAGAGCTTGCCGAGGATGGTTATTCTGGTGTTGAGTTTATGGTTGCCCGAATGCACACTGAAATCATGATCAAGGCTACTCGCACCCAAGTTGCTGTTGGTAAGTGATTTCATCAATCTTTGAATTTTAACTATCGTTGGTGGAATCTAATTTGTGATTATGATTTTATTTATTTTTGTTTCATTTTGGGTTTTTTCTTTTATGATATATGAATTTTTTTTATATGGATATACGATTTTGATTTGTGATATACCAATTTTTTTATTTATTTTGAGTTTGATCATATTATATATTATAACTATTTTGTGTTGTATTTTGGGTTTTTGTGATGTATAGGTGTGATGGGAAGAAGGATTAGTGAGCTGATCTCTGTCATACAGAACCACAAATGAATGTAGTGTGTACTTCCCATTGTTTGATAAAAATGTTCCATGGCTTATGTATTCATATATGCATATGTACTTTTTTATATATAGAATTTTGATGTGGCTAGTTTTGAGTATTGATGATGTAAAAATATCAAATTAGAATGACTAATATAACTTCCTGGTTGGCATTAATATCCATATTTCTTTTCATATTTTTAATATTAAAGAAAAGAACACGGTTAGAAGCATAATATTTTTTTAAAAAAAATATATATATTTCACATCAGTGGGTTTTATGACTAATGTGAAATATAGATATTTAACTTCAGTGTCTATCTTATAACTGATGTGAAAACTCAATTTTTAAATTTCAAAGTCCGTCTATTCCAACAGTGGAAGAGGAACTGATGTAGAAATCAAGATTTTACATCAGTCGAAACCTGATGTGAAAGGATGTGGACTTACCACATCACGTCACTTTACATCGGTTGCAAACTGATGTGAAAAATAATTTCCAACTGATGTAAAAAATCATTTCTGTAGTAGTGCGAGGATCGCGTTATACTATTGAATTGTATTTATAACTTAATCGAACAAAAGGTTACGTGATTTGTTTTATCGCAATATTGAAAATTGAGCAAAGTAAATATGGTTCAAATTTAATAAGAGAAAAGTGTTGGGGATGAGTTTTACCGGATGACTATTTCATGTTAACAACCTAATTCACTATTGAATCGACTCATCTAATTGCTACCGAATCCTCTATAAAATTCGTGCCTAATTCCTTAGTGACAGAAACGTTAATTCTAAAATAAACACCTAATTCCTTAGTGAGTTTTAAGATCAGAATTAAGCATGAATGAACAAGGATTCTCGAATGATTCCAAGGGTTTGCATCTATTCCTAGATTACAAAGGCAAGGATTTCTTATCTCAAAGCGTTTATAAATTCCACTTCCGTTTCACAATATAAACCGTAAATCAATTTAAAGGTGATCAATCAATAAAAGCATTAAGAACAGAGATAAGAAAAGCAATTCAATGAGTTTTATCAATAATAAAAACTAGGTCATATGACAATCATGTTCATCTAGGTTACTCATCCCCAACAATGGAGGGTTTAGTTACACATAGCAATTAAACAAGAGAAAGGGATAAAAGAAAGATTACAAGAACAATTCAGGAATGATTCTTGCTCAAAATCTCCTCCAGTGTTGCTCTAGATCTCTCCTTATGTGTTTCTATGCCTTTTGATCTCCAAAAACGTGAACCCTTAATTCAGGAACGCACTTTTCTATAAATAGGCCACTCAAAATCGGCTCCCGAGCCAATAAAATCGGCCACCGATGTGAAAAAACGCGTCCTGCCGAATGTGAAATCGGCGCCCGATTTGCTAAATCGGTGGCCGATTTTATCAGAAGTATTTTGGCTCAAACTGCAGCAACAATCGGTGGCCGATTTGTCCAAATCGGTGGCCGATTTCCAGTTTTTGAAAACTTCAATTTCTTCTCCTTTTGTAGCTTGTAACTCCATGAATTGCAATGAATATGACCAAAATGATATAAAAATGCCTAAGAAAAACTAAGATGACAGAGTGTCATCACAACCCCAAACTTGCATCGTTACTTGTCCTCAAGGAACCAACTTAAAATGAAAAATGACAGAAAAGTAACACTTACCCCACCAAGGGTCATGTCAAAAGTTCACTCCTTTGTTAGCAATTGATGAGCTAACTTGCTTGGCAACACATCCAATCCACAACTTCTCGCAACAATATTGAAACAAGGTTCACACAGTCGACATGCAAACTACTATATTACCAAGACTTGAAAAGTTTCTAAGCATCAATCAAAGTCAGCATCATGCACACACTTGTAAGGACTTTTTCGGTTATAACGGGGCTTAGGTTCGAGGTGGGATAATTTGGAAAGTAGGCTTAAGAAAAATGACTTGGAGTTAAGCATCATCCTACGGTTCTAAAAATTGAAAAACAAAGTTTATACCACAACAATTTTCAGGGACTAGAGATCATCAACATTAAATAAAAACAACTGATCACTTGTTGCCATTATGCATTCATTCATTTTTTTTTGAGCTGAATTTTTGACGTTCCAGCTTATTTTCGACATGCTTTTTTGCAATTTTTTTTTTATAAGACAACACAAGATGATCTTCAATTCTCTAGTACCCCTACCCCAAACTTAGAGTGTTGCTAGTTCCATGAGCAACCCCAAACTTGAATTTTTTATAACATTGAAACACAAACTATGCCTAACTCAAACAAAATTATTGGGATAATCCTATGGTCTCTAGGCTTGTAATGTGGTTCGTCACCGAAACAAGGGGTCTAATCCTAATGGCTCAACTTGGCTTAAACAAAGGAATAATTCAATATAAACTCAGGTTGGCTTCAAAGGCTCAAGGTACAAGCAATTTGCCTTAGTGTGCACACAATATAACCAATCAATAGCAGAGAAAAATCGAAAGCCCTAGAAATAGCATTCACATGGAAACACTCATATTTGTAAAAATTGAAAAATAAAATTTGGCTATGACCTTACAAGTTGAGGTTTCTGGAAGTTGTGGCTACCTAAGCATTCCTTCCGGCCGTACACTTCCCATTGAAAGATCCAATCAAGCAACCACCTCCTTTGAACTTTTGACAAACCATTGGCGGAATCTTTGTTACTAAACTGGTACATTTCAAGAAAAGTGAATTCATTAATAATAAACAAACGCAGATGCATTACAAAATAGGGGAACAAATCCATAAGCACCAAGACACTACTCAAGTTTGACTCAAATACAACTGAAGCAAAGTACAGAAGCAAATAACTGACATAACAAAAAAAAATACTAGAAAATTGCTTACTGACGTGGGTTGCCTCCCACGAAGCGTTTTTTTAATGTCATTAGCTTGACGCATCAACCACTGTTAAGGTGGCATATATGATACATAGAACACATCATCCTTCTTCTTCCTTTTGTTGGGTAAGAACTCCATGAACGTGAGCAATAGATGATGTTGCTTCCATATCATTTTCAAGTGGAGAACAATGAACAAGGCATAAATGGCATCTAGGACTTCATCAATCTCTTCCTTTTTCCCTGCCTTGTTGCTAAAAAAAATTGGAGAAATGTTTTGTTGAGGAATTTTTGGTTGGACACCTAAATCTCTCCAAAGTTGGGACTTTTGAGTTTCCTTACCAACAAGACCATCCTTAATGTTTACCGACTCCCCCTCATCTTCTTTCTTTTCCACAACACTGAATTTATCTTCAATCTTCAGCTTCTCAAACTCAACGACTTGCTCAAATAACCTTTCACATTGACTCTCAAATCTTTCAATTGAACCTTGATTATTATTCATGAATTCAATCAAAATATTCTTGATGTGAAATTTCCTGTCATATGATTCGTTGGGAAGAATTTGAATAGGTAGCATTTGCTCCTAATTAATTTTTTCCATGAGAAACTCATCTTGTGCTTCCAAAACCAATAGATCTTCACCTTCTGGTGGTGGGACACAACAATCAAAAGTGTCACTCTTATGCCCTTCTATACAAAAATCAAATCTATGAGGTAAAAACCGAAGAAGGTCCTTTTCAAATGTATCTCTCAGGATCTGCCCCTCCAATATACGACATTGTGCAGTTAGAAGACAAGTTTCAGTTGCTTCCGAAAGTTGTAGAAGAAGATAATCATCAAATTCTTCCATACTATGCGGTGGTTAGTTATCTCAACGGAGAAGAAAAAAATCACTAGAACTCGACATTAGAAAACTTAACAAATAAAAATAAAATAAAAACAAAATTTATTGCAGAGCAAAAAATTTCAATTAAGCAAGAATAAAATTCAACAGTGATTTAGCACTCCCCGGCAACGGCGCCAAAAACTTGATGGCGTATTTCGCAAGTGTACGAAATCGTTCAAGTAGTAAATTTAAATCGGTAAGACCGAGTGTCGAACTCGAGGATCGCGTTATACTATTGAATTGTATTTATAACTTAATCGAACAAAAGGTTACGTGATTTGTTTTATCGCAATATTGAAAATTGAGCAAAGTAAATATGGTTCAAATTTAATAAGAGAAAAGTGTTGGGGATGAGTTTTACTGGATGACTATTTCATGCTAACAACCTAATTCGCTATTGAATCGACTCATCTAATTGCTACCGAATCCTCTATAAAATTCTGCCCTAATTCCTTAGTGACAGAAACGTTAATTCTAAAATAAACACCTAATTCCTTAATGAGTTTTAAGATCAGAATTAAGCATGAACGAACAAGGATTCTCGAATGATTCCAAGGGTTTGCATCTATTCCTAGATTACAAAGGCAAGGATTTCTTATCTCAAAGCGTTTATAAATTCCACTTCCGTTTCACAATATAAACCGTAAATCAATTTAAAGGTGATCAATCAATAAAAGCATTAAGAACAGAGATAAGAAAAGCAATTCAATGAGTTTCATCAATAATAAAAACTAGGTCATATGACAATCATGTTCATCTAGGTTACTCATCCCCAACATTGGAGGGTTTAGTTACACATAGCAATTAAACAAGAGAAAGGGATAAAAGAAAGATTACAAGAACAATTCAGGAATGATTCTTGCTCAAAATCTCCTCCAGTGTTGCTCTAGATCTCTCCTTATGTGTTTCTATGCCTTTTGATCTCCAAAAACGTGAACCCTTAATTCAGAAACGCACTTTTCTATAAATAGGCCACTCAAAATCGGCTCCTGAGCCCATAAAATCGGCCACCAATGTGAAAAAACGCGTCCTGCCGAATGTGAAATCGGCGCCCGATTTGCTAAATCGGTGGCCGATTTTATCAAAAGTATTTTGGCTCAAACTGCAGCAAAAATCGGTGGCCGATTTGTCCAAATCGGTGGCCGATTTTCAGTTTTTGAAAACTTCAATTTCTTCTCCTTTTGTAGCTTGTAACTCCATGAATTGCAATGAATATGACCAAAATGATATAAAAATGCCTAAGAAAAACTAAGATTACAGAGTGTCATCACTATTATGACTCTATCTCATTTTATTTGTGTTTAAAATTATGTGCAAGGGTTGTGAGTTGTGATCATTATGCCATAAATAAGATGAGTACAATATGACCGAATGAATCTTTGCAATTTAATTTAATGAAGCAGCACATATAGAACCTTACAAGTATTATGGAATCAATTCATATGAAGGAACATAAAAGGTAGCTAGTACGAAAGGTCTAGTTATTATTCATCCTTCTTGTTTATAGCGATTTTTTGTTAGTTATCTTCCCTTAATTATTGAATCAACAGACACATGCATATTCCATTTCTCTAACCATTTTAGTGACTCTCCTTTGATGACATAATTTTTCTTTTATTGGTACCATAACATTACCACCACCATTAAAATCAACCTTATCGTTAAGGTTGAAGCTAATACAACGTTGTTGGCAAATAATCAAATAATCATATCTATCGAATATAGGTCTTAAAGTCATGCAAATGCAATCCTTCCCAATGAACAAGAGAACATCCACCAGCATCCCATTGGTTGAATTGAAAGGGTCCTTTGAGATAGAAAAAGTAGCTATTTGGAGTTTCCCTCTTAGTCTGAATTAAAATCAATGTGAGAAATGCTATATATGTCCATGCAATTTCTAAACTGTAAGTTTCTCATGAGTTAAGATTAATTTGATGTTTGCTACTGCTGTAATTGTCGACTGTTGTGTTCTTTCACATGATTTCCTGCATGTTCTGCTGCCTTGCTCTATCCTATAGATAGGCTCAAAGTTTACAATTATTTTTCTAATGTATTCATCTATGCTTCCTAAGAATTTACATGTATTTAATTCCTTATGTGGGGACTTACTGACTTCAACCATTTTCGTTGTTGTTCTTATAGCTTGTTCACCAGAGAGCGGGGTGTTACTGGCCATGATTTTTTCACATGAGTGGTAAAGTTCAATAAGGATCTTGTATGACAATTACATTTATTAACTAAAAACAGGATAGTGATTCTACCTAAGCATTAACATGATTTCTTTTTCTAACTTTGCATTGTTTGAATCGGGAAGTTTGGTTATTATTGCTAACTAGGAGTGCGTATACATATGTATTTTACATTTGTAATCTCTCTCTCTCTCTCACACACACACACACACACACACACTCTCTCTCGTAGAGCTCTAATGAAACGTATCTACTTGAGAAAACCTGTTCTTTTGGGTAGAAACATGACAGAACCTTAAAAGGTGATGAATAAGCAGAGAATTACCTAAAATAATACTTTAAATTTTAGCCATAGATTTGCTACGGAATGACTGTGATATACCCAAGCTATGTAGCTAGAAAAGACAATTTAAATCGACTTTTCACTGTAGAAAAGCTGCAGAATAGCTAGGAAATATAAAAAATTAGTTTCTATAAATCTATGAATACTTTGAGAAGCTAACTTGCATCCCAATTCATGCTACAACCAGTTCTGTAGTCATGCCATTAATCAATGGCTCTATATTCATGCCACCATGATGGATAAATGTATCCATAAAACCATGTCATCCGTCACCTTCAATGATTCACAACAAAGCTTTCTTGTTATTGTTTGTCCTTTAGGTTTGGTGACTTATTAAGGATATTGCCATTATGAGACGTGTTTTGCATAATTATCTGTTGCCTATCTATTAGCTAAAGTTGTTTTAAAAATAAAGCAATTGTCTTTTTTGTCAAGTGGGAGTAGGTTAATTTCCTATACTTATTTCTTCATGTTATTGGGAGTAAGTTAGCATGTGTGTGTTTGAGTGTGTGTATATATATAGTGTTATTTCGTTATCTTTGTGCAATTGTGTGACTTTTTTGTTTTCTTGTCTTGTTAAAGTGCAATATTCCTAATACATATTTAGAATATGATAAGAATCTATAATTAGCCGTGACAAGTATGTTGCGAGATCCACATATTTTATTTTTATAAAATTTATTTTGTATCGATGTACGCCGTCAATTTAAATAAATAAAAATATCAATTATATTTATTTATATTTTCCTTCAAAAATTTATTTATATTTAGTATAAAATATATGTTAAAATAACTATTTATTTGTTTATTCGACAAATTCATGATTTATAAATAATTTAAGATTGGTACAGTCAACATATTTAATCAAGTCTTTTATTTATAAATAATTTATGACTGGTACAATCAACATATTTACTTAAGTCATTGATTTATAAATATTTTAAGTATTTGTTTTGAAAAAGCAAATAATATATCTAACAACTACAAAAAGCACGACTTGTACCAAGTGTAGATAAAACAGAAATACAATGATTCATATATAATTTAAGACCGGTATAGCTAATGCTACGTTTTAGACACAAATGCTACTTTTTATACAGAAAATACAACTAATGCTTCATGTAATTACTAGGAAAGCTCCTTCAAAAAGAATTACTAGGAAAGCATCCGTATGTTCACACGAATTACTTGTTTTTTTTTTTGTTTTTTTACTATGTCTTGTTCATATTAAATTAATACTTTATCAAATAATTAAATTAATTAATAAGTTATGTACTAAGTCTATACAGACTTCATCAATGTATGTAGCTGTTAATTTATACTCCTTCCGTCTTATATTAAGTGATACAGTTGACCTTGTCACACATAACAATGTCCAATTTTGATCTTAAATAACTTTATTAGAAAAAATTATAAAATTTTGACATTTTAAAAATATTCATCGAGACGAATCCAACGACATCCTATATGATATTATTTATTTTTGCATATTAGTAGAAAAATATGGTCAAAGTATGTTAGGTCAATAATGCATATTTTCAAATAAGCCATCTATTATAGGACGGAGGGAGTATTCTTCTAAACAAATTACTACACCCGTCCCTAAATGTAAGACCCTTTTGGCAAAATCCCATAAATTAAGAAAGTTGATATTTGTATTAAAGTTGTTTGTAATCACAATTGTTTTTACAATTTTATCCTTTAAGAGAGAGAATTAGTTTATGTTTTTAACATGTTATTTATTGCTCATTGAAGAAAAAAATGTATAATAAATAGAGGTATGTAGGTAAAGAAATAATTAATGTAGTTAGAAATGATAAAAGAGTCTGTAAAAAGGACAAAAAATTCTCAAAAAGATCTTATAATTAAAGATGAAAGTAATATAAAAGAAAATTTACGTTATTGGATCTGAAATAACATCATGATTAGAGTTATCATCAATGATCAAAGAGTGTTGATAGAAATACTTATACATCACCACTAAAAAGGTCATCTATGACAATAAAAACTAAACTCAAGTTTTTAAACGGTATGAGTTAACTCTTTAATAATGGGATGAATTTTCATTGGTACGATAATAATCTAGATATCTATGGGTCCATCATTGTTTACATTTTGCAATAAACATGTAGTATGAAACAAGTGACTCAAATTATGATGATCTATGGTCCTCGGCCTCTGACAATAAGAGTTGAACTCATCTTTACATGGTATATATGACTTAACTCTTTACTAACTTGATATATCTTCATTGGCAAGGGCTGTTTTACCCCAGCAAGCCTGGGCACATGCCTGGGCTCAAACCATACTTTCTTTATATCAATACAAGAAACTTGACATGCAGTGACAGCCAAACTCTATCACTATAGGGTTAATTTCAGTAGCTAATAGTGTGCCCGTTTGTCATTAGAAAATGGTTGTCACTGCGTGTTTTCCACCTTTACGTACGGATAAAACCGTATGTAATTCTAAGGATACCATTTTAAAAACATTAAGGATCTCTACCTACGACTGCAGCTGTCAATAAAACTTGTCATTGTTTTATTTTTATTATTTATATTTTCTATTCTACTATAAATTCTAAAAATAAATAATTCATAAAATTATAACTAAAATTAGTTTAATCAATATAGTAAAATATTATAATCAATATCATTGGAATTTGAAATTGATTACTCTAATAAATTTTTAGAATAAATTTTTGAAGTGACTTAACTAGAATAATTCTCCCTAACTATGAACTATTATACCATTCACCCAAACCAATACTCAATAATCACAGAAATACTCAAAATTTATAGGGTTTTGCTAGAAGACACCTTTTATGAAGGTTTGTCTTTTAACAAGTTATTCTATGAGCATTTGTTAAAAGACACAAACTAATTTTTATGAAGGTGTCTTTTAGCAAAGTTATGACTAAAAAGTGGAAATCACACCTTGAGGTGTGGATTGCTAAAAGACACCTTCATATGTGGTTTCTAGCAAAACCCAAATTTATATATACTCCATTGCTCGTTTAATTTATGGTAACAAAATTTAAATCAATATTCATAATAGCTTATCAGAAATGCAGAAATGAACAATATATATAAAAGCAGAAATGCGCTCAAATCACTCTTCTCATTGTTAACCAGCGTTATTCATTAATGAAGTTATCTTCAACAATAGCGGGTGTACCAAAGCTATTACCAACATCAACAAAAGTTGGAAGTCCACCAGTTGTCAAGTCCTGCCAATAAGCCCGTGAGAAAGAATTGTTACCAACAAGATCAACGATGTGTGGTTGAATGACTTAATGATATGTTACACAGAGCAGGAGATATTCAAGTCACTTGATGATGTTGATATTATTCGAACATTCATCGCAAAGAGGTGTCGGAAAGGGCATTTACCTCCTAATTTTATATAGTACACTATTGATAGATTATGTTTCATCTCTCTTATTTCAAATTGTATTTTTGTTGAAAAAATCACGAACCTCTTTTATTTTGATTTATGACTATTTATATATTACGTCACATGTGAATTTGTGGTTAAATTTTTGCACAGACTGTATAAAATTTTCTAACTCCGCCACCGTTCATCGGTACAATCACAACCTAAATATGTATGAGTCAGTCATTGTTTTTCTTTTTTACAATAAACATGTAGTATGAAACAAGAGACTCAAACCAAATTATGATAATCGATGGCATCACATTTTTATACCCCAAAACAAAAGGGCATCAACTTTTTGATCCAACCACCCCTACATTCAAAGTCTCCGGCAAGCCCCGCCCGTGACTGTTTTCACACTAGAAAGTTACTTTAATAAAAATAAAGTCTCTTGCGTTATTGTATGTAGTGTATAAATAGGTTACTTGATTGGTATTCCTTATTAGATCCCAAGTTCAAGTTGATATTTAGATTAACTTCACATTTGATTTAACGTAAAATGAAAGCCACAAGTGTTGCCTCCTCCGTCGGAATAGTTCCTGAAGTACTCAACTTTGATAACTACGAGAGATGGAGTGCTATTATGAAAAATTATCTGATAGGGCAAGGTCTGTGGGATGTTGTCAGTGGTGATTCTGCCGAGGCTTTCTTGGAAGAGAACTCTGAAGCATGGAAGCATTTGAGCAACTAAAAAGGCAAAAAGATAGAAACCACCATAGATATTGAGCAAGGTTCGTATCTAATCTAATCTAATCTAATCTAATCTAAAAGTGATAAACCCTTACCCCATAATTATGTGTCTCCTTTATTTTTATTTTTTTGAGGGAAGTGTCCTTAATTTATACTAAACTGAACTCCTCAATCTAAGCAAATAAAGAAAAAGAAAAAGAAAGTGAAGACCAATTTTATTTTTTGAAAAAAAATTGTGAAACTGAAACCTAATTTGATTTTTGACAAAAATAAAAACAACTTAGCCCTACATGAACCACTGTTATAAAAAGGACAATCTAATCTCTCGATCACCTAAATAGAAACATATTTCTCATCATTGATTCATAATCAAGCATTCCCTTTTTAGGAATGGAGAAAAGAGGGTTTTGGACAGCAGAAAATATATAAAAAAAAAGGATAAATCTTTCTCATGTTTTGAAAGAGAAATTTTTTAGAGAATGATAAACATGTTTAAGATTAATATATTTTGAATTTTAAGAATATTATAATAATATAGATTGAATTTGAAGAATTCATACAAACCATCCAAAACCCTTCAAAACACTCCCCCATACAATTTTTTAGTTCCCCCAAGAGATTTTGTATTATAAATAAAAAAATTAACCTCCAAAGCCCTCTCATCTCAATGACTTCCATTTCTTCCACTTATTCCTTTTTTTTTCTTTCTAAAACCCTCTCATCCCTCTCCCCTCCAAACTCCCAAACAAAGCCTAGAGGGGTTGGCTATGGCAGTTAGAAAGGTCCCCTGTTTTGTTCTCGATGTGATTGCAATTTGGATTTGGTGTGAAGGGCTACACCATAACATTTGGTGTTGTCCCCCATGCAACAATTCATACCACTCGTGTATAGAGGCGTCACGATCAAATCGGAGGCCCTGCTATAATATTAAAAATGAGGACCTAATAAAAAAAAACTACAATATTTTTTTAAATTTAAAACCAAGTATGTTATATAAAGTAGCGGTTGGCGGACATGAATATGTTCTTTTTATTACGCTAACACGTGTAAATCTTCTATACTACTCCCTCAATTTTTTTTTCTTTTGATGTTTTAGGACTTCAACTATATTCCAAAACATTTGATGTTTTAGTATTATTTAGGCCTATTATTTAATATTCTTTTCTCAAGTTTACTATTGTCGAAAAACACACCATAAAATTATTAAAGTAGTTGTGACCTTTGACTTACCACATGCGAATTAATTATAAATAAGGACATTTTAGTCCATAACATACAAATATTTATACACTTTATTTACTCCTTAAGACTTGTGTCAAGAGCTAAAACAACAAAAGATAAAAAACGGAGGGAGTATATATAAAGAAAATAGGTTTAAAATACATGAGTTTGTGCTGACTTTTTTATCACCTATTTTACCCTTCATTTAAACTATATTATTTACTATTTTATTCTTTAAAAATATTTTTTAAAATTATAATTAAAAAATTAAATCCCATTAAAATAGGAAATACCCACTACAATAAAAAAAAAATTATCAATATTATATACGAATAGGGTATATATTTTGGTCTGAATTTTTTATCATTTCATTTATACCCTTAAACGAATTTTCTTATATTAATGATATTGTTGGTCGAGTCCAAAATCTCACCCCACCCTGTTTAGTTGCGGACAGGTCTGTCAAACAAAAACTTTTATTTTTTTACAACATAATTGTTACAAATTATGTTGCTTTTATCATCATAAAAAATATAAAAGAATAGGCATAAAATAAATTTGTGGTAAAAGATAGTTAACAAATTCTCGAATTGAACATCATAATTAACAACAAAATAAGGAAAATCCACCAATATAAAACAAATGTGCAACATAAAATAAACCCAAAAAGAAATCCAAGAATAAATAAATGATATCCATTATAATTAACCGCCTACAATAACTTTGATGAAACACAATTAATAATCAATTTAATCAATAAAACAATCCGCAAGGAATATTTATGTACAAGATAATGCTCAAGTAAAACAACTTGAGAAGCCACCAATACATGAAGAGATACATTATGATTTGTAGATTATGGATGAGACAAAGTATAAGCAAGTATTGTATCAAAGAAAATGCTAATATGTCTTTGTCCTATACACTTAAGCAACTCAAATAATAATTGATGATTACATACTTGAACTAGTAAAAAAAATTGAAAAATGGGTTAAGCGGGCCGACCAGTCCCCTTTTTTCAATGAGTTAAGCGGGACGAACCAACTATAGGTAGCGGGTTCAAAATTTCGATTTAACCCACCAAAAATAGCGGGCTAAACGAGCCGGTCCTCTGGGTTAGACTTGTTTTACCACCCATACTCTTTAGAAATAATCATTAGACACACTCTTTTTTCTCTAATATCTTTGATTACAATGTAACTATCAATATGGTAAATATTTCAAAGGAATCGTCGACATTCACCAAAGTGTCTCTGAAGCCAGTCAAAGAGAGGTTTCATTTAAGATGAAGAATGCAAAAGCTTTGCATATTATTCAACTATCATGTGGACGACAGATTCAGGATGAGCTTTGTCATTTTGAATTAGCCAAAGATGCATGGAGTCACTTGTCAGTGGTTTATGGCAAAACTTTAAAAATCAATCTAGATAAACTCGAGCAAGGTATGTATTGAAATGTAATTGCTACTTCCTCATGTCCTATTTATAAGAAACAACTAATTTTTTAAATCATTGTTTAATTGTTGTATCCGGTCTACAATATAGACCAAATACATCAACTATTTAATAAATCTAAAACGTTAATTGTTTCGTATAAATAGGTCCGAAGGGAGTATAATATAGAAGGAACATATAAATAATGCGAGTTGTATTGATTTTCCCTCCAAGATAATATTTTTGCATGTTTAAACATAAATGGCAGATGATGATGATATAGTTGGTGTGAAACATAAAGAGCTATTCAGGATGGTGGGGAGAGGTGATCCTATAGAAAATATCAAAATAGATGAGGATGTATACGATGATATAACCTCTATTTCAGCTAGGACGCTACTTCATGTTGCAGTAAATGCTGGAAACCTGAAAAATGTGGAAAGGTTGGTGAGAGATGGGAGAGATGAGTTTGTAACAAAGCAAGATAGGCATGGGGACACAGCTCTGGCTCTTGCAGCTTATTATAATGCAAAAATAGATATAGTGAATTGTCTGGTAGATAGCAAAATGGGGGAGATGTTGCTGATGACACATAATACAAACGGAGAACTCCCCGTTCATATGGCTGCCGGTAAAGGACACAAAAAAATGACTGGTTTTCTTTACTCAAAAACTCCTGGAGAAGTGTTCAAAAAAGATTCACGAAATCGAGTTTTGCTTCTTGACCGATGTATCACGGCCGAACTATTTGGTAAGCGAATTTAAAAGTTCCGATTGTGTTACAAGTTAAAGAACTATATAAAGAATTAAAAAAATAATATTTGTATTGAAAAGATAAATTTCGTAACAGTTTAAAAAAAAACTTTTAAAACATTAATTTCATAATTTTCAAAAAAATATTTCCATCTTTAGCCGTGCCTTAAGGACACATTCTAACATTTCTCTTAAATAATTTTAAGTGCACTTATTATTTTGTGTGTAGTGTGTGTTTCCTCCGTTAATTTTTGTTAAATATTTTGTTTTAATTTTGAAAACATTTGTTTCAACTAATTTATCTGTTTCCCTCCAAAATTTCAAGGTATTAACTACTCTCTCTTCAAATGTATGCTTGATATGCTAGAGGTGGCTTTGAGGTTACTCAAACTTTACCCAGATGATCTATTTCATGAAGCCTCGTATGGTGAAATCAACAACGAAGAACGAAATGAGGAAGCCAACAAATTCTCCACCTTAGTTTCATTGGCTAAATTTAAATTGCGCTCTAATTTCCCAAAGAGGCGATTCTTCCAACCTACAGATTACTTAATTTATAGCCGTAAGTTTCCAAGATTTTGCTTAGTTTCATTAGATGTACAATTTACATATATCACACAATAATTGATCTATTTCTAAAACAATTTTATTACAGATTTAAGCCTAAAACAATTTGAAGACAACTATGGGATTCCTGAATCCGATATTGCGGAGTATTTACGGTTGGTTTATGCAGATAGAAGTGTACATGCAATATCATCTTCTGTGAAATGTTGGTCAGTACCTGGCTTCCTCATGGCTTCGAAATTTCTGTTCCTGCCTATAAAACTACTGCGTAAGTTGATTCCATTCCCCTTACAAATCATTAAATTTTCTATTGGGTATACCACTACTTCACCACTAATCAACTTACCGGATGATTTGTTGATTTGTTCAGATCAACTACTTCATAAATTTGCATGCTTGTTGGTTCAAGTTTTCAAGTATCTAGATATCTTTGGTAAGTAAAACCAATAACCAATATATTATAATTCTTGTATTATAATATTTTCCCAAAAAAAAAAGGTGAACAATACAATTTGTCAAGTATTTGTGTCCAAATTTGATTTTTGGCAATGATTCAAGCACTTATACGTTCCTTTGATTGTGTCAGGAACAAGGGAAATATATGCAAAAAAATA
The DNA here is from genome assembly GCF_051527215.1 of Medicago sativa. NCBI lineage: Eukaryota > Viridiplantae > Streptophyta > Magnoliopsida > Fabales > Fabaceae > Medicago > Medicago sativa. Next base: position 17,850,315 of record NC_140753.1, on the reverse strand, counting down.
TACCCTTTATGAAGTTGTGGGAGTAATAAAATACTTGATCCAAAATCTTAAAGGATTTAATGGTTTAGGGCTCAGACAAGCTTCAGCACATGAAGCCATGTTGTATGCAGCCCAGAATGGAATAATTACATTGATAAATGCTATGAGGAATGCTAATCCTTATCTACTTTCAGTCACTGATAACCGTGGTAGAGGCATACTTTGGTATGCAATTCTGAATCGCAGAAGATCTGTTTTCCAACTCATATATTCTCTCAATGGATTGGAGAAGGAGATGATTAAATATCGCACAGACTCGGTTGACAATAATCTATTGCACATGGCAGCTCTTTTAGTTCCTTCATCTATCCGTAGTGGTAGATTGGGTCCTGCTATGCAAGTACAAAAAGAAATTCAATGGTTTAAGGTCATTTCTCTCATCTCTATCTATCTGTCTATCTATAACGGGAACAAACTACAATGCTAGTGGTGAGGTACAAACACCTCTGACGTCATGAATTAAAAGTAGATCAAGCAAAAGAAATATTGAATGATAGAACAATTAACAGGTTTAGAACAAAACTCGTGAATGGTAGTGATTTGGTGAACAAAGAAAGTAATGACAATTTTGGAGATAAGGAGAGAATGGAAATGATAAGCAATCTAATTTTTTATTCAATGATAGATCACATATTAATTTTTAAGCTATTAGGGACTATTTATGAAACATGGGAATCAACAACTAACTAAAACTAAGTTGTAACTTGTAGCTCAAGTTACCTAACTAATATTTAGTTATTCAACTAGCATCCTAACTAACTTTGAATTATATCAACTAAGGTCCTCAATTTAAGTTAGTTGTAAATACCATTACCAATCTTCATCTAAGGTCTTTAAATGTGCTAATCTTCGAAGGCTTTGTTAGCAAATTTGCAAGTTTCAAATCTGTTTTGCAATATTGCAGCTCCAATTTCTCCTTGTTTAATTGATCCCTTAGAAAACGAGACCTTGCTTCAATGTGCTTGCTCCACCCATAAGCAACTTCTAAGGTCAAATAATTGGAGCTACCACCTTAGAATCCATCTCAAAACTGATCATAGAAAGTGAGAATTCTAGAGCAACCACCACCTTAGAATCCATCTAAAAAAACGACATAAGAAAGTGATAATTATTGGACTATTACTTTTTCCATCTTATGAGCTTCACGCACGCCCTATTAGACACATGGGATACAAGTGGCAATACACGACAGTTAAATGGTGGCAAGTACGCATATGTATACACTATCAGTTGGAACAATATTTAAAATTAGGAGTGGTCAAATGGGCGGAGAGATTATAGAGGTGTTCAAGAAACATTATTGTTTAAGATAATAGATTGATTTATTGACGTTTGCCAAAAACAATTTTTAAAGTGTTTTCTTGTGTATAATATTAAGATTAAGATTGTTTGAAATCAGTGCAGGCGGTGGAGGAAGTTGTGCATCCCATGTGCAAGGAAGCCAAAAATGAGGATGGTAAGAAACCTTATGATGTATTCATCGAAAGCCACGAGGAGCTAGTGAAAGCTGGAGAAAAATGGACAAAAGACACAGCTACTTGTTATATAGCTGTGGCTTCTCTCATCCTTACTATCATGTTTGCTGCAGCCTTTACTATTCCGGGTGGAAACAACCAAACTGGGCCACCCATCTCCTTGGATCAAAATACATTTAAAATGTTTCTCTTAGCTGATTCGGTATCGATCATCACTTCCGCCACTTCAGTCTTGTTTTTCATTTCGATTCTCACATCACGTTGCCATGCAATAGATTTCCTCAAGGTCTTGCCTATGAAGTTAATAACCGGCCTTGCGCTCCTTCTTTTCTCTGTCTGTTCCATGATGGTTGCATTTTATGCTGCACTTAATATGATCTTAAAGCAAAATCACATTGGCTCTAGGGGGGTTGTTCTAGGACCCATCTTGTCCCTTGGTAGTGTTCCAGTTTTCATTCTCCTAGCATCTCAGATACGCTTCATCTTGAGGATTTTATGTTGTACAATGAAAAATCGCATTAAGGGATGATAAGATGATATATGGCAGAAAAGGTATTTCAACATAAGACTAATGTTAATGATTGACACTTTTGCAAGAGAATAATGTATTTTTTTTAATATTTCCTTCTATCACAATTTGTAAACGTTATATGTATCATTACTCTATTTATCTCATTTTATTTGTGTTTTTAAAATTGTATGTAAGGTTTTGATTTTCATGCAGTAAATTTCTAGCTGAAAAGATGAGTATAATATGTCGGAATGAATCTTTGCAATTTAATTTAACAAATCAGTAGCAACTTACAAGTATTATGGAATCAATTCATATTTAGGAATAGAAAAGGTATAGTGCGCTAGTACAAAAGGTCGAGAGATAATTTCAGGGGGAGAGTATAGAGTTTCTAAGATTTCTTCATGCCTCGCACATCATTCATCCTTCCTCTTTAATGTCTCTAAAATTAAATTTGCTAGAAGCATTTGTATCCAGATACTACAATGTGGCAAAAAAACAACAAACGCTATTTTTTCCTACAGAAGCATCGATAATCACCAATAGAGGTGGCACTGTTTGTTCGAAATATTTGCTGAAGATCGAGCATGTTCACAGAGGATAACAAACCATTTTCGATTGTGCACACATGGAGACAATATTGATGAAAATAGTTATCAGCTTACTGGTTGATTCACGTCGCACAATTCAAGCTTACAATTAATAACTAAAACTAGAATGGATGCCTTTAATTGGTAAAGATTTTTTTGAAAGCCAAATTTTAGTTAGATATTCAAGTGATGTAGTACTAATAGCTATCAACTTATAAACATCAACTGAGCTATCAAATATGACTTAACTTTAGCGATAAAAGTTTAGACCTTTTTAAGACGTATCCAGAAATTTTGACTTGCGGGAGCAAGATTTTATATGATAAATATTTATACAAAACTTTTAGCAATGCAAAAGTGATAAAATAATATCATTACCATTGAGCAAAATACTTGAGATTATAAACATTATACTATTATATATTAGAAAAATTAAGTACTCCTTAACATCTACAAATTAAAATTATTCTTTATGTGTCTTTATATTTAAATATGGTAGAAATCATTCAAAATTTCATCTCAAATACATTTTTATGGTATAGATTTCCATTTAGTGGAGGCCATCTATCTTTTTAAGAGGGGACAATAAGTAAAATATCAAAAACTTAACAAATCTAATATGAACTTTGGTGGGGGCAGTTCGCCCCCTATCTACTATAAGTAGATCCGTCTCTGCTTGCCACCCTCAAAACTGTGAATTGACCTCAGGCTTAAAGGAACTAAGCATCCTGCGTATATTCCTGTAAAAAAAAACAATTGAGACATTCTTCAAAAGAACGAAATAAGTGTTGGGACAAAGGTTGATTTGATTATGATTTTGGGAGAGATGACAGAGAAGATAATATAGTGAATGTGGGAGAATAAAACTTTGATTGTATATTGATAATCTCTAATGCAAGCACATGCATGGGCAAATTTATTTATAGTATATACATTGCTTGAGTTACAAGTTAACTCTATAACAAACTCTACAACAAACTATTAACCACCTAACAAGCTTGAATTAACTACTTTAACACTCTTTCTTAGTTCATGTTTGCTGAATTCCCCATACCCATCATACAATCTTTCAAATGTATCAATCTTTAAGGACTTTGTCATGACATTGATGACTAAACTTGTCAAGTGCATCAAACCGTTTCAAGTAACAAAGTAGTAAGTAAAATCATCTCCTCAAGGATTGTCGTTTCAGCTAGGCAACTAGCTAAACTTATTAAAACAGAAAATAGAAAGCAAATAAATTAAACAAAAGCGAGTAAATTGGGGGGAGTTTGCATATTTGATTTGATTGCGCAAAACAGTTGAGTTTGATTGAGGAAAAGTAAATGGTTTTTATTGCAAAACTTAGAGATGGTTAGTATTCTTCGAATTCCCTCTAATACCTTGTTGGATTAAAGACAAGTAATTATCAGTTATAAGATACAAATGCTTGTGTAGGAAAAGTAGCATATTTTGTTTTTTCTGCCACAGTGCAGTTCCTGGATACAAATGCTTCAAGCAAATTTTAATTTTAGAGACATTAAAGAGGAAGGATGAATGATGTCTGAGGCATGAAAGAAATTTTGGAAACTCTATACTCTCCTTTCTATCTCTAGACCTTTTTTACTAGCTATACCTTTTCTATTCCTTCATATGAATTGATTCCATAATAGTTGTAAGTTTCTACTTTTCGTCAAATGAAATTGCAAAGATTCATTCAATCATATTGTATTCTTCTTATTTACTGCATAAAAATCACAACCCTTACACATAATTTTAAACACAAATAAAATGAGATAGAGTCATAATAGAATACGAGAAAATATGAAATACGAAGTTGTAATACATACAAAGTTTACGAACTTATAGAAGAAACTATTAAAAAAAACATTACTCACTTTTTAATGTGTCAATGATCACTCACATTAGACTTTTGTTGAAAATCTTTTCTGGCAGGTATCATCACATTTTCAAATAGAACTAATGCGATTTTTTATTGTACAATATAAAATCCTCCAGATGAAGCGTATCTGAGATGCTAGGAGAATGAAAACTGGAACACTACCAAGGGACAAGATGGGTCCGAGAACGAATCCCTTAGAGCGGATGTGATTCGCTTTTAAGATCATGTTAAGCGCAGCATAAAAAGCAACCATCATGGAGCAGACCGAGAGAAGAAGGAGCACAAGGCCGAGTACTAATTTGTAAGGCAAGACCTTGAGGAAATCTATTGCATAGCAACGCGATGTGAGAATGCTAATGAAAAACAAGACTGAAGTAGCGGAAGTGATTATAGACACCGCATCTGCTAAGAGAAACATGTTAAATATATTTTGATCCAAGTAGATGGGTGTCCCAGTTTGGTTGTTTCCACCCGGAATAGTAAAGGCTGCTGCAAACATGATAGTAAGGACGAGAGAAGCCACAGCTATGTAACAGCTAGATGTGTCTTTTATCCATTTCTCAGCGGCTTTCACCAGCTCTTCATGGCTTTCAATGAATACCTCATATGGCTTCTTACCATCCTCATTTTTTGCATCCTTGCACATGGGATGCACAACTTCCTCCACTGCCTACATTGATTTCAAACAATCTTAATCTTAAAAATAATACTATTCACGAAGAAAACAATTTGTTATCTTAAAATATAGTAGATAGAGAGAAAGATGTAGATAGATAGATAGAGAAAGATGAGCCAAATGACCTTAAACCATTGAATTTCTCTTTGTATTTGCATAACAGGACCCCATCTGCCAACGCGATTAGAGGAAGGAACTGAAAGTGCAGCCATGTGCAACAGGTTATTATCAAACGTTTCTGTGCGATATCCAATCATCTCCTTCTCTAATCCATTGAGAAAATATATGAGTTGGAACACATATGCGTTCCGATTCAGAACTGCATACCAAAATATTCCTCTACCACTGTTGTCGGTGACTGACAGTAGATGAGGATTAGCTTCAGTCATAGCATTTATGAATGAAGTTTTTCCATTCTGGGCTGCATACAGCATGGCTTCATGTGCTGAGGCTTGTCTAAGCCCAAAACCATTAAACCCTTTAATGTTTTGGATTAAGTATTTCAATATTCCCATAAGTTCATAAGTGGTATATTTTATATCATAAATTTCCCTTGTTCCTGACACAATGAAAGGACATATAAGTACATGAATCGTTGCAGAAAATCAAATTAAATTAGCAGAAAAGTTATGTGGAAATGAATATTTGACTCTGGCGGCCAAAAAATGAAGGTGACAACAACATTATTCATCAACAAAATGTGCTAGATTTACTATGTTAAGTTGACATTAATTAAAATCATTTATTTGTTGTTACTTTTTAAGTGTCATTTGAATACAAATTTTGTGTTTCTATTTAACTATCGTTTTCATAGTTTAATGATACAATTTGTTAATTATATCATTTCTCAATCTTACTCTTTTTCAATAAAACAAATTAATGTAATACATTTGTAAAATTTAAGTTTTTTTTTTAAACACAAAGTTTTTTTTGTTATGCGCAAATCTAACTTCAATGAAACAAAATATTGTTACCTATAAAATGGTTCATGAAGAGTTTAAATTTTTTAAATAAGATCATTGGTATTATCAAAAATTTCAAGTGCAAAATAGAAAAATAATTCTTATGGAAAAAAATAGAGAACTTCTTGCATATTTAAAAAGAAAAAGAGTGAAAGACTCATTGGAATAAAAAGAATGAGGAGAAAGATAGAGTGTAAAAAAATAGGAATTTTCTTTAAAAAAAAAAGAAATAGAAATTTGTTGGAGGGAGAGAGTAACTAACAATACTTTTTGATAAAAAAAATATAACAATTGATGTTTTTAATTTTGAAGGAACTAACAATTGTTTGTTATAAGATAAACTGTTTTTGAATAAAAAAATTCTTTCCTAGGGTTTTGGTGTGTGCTTCCTTCCTGGGTTTTTGGGCCGCCGCCAATTTGGGTTGTTGTATACCAACCCTTATGAGTGTTTTGCAATCATATGGTGTACTAAAACAACCTAGATACATCCTTTCGAGCCTATATAAATCATCCTTCATGGTAACTTTTCACAACAACCACAAACCTTAACCTTGCTAGTATACTTTCATGTGATACAATTTGCTTTTCTCCCTCACCATACTATTTATGTCCAACCTGATCATCATCATCGCATCCATGGTTGCTTTTGATATGAACCTCGAAAGCTTAACACTGTCAGATGAGGGGCTAACCCTAGATATGGAAACTGCTTCTGCTGATATCCAAATCCTTGACCATTGTCTTATTGGTTGCAAGATAACATACAAACAAATTAAGGCTGCTTACTTCCAGGAGAGATTAAGTCATATATGGAAGCAAGGAAAGAAAGTCTCCTTCCTTTAGGTTTAGGAAGGTTGATTTATGTTTCAATTTCACCATCGTCTCGTTGCTGCCAAAGTTGTTGACGAAGGCCCATGGTTACACGATAACGACAATCTTAGGGTGGAGCATATTGCTCCTGGTATTGTTCCTACAAGTGTGGATTTGAATCATCTTGACATATTGGTTCAAGTCCATCATTTGCCTTTTGCCTTCATTCAACCAAGGGTATGGCATGTAATTGAATAGTTACTTGACGATTTGAAGGAACACGATCATAGAAACATGGTGCACATTCTTATATGAGGCTGAAGGTCCGCATTGATATTACAGCTCCTTTAGAAAAAGAATAACAGATAAGAAAAAATGATGGCAGCTTTGTTACAATTGTTAGTTTATGTACGAAAGGATAGGTGTGTTTTGCTATATGTGTGGATTGCTAGGTAATATGATAAAGGTTGTTCAAAACTTTGAGCTTGAGAATGATGATGGTACTAGAGAATGGGAGAAGACACTACACCATATTTTTCGCCGCATTGGAACGGCTCCTACTAACATATATCTACATGATCTTATTCCTTCTAGATAATAGTATCATAATGTTGGTAGTGGTATGGGTAAGTTCTCACAACAGGCTACAAGATCGAATTCTGAAAAGCCCTAAATGGTCTCACTCGATGGGGATCTTAAAATTTTGGGTACCCCACGTGCAGTTGAAGAAATACTTGATAGGAATATAGCAAATAAGGTGTTGTGATTTCGATGAAAAATCACACCAATAAAATACTTGATGTGTGGAGTAAGTAATAATCAAGCAACCAAACAAAGTGTATGGAAGTTATAAACACAAGCCAAAAGTAGAAAAACAGCGAGAGAAAAGAAAGAGAGAACACACGAAATTTGTTTACCCAGTTCGGTCCAATACTGAGCTAGTATGGGGGAGAGAGCAGCTCTCCGTTCCACTATAATGATAAGTAACTTTACAAAAGAGATATCAATGGGTTACAAGAATAAGTCTCATGCCTAATTCTACCCAAAGTCTCAATCTTTTCACGTGACCAAGAGACTCAATCCTAATAGTGTTTCCGAAGGCGAATCAACGCCAACCCTAATGTTTGTTGCCAAGAGCAAACTCTATACAAACCCTAGTTTGTTGTTTGTTTCTAAACCCTTGTTTTCAGCCCCCTATATCTCAAGGTTTACTCTGATACAAAGTCTATATTTATAGTTAAAGTATCTCTCATAAAATTGAAACAAATCTCAGGCCAAAAATATGATTTTGTTATATTTTCTGCTGGCAAATTCGGTCCCCGAATTCCTCCATTCGGCCACCGAATTTTCACGTACCAACAGGCTGAAAAACAACAGCCAAATTCGGGCCCCGTATAGCACCATTCGGGCTCCGATTTTAACAGATTCAAAACTCCAATTTTGAGTCACTTTCACAACATAACGCTTGGTTCAATATTTTTCCTAGTGCAACTCTTGATAATCTAATTTCCCCAGCTTCGAATCTTTACCAGAACTTGCTTAATAGTCACCTAGTTTTTAGGAAACAGTGTACCCATCGTAGCTTCAGTGTCCAAAATGCATGGAAATTTGAACCAAGCTTTAACGAACTAATGCACGATAGTTGGCATATGTATAATGAAGACCTAGCTCTTAATCGTCTTCATTGTTTTGCGCCACCTCCTCTTTGGGTGTTGTCAGCTCTTTGATGTTGTGCTAGTGTTGTTTGTGATGTTTATGTTATTCGTGTTGTTAGTGTTGCTCATATTCATTTTCTTTTTATTTATTTATTTACTTTTCTTCAAATTGGTTGTGTTGTGCGTCTAGTAGGAGCTCACGGTCAAGGAAACCAAGTTGCTCAAGGAATAAAACCAGGTTGTAGCAACTTCCTTTTGAGCTTTGCAATAGGAGTTCTACATGGATGATAAGCTTCCGGTGCAAGTTTAGTGTTTGGTGGTGGCTTTTGGTGGGTGTTTTGCTTCCGATGTATTTCGCGGTCTCCATACAAAGTGATCTTGCTTTAGGGTAGCATAAGGGTGAAGATTGGGGTTGAGGGAGTGACTTTAATTACTGGGTGGTTGAAGGGTGCTAAAAGATATGAGTCTATCTTCGATGCCGCTAATTTGCTCCGATTTTTGGTCTTCAATTGGCTTTTTTTCCGATCTCCTTTGTTTGTGCTACTACTCCACATATCGACTGCTTTAGGGATTTGTTTCTTGGATTCTAGTAGGCAGATTGCTTTTGATTTGAGATCGGGAGTTAGTGTCTAGTTCCTAATTTTCTAACTTGTTTTGGTGTTTTCTTTGGTGGATCGGGTTGAGGGGTGACTTAGTGATTTGTTTCTGGAGTCTAGTGGACCATTACTTTTGATTTGAGATCATAAGTCAGTTCTCTTGACTCAAGTTTTTGGGCGTGTTATTGGTGTCTTCTCCTACGTATCGGGAGTCGAGGTGTGGTGGAATCCGAAGAAGTGTTGGAATAAGTAATTCTTTGGGTGTTTAATTGAGCTCAGTCGTGGTGATGAGAAGTTGAATTGTTGTTTTCAGGGGGTTTAATCGATTGAAGGGATTATAGCGAGCAAGATGTAGGCGATAGGTGATTGAATTTTGTTTGTGTGGTCACTCGAGGGGAAGTGTGGAGGTTAAACTTTGAGTTAGGTGTCGAGTTTGATTTTGGTAGTGAGATTTCTTATTGGTGTTGGTGGTTTTGTTATGGTTTTCTTTTGGGTGTTCCGCCTATATTGACACTTATTTATAGTTTATGTCTTCCGATCTCTATTCGTCTTATGCAGAAATTTGATTATTGATAAATTTTGCCGTTAAAAAACAAAAAGAATTGCAATAAAATTAAGAAGGATATTGTTGAGTTCAAAAAATAAATATATTGCATAATAGTCACCTACTTCAAGGCACGATTCAGCTTGGGTGCTTGCACCTCTTCCAATTATGTGTTTAGTGGTTATTGAAATGTTTTCCTCCCCCGCAAGTTCAATGTTGTTATTCAACTTAATTAGCGACACCCATTAGACCCACATGAATACAAACTTAAATTTAAACTAAATATATTGTAGACTGGTTTTATACTTACCCAAGATATTTAGATACTTGAAAAGTTGAACTAACAAGCATGCAAGTTCACGACGCAGTCGACCTGAAGAAATCAACAAATCATCGAAAAGGTAAGGAAAATAAATGAATCATCAGTATAGTACTGTGACTCTCTGTAAGGCTAGTAACTAATAGGAAATTCGATAATTTGTAAAGGGAATGGAACCAACATACCTAGTAGCTTTATAGGCAGAATCAGAAAATTCGAAGCAAGTATGAGGAAGGTAGGTGTTGACCAACGTTTCACAGGAGTCATATGTACATGTCTATAGGCAAAAACCGATTGCATATACTTCGCAATGTCGGATTCAGGAATCCCATAGTCGTCTTCAAATTCTTTTAGGCTTAAACCTAAAAAAAACAGTTTTCGTAATTTCATATATCAGTACTATTTTTTTCATTCTTCTCACAAATCCACGGTAATTAGGATCATAGTTCCCATTCGCCAATAGGTGTTAAAGTATTCTTGGGGTTTAGATGAGTTAGATCCTCGAGTCTGCCATAGAATTAATTCTCGAGCAGGCAACATAATTTTTAAATAATTTTTTATTTTAGCTGCGCTACCTAGGTCAAGATTGTGTGTTGAAATAGTCAAGCCAATTAAAAGAAGACACACAAAGAACCAAAGGGCTACCACAGAAAGAAATTGAAAAAATATAAAATAAATAATAGCTATGGGACTCACTTAGTGGTATGACCTACTCCGTCTGTTTCAAAATGAGTGTCGTTTTAGTCAATTGCACACATATTAAGGAATGAAATAAAGTAATCAAATGTCATAGCAATTTTACCAAATTATCCTAATCAACTATCAGTTTGTTTTACATTAAAGAAAAAATAATACTTTGGAAGTAGTGTAACATAGTATTAATTGAAGGGTACAATTGAAAAAAAAAAGTTATTATTGTATTGGAAACTGAAAGCGACATTCATTTTGAAACAATTTTTTTTGGCTAAAACGACACTCATTTTGAAACGGATGGAGTATTATCTAGTACACCATCCGGTCACAATTATAAGCAAAAATCCATTATTTAGGTTCATTCAATAAATAATGCAAGTAGTCATTATAAAGACTACATACATCATTTATTGAATGAACCTAAAAAGTTGATTTTTGCTTATAATAGTGATCGGAGGATGTATTTTGTTTCTATCTTTTTTTAAATGACATCCTTTATTTATTTTGGGAAATGGAGAGGATCATTAGTATGGTTATTATATCGATTAAGTCAAATTTGGGAAACTTACAGTCGTAAATGAAGCATTCTACACGTCCGAATTTTATGCTAGGGAAAGTGGGTTGCAATTTAACCAATGAAACTAAGACAGAGAATTTGCTGGAGTCCTCAAATCGATCTTCGTTGTTGATTTTACCGTATGCGGCTTCATTAAATAGATCATCTGGGTAAAGCATGAGTAACCTCAAAGCCACACCTAGCATATCAACCACATATTTGAAAAGTTAAAAATTAATTTAATCTTATATTCTTACACATTAGCCAAAAAGGATTTAATCAACTCCCTCCGGTCCTATTTACAAGAGAAAGTTAACTTTTTAGATACATTGAATAATGTATGTATTTAGTCAAGAATCTAAACCAAATACATAAATTATTTAATGTATCTAAAAAGTAAATTGTCTCTTGTAAATAGGATCAGAGGGAGTATATATTTTTCTAGGGAAATGTTAACTTGTGCGCACAAGTTAATGATTCAAATATAGAAAAAATTTATTGAAATGTGTGCATTGCATTTAATATTTAACTTTTTAATCATTTAAATGCACAAAGTTTTAGACAATATTTCTTTTAGGTTTCTTAACATGTGCCCTAAGGACACAAGTTAACACTACCCATTTTTCTATTACTTGTTTTTTAATGATTGTTTTACCCATTCTAATAAAAAAAAATCATTTTAATTAAAAAGTAATTTTCTCTATATAAGAAATTGTTTAATATTATTTTCAAATATAAGAACAAATTGTAAATATTTAGATGCATTTATTATTTAAATGACTTCACGGCCTTTTAATTTATTTATTTTTGTGTTAAGTAGCCTGATTCACACACTTTAAGTGTTGAGAAGTGAAAAAAACCGAAGTTTTAACTCCAATCCCTGCATATCATTGTCTTTGCACTTTATAGTTACCAAATTGGCATATTTTTAAAAGCCAACCCCTTTTAATTTCATTACACTTATTTTTTCTTTTTGCAATAAATAGTTAGATATAATCTTATTTGTCATTAGGGGTAAATTACTTCTTATTCATCAAAAGGTAAGGTAGACCTCACCCTTAAATCTTGGGCTTAATTAAGCTTAGGCCCTCTGTGTAATTAATAAAAAACATAACTCTTAAATACGCTTACCAAATACTCCAGCCGCCATACATCGGTCAAGAAGCAAGACTCGTTTTTGTGAGTTTTTCTTGAACACTTCTCCAGAAGTTTTGGAGTAAAGATAACTAGTCATTTCTTTATGTCCTTTACCGGCAGCCAAATGAACGGGGAGTTCTCCATTTGTGTTCTGCGTCATCAGCAGCATCTCCCCCATTTTACTTTCCACCATACACTTTACTATATCTATTTTTGCGTTATAACAAGCTGCAAGAGCAAGAGCTGTGTCACCATGCCTATCTTTCTTTGTTATAAACTCGTCGCTCGCTTCTCTCACCAACATTTCCACATTTTGCAGGTTTCCAGCATTTACTGCAATGTGAAGCAGCGTCCTAGCTGAAGTGGAGGTTATATCATCATATACATCCTGATATATTTTGACATCTTCAATAGAATCACCTCTCTCCACCATCTTGAATAGCTCGTTATGTTTCACACTAACTAGATCATCATCATCTGCCATTTAAGTTTATACATGCATCCATAAATATTATCTTGGAGGGAAAATCATTGCAGCTCGCAGTGTTTATGTTCTCTCTAGATTATAGCAATTACATTTCAATACGTACCTTGTTGCACTTGATCAAAGTTGATTTCAAAATTTTTGCCGTATATTGTTGACAAGTGACTCCATGCATCTTTGGCTAATTCAAAATGACAAAGCTCATCCTGAATCTGTCGTCCGCATGATAGTTGAATAATATGCAAAGCTTTTGCATTCTTCATCTTAAATGAAACCTCTCGATTTACTTCAAAAACACTCTGGTGACCGTCGCCGAGTCCTATCAAATATTTTCAACTTGATCCGTTACTTTCTAAGCAAAGATATTGAAGGAAAAAATAGCACGTGTGTACATGATGATTTCTAAGAGAGGCATTTACCATTTATATATGTTTCATGATTAGTATTGAATCTAATTAGTATTTCTAATATCTCTGATTAATCAACAATGTAAAATCTGTGATGAGAGCGGTTCCAATTTGTTTTTGTTTCCCAATTCTCCTGGTGGAACTTGTATGTAGCACTTATACGAAGGTGCATGCATAAAAGTATGGAACTTTTTTCTTATCTGAATCTTTAAGACGGGACCCTACGCTATTATCGAACCCTCAACCGCGAGCTTAAGCATGTCCTCAATTCCTTTTTTTTTAGGGGGCCAAAGAATCAACCAATTTAAATAGTATTACGTAGTAATGAAAAAATAAATTTTCAAATGCTTGACTAATAAAAGAAATGTAAGAAATTGTAAGATATACCAAAGTTAATATTGTCAAACAAATATCAAAACAACAAACATTTTCTTCTAATAAATTAATCTACATGTTTGCTATATTTTACTTGGTTAAAAGGCTTTTATGAAACATTTACCATGGTGTTTTGATAGCCAGACAACATAGATTGCATTAAGTCATTCTAGAGGAGGATATTTTCTAGACCATTAAAATAATTGAAGTTTGTGTGAGATTTTGAAATGTTTTTCATCATTTGTTGTTTCATATTAAGTCGATAGAGGAATGCTAGCTACACTCTTTTTTAATCACTCTCTCTAGTACACACTCTTTTATTGGTTTAAATTAATGTGGGACCTACACATTGGAAATAGAACTCACATAAAGTAGTGGGACATGCATAAATTTTACATAATAAAATAGTGAGTGTTAGAGAGAGTTCTCAAAAGAGAGTGTTGCTAACATTCCTCTGTTGTATATATGTTATTCATTGACAACATATCTATCATGAAGTTAATCAAGTGGCTAGCCTTTACAAGTATGGTCTTAGTCAATGTGTTCCTTCAAATATGTTTAATTTAGTTCTTGATATCCTACCTTAGTTTTGTAGTTTGCTCTTTATAGAGGGTTGTGTTTGCTTTTAGCCTTGAAATTTGGTCTTCACCTTTCCAAAATTTCTCATTCTATTATATTGGTGGCAGTTAACTGTCGCTCGACACTTTCAGTGGATGTTAACTGCCGCTGGCACTTTTAAGATCGGTTCAATCACTTTTTAAGTCGGTTCACCCGATCTTAAAAGTGCCAGTAGCAGTTAACTGCCCCTGTAAGGGAATTAGCAATTTCATAAGTGAGAAATGTAATTTTCTTTAGCCTTTGGTTCCTTTTGTTCACAAAAAAGTTGTCTAAAAGGCTCAATAGATAATATTTATTATAGGTCACAAAAAATATAGACTAAAAGAATATAATAGCATGCTAGTATAAAAATAAAAATAAAAATCATTCGGGAGATCGTGACCTCTATTGGTCCCCCTTCAAGCTCCGTTTCTGTGTGTGTGTGTGTGTGTGTGTAGGGTTGTTAACTTAGAATAACCTAAAAAAAAGGTTAGACAAACCTAAAAACATTAAGGTGTTAGCAAAGTGTGCACATTTTTATTTAGACAAAAATATTAGAAGTTTAATAATTTAGTTAGTTAGAGTTTATCAAGCTAGTTAGTTAGAGTTTAGCATACTAGAGTTAACTTGCAATGCAAGTAACTCAAGTTAACTAGTTTCTTTTAGAGTTTGTTACACTTTTGTATAAATACTTTATGCCTTAGTTATTGTTGTGCGCAAGAATTATATTCACAATTCAATAAGATTTTTATGTTATTCTCTCAAAATCTCTCAAATCCCATACTTCCAAATTTTTATATTCTTCTATTTTGTTCAATCAAATTGGCATGAAGAGCCTGGTTGAATCACCATTGTTGGAGGATCTGTGAAAGATGAAAACTCATAACAATGGAAACTTTCTGCATTTACCATTTTTCGATGGAAATAATTATGACCAATGGATCGTGAAGATGAAGGTTATCTTCATATACCAAGACGTTCTTGATGTTGTTAATGATGGCATACCAGCATTACCAATGAACACAACAATAGCTCAACAAACTGCACACAATAATGCAAAGAAGAAAGATGTGAAAGCCATGTTCATCATTCTCCAGTGTGTGAATGGTGATATTATTTAGAAGATCTTGCATTTTGAAAATGTGATTGATACATGGAAGACACTTGAGAGGTTGTATGATGGAGATGAAAAATTGAATAAAGTGAGGCTTCAAGTACTGAGAAAGGAATATGAGATGATCACTATGGAGGAAAGTGAATCTATAAGTTAGTACTTTGACAAATTGGTGAATCTGGTAAATCAGATGATAAGGAATGATGATACAATCACTTATTTGATGAAGATAAAGAAGGTTCTCATAACCTTGACACCAAGGCTCATCATATTGTTGTGGCATTAGAAGAATCCAAGGATTTGGATACAATTAAGATTGAAGAACTGCAAGCAAGCCTTAAAGATCAAGAATTGAGGTTAACTAATATCAAGGATTAGGATCAAGCTCTCAAGAATGGTGAAGTTTCCAGTAAGAAGCAAGAAAGCTTCAAGAAAGATGAAGCAAAGCATGTCTCATGTCAGAAGAAGACAGTTGATAAAAAAGGATATTCGATGTTACAACTATCGAAAATGGGGACACTATGCATCTGAATACAAATCCAAGAAGGTTCCAAGAAATAGAGGTGATGAAACACAGTTTGTTCATACTAAAAGCTTTGATTCAGATTAAGTGTTTTTGATGGTCACAATCAAAAGTGATAAGAGCTGAATGATGAATGGTACTTGGATACTGGTTGTTTAAATCACATGACAGGTAAAAAATTCTTGGTTCTCTGAATTAGATGGTTCAATCAATAGAAAAATAAGATTTGCAAATAATAGTATAGTTTGTGCTTAAGGAATCGGTAAGGTGTTGATTCATAGAAAACATGGCAAGAAATCATGTAACACTGATGTGTTATATGTGCCAAATATGAGAAGTAATCTCATTAGTATAGGTCAATTACTGCAAAAAGGCTATAATATGAAGATGAAAGCACAAATTATGAGGGTTTTTAATTCTAAGGATGGGTTTATCATGAAAGTGTTGTTGTCAAAGCATAGAACTTTCAAGATTAACATTAATGTGATTGAGGGTCAGTGTTTGCTATCAGAAATTGATGATGAAAACATGATATGGCACCAGAGATATGGAAAATTCAATTTCAGATATTTGAGCATTTTGAGTGAGAAGAAAATGATGCAAGGATTACCACAGAACAAGCAACCAAGTCAAGTTTGTGATATGTTGCACTAGAAAACAACCAAGAAGTTCATACAAACCTGAATACCAGTCAAGGAAACAAGGAAACTTGAAGTTATTCACTCTAATGTTTGTGGACCATTTAAGGTAAAACCATGGGGAGGTCATTAGCTATTGTGTATCATTCATAGATGAATTCACTAGAAAGTTGTGGATTTACTTGATAACTAAGAAAAATGATGTGGTTGAAGTGGTAAAAAAATTTAGAATGTAACCTCATAATGAAAGTGGTGAGGTAATTAGAAGATTAAGAACAGAGGGTGATGTGAGTATACATCTAGTGAGTTTAAGGGTTTTTGTTTATCAAATGGCATAAATAATGAAGTAATTGCACCTTATACTCACAACACAATGTCATATCAAAAAGAAAGAATGGAACCATAGTCAACATGATAAGAAGCATGTTGGAGCAGAAGCATGTATCTCATTACTTGTGGGGGAGAAGCAGCTGCTACTGCAGGTCTGCAGCCTACCTAAAAAACAAGTATCCTAGAAAGAAGTTGCGGTTGCGGGATAAAACACCTAAAGAAGCATGTTAGAATTAAACCAAGTGTTCAACACCTAAGAGTGTTTGGTTCCATATGTTTCAGGCATATTCCTGATCAAATTAGAAGAAAGTTAGATGGCAAAGCTGAAACAATGGTTTTAGTTAGCTATCACTCAAGTGGTGCTTTTAAGTTGTATGATCCAAAGAATAAGAAAAAGGTGTTCAACAAAGATTTAAAGTTTGATGATTCAATAAGATGGTACTAGAAAGGGAAAGTAACAGATAAAACTGACAAACAGTTTTATTTCTCTGAACTTGACGAAAATGAGAAGAAATGAGACTAAAGCGATAATGGTACTTAATTTGAGTTTATTGGTTAGTTATTTGAGTAAGCGTTTAAAGTATTTAAATTTTATAATTTATCTGAAGTGCTCTTTCATGTAAAGCGATGTCTTGTCTAAATGGGTAATTCGACTTCGACTTCTTTGAGCAAAAAATTGGAGGACTCAAATGATTGTGATTTGATCAAAATTTAACATTTTAATATGAATAAGTGAAGAATTTTAAGCTCAAACTTAAACCTTACATCTTGTAATATCCCTTATCAACTCTATTATGTTCATGGGATAAAAATATATAAATATTTTAACAATTAATTACTGACATATTTTATAAAAAAATATATTAAAAAAATTACACGATAATATTTAAAGTTACAAAAAAATATTATTATTGAAGCAAACACTTGACTATCTTCCCTTAGCCACCTTAGTGCAGTAGTGTACTGTTATTTTCTCAAAAGAGTATACTAGCCGGAGTAAGGATCCTCTCCATTTATCAAATTAAATGGAGTATATAATTTAAAGAGAAATAGACACAAAAAATAGTAAATGTTTTCAATAAATGGGTTCCGCCATCATTAATTATTCTATACTCTTTTTAAAAAAATTGTGTCTATATCTTTCCAAATGGAGAGGATCTCAACCCATTTTTTTTTAACATCAAAATTTATTAATGATCAAATCTATGCACAAGACAAACAGAGACTGGCAACACAAAAAGTACATCAAAAGACGTCGTATATAGGCGAAATACCTAAAGGAAAAAATAAATCTCGTACA
Source organism: Medicago sativa (assembly GCF_051527215.1). Taxonomy (NCBI): domain Eukaryota; kingdom Viridiplantae; phylum Streptophyta; class Magnoliopsida; order Fabales; family Fabaceae; genus Medicago; species Medicago sativa. The sequence continues at coordinate 17,832,102 of NC_140753.1, read as the reverse complement.
GCATAAACACCAATACAGACACAAATCCACCAAAGGCTAACATCAACCCCAAAAAGACAAAACTCCAAATCCAAAGGCAAAGGCAACACCAAAACACCTAGCGAAAAATCATCAACATCATCATACATGCCAAAACCAATAACAATCATCACCAACATAATTCAATTAAGCACCCGATAATTATTTGTTGCTTCAAACATTCAAATTCGACCACCAATCAACTCCCGGTCTGTCAAACAAAACACCAAAAAAGCCTAAAAAGACATAAGTCAAAAAACTGGCTCCCGATATCGAATCAAAAGTGATTGGCCTACCAGACTCTCGACACAAATCACTAAGGCACCCTTCAACTCTCTAACCACTAAAGTAGACACCTTAACCTGTCCAAAAACTTGAAAGCTAAACTCTGACTTCCGATCTCAAAGCAAAAGCGATCATCCCACCATTATCCAAATGCCAAATTCCTGCATCACCACCACTTGAACATCACCGAAGACAGCATCACGATGACACCACTCCCTACCAACATCTCCCAAATAGCCTCCAAAATGCATAAGATTCAAACTCAAAACACCCATAACCACCACCACAAGCACCAACACGAGCACCAATCTAGTGCCACCCTTTGAACCACCACACAACACCACAACAACAACATCAAAGATCCACATAAACGAAAAAGTACACGTGAAGACCCAAAGCACATAGAACTCGAACGAACAGCAAACTACTTACGGTACCGTCATTCGACGTGAAGTTAAGATACTCCCAACCATCCAGAGACTGGATCCACCACAACTGCACGACCCTTTGCAAACATGAAGAAACGACGTCGGCCAAAACCGACGATGAGGGGGAGGTTGGGAAAGCGCATAAAAGCTTGGAAAACCAGAAAGAAGGAATAGTAACCAAAACTAGCACAAAGGTTACCAAATCTCGCCTCTCTCATCAAATGAAACACAGATCAAAAGCACAAGGCCCAAATAAACAAACAACACGACAACGGCGACCAACCACCCTCAAACACCACCAATGACATAGCCAAACCAAACCACCAACACCAGGACCACAAAAACACGACAATCTCAAAAAAAGCAAACACACAAAGACCTCAGAGATAGTCTGCCACCCAAACAAGCAAAAAGCCAAAACAAAATCTGAATAGACCGTCGCACGCTAGGGGTATTCGCGGTCCGATTTGGATCGGTTTTGAGGCAAAAACTCATCCGATCCAAAAATAAAGTTATATACGGTTCGGTTCGGTTTTGGATGATTAATTTTAAAAAACCGATCTGATCCAATTTAATGCGGTTTAATTTGGATCGGTTTTTGGATTTCCAAATTACAAATTGTAACTTTTTTTATTAATAATAATCTTATAAAAATATGATTAAATAATAGGTTTGATATGGAATATAACATGATTTATAAAAATAATTAATCGTACAAAATAAAAATGATTCATTATCTTTGAAACATATGAAATAGAAACTAAATTGATTAAATTAAACTCATATGTAGTATTAAAAGAATTAAAAAGAAAATAAATTTTAGCTTAATATAATATATTATACCTATAAAAATGGAAATATATATTAAAATATATGTATGCGGTTTGGTTTGGTTTGGTTTGGTTTTGAAAATTCAATCCAAAATCTAATCCAATCCGAGCAGTTTCATAAAATGTCATCCAAACACATCCAATATTATTCGGTTTTGTGCGGTTTTCGGTTTTTTTGGATTGGTTTGCGGTTTTAATTTGGATCGGTTTGGATTTGAACACCCCTAGCGCACACCAAAACCAATGGCAAGACAACCACAAACCAGCATGATCCTTATGATGATGAACGATCCAGAAGTTGCGAAGAATGAGGATTAATCGTGAAGGGCCTGCAGCCGCCAGTAACTGAGTGGTCGTGACCGAGCACCACCAACAAATCTGGCTGCACACGATCTTCGATTTGGACAGAAGAACCCCAACGAGGAAAGGGGCAGTGTGGAGTATAAAGCCACCCAACGCACCACCACTACAACTAGGTAAAAATGTTAGGAACGGAAGGGATGAAGGAAGGCGAAACCGTTAAGAGTTTAGTGAGAGGTCAGAGAGGCGGCGGGAACACACCACCGTGACTAAGAGAGAATAATAACCACCCCCAATCGCTGATCAAAAAGAGCACAAAAGTACCAAAACACTACCATGAAAAAAACCACAACCAAGATTGACGAAGAACAAAACACCGCTAACCATAACGAATCCAAAACAAACAACCCAACGATTCAGCCGCCACAAACAAACAATAGAAAACAGAAAGAAAGAGTTCGACCACCAAAACAGAAGGTGGTGCAAACCAACAAACCCCAAATTCCGGCGATGACAACCTGAAGAAAACTCAGATCGTTAACAGCAACCCAAAGACGGCGAACGAAGAGATCTATACGACGAACAAACAAACGAAGACGAGATCTAGTGACGAACGACAACGAGAACTGTTGAAAAATGACAAGGAGGCCAAATTGGACGTCGAAGGAATGAGGTAGCGACGATGGTGGGGAGAACAACTCTCGTCGCACCACCATCTTGTGGATCTACATTGTTGATGGAAGATTTGGAACTGGGGAGGAGTTACGACAGAGAAGGTGTTTTTTTAGCCTCGCTACCAGATCATTTGAGTTGTGTAAGTTCTTAAGAAAATGGATAGTTGTGTTGATATGTTTTTTTAATGACAAATGTTAGTTCGCTAATTGTTATGTTAGTTTTTCTTATTGTTAAGACTTAATTTATAGACTTTTAACTCCTTAACTCTTAACTCAAACCAGTTAAGTTATCTAACTCTCAATAGTTCTGATAATTATAATGATAAATAAGTTTAATTTACTACAAGTCTCTTATTAATTTCAGTTAGTTGAGTAATATAAGTGAATTGATATACAATAATAAAAGTATATTAATGGACTAAAATAATTAATGTTCTGTTGATATTCTAAAATGACAAATAATTTAAAATAGATTAAATAGATCATGGGGTCATTTAAGTTTAACGTTTGTACCAAATTAAATTATTTAGTTTTGTTAGTTTTAAACTGATCATTTATGTTAACAAAAGTGAACACTTAATTTTTTATTAATTATAAAATATGGTCATGCTAACTTTTTTTGACAAAATGGTCATGCTAACTTGTGCCCTAGGGCACAAGTTAAGAAGCTAAAAAAGGAATTTTGACCTAACGTACTTTGGCCGTATTTTTCTACTAATATACAAAGATAAATAATATCATTTAAGATGTCGTTAGATTCGTTTCGATGAGTATTTTCAAAATATCAATTTTTCATAATTTTTTCCAATATATTATTCAAGATATTTAAGCTCAAAGTTATGCATTGGCATGCGTAATAAGGTCAACTGTGTCAAGAATTATGGGACGGAGGGAATAATGAATAAATGCACAAGTTAAAAAGATAACATTTAAAACTTTTATAATTAAAAATAAACAATTTTCAAGATATTATTTCTACTTTTAGTTTCTGATCTCGTGCCCTGGGCACAAGTTAGCACTGCTATAAAAAAAATTATGGTTCATATGTGTATTATTCAATTTTGGTTTAAAACAAAATCGATTGATTGCTTAATTTATAATGTTGTTGATAAAATATTTATATGTAAAATTAGTATCATAAACACATTGTTGATAAAATATTTATATGTAAAATTAGTATCATAAACACATTTTGAATCTTTCACCTCAATGTTAAACAATCATGTAGGTACTTTTTAGCTAAGTTGGATGATAAAAGGGACCAAATTGTTACAAAAATATATTAAAAAAATTAAATTTCACTTTTACCGACACAAAACATAAATTTGAAACTAAAATGACATATGATACATACATTAAACTCAAAGGATTTCATAATGCATATGACTTTTAAAATATAATATTGCAAATAAAACACTTTATAACACGAAGAGAGCGTCTATTTTGTACTCCTTATTATCTGAGACTAAATTATTATTTTTATGAGAGTGGTTCACATAGGACCCAGTTGTTCCAATCTTTCTAAAGAAATCAAATTTGTTTTTTACGAGAGTCATCACTATTTTTTTAATGTAATTGAGGAGTTGAGCTAGATGCATTTAATGAACGCTACGATTTAGAGAGATAAACATAATGAATAATAGTATAATAAAGATCTTGCTGACAAATGTGTGTTTAGGACATTAGTTTTTTTTGAAGGTGTTTAGGAGATTAGTTAAAAAGTCAAATCAAGAAATAATTGATAAATTTTATATAAAAAAGTTGTTTTTTGTGTTTGATATACAAATATACTCATTTGAAGTTGATCTAGTGGTTGACCGGAGATCTTGGAATTTGCTCCTTTCGAGGTCTGGGTCCGATTCCCTCTAGTGTCAATTTGCTCCTTTCGAGGTCTGGGTCCGATTCCCTCTTGTTCTGACTTTGAATGGAGTCCCCGTAAGTGGGCGGTAGGATTGCTCCATTCGGATTAGACGGTCTTTGGATCAGATATCAAGTTTTTTTAAAAATAAATAATATGGAAATCTCAAGATAAAATTTATACTTTAAACATTTTAACAAATGTCCTTAAGTTATTTTGTTAACATTTCTCATATAATAATAATTATTTGAAAATATTATTATTTTTAATATCCTGATCGAAGTTAAGTTTAATATAAAATTGAGGCCCACTTTATTAGGTTGAACGTCTTCATCCAGATTCAAACTCGGAACTTTGTAGTGTGTATGAGTTTTAGTGGTGTTTTCCACTTTGTCAACCTACCAAACAAAAATACCGAGGCCCACTTGGGCTTTCTGCTAAAACTGATTTTTTTTTTTTTGCCCTAAAATGAAACCAAAACTGCAAATCTACCTATGAAACAAAAATTCCAAAACTACCACACTTTTGGAAAGTTGACCCCTATGTCACAAGTTTGACTTGCGACCTACTTTATGTCACAATACCAACTTGCAACATACCTCCTTTCTCAAAGTTTGCATTTTTTTTGTCTTTATTATATGTCACAAGTGGGACTTGTGACATGTTTTTTTTTTCGTTTTTATTTATATTAATTTAATAGAATTAGTTTTAAAAATTAAAAGAAAAAAATAGAATTATACTAATTCTATTAAATTAATATAAATAAAAACGAAAAAAAAATGTCACGAGTCCCACTTGTGACATATAATAAAGATAAAAAAAAATACAGACTTTGGTTTCATTTTAGGTCATAGGGGTCAACTTTCCAAAAGTATGGTAGTTTTGAAATTTTATTTTCAACTAGGTAGATTTACAATTTTGGTTTCATTTTAGGGGCAAAAAAAAAAAAAATTCTGAAACTGATACAATAACAAATCAAGGACACTAGATTAGATTGATTAAATCAGATACTAACCTTGCTCAATATCTGGGGTGGCTTCCAACTTTTTGCCGTTTTTGTTGCTCAAGTGCTTCCATGCTTCAGAATTCTCAGAAGAATCACCACTGATAATGTCCCACAGACCTTGCCCCATCAGATAATTTTTCATAATAGCACTCCATCTCTCGTAGTTGTCAAAGGTGAGCAGTTCAGGAACTATTCCAACGGAGGAGGAAACACTCGTGGTCGTGGCTTTCATTTTACGTTAAATCGAAATAAACCTATCCACGGGAATTTATCATTGCACTTTAAAAGCGAATATAAAGCTACACTGAGTGAACTTGGGATCTAGTAAGAAATACGAATCAAGTAACCTATTTATAAATAGGTTAAACTTATTAACATAACATGTGTAATAAATTTACATATGATACAAAAATTCTTATAAATAAAGACACTTGGTGCACAAACAATAATGTAATGTATTATTTTAACATTTGATTTTACCAAATAACTTTCAAGTGTGAAAACACTCACGTAAAAGTCAAATAAAAAGGACAAATCTTATGTCTTTTTTTTGGTTAAGAGACATATCTTATGTTATATATATATGCCGAATACAAATCTTATGTTTTAAAATCTTATCTTTTTCTTCTGCTCGAAAAAATATTTTATAGTTTTTCATTGACCCAATATTTTTTTATTGACAGACGTAGACCCAAAGTAATTACTATTTCTTTAGGTAAAATTATTATTAACTCGCTTGACCAAAAAAAAATTATTATTAACTCTATGGATATAAACGTAATTACGAATCCATAGTGTCATTTTTTCTCTCATAATTAATCGATATGAAAAAGAAGACACCAGCTTAAGTTTAGCTTCATTCTCCCTCTTCCTCTCGACAACATCCTTCTCATTCTAATTTCGAAGATTTTGTTTAGTAAAAGATTAGTGGAAAGTTTATAAGTTATCTTATACACATCATTATACAACGGATACATGATAAACGAGCAGATAATTTGAAGCATATATTTGCCAAAATTAATGTTTGAACTAATTTATAGATATGAAATAATGACATAAATGTTTAATTTATATTTAACTTTTTTAAAATAAGATAACATACGTAAAATTGGATGGATTCTATGGTGAGGGATTAATTAAATCCCTCACCGATGGGCCAGAACATAAATGCCATTAAATTGAATTAATGGTTCAGATTTATCAAGAATAAAAATGAGAATATTCATAAAATGTCACACACAATTTTTTCCCAACAATAATTGAACCCAGAAACGGTTTTTCTTTTAGTTGAAATCATCATCTTCAACATCCATTCCAAATGTTGTAAAAGAGAATCTGCCGGGAAAATTAAGTATTGCTTTTAAAAGTTTATGGGTTTTGCTAAGAACATAGTTTCTAGGTTCAATTAGTAATGGTGACCTTTTAATACATGATGGTCGGATTAGGCAAGTGTATCAAATCGTTTACCAAGTAATAAAGTGATAAGTAGAGTATCGTATTTACATGATTGTCGTTTCATCCAAACAATTCGCGTTACTTATTTTTAAGTTGACGATATAATAAAAGAGTTAAGGGTTAGAAGCTTGCAATTTTTATCTGTTTGCAACAGAGCAAGTTTACTTGTTTTGGTTGCAGAAAAGTAAGCAACGGTTAGGATTCTTTGAATCCCCCCTATTTATATTGTTGGATATTAAATAACAATAATGTTGTCGTTTATTTATCTTAAGTAGACTATACAAGTGCTCGATGAGGCCGTTGGGACGTAACTAACCTAATAGGTTGGAATTTTGAAACCAACAGTATCTACTTGGTTAAGTGTGGGTATCACATTAGTTTGCAACAACATTTACATATCAATGCTCACCAAGTTGAAGGTAATTCGGATCGAATATGGAAAATTCAAGCTCCACCAAAAGTCAAGAATCTATTATCGAGAATTTGTCAAAACTGTTTACCAACAAGGGTAAGAATCCATGACCGTGGTGTTATCTGTCTGAATAATTGTATTATGTGATGACGGGACGGAAGAAAATATGCATATATTCTTCCACTGGTCAAATAGCAAATTCCCCAGCTGGTAACACATTGATCTTTAGAGTAAAATTCTGTTATTTTCGAATTTAAAAATATACCGAACGAAATTACTGGGTGAGTCACGACCAGGTCGCTTTCTTTAAGATGTTTCGCGACACTACCCAAGTTGTGCAAGGTAGACTAACAACCACGCCGTCTCTAGGATAAAACAGCCCAGATCACTGTTACGAGTATATACTGCACAATATATAGTCGCTCAAGAATTACACCTCAGAATATGGTTCAATCATAAGCCACTCGATACGGTACGTAACCGCTCTATTCGAAATCGACGGGACAGAAAGGAGTAGAAGAAGAAGAACGATTCGTTAACACAAATCGAAGGGAGAAGAGAGAAACCGCACAGGAAGCATCAACTGTGAGATTTGGTGTGTCAAATGAATGGGGCGAGCTCTCCTTTTATAGGCAGAGTTCGTAACAAAAAACGAGTGACTTGTGGATTAAGTCTGCTTAATCCTTAAGCAAACGTGTTTTACGCGTGACTTGGGGATTAAGTCTGCTTAATCCTTAAGCAAACGCGTTTTTGTTTCTTAATTGGATATATCCGGAAGTTTCTGGATACGCGTTTTGGATCGGGTCGGATCGTAACACACTCATTTGTTACGCGTAACGCTTTCGTATAATGAAAAATTAATTAATTAATTAATTTAACATTTTCAAGTGACAAAAAAATATATATCATTTTTTTAATCCACGACCCACGACCCAAGCCCAAGCCCGACCCGACCCGGCCGGTCGGTCGGACGGACGGCGGCATCGTCGTCGCGCGCGTGATATATATATTTTGTAGGTGTTCACCCGTTCACAAAATTGGGTACTCCAAGGGCACACCCTTAGAGGTCCCTTTACCCATATATAAACACTTACTAGTTGGGGTGACTCTCCAATGTCGGACATTTTTAAGTCACACCCACACACTAGTTCTTTCATAGTGTTTTCTTTCCAATTTTTCGCACTAGAATTAACTAGTGTTTCAACAATAAGCCACTTGACTTCAAAATGGTTTCGTAAATCGTTTCCATAAGATTTGCTAATATACAAAGGTGTCGCCAACAACTTGAACCTTTGCATAGTGGAAGGTATTCTGATTTAACAAGAGTTGCTTACAGCATTGAACTCTATCTCAGACATAGAATCCACACACAAACCTTTTCATAGCTGTATTCTAAAAGCCCGTGCGTTTTAAGGCCCTGCACGTGTATCCCGGTTTTAACGAATGTCTAGGAATTCTGCCTCGAAATTCCATAGGACCAGCCTAAGTTCCACATTCGTATAGGAGAGTCTATCAAGGGTACTCCTGTAGCTGTGTACCCCACTCAACATAGAGTATAGATCTCATTAAGAGTTACTATTACCTCATCCTTCTTTTGCTGCAGGATCATGCTTTCTATATTCTTTCTCTCATAGCATGTTCTACGACTTCATGACTTGTTTTTACCCATTGAACCTAAGTCTTGGGATCTCCAGTCATATAGGTTGGGTTACCATCATTCAGTGGGCTATAGACATTAGTCCCATCCTAATGGATGTTTCTCGGACTTTCTCTCTATTAAGTCCTTTCGTCAAAGGATCAGCTAAGTTTTCATTCGTACGTACAAAATCAACTCTAACCGCTCCATTAGAGATACACTCTCTAATCGTGCTGTGTTTTCGCCTTATCTGTCGTCTCTTACCATTGTAATAACGATTCTTAACCTTTGCAATAGTCGCGGTACTATCACAATGAATTAACACAGCAGGTAACGGTTTTTCCATAGAGGGATCTCAGCTAGCAAGGATCTTAGCCAACTTGCTTCTTCACTAGCAGTAGCTAGTGCTATCATCTCAGATTCCATTGTGGACTGAGCCAGAATGGCCTGCTTCTTAGACTTCCAAGTAATAGCTCCTCCAGCTATGCTAAATATATAGCCGCTGGTTGCTTTGGAATCATCCGACAAGGTGTTCCAATCTGCATCACTGTACCCTTCAAGTACAGCAGGATATTTTTAATAGTGCAGTCCTAATGTCATAGTCCCTTTCAGGTACCTCATGACTCTCTCAATAGCATGCCAATGCTCCTTGCTTGGCCTACTTGTAAATTTGCATAAGAGTCCCACGACATAGGCAATGTCGGGTCTAGTACAATCAGTGGCATATCTGAGACTGCCAATGATGCTCGCATATTCAGTTTGTCTAACACCATCTGCAGTGTTCTTATAAAGTTTTACACTTGGATCATAGGGTGTGCTTGCAGGTTTACAATCAAAGTAATTGTATTTCCTTAATATCTTCTCAACGTAGTGAGACTGATCCAAGGAAATTCCTTTATCTGATCTAGTAATCTTGATGCCAAGAATTACGTCAGCTTCTCCTAGGTCCTTCATATCAAAGTTGTTACTCAACAGTGATTTCACAGAGTTTATGGCAGGAATGTTTGACCCAAATATGAGTAGATCATCTACATATAGACATATGATAGTGCAAATGTTTTTATCATACTTGTAGTAGATACATTTGTCACTTTCATTCACTTTGAACTCATTCGAAATCATTAAGTTGTCAAACTTTTAATGCCATTGCTTAGGGGCTTGTTTTAGACCATACAAAGATTTTTCCAACTTACAGACTTTGCTTTCCTGTCCATGGACTACAAAACCATCAGGTTGTTCCATATATATTTCTTCTTCCAACTCACCATTCAAAAAAGCAGTTTTCACATCCATTTGGTGTACAATCAAATTATAAACAGCAGCCAATGAAATTAGTATCCTTATGGATGTGATTCGAGTAACTGGTGAGTAGGTATCGAAAAAATCTATATTTTCTCTTTGTCTGAAACCTTTGGCTACAAGGCGTGCCTTGTATTTATCAACAGTTCCATCAGGTTTCAGTTTCTTTTTCAAAATCCATTTACAACCTATTGGTTTGCAGCCTGGAGGCAGTTCAGTCAAGTGCCAAGTTTCGTTAGACTGTAGAGAATCCATTTCATCATTTATGGCTTCTTGCCATAAGTCTGCATCCAAGGAAGACAAGGCTTCCTTGAGATTTGATGGATCCTCTTCTAATGTATTGACCACATACTCAGGTTCATACTCTTTAGCAGTTCTTGCTCTCTTACTTCTTCGAAGTTCTGTAACATCAGTCATTATGTTTTCTTCACTATTTTTGATTACTGGATTGTGATCAGGTATAGTGTTCATACTTGCGCCCCCACTATTACCCCCACTATCTCTCGATAGAAAGGGAAATTTCGTTTCATAGAAATCGGCGTCATTTGATTCTATGATCACTTTAGCCTTTAGGTCATAAAACCTATATGCTTTACTGTTCAAGGCATACCCAATGAATACACATTCATAGGCTCTACTTGCTAGTTTGACTCTCTTGGGATTAGGAATCCTTACATAGGCTAGACAGCCCCATGTTCGAATGTAAGACAATTTTGGTTGTCTTTTCTTCAAAATTTCATAAGGAGAAATTTTATTCTTAGTTTTAGGTACTCTATTTAGCACGTAGCTAACAGTTAATAAAATTTCCCCCCACCAATGAGGCGCTACACCAGAATTAAGCATGATGGCAACTACTAACTCGGTAAAGGTTCTATTTTTTTCTTTCTGCTTTACCGTTCATCTCAGGAGAGTAAGGTGCAGTTGTTTCATGAATGATTTCGTGTTCTTTATAATACTCATTGGATGTGTGTGATAAATATTTAGTGCCCCTGTCACTACGATAGCGCTTGATTCTTTTATTGAATTGAGTTTCAATTTCTTTGACAAATATTTTAAACATATCAAGCGCATCACTTTTGTTTTTCATTAAATACACATAAGTGTAATCAGAGCAATCATCGATAAAAGTTATAAAGTATCTTTGCCCGTTTCTAGTCAAGTTGCCATCAAGTTCGCATATATCAGAATGTACTAACTCAAATGGTTCGGTTTCTCTTATTACAGATTTATGCGATCCTTTTGTTATTTTTGCTTGACTACAAAACTGACATTTTTCAAATTCATTCAAAGATAACTTAGGAATTAAATTGAGATTGCTCATATTAGAAATGATTCGTTTATTAACGTGACAGAGTCGTGCATGCCAAATATTAAAATCACACAACATATAAGCAGAAGGAGAAATTTTATTCATAATATTCAACTTAAACATACCATCAGTAGCATACCTTTTCCCAACAAAAACCACATCCTTAGTAATAGAGTACATATCAGATGCTATGATCTGTTCAAAACCAGCCTTATTCAATAAAAAAACCAGAAACTAAATTCTTCCTAATTCTAGGAGTGTGCATCACATCCTTCAATATGAGAGTCTTCCCGGAGGTGAATTTCAACTCCACATCTCCGATTCCAGCAACTTCAGTGGTGTGGGAATCTCCCAGCAACACCTTCTGATCTTCAGCAGCAGTGTATGTCTTGATCATAGCACATTCATAACAGACATGGCGAGAGGCGCCAGTGTCTATCCACCAACCATCAGATCCACCCACCATGTTGATTTCAGTTATCATTGCCATATACGGCTACTCCTCATTTGTTGTCAAGTGAGCCTGAGCTTGAGCTGGTCTAGTGGATGGGTTTCTACACTTTCGTGCCATATGACCTGGTTGTCCGCAATTGTAGCAATTAAACGGTTGAGCAGGGTCCTTCTTTGGTGGTTGAGCTCTTGGGACCTTTTGTGGGTTCCCATTCTTATACCAATTGGAATTCTTATTTGCAGGGCGGTTCTGATTCTTAAATTTTTTGCCAGTAGGCTTCAGAACAACACCCACAGATTTCTTTATAGCGTTGTTGTTTGAGACAGCAAACACCTCTTCATTATGTTCTTGTTTTCTTGCCTCTTCTTCAATACGAAGTCGAGTAATCAGACTTTCAAGAGAAAACTCCTTAGTCTTATGCCTAAGGGCTTTCTTGAAGTCCTTCCAAGCAGGGGGCAGTTTATCAATTATCACAGCAATGTCAGGTAATTGAATCCCTTCAACAAAAATCTCATATGAGCAATATTCTGAAGCTCCTGAGATTGTTCTTCGACAGATTTCTCGTCGTTCATCTTATAGTTCAGGTACTGGCTCACAGCAAATTTCTTTGAGCCAGCCTCTTTAGTATTATATAGGTACCGGCTCACAACAAATTTCTTTGAGCCAACCTCTTTAGTATTATATTTATTCTGAAGAGCATCCCAAACATCCTTAGCTGTCTTATGAATAAGATGCAGATCATATAGATGATCCGCAAGACAGTTCAAAATGTTATTCTTGCACAGGTAATCATCATCTTGCCAGAGGAGTATATCCTTTTCAGCCTGTTTCACCTTTTCAGCATGTTCGGCATTAAGCCTTTCCAACTCAGCATTTGTATCAGAAACAGAAGCATCTGTACCCGCTGCTATCTTACCGTTACTAGTCGTTTCCATAGGAACCGACATCGATGGTATCACAGGTATGTTGTCCTTCAAGACGTGGGCAACCTTTTTAGTAGTTAGAAAAAACATCATCTTTGTTTGCCAACGCTTGAAGTTACTACTGTGAAACTAAAACAGTTTGTTGAAATCGATAGTTGTTCCAGATACAGTAATTTCGTTGTTGGTACTCATGTTTTCAGAAACGTCTTAAAATTGTTATTTTCGAATTTAAAAATATACCGAACGAAATTACTGGGTGAGTCACGACCAGGTCGCTTTCTTTAAGATGTTTCGCGGCACTACCCAAGTTGTGCATGGTAGAATAACAACCACGCCGTCTCCAGGATAAAATAGCCCAGATCACTGTTACGAGTATATACTGCACAGTATATACTCGCTCGAGAATTACACCTCAGAATATGGTTCAATCGTTTGATCAAAGCCACTCGATACGGTACGTAACCGCTCTATTCGAAATCGACGGGACAGAAAGGAGTAGAAGAAGAAGAACGATTCGTTAACACAAATCGAAGGGAGAAGAGAGAAACCGCACAGGAAGCATCAACTGTGAGATTTGGTGTGTCGAATGAGTGGGACGAGCTCTCCTTTTATAGGCAGAGTTCGTAACAAAAAACGAGTGACTTGGGGATTAAGTCTGCTTAATAATTAAGCAAACGTGTTTTACGCGTGACTTGGGGATTAAGTCTGCTTAATCCTTAAGCAAACGTGTTTTACACGTGGCTTGGGGATTAAGTCTTCTTAATCCTTAAGCAAACATGTTTTTGTTTCTTAATTGGATATATCCGGAAGTTTCTGGATACGCGTTTTGGATCGGGTCGGATCGTAACACACTCATTTGTTACGCGTAACGATTTCGTATAATGAAAAATTAATTTAACATTTTCAAGTGACAAAAAAATATATATCATATATCATTTTTTTAGTCCACAACCCAAGCCCGACCCGGCCGGACGGCGTCGTCGTCGTCGCGCGATATATATATTTTGTAAGCGTTCACCCGTTCACAAAATTGGGTACCCCAAGGGCACACCCTTGGAGGTCCCTTTACCCATATATAAACACTTACTAGTTGGGGTGACTCTCCAATGTGGGACATTTTTAAGTCACACCCACACACTAGTTCTTTCATAGTGCTTTCTTTCCAATTTTTCTCACTAGAATTAACTAGTGTTCCAACAAATTCAGCCACCGTTAACATTCAGACCAGAATGTTAGCTCTCTTATTTTTAATGTTTTACAAAATACAAGTCAAAATTCTTGAGCAGTTTTCGCCTGCAATCTTTGGCCAATCTTGAAGCAAAGGAATGATCTAACATGGAGGACTGATACATTGTCACAGGTAGCAGCCTGTGAGAGGGGTATGAATCTTTTCTCGAGTTGGCAAAATGCGCAGACATGCAGCAATAGCACGGTGGTACAACCACAAGAAGTTGTCAACCATAGGTGGAAGAAACTGTACTCAGGGAGATACAAATGTAACATTGATGCAACTTTCTCAAATGCAATCAATACATTGGGGGATAGGCATGTGTATTAGGGACGGCCAATGAAGTTTCGTCTTAGCAAAAACTGAATGGATATCACCCATTCTTAAAGTTGATGAAGGACAAGCTTTAGTCTTACTCTTTGCAATTATATTGATAAAGGATTTGGATATTAATAATGTGAATTTTGAGTTAGATTCTAAGAGAGTAGTTGATATAGCTTCCATAACAATTGCACATATGAATCTAAACTAGGAGCTATTATAAGATAGTGTAGAAATTCATTCTCGTCTTTTTTCACAAACTTGGAGGTTGAGTTTATTAGAAGATAGACAAATGAGATTGTTCATAGTCTTTAGGGCGACCACATCCTTAGCTAATTTCCATTTGTTTATTGACATATGTGATTGTATTCAAACTATTATTGTTAATGAAATGAGATGGTTATTTCTTGTAAAAAAACATAAAAATGTACACAATTTAACATCAGGACCAAGGTTTTAAAAAACGGTAACGGTCGCGATCGCGGTCGCGTTAAGGTTTACACGGTTTCGGACTATTACAGATGTTGCGTTACTGACGCGGTCGTCGCGGTGTGAATTAATCACGATGTTGCACAAAGGCACAAATCTTATTATGCATACTAGTATTATATAATGAGTCAATGGGATACATCCCAAAAAGTCAGTAAGCTGGTGAAATTAATTAGTATGGGATTCCACCACCTAACCCAACTACGCCAACTTCCTCTCACTCACCTCACCTTGTTCTTTCTAGGTTTTTCTTCTCTGTTCTTTCTAACAAAACAGAAGCAAGCAACCATGGATTCACAAACCAAAAATCTTATCTCTAAATTCCAAACTGACACAGATTTACACACAGACACAATCAACAAAATTTAAAGTCCAATCTTTCCCCTCTAAAATATCATCTCATCTCTTCTCTGTTACAAATCTACAAAACAACACCCAAATTAAGAGTGAGAGTGAAATTACTTAGAGGAGGCAATGAAGATTGAAGAGGAATCAATGTAGATTGAACAACGAAGCTGAAAAGAAGAAACATATATGAAGTTCTTGTGTAATTAACAACGTTTCGCGGCCATAACGGAGGGTTTCACGGCCGTAACGACAGGTTTCGCGGCCGTAACGGTGTTTTGCGGCTGTAACGGCGATACGTAACGGTGTTTCAGTGTGAATTTTCCTCTCAACATTAAAACGGCAAATAACGGTATCGATGGCTGCCTATACCGTTTTGTAACGGCCGATATCGCGATATCGTTCCTGTATTTAAAACCTTGATCAGGACAGCTAATGCACCCTTCAGCGTAATAAGTCAACAAAATTATATATTTTACAAAGTCTTTTTGTATATAAGGAATTTATTTTACAAAGTCAACAAACTTAATTAAGTCCCCCAAAAAAAAAACTTAATTTAAGATCGGTACAGCTAATGTTACTTTTTTATATAGAAAAGTCCTCGCTATAGAAAAGTCCTCGCTACATGTTAAAATTACTGGCAAGATCCCCTAAAAAATAATATACAAGCAAGATGCTCCATGTACGTCGGCATCTTGTAAAAAAAAAATAGATGATGTTCGTATGATTTTTTTGTTAGAAAATGTTCGCATGGTCTTGTTTATTTACGAGAAATGTTAGGGATACACCTTTGAACATTCTCTTCAATATTCACTCTTTTATTAGATGAAATTAGGGCTACCAACAACTTGCACCTTTTTTTATGTAAAAATATCAATTTTACTTTGGTTTGTGTATGTAATTTGTCCCCGTAAATATACATCATTTGAGTTTTCTTCCATGAACTTACTAATCATTTTAAATATCCATTGTAGATATTAATCATTTGAGTTTTGGTCATAATCTCATTTGATTACTGATGTGGCATGTGATTAGTGACATGGCAATAGCGTGACACAAACTGGCAAGTTAAAGACCATGATGTGTCATCAAATAACACATGAATTGAACTTTTTGCCCTTAATGTTTCCAAACACGTGCAAAAAGACCATTCTACCCCTTTCTTCTTCTTCACTACCCTTTAACCCAAGTTCACCTGCAACAATAACGATGGTAGCCATATCCTAAAAAATTTCATGCTCCACAACTCCAACAATATTCAAAATAGCATCACTTGTAACCTTCAAATCTCCAATACTCTTCTCAAAATACAAATCCATAATATAATTCTCATTATCAGTAACATAAGGTTTTTCCTTTTCACCAAAAGTTATCAATAACAAGGGTAGGGGTATGGTTTTAAGATGGGTAGAAGAGAAGGGATAGGGAAGAAGAAGAAGAAGAACAAGGTAAAATGGAATTTTTTTTTCTTATGGGTCTGAAGTTATTAAGGGTAAAATGGTCATTTCGGATGACTTTTGTTGAGTCATCAAGGTCCTTATCCAATCAGCTTGTGCCACATCACTGTCACGTCACTAAACACATGTCAAATCAGTAATCAAATGGAATTAGAACCCAAACTT
Source organism: Medicago sativa (assembly GCF_051527215.1). Taxonomy (NCBI): domain Eukaryota; kingdom Viridiplantae; phylum Streptophyta; class Magnoliopsida; order Fabales; family Fabaceae; genus Medicago; species Medicago sativa. Next base: position 17,815,213 of record NC_140753.1, on the reverse strand, counting down.
AAATGATTAAAATTTGCAGTAGTTGTTTGAAATGATTAGTATGTTCAAGGACGAAAACTCAAATGACATCTTTTTGCAGGGACATACAGTTTTTTGGTAACCCTTTTGTTTTTTGCTTTGTAAAAGTCAAAACTAAAGGACAAACTTGTAGTTTATGTTTAGATGTTTTATTTTAATTTTAATTTTCCTTGATTTTGACTGTCTTTATCCTATGTTAATATTTTTTTTTTGTTGTTCTCCACCCTTGACGTTTCCTTAGCCTTTGTTTGCGAGTTGGGTTTTGGAGGGGAGGAGAGGGAAAGGAAAGGCTTATGGAGAGGTAAACCCTTGTTTGGGAGTTTTAAAAAAACAAGGGAAAGGTTTTGAGGGGTTTTGAAGGGCTTCATTTGTCCGATTTTAAAGTTCCCCCAAATTGGAGGGTTTTGGGGGGTTAAACATACAAATTGACAATTTTTTCCTCATAATAATTCAAAATTCCAATTATAATTTACAAGATAAATTGCAAAGTATAACATAATGTATTGATTTTAAGAGAAAAAAATGGTAAAATAGTAAAATTATCACATAAGCCCTCCATCTCCTTTCCTTGTTGGTTTCTTTAACTCCCAAACAAGAGGAAGGTTTTCCCTCCTTTCTCCCTTCCCTCCCTTTCCTTCCCTTCCCCTCCTTAGCCTTTCCTTTCCTTCCCCTCAAAACTCGCAAACAAAGCCTTAGTATCTGTTTAGATTGAGGTTTTTGAAGGGGAACATACAGTTTTTTTGGTTTGGTTTAATTTTTATGTGCGGAGGGAAAGGGATGGGAGCCAAATTCCTTATAACACCAGTTTTTGCTCCCTCGAGATTTAAGTTTTTTTTTATGGAAAGGTGAGTTATTACAATATTAGTTATATTTACATAATTACCTTCATATTTATTTTAAAATTCCAAATTTATCCTTGATGAAAATTTTAAAATTACTTACTAACTTATTTGTTGCTAAAAGATTTTAAGTTTGTAAAAAAAAAAGTCTTTATGTTTCTAACTTATATACATTATTAAATCACATTTCTATTGTTGATTTTAGGTCTGCTCTGTGTTTATATTATTTCCTTCTTCAAGGCACTCATATGTATCATTTCTTTATTTGAATCTCTTTTTAAATCTTTTCTTTTGTGGTAGTGGGGGGAGTTTGCTCACAAAATTAATTGGATCCATTGGTGAAAGGTGTGTTCTAAAGAGTTAGGAGGGTTAAGGTTCAGAAGATTAAGGAATTTAATACAACATTGTTGGACAAGTGGTGTTAGCGTTTACTTGTTGACAAAGGTGGCTTATGGTATAAAGTTTTGGGGGCCAAAAATGGGGTAGATTGTGGGTGAATTAGGGGGATTTTTTAAGATGTCTTAGTGGTGGAAAAATTTATTCATTGTGCGAGAGGGAGTTGGGGGAGTTAGAAGGTGACTGGTTTGAGGAGGGCGCGGGGGGACGAGTTGGTAATGGTGAAAGTTCTTCCTTTTCGAACGAATGGTTAGATGGTGGGCTTTTATGTTTACGGTTCAGCAAGTTGTTTGATATTCATTTCAATAAAAATATTTCTATTAGGATGAGGGATATGGAGGTGGAGGATGGGATTTTTCGCTTGGGAGCAGGATCTTTTAGTGAAGTGTTGTTCATTATTTGATAATATTGTTTTGCAAGATTCTGTAGCACACACTTGATTTTGGAAAAATGATCCAAAAATGGTTATACTTTCAAAGGTGTACCTTTATATATAATATGTTAATTTACGAAGAGTAGCTCATTCATTCTCCCTTCACGGACATCATTTGAAATAAAGAGGTTAATCTCAAAATATCTCTCTTCGTGTGGCAGTTGTTGAATATAAAGGATATCAACCAAAGATAACTTGGTTTGACGTGGAGCTCTTCATTTATGGTCTTTGGTCTGTTCAGCGGATTGTGGGAAACAAGAAACGGTTAATCATTTGTTTTTGGAGTGCGATCTATTTGGGTATCTGGTCGACTATTTTGCAGTGTGATAAGTAGATTTATTACGTATTTTAATTAAGTTATTTAGTTTAATTCTATTTAGATTTAATTAGATTCTATGTGTTTTTATTTATATTTAAGAGCTTTTTACTTCAAAGAATCCAATATTATATTTCAGGATCAAATATATGATTTGCAAGGCTTGGAGCTAAAGAAAAGGGATTTGGAGCACAAAAATAGGAGATTTCCAAGATTTGGGACCGAAATATGCACTTGAAGAAATCAGAATTCGCTCCCCCAAGTCCGTGAAGGGCGCACGGCCCACGCCTGCAAGGCGCACGGCCGTGCGCGATTGCCAGCATCCCTTTTAGCTGCTTTTTGCTCCGAACAGCGGTTTTCTACGCAGCCTGCTTTGACGATAAAGCCCATGGATCTTCAGAGAATATTCCTTCAGTTATTTCTTAGGGCTTAAGTCATTAGTAGGCTATAAATAGAGAGCTTGTTCTCCTTGTTTTATCATCTTGAATTCTGAATATTGTATTGTGACAGAATACTATTTCTCAATAAAAGTTCTCGTTTTTATTCAATTGTTCTTATTGTTTTCTTCTTATTCATTCATGGCAACACCAACCATGAGTGAGTAATTCCCTTAGACCTTGGGATTGTTGGGAGAGTCCTATGGCTTGATCCAACAATCCTAATCCGAAACTCTAGTTTATGTAACCCTACTTTTCTTATCTAAATTCACCGTTCTTCACAACGATATTAACAAGTACCAAACTTTGGATGCGAACGCGGAGGGTTAGTACTTGTTAATTCGTTACCCTAGTTATTAAGGTGATGAATCGAACGAAGAAGTCTTAATAACCGAACAAGTGAATTTAGACAAGGATTGCGAAGCATGAGAATAGCCTAGTGAACCTTGGGACTTATAGAATCTCGTACAATCAAGGATCTTAATATAGGAGTTAGCCATGAGAATAGGTCTAACACCTTGAGAGACACACTCCCCGGATATCGAACGAAGAAGGGGATAGGCTTTAGAGAGATTCGTCCTTAGAAACTAGGATTTACATAAACAAGGATTAGGATTAGGATGTTAGGTCAACCATAGGATGAACCAATAATCCCTAGGTTGCCTTTAGCTATTGTTTTCAACCGTCGTTTAGATTACCTTGAAACCCTAATTATCGATTTCTCCCTAACCTTTACTACTTTTGATTGGAATTTAAATAACTCCCTGTGGATCGATACTCTCTCTTTATTACTACTACGGTAAACCCGTGCACTTGCGGATTTACGGTAACACAGTGGTTGAGAACTTTTAGCATGACTCTATCTGACATTGGTATGCATGCCATTCAGTTTGTAGGTGCCATCTTTTCAGGAAGGAAATTTGTCATAATTTCAATGTTATCTGGTTAAATTATATTGGGATCATTTGGAAGAAGTGTAAAATGCAGATTTTTCAAACTAAATTGTCATCCATTGCTCATATGTATGATATGGTGAAACCACATTTCTTGGTGGTGGTTGAAAGCTCATCGATTTAATTTTTGTTTAGATTTTCGTGCTTGGTGGACGAATCCCTCTACTTGTTTACGATTCTTTACTTTGTAATGTTTAGATTTTCATGCATGGTGGACGAATCCCTCTACTTGTTTACGATTCTTTACTTTGTAATGTTGTTGTCTTGGCCTTTTGTTCTTTTGCTTTTTTGTTTTTGTTTTGAGCCATTTCCAAGCACATCTTGTGCTTAACTAGGTCTCATGTACTGTTTATTAATATTAACACTTAGACGTTCACTATGTGTCCATCTGTCGAGTCTTTTTATTGCGTTAATGTGTATGCTAGCGTATGCGCTCTTTTTATTGCGCTAATGTGTATAAATTATGAACAAAAGATTTTATGAAATTTTGATTTTGATTAAAATTATAAGTATAAATATTTTACACTTTCATATTCTAACAAACTATACCGATTTTTTCAATGACACCAAAAATATAGTCACGAACACCTATAATTTTAATCAAAATAAAAATAAAAAAAAGGTTTATAATTTACACATGTTAGGGTAATAAAAGAGAGAATGGGTGTGTGTGGTCAGGAGAGAAATAGTAATGTAATAGATATAATAGAAAGAAATAAAGAAATAGAGTTAAAATGATTTGTTGAATGAATGTATTAGAGTTTGAGTTAGTTAATAAAAAAATAAGGGTAAAAGTCATTTTGGTCCATGAATGTGTAACGAGTAGTCACAATAGTCCTTCAATGTATCAAAATTTTAAAATAGTTTCTGGTTGTGCATTTTGTTAGTAAAAATAGTCTCGGACGTTAAAAAAATCCTTCAGCATTGATATTAACGTTTTTCATATAAGGACTGATATGACAGTTAGTAAGTAATTGTAGAGAATGATATAACAATAAGTAAGTATATAGCGGGACTAATATGCAATATCAACGAAACATTTTAATTTAAGAGATTATTTTGATTAACATAGTGCACAATCAGAAAGTATTTTGAAGTTTCTATACATTAAGATACTATCTACTTGCTAAATGTTCAGGAACATGACTAATACAATGAAATCCATTACTTTCAAAAAAATAAATAAATTGAAATACATTACATTATTGTCCGTACATCAAGTGTCTTTAATTATTTCTTTAAAAAAAAAAGTGTATTTATTTATCCTCTAAAAAAAAGTGTTTTTATTTATAAATAGGTTACTTGATTCCAACTCAAATACAAATCAACTCTAAATTAAGTATATTGTTGATATTCAACTAGAGAGGGAATGAAATAAGATCACCAAACATGAAAATGACCATGCATGCCATTTTTTAACTTTAGATTTTAGGATCTACACACCATTGTTATTTTATTTTATGAAAGATATTAGAAATATTTTGATTCATTTCTATCCTGAAACATAAAACGGTAATTGGTAAATGTATGATCTCTTTAGCAATCATCATGTATATCTGCATATGCTCTTTTTTTTTTCCTTCCCTCCAATATCTCTGCTTATATGTTATGGATCGATTTGGAAAATATTTGAAAGGATTGGCGTAGCTTATCTGCGTGTTTATGTAGTTGAAAGAGAGGTTTCAGGGAAGGCGAAGAATGCAAAAGCATTGCATATCATTCAACTATCATGTGGACAACAGATTCAGGGTGAGCTTTCTGGTTTTCAATTAGCTAGAGAAGCATGGGATTACTTGTCAACAACATACGGAAAAAATTTAAATATCAAGCTAGATAGAGTGCACCAAGGTACGTATTAATCTGCTATAAATTAAACACTGCCAGTCGTTTTAATTTTCCTGCAAAATAATATTAAGGAAAATGTTTGCCGAACACCTCATTGGATGTACACCCCTTGATAGAGAAAAAGATAAGAGAGTTATATGATATATATATACATATATATATACATATATATATATATATGGGATAGGTTTGTGATACGATAGAACGAGAGAAATTAAGGCGTTGAATGGATATTTAGGGGAATATGAGATGTACAAATATCATTATTGTAATATTTATGCATATTTAAACGTAAATGGCAGATGATAACCATCTTAGTGTGCGACATAAAATGCTATTGAGGATGGTGAAGGCCGGTGATTCTATTGAAGCTATCCAAGGAATAAATTGGGGTGATATAACATCTGATTCAGGTGAGACGCTGCTTCACATTGCAGTAATCGCTGGGAATGTAAAAAATGTGGAAATATTGGTAAGCCAAGGGAACGAAGAGTTTGTAACAAAGAAAGATACGCGTGGTCATACAGCTCTTGCTCTTGCAGCTTGTTATAACGAAAAAAGTGATATATGGTAGATGATACTGAGAGTGAACTAGGGAAGACACTGCTGATGACAAGGAACTCAGATGAAGAAATCCCTGTTCTTTCGGCTGCCGCTAATGGACACAAAGAAATGACTACTTATCTTTACTCCAAAACTCCTGTAGAAGTCTTTAACAATGTATCACGAATTTTGCTTCTAGAGCGATGTATCACGGCTAAAATATTTGGTAAGCAGATTTTGTTTCTTTCTAAATTTGTTAAGCAATTTTTTTTAGAAGATTTGGTAAGTAAATTTAGTGTTCCGATTGGTTTGAAAATAAATTAGTAGTTATTCAAATTTCGTTAAATGCTAGTCACACTATTTAGTATTGTTCTTTAAAATTTACGTATTATTTAATTTTTTATTATTATAAAACAATAAAAGAATATATGGATTAAGTTTGTTTGTTGACTTTTGAAATGTGTGGCTTGATATGATAGATGTGGCTTTGAGGTTACTCATACTTTACCCAAATCTGCTTATTGAATATCTACATGAGGAATCCAACAAATTCTCCGGCTTAATTGCGTTGGCAAAATTGTGTTACTCTTTCCCAAGTAGAAACCGATTCAGCAATGCACAACAATTCATTTACGATAGTAAGTTTTCAAGATTTGCCTTTTGTCTCCTATAAAAAACAGAGATTTGTCTTTCATGGACAACTATAATTCATCTAATTTGAAAAAGAATTGTCCACAATTACTTTCAGTTTTCCTGATAATGCTCACCCGCCACCAAAAATTGTTGTACACTACGGTCTAATTGATATCTAGTAACAATAATTGTTACTAAAAAAATTGTTACTAATTAAATTTAGTAACATTTAAATAATTGTTAGGTAAAGTTTATGTTACTAAAGAGCTTTTGTAATATTTATGGTATTATATCAGTAACATTAAAAAGGTGTTACTTACATATATTTTGGCAACACTTTTTGTATCACACTGAACATTAAAAATGTGTCACATATTTATAATTTTTGAGAAATTGTAAAATGTTTCGTAAAGTTGTTTAAACTGTAAAATTATGAATCAACCAAAAATTGTTACTAATTGAAATAGATCAGAAAAAGTGGATGGATTATATATAAGTAGTTTTTTAGTCAATCCACCATATTGAATCTAGAAATCATATAACAAGTATTTTTACACAATCCAAACAAATCACAATACTACATTTGGATCAACAATTAGATCAACAAAACAATGAAATAAGATATTCTAACTAAACATACTAATCACTTTTTTCGCCAAAATTTTCAAAAAAAATAATAATACTAGCCATGAGGATCTAAGCAAGCTAATGCAAAAAAAAAAAAAAAACTTGGTTGCACTTTCAATTGTTTTACAAACTTGCAACACCATCTTTAATAGCTTCACTTGAAACAGCTAAAATCTTTTAGCTACAAGTATTTAGAAGGAATGGGAGAACACAAACAAAAGAAAAGCAAATTTGAGGTATAAATGATTGAACCAAAATCAATAATTACTAAAAAAATTGCGATATAAAATTCTAGAATCTACCTTTACTAAAGATGAAGCAAACAACAAAATCCTATTGATTTAAGTGTTGTTGCTTTCTGAGTAGAGGAAGGGGATCTGATGTTGTTATAATAATCAGTAATATTAATCAATAAATATTTTTTAATTTGTTACAAATATTAATCAATCAAATTTATTATCAACAAACAAAAACATAGAATTATGATTGTTCATCTGAATAATTCTTAATGCATATTGTGCTAGCAATGTGTTTGGTGGTGTAAACTAAATGCACCCCGACCAAGATTTGTTAAAAGTAAAACCAATCCTGCCATATCCTAAGCACAGGCTACTCAACAGAACATACAAGCCACTCAAATAGTGATCAAATATAAAAACCACCTGAAAAGGAAAGGAAAAAAACCATGAAATCCTCATTTCCCAATGTAAGCAAGCCTATGTAGTTTGCAAGAAAAGGGTCCTTAAATAAACGGTCCTTCCATAAAAATCGAGAATAAACACACATTAAATCAAAATGCACTTAAACAACAAGAACTCCAATTTTAGAAACAAAAACACGTCAAATATATTGTAATAGAGCATTGCTATTTATCTAGAGAGTTTTTATCAAGCATTGATCAAGAAAAGGTTTAAACCAATTAAATTTCATGCTTGCCGGAAATCAAGGGAGGTAATAGGGTGTAATAAAGGAAAGGTGTGGAGCAACTACACTGTCTAGATGTTTTCTTGGAACTTTCTTTCGCTGTCTATCATTTTCCATTGTAATAAGCATGAGATTTGAGAGAAAGATCAAAGACATTGCTCAATAATAGAAACTCCAACCAGATTACAAATACAGATCGGACAAAATATAATCCAACATCTCACACGATAGTTTCTAACATTTTTTTTACCATAGTTGGCATTAACCCCTTACCCTATGTCTTTTTCACACAGTTGGCAATTGACCATCTAACTCTTGCAACTCTCTCATCAATATAGACCACACCATCCATGTTGTTGATAAGAATACTTAAAAGTCTTTGTGTTTTATTTACAGGTTTAAGCGTAGAAAAGCAGTTTAAAGGCAACTATAATATTCCCGATTCCGACATTGCAAATTTTGTAGTGTCGGTCACACGTGGTGCCGATAGAAATCTACATAACACTTCTGCGAAAAGTTTGTCAGTACGTGGCTTCCTCACACTAGCTTGGACTTTAATGACTCTTCCTCAAAAGCTATTGGGTATGTTATGCTGGTCCAATTCCCCTGTACTACTTGCACTTGATTTACCATCATCCATATTGATACGCTTGTAAAATTATGGATGAGGATTCTTTATTTTCTTTACTTTTTTTGATGATGTCTTGATCTGTGTTTATTTTTACTGGTTGATTTGTTCAGGTCGACTCCTTTCAACAATTGCATACTTGTTGGTTCAAATTTTCAAGTGTCTAAATATCCACTACTAGAAAAAGGACATTTAACATCAGAGATTTCACATCAGTGGACCATTTACTTGATGGGAAAAGCAACGCGGTGGCATTTTTGTAATTAAAGTGAACTCTGCAAAGGGTTTTCCCATCAGGTGAGAAATACCTGAAGGGGAAAATAATTATTAAAGAATTTTGACATCAGCAGATATAACACCTGAAGGGAAAAGTCCATCACACTTTTAATTTAACTTTCCCTTTTCCCTTTTCATCGTTCATATCGATCGTCCTTCACTTTTCTCTTCCAGTTTCCATGTTCATATCGCCTTTCACTATACTAACCCTAAATGATCTCACTCACTAAATCAACAAATCAATCCGAACCCTAACTCCTCAATCTCATTCTTGAACCCTAACCCCTCAATCTCAAAGCCAAATATTAAAACCCAATCTTGAACCCTAATTCGATCTGTTCACTGTACTTCTCGATATACAAATGGATTGGCCACCGTGATTCTGCAATTCAACATTCACTGTAAGTTATTGAACCCTAATTTGAACTCGTTTTGGTCCCAATTCGTTTTAACACTAAGTTCTCATTCACGTGCATCTTTTCCACTGTCATTCTCAGTTGAAAGTTGTTATTCACGCACATCTCCGATTCGTGAACCCATAGCTTTGAAGATATCAGAATTGGTGTTCTCAGTTGGAAATTGTCGTTCTCACTCGCCGTTGTTCTTGTGGTACTGCACGCCGTAAGTTCTCACCACGTTGGTTTTAGTTTTGTTTTGCTTTGAGGGAATTTCAATTTGTCTGTGTTCTTTGTTGACGTTTTCGTTGAATGGGTTTTGTGACTGTATTTTGTTTTTGTTGAAGAATTATGTTTGCTTGATTTCTTGGATAATTATGAAATTGGATAATTATGAAATTGAATTATGAATTGTTGGAGAATTATGAAATTGAATTATCAAACCACATCTCAAATGCTGATAGCGTGCCTCTAGCTTAAATGGGTGATGCAATTTGTATCAAACTTAATAAGCTAGGTTCTTATGTCTATCCATAACATTCTTATGTTTTTTTACATTGAAACTCATCCATTTAAAGGTGAATTTTACATTGTTGTGCTCTATATGGGAAATGGGACCTAGTTAGTAAGTTGATAGAGGTAACCACTAACCAGCTCCTGAAGAATTGGACAATGTACTGCTCTAGTTGTTATTGGTCAAAATTCTATATTATGAGCCCACAATTCGTAAACATGCTTCTGGGAATGGGTAATACCAGCTTTCACAAGGCCCACTTTTGGACCATGGTGGTTCCTACCATTGCTTAGTGGGCATGTTGAGTAGTAATGGCAAAATGGGACTGTAGGTGTGGGTTAGAACCGACACAGATAAGGACAAGACATGTCTTTTGGCAAATGGAGCTCAATAAGGTGAGCTTCAGTAGGGAGGGAGGGATCCATCAACATCTTTGGTCCACTAAGTCACGCCTACTCTACTCTGCAGCAGGTAACAAAGCTTTGTAGATATGAGTATTCGCAAGTGAAGCGTGTCCAGTGTATCACGTGTCAGTGTCTAACACCGATACATGTAGTTACACCCACTTATTATATTTTCTGTAATTATTATTATCAATCTCAACATGTCATTATCAAACTGTGATTATTATTACCAGTATCGACGTGTCATTATCAAACTGTGTTCTGCTTAAGAGTCCCATTGCATAAAACTACTACCATAAAATAAAAATCATTTAGTGACTTGTGTGGACCAATCAGTCATGTAGGAAGTTATTGGTATTCAGTTATTCACATGTCAATGATAAGTCAAATTTGTGGAGCATGTAAAGACTGATGATGGATAGGTTTGCCACATTTACTTATACATATACTACATCTTTGGATATTACTAGCCATATGATAACAGAAGATGAGCTGTATGCTTTGCGAAACGATTGGGCAACTTGTTTTCTTGAATTGTATGAAACTTAGGATTTATTAGGAGGATATATGCTTCAATGTTTAATCAGTACTGTTGGTTTGTTGTTATTTCTAGCTGGGAGATATGTTGGCACTTGAAGAGAAAGACCTTTTTTTTTTTAGTTTTGGTACTGTTGGGAGATCTGTTATTTCTAGCATGACACTTCTAATTGTTTTGTTTTGTGTGTATGAACCTTCTTGTTTGTTGTGGATGCATGTACCCTTCTTGTTTTTTGGTTGCTGTTGACATATAGACATTTTGAAGGTTTTGTTTGATTTAGAAGTATGGTTGAAGTTATAAGTACTAAATCTTGTGAAAATTTGTCCATCCAAAGAAAAAAAGACAGATTTAATTTGGTACTGTACCAGGCTAGTAAGCAGAAAATTCAAAAAAGAAAAAAAAAACGTGGTAATTCACATCGGTGCGAATTCACCTGATGTAAAAGGTGTTTTAGCACACTAAAACTCACATCGGTGCAGATTATTGCCGATGTGAATAATACCTATATGACATCGGCTACCATTGTACAGCCGATGTGAAATCCTATTTTTTCACACTATTGCATCTCATATCAAATCAGTGGCTGTCCGCCCGATGTGGTTTAAGACATATCACATCGGTTCACTGCCCGATGTGAAAAGTTAATGACATACCACCTCACCTTTAGTTACATCGGTTGGTACCCGATGTGAAATGTCAATTTCAACCGATGTGAAATGTCATTTCTGTAGTAGTGATCTTAGGTAAGGTTTGTTTTTTTGGTAGAAATATTTCGGTACGTAAGACCAGCTATTAGAGATATAGATTAGTGGCATATTAGTCCTAGTAAAGAGTAGTATAAATAACTTGTAACCACCCCATTAGAGAGCGACTCCACTAAGTTTAGAACACTAGTCTGCGAATAAGGCAAAAGGTTACCACCCTCAATTTCGCTCCGCACATTAGCTCTCAATGAGAAAATTCCCAAGTGAGATAGCATAACATTTGCGCTCGGATCATAGGACATTGAAAGCACTAAGTAATCATCTGCTGACTTGTCATACCCAAAACCATAAAAATAATTTGCATCTGGATTGGAATCAATTGTTGTAAAAGGTACTCGTTTGTGTAATCCGGTGGATGGATTCCATACACGAAGGCTTGAATAACAGTTCAAAAGTATAAAGCCTCTACACGAACCTTTGAAATCAATTTTGAAAAAAGCTTTGGGAGGCAACAAATCATCCATGTCCGACGAAGAAGAACTGTAATCATCGTCAATCAAAAAACTAATGTCTGGTGAATAAGAAGCACTATCATCGTTAAGCGATGCTTCAAGATCTATAGATAGAGATTCAAGATCTGGAGTTATCAACAAAATTCTATGGGTGTGAGCCGCGGCCGTAAGTTGAAAATGTGAATTTGCAAAGTGAGGTTGAGAGATAAGAGAAAACCAAGACTTACAAACGCATTTGAAACAACTAAGAGACTTGACTGGTAACCTTAGAAGGATTTGAATGATTAACTCAATAGGTAGATAAATACAGGTCTTCTCCGTCTCCATCCATACGTCTTCTTCCTCTACTCCCCTGTGACTTGTGACTGTTGTTTCTCCATTTTGATTGATTTAGGGTTAGGTTCCCAACTCTGTTTTATTTGTTTTAAGGAAACACTATATTCATTTGAGTATTCTAGAAAAAAAAAATATTTCCTTCGAGTATTATAAAAGTATAGCATTTAATGTTTCTTTAAAAGACAATTTTTTTAAAAGGCCAAAATAAAATCTATTAGAAACAAGACTAAGTAATTAATCCAGCACAAGATGTATCAAAATCACTTATTAAGATAACAATGTTACATTACAAAGAGTTTCAAAGCAACAAAAGAGAAAAACAAGCTAAGTTACAACAACTATACTATGCAAGGAATATGGTTAAGTCTTCAAAGATATAGTCAAAATCAAAAGTAGCATATTTTGACATTATTCACCAAAAGGTACGAAGCTTAACCTATTCACATAAATATTGTAAATGTTCCTCCTTGGGCTGAAAAATGTGCTTATTTCGATCTTTTCAAATAATCCAAAGCACTGATATCCAAATAATATTAAGAACCAAATGAACACATTTTGAATGACCCCCTAACCCAACAAACTGTACTAACTGATCCAATAAATTCCCATGAGTTGTCGTTGAGAAGCCTAGCCAACTTGAAACTAGAGGCCAATTTCTAACACAAAAAATCACATTTAACAGATAAGTGATCCATGTCTTCTAACAAACCACACCCTGCTGAGCAAAGTTGATTATTTTGATCAAGAATCCGCCACCTCATCAAGTTCTCCTTAGTTGGATCGCGGTTAAGAAACAACCGTCAAACAAAAATATCAATTTAAGCGGAACCGTTTTTAACCACAAAACTTGATTTTTGATCGAATTATTGTTGTCCTCCATTGCAGTGAAGTTAATCTAAGCACTTTTGACATTATAAAATTGAGATAAGTGTAAATTCCAAACCCAACGACCTCCACCCCCCCACTTGCAAAACAATTGTAATTAAACGGTCGACACACTTCCCCGTCAACTTCTCCTCCCAAGTAAATGACCGCCTCCGCCTTTTTCACACCTCTCCATTCACACCCCGACCTAGAGAATTCATTTAGACTACAATTGCCAAATTATTTTCTGCCAACTCATAAAACCGACTAAATTTAACATGAAATTGAGAACCATTAAGCCAATGATCCCTCCAAAACAGGGTAGAGGATCCGTCACCCACCTCACGACCAATATTATCTAACAACCACCCTCCATCTACCAAACAAGCTCCCTCTCTAATCTTAATCACAATCTCCCACCAAACCGATCCCATACCTCTCCCAAAACACAACTTCCCTCCTTCCTCTCTATATCGAGCTCTCATCACCTTATACCATAAACTCTCCATCTCCTTCAACAATATTTGTGGAAAAGGATATAATTCGATCACCTCAAAAAATTATTGGGAGAGCGAGGGTGCAGAGAGCTTTAACGTGCAACCTAAACACTCGAGATTAATCTTAGTTGGAAAAGGATACAATTCGATCACTCGAGCTTTAATATGAAAGTTGATAAATACACTATATTTAAATTTTATTTAACTATTGAATAGGAACTATTTTGAATTAAATAGTATGACTATAATCAATTTTCAAAATAAATAATTATTTTTAACTGGAGGGTGTGTTATTTACTCTGCTTAATTTAGTTTGATTTTCTGCAACGATTCAAGCACTTATAAGTCTCTTCCATTGTGTCAGGAACTAGGAGATGTACGATAAAAAATATACCCATTATGAAGTTCTGGGAATATTGAAATACTTCAGCCAAACTATCAAAGAATTTAATGATTTACAGCTCAGACAAGCTTCAGCACATGAAGCCATGTTGTATGCAGCCCAAAATGGAATAGTTGAGTTCATAAATGCTATGAGGGAGGCTAATCCTGATCTTCTATCAGTCGTCGACAACAGTGATAGAGGCATATTTTGGTATGCAATTCAGAATCGCAGACAAAATGTGTTCCAACTCATATACTTTCTGAATGGATTGGAGAAGGAGAGGTTTAGATATCTTACTGACGCGTTTGGAAATAACATGTTGCATATGGCAGCACTTTTCAATCCTTCATTGAATTACAATGACAGGTTAATTCCTACTAGGCAACTGCAGAGAGAACTTCAATGGTTTCAGGTCAGGTCACTCATCTCATCTATAAAAATACATAGGACAGTTCTTCATTTTAAAATAGAATTTCTTGGTTAAAGATATTTCTTCTAATATATAAATTTAGCCGTGCAAAGTATGGCATAGTCAAAATACATAGGACAGTTCTTCATTTTAAAAAGTCTTTCAGGTCTCAAAACAAACCGATTGCGCTTTTTTTGAGTTGTTAGAAAAGTCTCATGTGGCTATAATGTGAAAAATCTAAAAAGGTGTTGAAGAGTTGATGTTGTTGGTCCTTACTCCTTTCTACTTTCCATCTATGCACTTTCATTAGAATCAAACAGTACCTTAATCTTTGTCTATCAAATTACGTGGACATGGCATCTTTTAATTTAACTGAAAAGTAAATATTTTCGAGGGAAGTGTTATTAGTGAAGTATGAACATGAGATTGGTAACAATTCTAATGTAGGTGGGTTAGGGCTCTCGATTAATCTTTGATGTGATGAAAAGATTTTTTTGTTTCGTCTGTAGAATGGTTCTCTAGATATGTTTGTTTTCGTCACTTATGTTTTGAGCTCGACGTTTTAAGAGTTTGTTTAGGAGGAGGATTTTGGAGGGGATAAAAGATGCTTATTTGTTTTTCTTTTTTAAATTTAGGAAGCTATAAATCTTTCTGAAAACAAATAAAGTGTGATTGTACTGTTATTTTTCATTTTGCAAAAGCAAAGAGAAGTGTTATTAAACTATCATATATCATGATATTCTTTAATTTTGTTTTCAATCTCAAATATGTTTTCTTCTTCTCTCCAAAATTCTCCTCCTAATATTCGTCATAAACAGAAGTTTTGGAAAACATTATGTATGCCCTCAAATTCCTTTAAATTCTTGTAATTTAACTTTAATGCAATTTACCGTTTCGTCAACATTTCCATTCAAATTCAGTTTTTTAAATCATTTACTAAGTTGCAATTTAACTTTAAAGTCATTTACATTTCAGCCTTTTAAACTCTGTCTTTTTACAGTCAAGTCATTTGTATTGACGATTCTTTAAATTCAAGTCGGTTGTTTTGGTAACAATTAGACTTTGACATTTTTTAAAACCAATTTCTACTTTAAAACCCAAATCTAATTCGGAGAAATTTCAAAACAAATCTTATACAAACTCGAGTCTAAATATTAATTAGTTAGGACTTGCGGAGTCCCACTAAGTAAATATTTATTTATTTTTCGGATGATAGAGAGTCTTGCTCCTCCAATGGCAAGGACTTTCACTTGCAAATTAAACTTCCCAATTGATAAAGGTCAGAAATCGTATAGGGATAAAAAGTAAAATAAAAATATGGATTTGGGGAAAGGAATGGTAAAGAAGGCGTCACACTCACTTCTAATCCAAGAAGGAATGCTAAGCCAGGAGGAATCGCCACAATGGTAAGGAAGCCATTGATAAGATTCGATAGACAAGTTCTAATCCAAGAACTCAAAGAGGAGAAAACTCTCACTCAAAACACACATAGTGTAATTTTTATCAAAATTCTACATATTTACATATCATTTTCGTGCTCTATTTATATGAGCTTATTACATGATGATTTTGGCTCTAAAACTCTTAGAAAATGAAAGGAAATGCTGCCACTAATTACAATAATGTTTTGGTGGCTGATTAATGCAAATAAAAGGTTACAAAATGACTCTCTAAATTGGTGGCTAATCAATGCATGAGGAGGTTCCATATTCATTTGCACATTGATTTGTGAAGGCTTATTATTTCTAGACGTTACAATTCCACAAACACCACCTTTAATTCTTTAGCTTACACAGTTTAACCACGTTTCCAACTTACAACTCATTTTACACCATTAAATATACCGAATTTGCTCTTGAGTAAAACAGATAAAATGTAGAGAATTTTGTAAGCTTTCCAACGAGTTAAAGATCACCTCAAACGGACATCCAGAGCTCCAGATATAGCCAAAACAAGACAGACATATCATGACCTACGAAAATAAAACTTTGAACCCAAAATTAATTTGGTTCTTTTATTCCACAATGACTTTATTATTCTTTTCAAGAGAGAGAATTTTAAGATCACATCACCAATACATATGCTGACTGGAAAATATATTTCAAGAAAAGTTTAATGTGTTAGTGACTAAAACTGAGAATAAATCCTTCAAAGAAAAAAAAACTGAGAATAATGTTTTGTAATACTTCCTTCTTCTTTTAGTTCGTAAATTTATTTGTATAAGAACCTTGTGTTTTGTACTTTCTCTTACCTATGTTATTACTCTCTCTAGCTTATTTTATTTGCCCTTCAGTTTTTTAGATATGTAATGTTCAATAAATCATTCAATGTCAAACCATGTTTTCATATTATTTTATTTTAAAATAAATTTAAATTTCAAATGAATTTTGTCTAGCAAATACCGATATTCAACTGAACTCTAAGATTTTCTCCAAAAAAAAAAAAAAAAAAAACTTTACTCTAAGATAATTAAGAACTATACAAAAATATGTGTTAGGTATGAATTTTTGAAAGACGTATTTTAGATTTTTTATAGGTTCTCTAAACCGTTGGTAATCTTATTCAAAATGTTGCATGAACTCACAAGTCTTTAAGTCTGTTTATTTTAAAGAGATTTTGTCCCTTATAAATTGTTTTTTCATGCATAAGCAGACATATATAGCCAAATATGAGTATTTTCTTAACTATTTGAGATTTATTACAATTAATTACTTAATTATTAAAGTTTTTTTTCATAATGTGAGAGATACTGTAAATTATGGTATTGTATGAAAAATTATGATAATTGAATTAAATAAAATGAGAATAAATCTCGAAGTGAATTTATATAATCCTCATTTGAAAATGATGTCGCATATTACAAATCTAAATTGATTTGGATAAGTTGTTACGTTGGTCGAGTTTATGAGTTTAAACTAGACAATTGGTGGTTAAATATCTCATCTGATTTGAACAAAAGAAAAAGAAGTCGAAGGTTTTGAATTTAATCCTGAACAAAGAAGTAAATATTAACTAGCAAACTATTACTAACATTTGCTATTGAAGAGTTTAATCTTGACAATACTTGAGATGTTGAGAAAAAGACATCCTATTCAATAGTATTTAATGATGGAAGAATCGAGGGTTTGGAGCTGGAGAAAAGCTTTGGTTTGAAAAACAGAAATAAGAAGAGGGGGTTCGTGAACGTTATAAAAGCATGTATCATAAGGCTGCTTTCGGAAAAAAAAAAAAAAAAAAAAAAGGCTTCAGGAAGGACCCTTCAGGAAAGGGTCAAAATTGAAAGGAAAAAATGGGTTGAGAGCATACAGGGGCATATAGGAGGGCACATTGAGAAATTTTCGATCACAAAACTATTGGGTTGAAGTTGGCATAGGGATGACAATGAGTATCTTTTGAATAAGGTACTATAGTGTGTATCCTCATACTTACGCGTGTGTATATGTGTGTATGTGTGTGTATATATATATATATATATATATATATATATATATATATATATATATATATATATATATATATATATATATGGGGTTTGCTAGAACACACCCACTAGTTTTTATGTGGGAGTGTTTTAGCAAGTAAATAACTAAAAAGTGGTTAAATACACCCTAAGGTGTATGTTGCTATAACACACCTTCTAACAATAACAAGTGGGTGTGTTCTAACAAATCCTATAGGCATTTGCTAGAACACACCCACTAGTTTTTATGTGGGAGTGTTTTAGCAAATAAATAACTAAAAAGTGGTTAATTACACCCTAAGGTGTAGCTTTGCTAAAACACTCCCACATAAAAATTAGTGGGTGTGTTCTAGCAAAACCCTATATGGGGTTATATATATATATATACTAGACCAACGACCCGTGCGACGCACGGGTCATGTTGACGGTAATATATAAAAATAAAGTATATCATATAAAATTTTAATGTTAAATAAACCGTATATTACTTGTATTAACATTAATATATTTGACCATATTTGAAGTTATAGTAGCATTGTCACTATCTTCATTGGTTATAGATATCCTCATCCCTTCTTTTAAAGTATTAGAGATAACCTCAAAATCTTTCCTCCCACCAATGATATCACATTTCCTTCAAGCATATGATTTCCTATCTTTTTTTATTAACTTTAGCATTCAGAACTCAACTCGATCGCACACCCGTCCATCATGGGTGAGTTACATCACATGTAAAATGTATTTTTATTACTAATTGATATGAATAGCATAGAATATCCTTAAAAAAAAAAATAATAGCATAGAATAGACAACTTTATTGTCATTGGTTTCATATAATCTTAATCCACTCGCACTCCTAAATAAGACATTTGAACACATTATATCATATTTGATCAAAGCAAACCTAGACTAATTCCTTCAAAAAAGAGGTAAGTTACTCCACATATGCACAATGCTTAAACTTTATCTTTCATAATATTGGGATTGGGATGACTTCACCTGCATTATTTTATTCATTCTAACTAAATTCAGCAGAAAGTTTTGAATTTGAAAATTCGTTTATCAACAACTATCAAGGAAATACCAAATATACAATGAAACATTACAAATATCCATCTTTCATTAAATTTCATGCGACCAATTGATGTCCAATCTTAGTAACATGTATAAATAACTCATATCACTTACAATGCTTCAACTAAATTTAATTAAAGATAGTTGGATTGCTTGGCTTGCCGGTCAACAACACATTATAATCAATTTCTTCTTGCAAGCTGCAATCAAGTTAATCAAAAAGGTCAATGATCCTATGCAAGCTATACAAAGAGGTCAATTGATAAATACAAATGCAAACAGAAATTACACTATTTCGGATTCCACAATTGACTTTGACATTAAAAAAACTACACTACTAATATAACATAACTAAATAACACTTATACTTCTTTGAAAAGAACGCAACATAAGTATTCTACAACACTTGTAGGCTCATTTTCGTATTATTAAAACCTCATCATCTAAATCTATGATTCCTTCCCTCTATTGGTGCTTGATTCTTGGAACATATTCAAATATGAAAGCTTTTACCTGTAAATTATTGCAAGATAAATAAATTAGCAAACTTTGTTATGCAAATAAATCAATGCATAATAAACACTTTGAAAGATCAAAAACTGACCTTCCTCTCAAACAACCAAGCTATACTAACCCATCTCATATGTAATAAGAATCACCATTGTGAAATCACAGCTAAAACAAATATCAACAATGTAATTGAATATTGTTGTCAAAGTTAAATTTTTCATACTAACATAATTAACTGGTTAGAAAATTTTATCATTAAAAATTAAACTTATACCATTTTTTTTCATAAGACTCATTATGCGTTTCTCTTAGTGTTCTAATTAAGGCATGTTATCCAAGCAAAAATCATAATTACCATCAGATACTATCATGCACATCTAAACTACAAAAAATGAACTAAGCAAAGAAAAAATAAGCAAGGGACATTAGGCTTGACAATTAGCAAGTATTATCATATAGTTATGGCAGACCACAAAAAACATATTCAGACCACATTGCATTGCATGCCAACAAAACATGTTCTTCATATACCATTTAAATTCTACCGAGCACACCAAGTGGAAGGAAATTGTATAGTTATGGCAGCAAACATTACATCCAAACAAAATGTCATTGTTCATGACACTACAATTCAATACATGCACTGAAAACATCACACAGAAGAAGAAGAAAACTGCTTGAACAAATTGTTCTAGCAACTTAAATCCAATCTTAAAATTACAATGTAAAATGGAATGAAAGTACCTTAAAACCACAAATTAACCAACGATGATAATGATAGACCATAGATGCTATCAGTAATAAACTGTCAATAATAGACCATAGATGAAATTCTTAAACAATTAGGAGCATATATTAGCAAAGATAATAATGGTGAAACAATGATAATGATTCCAAAAATGCAATGGCTTAATTGTGCTCAACCTGCGAAGAAAAACAAAGATAGCATAAAATTGAAGCATTAGTTGCTGCAATCCTTATTATAAGTTATTTATAATATGAGAAGAACTGATTTATGCGAAATTTTAATCAACATACCTGTATACATCAAGCCTTTCATATAGACAGAAGGATTGATCATTGAGTATACTATAAACATGAATTTATGCGTTTCAGATATGATGGCAAATGCAACAGTCAGGTCAAACAAAACCTGTAAAAACAAATTAAGCAACACACTGATGAGTTAGGTTTGACGACCATGATTCAGACATTTATTTAAGATTAATATCAATACAGTACATACTTGTATTGATGGCAGACAAATGTATCAACAAAACGGCAACACCTATATTTCATCAGCACCGAACAATTCATAAATTGCAAAAAAACTTCTTTATACACCACGTTTGATGTAGTATTGATGCAATTGTTGTCCTCATCTGTCAATAAAATTTTCAGACCGTTTCGATAGGTTACTCTTGATACCGCAACGTATAGTTGACCGTGCGAAAATACAGGTTGAGGTAGATATATACCAACTTTTTTCAGTGATTGTCCTTGGCTTTTAATCATGGTCATAGCGAACGACACAAAAATAGGAAACTGTCTACGTTGAAGAAATAGGAAACGGTCAAGAAGGCCGCACCACTTGATTATCAACACACCAAAAGGCATGACTCAAGACAACCTTTCGTGCAGAACTAAAAGTTGCAAATTCCCACAATAACTCAATTAGTAGTCACCAAGCACTCTATCTAAAATCCATATCAAACTTACTCCATCTTTTCCTTTGAAATACCCAACGGTCACAAAACCTACATTATAATAAAAATTGATACAAAATCACGATGGCCACAAAGATGAATTTCACAAAAAAAGTGAGTCAATCATTAAACTACATGGCATTGTTCATCTCCAATCTCGAATATATAACAGCGAAAAACAAATTATAAGGACAACAAAATCATATTAATAGACTCATATCAGGCCAAGGAATGCTTCTCACCTAGATAATTAAAAGGCATACCACATGCACATCTAAGTATTGCATAAAAAACTAAACTGAAAAAGGGATACAAAAGAGTCAACTGAAAAAAGCGTTGCATTCACATTGAAAGGAAAAAAACTGACAATAAGCCAAAGTCATGGGGGGTAAAACAACAGTATCAAAACATATATATGAAAATATGTGATATATCCTAGCCATTAAAGTATTAAAAGTTCAGTTTCCACTATTACACAATCATATCTCCCATTTGATGGTTTTGGTTATATCATTTCTACATTGCCAATTGAATAACCCCTCAAGAAAGGAAAAAAAATAACTGAGATGTCAAAATAAGTTAAACAATAATAGGAATGATAGTAGAGATTGTCAAAAACAGAGCAAGAAGACTCAAGTGGAATATGAATATGAGAAGATAAAAAATATTATTAGCAAATTGTACATGGCTACATATGAACTATTTGTCGAAATGATTAGTAAATTCATGACCACAGTTCATATCTTCAATTAAATCTATCAATTCAAAAGGAGAGTTCTAATACCAAATTGTACATAGCTACATATGAACTATTTGTTGAAATGAGTAGTAAATTCATGACCACAGTTCATATCTTCAATTAAATCTATCAATTCAAAAGGAGAGTTCTAATACCATAATATAAAATCACTTTGATTAACTACCTAAATGATTGTTTTGAAAAGTATATTTGATTGCAATAGATTCTCCATTTAGTTTGCTGCTATTGAATGACATATGGCAGCATGACAAAACAATGGTTCTAGACAACCTTAAGGCAAAGGATATTTATTATTTTAGCAACTTCTTCATCACTATAACTTAATCTGTTAATCCATTATTCCGTTGTCAACAATGTTAAGGCACATGTTACCTACATTAATACTGAAATAAGTTATATTAGTGTATGTAAGGGAACATAGAGGAAAACTAATACATCCGCAGAAATATAAAAGAAGCAATTTTTTGTTGAGGATATGGATTATTTCAAGGCTTACTTGAAAGGAGGGTTTGATTTTGCTCAATAGGCAGCATCATAAGAGACAATAGAAGAATCAGAAGTCACCTAAAGCAAAAGCAACCAAAAGCAAAAGTCATCTTAAGCCATGAATGGAAATCAGATATAAAGAATCAGTTGAAAGCAAAATAGATATATACAAAGACATATAAACATATTTATCCTAAACCATAAATACGAAGAAAAAAGCTTCCAAGCAATCAAAGTGTAAAATTCGGACGATTATTTATGTGGACAATTACATTTATTTGTGAAATCACCAATATGCAAATCTAAATTGAAAAACAAACAAACCAAGGTCCAGAAATTATTTGAAGAGGAACGTCCAAATTCTGCATTGTTTTTGATGTCGGGTATGCAGATTAAAGCAATTTTCTTTTGTACTTATATATGGTTTTCTAGGCATTTTTGCCTGCAGTTGGTATGTTTAGTTTTAGTGCAAATTTTATGTGTTTTCAGCAAGCTTTTACTTTTTTTTTCCTATTTTCCTACATCAGTATAATTGGTTGATTGAAAAAGAAAAAGAAAAACAGAAACAATCTAATCTAAAATAACACTAAAATTGTAGTTAAAAAAGGCAATCATGAAGGCATCACCGGACTTGGGATAGAAATTACAGCAACTCTGCACTAACAGGAAAGGATACACAGTTGAAAATAGATTACATTAGCAACAGCCGGCCAAAACGACAAACCTTAACAGCCATATACTGAAAAAACAGCAGGACTCAATGGGAAAATAACATAATAGACATTAGCAAAACACCAAGACACAAAACCAACAAACCATCAATTTATAACTCTCTAGCAGCAGATACAAAAGCAAGCACAAAACATACAAAAATTACTTCTTTCCTGACCGAAACACCATCAGTTTGAAAAATATGAATACCACACCAAGTTTGAAAATACCAATTTTACATTATACTACACACTCAAAATCTACTATTTTATCCAAAGTTAGAGCAAACCTTGTTAAAAGTTTTCAAAAGCTGCAACACGAATATGAGCATTGCTTCCAGCAGCATCAAACTTTGCACTGAATTTGTCCACCTAAAAGAATTACTTGGCAAAATCAGTTCTTTTGAGGATCGAAACTAAAATTGGCATATTCAAAAGATGTTCAAATAAAAAATGTCTATTTTTGTAAAGTCAACGGAAATTGTGAGTTCCGATTAAAGGAAGCAAAATTAAGAGAATCCGATTGAAGTTAACGGAAATTGTGAGTTGCAAATATATAGCATAATTAATCCATACTCACAAAGATCTATGAATCCCTAGAATTGTTTCTTCAAAAATTCAAAAAAATCAAATAAAAAATTCAGCAGACGAAAGAGAAGGTTAAAGATGAATTTTTTCTTGAAAATTGATCAAAGAAAATAGTAGTAGAGCCGCACACCACATTTCATTCTTAACAACAGCAACGCTTACCCATTACACAGAAAAGATGAAAATTTATGTTGTTTAATGTTAACTCATGAAACTGGAACAGAACCAAACTCAATTATTTTTGTTTATTTTGAAATTGAAAAAGAAGCATACAATAAAAAATAAAACAAACTAACTGCCATGGATTGAAACCAGCAAATGAAAATGCCGTGAATTTCGAGATTTTGATGTGATATGGGATTTTCTTCTCGGTCTGCACACTCTACCTCTCAACCAAATTTACTTACCCATAAACAAACACTAAAACACAATTCAACCAAATTAAAACAGAGCCAATCCACTAAAACACAATTCAACCAAATTGGAACAGAGCCAATCTGTTGAGGCTGAGGCAAACAACGACAGTATGTTTAGGCTGAGGCGGTAGAGGACGGACGGCGGCGATCGAGTCGACGACGGCGAGGGATGAGAGGAGAAATACGACTATGATGGAGGATAGATATGGTAGAAAGTTTTGCTATTGATATGTTGTGGGAGAGGTTTGGTGGTCGCCGTCGATGGATGGGGGAGAGGGTTGGCGGTGGTGATGATAAGAGGAAGAAGAAGAAGAAACGCGTGACCTTGTTTTGGGAAATAGGAGATTCAAATAAAGAGAGAGAAAGAAGAAGAATTAACCCGTGCTTTTTTGCTCTTCTTTTGTTACAGCTGTTTCTAAATTAAGGGTTAGGTTAGGGGTAAAATAGGAATTTTAGTCATTAGGGTTTAGGAAAAATTAGGGCTTCAAAGTTTGCTTGGGGCAACTTTTATATATAGATTGATATATATATATATATATATATATATATGGGTTATGATAGAAGACACCCTTTGGTGGTGTCTTTTATCAAGTCACACCTCAAGGTGTGATTTTCACTTTTTAGTTATAACTTTGATAAAAGACACCTTCATAAAAAGTAGTTGGTGTCTTTTAACAAATGTTCATAGAGTAACTTGATAAAAGACACCTTCATAAAAGGAGGTGTGATTTTCACTTTTTAGTTATAACTTTGATAAAAGACACCTTCATAAAAAGTAGTTGGTGTCTTCTATCATAACCCTATATATATATATATATATATATATATATATATATATATATATAAAATCTCACATCCGAGCTCATACCTTCGTGGGTAACAAATTTCGTGTCCGTCTTAATACCATATGGGTATCTAAGCATTCGTACCCGCACCCATTATACCCACACTTTAACAACAAAAAGATAATAAATAACAAAAAACTATCACTAAATAATTAAAATATGATTTGAAATCTCTTAAATCAACATATAGAATATTACGCATCATGTTATTTAGCCATATAAAAAAAACATTTAAATATAAAAAAACAAGTGCATATTACGATAAATATCAAAGACTTGGGATTAATTAACTAACTTTAACATTACATCAAATTATTGGTATAATCTATATAATGTGCGGGCATGGGGTGAGCTGGACACTAGAGTTCATGTACCCGCGCCCATACCCGTTCAAATTTGCGGGTAATTACCCGAGCCCAAACTCATACCCAACAATGCGGGTATTTACTCGCCCAATATGGGTATTTTTGTGAGTATGCATTTCATTGTAATGAGCTTCACGGCTTCAAGTACATGCATGACTTTGTAATGAGCTTCACGACTTCAAGTACATGCATGACTTTGTTAGAGATGTATGCATTTCATTGTAATGAGCTTCACGGCTTCAAGTACATGCATGACTTTGTTAGAGATGTCCTTTTTAATGTATTCAGGCGGGCGGGAGTATTCATGAATAAAGAGGCACCTGTGAACTTCTTGTCTGACCCACTTGAAGGAAGATCCACACTTAGGCTAGAAGATGTTATGGTGTACGTGAGTAGGAGGAAAACATGCATGTGTGAATTTGAATGGGGTTTCATCACTTGTGGAATTGGAATCCGGGGCTTTTTTGGCAGGACAGACAACCCTCAAAGCTGCTTCAAGCAAAGTGCCCAAACATGAGAGAGTGTGTTCTGACAATCAACACGTTTTTATACCATTTTCGTTTGACACTTTCGGCTTCTTAGCACCAAATGTTGCTGCTGTTCTACATAAAATTCAAAGGGTCATGCATAACAATATTATGCCTCCTACGTCAATGAATGTTGTGTTTACGAGGATTAATTTTGTCATTCAAAAACGTTCAGCGACACATCATTTTGCTTGGTTGCTTCCATTCATGTGTAATTTTTTTTTTATATATAAAAAACAATTTGGATCCAAACTATTCAAATAACATATTTGATTTAAATAACTTTTTCTATAAAAGTAATTAAATATAAATCATTTTACACTCAACTAATTATTAAGGTGCATTTTATTTCAGTTTTAAAAAATAGAGTTTGAGTTAAAAAATTCTAGAGATTTAAAAAAATTGAAGATATTTATGTTTGTTTACTGTACATAAATCATTTAAAAAAATAATTTTTAACTTCTTCTTGCCTTACCTCTTTGTTTTTGAAAAAAAAAAATAGATTTTAGAAAGAAAAAAAACTAATCCTAATCGCATTTTATTTTAGAGTCAAAAATGATTTTATTTTTTGAAGGATAGGTATTTTATAAAAATCCTAAAAAAACATTTAAAAAATAATAAAAAAGTGATTTTCTTGAAAAAAAAATTAAAAACAAACGCCCTCTTAATTATAAAATCAACTGATTTAATAATTTAGATTCGGATTTTGTGGCGGATTTTGTGGCAGCTTGTGATGATGTTTGAGGGATTTGGTACAACTTTTGTTTATGTTGTTGTGCATAGGGTTGTCTTTGATTTTGGTGTTAGCTTTGTTGGTGGTGTTTCCTTTTATTGATTTCGAAGATAGCCCTTTTGTTAGGTGGTGTTTCATGTGGGTTTTTTAGATTTTGTCTTTGATGCACATGTGTATGTGTTTACAATTGGGTGCTCCCCATCTATCCTTTGTATGTCGCTACTTTACGACTCCTAGCTTAGCAATGCTTGTGTTGGTCAGGATTCATTGTGATTTTAATTGTGATTTTAATAAATTTCACTTTGCCTTCTTCAAAAAAAAAAAAAATCAATTTTGTCTCCCTACAACCTAACACACAATAATTCTCTCGGAAAAAAACCTAACCCACAATAAAAGTTTTAGGTTTCACCTTGGAAATATTCAACTTTTTTTTAAGTGAAATATGTTTTTTCTTACAATATGTTTTTTCCTCTTTGATTGAAAAAATTTGCACTAGACAATCAAGGTTGACTCTGTTCAGGGTCGAAGCTATTTGTAAAGAAAGGTAGCTTTGGCTACTCCAATTTTTTTTTCCTTTAACTAAATTAGTAGTATATTTTGTAATTAGTTACCCCAATAATATATATTTAGTTACCTCAAAAGAGTTTATCGTAGGAAACGCAAAATATATCCACTTGTTTAATAGAGAGCTTAGATAACAATAAAAATTGTCAAAACACAATTAAATTACATTTTATTTCATTTATTTAGATTTGCCCCCTGGTCGAAACATAGCTAGCTTCGCCGCTGACTCGGTTATAATTAAAGGAGTTTACTCGTCTACAATGGGTTAGTAACTTCCACGGTTAATATGGAGACAAATTTGAGAGATAATTTATACGGACTTGACATACGATTTTTGACATTGTATTTTGACATCATTAAATAGATACGAGAAAGGTTTTCTCCCTAAGTGGAATCAGTAGAGTGCCCTGCTTCCGACTAAGTATACAGAGTCGTGTCTACCGTTCGTTCAACCATTACCTTGCTTCCTTGTCTTGGAGTTCTATCTCGTCATTCCTTTGGCTTGCCTTGAAGCCTTGTTACAACAATACATTTAAAATACCTGTTAATGCAGGAAAATACTAAATCAAACGAGTTCTTTACGACATACAATTGCAACTGTTATGCTTGTTGGGAGGTCCTACTCTTTATTTGAGGAGTATGGGTCCATTTTGGTTGTTTCAAAGTGTTATGATCATGAGAGCAAAAAGATTTATAACACAAATTTTGAAAGCTCAAATTTTAAGTTTTTGGTGTTTCATTTGATAAAAATATAATATTTTAAAATAATTCTTAAAGTTCAAAAAAACTTTCTTTTTACTAAAAGCCCAATTTTAATTTAAGATTAAAATGAAACCTGCGAGATGTTTATGATGATATATGAACAGGGCCGTCCCTAAGAATTCGGAGGCTCGGCTCTGGAAATGAAAAGAGGTCAGTGATAAAATCAAAACGTATTTTTTTTAAAAGAGCAATGTTCTATTTATATTTTTAAAAGATAAATATAAGGTGCCGTATATATGCGGTACATCCAAAGGTGAAAATGACTACCGTATACATGAGGAACCCCCACCTAACACCAAAAGCAAGAGGACCTAATTCTAATAGGCCTAAAAGGCTAAAACAAGGGGACAGAAAATGGCTGGGGGTATTAAAAAAAATTGGAGGGCAGTAGTACTAGTGGGTATTAATTTTTTTTTAGGCCCATGGCTGAGGGAGGCCCAGCTCTGTTGAGCTATTTGCACCCCCTCAGGGCCGGGCCTGTATATGAACATTAGATTTGATATTTTGATGCGAAAGAACAAACATCCCAATTTCCTTAAAAAAAAAAAACATTTCAATTATTCATTCTAAAAAGGTGAATTCTAGCCACTAAGTTATTCAACAAAAAAATATTAAAGATCGAATAATATAAATGATTTTTTTCCAGTAAGTATATAAATGTTTGACAAAATTTGTGTTTGAAAAACATTGCTCATTGGCAAGGCCGTTCCAATAAAATTGGAGGCTCGACTCTAATATTAAAAATGATCCCTAATAAAAATAATTAATGATAATTTAAACAACTGCAAATTAACAATAAACATTATTTTGATTTTAATTTGTTTTGTTGAATTTTTGTTGTTGATAAATGTGTGTTTGGTTTAACTTGTCAATTTACTCTTTATTTTTGTCAAATAAATGTTTGATTTAGACCTACATAACAAAAAAAATATTATCCAACATTCCAACAATTATACTCATACTCCGTCCTCGTGAGCTTAGCTCAGTTGGTATGGACAATGCATAAAATATGCAAAGTACGAGGTTCAAACCCCAGCCACCACAAAAAAAAAATACTCATACTCCTACAAATAATTGAGGCCTCTGTAAATTGGAGGCTCGGCTTTGTAGAGCTCCTTTCGCATGCCAAACAACGGCTCTACTCGTTGGCTAATGAGAAAAACATTGTTCATTGGCAAAAAAAATAAAAATCGCAAGAATGTGATACGAGTAAAAAACTGCAATGAAGCTTAAAAAAATATAAAAAAAAAAAAAAAAAAAAAAAAACTGTGGGAACAGAGGGTAAACGGGGGATTTCACATCCTGTGCAAAATAGGAACGAAAATCTAACTGGACAGTGACCCACCGTACGACGACCCACGAGTTCCTCTCCGCGAACAACAAACACATTAACCCAACAAACCCTAATTTTTGATCTATCCCCAATTCTTTGCCCCCTTCTCATCAATTCAATCTTAATAAAACTAAGATCAAAATTTTCACAAAATTTCTCAAATAAAATCCCAAATTCACCTTCTTCCTACGCTCAATTTCCATTTTTCTTGCCAATTTTGACCCCTCCTACTGTATATTCACTGCTACTCTCCAAATCAAGCTCTGAAGGATCCCCAATTTCTCTTTGAGTGGTAATTTTTGAAAATTCTCAGCTTTATTTGCTTTTAATTGGATTCAGCTATTCAAAATTTCATATATGCTAGCTGCTTTAGTTGTATGAATTTCAATTTCACTTTTTATCTTTGGTTTCATCTTGATTTTCTAGCTTTGGTTATTGTTGCTTTGATAATTGAATTTGCTATGTTGGGTTTGGAGCATTACATAGAGTAAAATCAAAATTGGATTTTTGGATGATTTTGGAATGATTAGGAGGGGAATTAGGATGGTGGGTTGTTAATGGAATGGTTCATTGTGGTCGATAGATATAACAACTTATACATGCAATATAAAGATTGTAACTTTGTAGATTAATTCAACATTGAAACATGTGTTAGTCCTTGAACTGTTTAGTCTAACATAGTTAACTTTACAGTTCTGGAATTCGGTTGTGAGTTTTTGATTTTGAATGAGTATGGTGTCTCTTATACTGCCTTGTAACGTAAGTTATGTGTATGTTGCAGAATGGTTAAGTATACACTTTTGTAATTCACCCATATATAAAAGTATGGGCAATAATGAGATGGATAAAACAGCAAAAGAGAAGGACTCGAAGACACCGCCACCAACATCACAGGTCTAATTGACTTTCTTTTGTTTTATCTATACTGATATTTAATCTTACATTTTGTGTGACGAAGGAAACATTTATCCTTTTTCTAGGAGCAGCCTTCGACCACCACAAGCACCGGACCAGTTAATACTGACTGGGCCAGCTTTCAGGTTTTTAATGAAGAAGTTTTTTTCGGCACACTATTTTCTATTATTTTCGGTATTAGAAGATTTTAATTCACCATTCTCCATCATTGTATAGGCATATTCTCCTATGCCTCCACATGGATTCATGGCGTCAAGTCCCCAAGCTCACCCTTATATGTGGGGTGTGCAGGTAATGCCGCATATATTTTAAATGCCTGATTTGATGCACACTATGGTGTTGAATATTGCAAGTTAACCTTGTATTATTGCTCATTAATGGCCAAATAATCTAATATATAGCTGTGCCATAATACTCCTTACTGGAGCTGCAGTCCAATGCCTATTGTTAAAAGGCTTTTGATATTTAATGAACATAATACATATAATTTAGATATCAGTATTTTTTTCCCTTTTCAAACTATTATCACTGTTGAAATTATAAGGTTTTAGGTAGGGTAGAAGGAAGAAAGAGAACAAGCTTATGACTAGCATGAAATTCTGTTATGATGCAAATTAAAAGGCACTAACCTCTACCTTTTCTGCTGTAGACTACTAATACTAATCCTAAATAAATAAAGAAACAAATCATGAAATATGAAAAATACTCCTATGAGATCATATTAGATATCCGTCACAAATTATAAGTAACTTTGACTATTTCACACAAATTAAGAAACATAGTTAATTTTGTATGGAGAAAGAAATTATGAGTTACTTGATAAAATTATTCTTCATTAATGGCATGGGAAAAATAAGATAAAAGAATGAGAAGAAGAGGGAGTAATAAATCATAAAGGGTGTGATAGGGAAAGAAACATTAATATTCCATTGGTAAAGTGACTTATAATCTGTGACCGAGGGATTGTTAAAAAACATTCTATAGAAAAATGATATTATTTTCTAGAGATTCTAACACTCTCCTTTGTGCTAAAGCTTACAAAGCTGAGTTTGTTACAAATAGACAAATTCCAAAAGAGAAAATATCATTAATATAAAGTGGACTACATAAAACATAGCTGTCAAGGTAACTTAAACTTAGAGATGCCGGAAAGAAACATCACAGAGATAAGCATTGTTGGAAAACTAAGTTAGCAAAATGGATGGAATGATTCTTAGGTTTAAGAGCTGGAAAGAAAGTTCTCCGACTCCAACCAAGGAAGAAGAGATTTTGATGGTATGACCATTAGCAAAAATTTCGTTGCATGCAACTGTACATATTGACTAAAACTTCCCCGTGTATGGAGAGGACTTTATGCACTCTCATGTGCTAGGTGAATGAGAGATGTTTATGTTATAAATAATGATGACCCTAATTCCTTAGATGCTTAAGGAATATAATATTTTCTTAAAGTTATTTTGTATTAGAAAACATATGTCTTAAAAAAGGATAAGCTTGATCCTCCCAATAATGAATGGGAAGAACTCTTCTTACCACTACAAAATGAACAATTTAGATTTCGGCCCTCAACTATTTATTCTTTGCCTGTCATTGTTTGTTCTTTATATTGTTATCCATTGTATCCGCAGTTTGTTTATACTTTGCCAACACTACAAAATATCTTGTTTGAACACTTCCCCATGTTTTATTTGGTTCATTAATGAAATTATTATTTGCAGCACATGATGCCTCCTTATGGTACTCCACCACATCCCTATGTTGCAATGTATCCCCATGGTGGCATATATGCTCATCCATCCATGCCTCCGGTAATCATTGTCAATTATGATTTCATGGAGTTATCATTTTGTTATTGACTCACCAATTCACCAACCACTTTTTGCTAATTGTGGAAAATTTACACAGGGATCTTATCCATATCCTTATGCCATGCCTACTCCAAACGGTATTGCTGAGGCCTCCGTGAGTTTTACCCCCTTCTGCATTTTTATGTTCCTTCTTTCTCCTTCTTTGTCTGTCCTTTTCCTATTCTGTGAAGGGCTTGTCCTTATATAAGTAGGGAAAAAGTAACACGAGTTTACATGCAGGGAAACACTCCTGCCAGCATGGAAACTGATGGTAAACCTCCTGAAGTGAAGGAAAAATTACCAATCAAAAGGTCAAAAGGAAGTTTAGGTAGTTTGAACATGATTACAGGGAAAAATAATGAACATGGTAAAACAGCGGGGACATCTGCTAATGGAATTCACTCAAAGAGGTAAATTTTGGTGTGTTGATTTGTCCTTGCGTGACGTAGTGCATCCATTCTTTTTCATCGAACAGTATTCTGCTTGATCTTGCTCAGACTTATTTGAAGGACTATGTTACGTGCCTATTAAAACTTTTTCTGGTGTGACATGTCCAAGAGAAAATTCTTGGTGCTTTGGAGGAATGAATTTGAACCATGATTCAATATGTCGTGTATTAGTAATGATTACATTGGCATCCATATCCCTACAGAATGAAAACTTCCCGCAGCTGATGTTTCCTCTCATGTGTCATCCTTTTAACATTTTTATCTGATTTGCTGTACATTATGGGAGCTTATTTTAATAATATAATAATAACTAGATTAAAAAAGCTGCATTTATTATTTATCTCCTAATGCCTGAGGACCCCTACACAGTTACTTGATTTTCTTTTTATTTTATCAATGTTTTTGCTCTATTGGCAGTGATTTATTTTTCCAAGCCTGTTGAGTACATTAGTTTGCCATTTGCAAATTCTGGCAATTTATGCTGATTGGTAATCTTGGATTTGCAGTGGTGAAAGTGGAAGTTATGAAGGTACTAGTGAAGGAAGTGATGCAAATTCTCAGAATGTAAGTTCTGTGACGGTCATCTGTTTACTACTTCATTGTCAATATGTCCACAAACACACATTTTTGCATTAGTTATAAATTTTAAGATATATAAAAGGAGATAATTATGTTTTTTCAACTATCATAGGTTTTGTATTTGTGTTTTTATAGGGCTCTCAATTGAAATCGGGGGACAGGCTGGATTCTTTTGAAGGTTTGGCATTGTGACTTTCTGATGTTCCAATATAGTTTCTAATTTTCACTATCTAATGCTATGCAAACCCATGATGTATGTGTGTTAGAAGCTGAAGTGTACCTTTTCTATTTATTTACAGGTGAACCATCTCAAAATGGCAGTTCAGTGCATACTTCACAAAATGGGGGACTTAATGCACCTCATACAGTGGTTAATCAAACTATGTCTGTCATTCCTATCTCAGCAAGTGGTGCTCCTGGAGCTGTTTCTGGCCCCGCAACAAACTTAAATATAGGAATGGATTATTGGAACACGCCAACTTCATCCAACATTCCCGCTCTCCGCGGAAAGGTGCCGTCTACCACAGTTGCGGGAGGGGTGGTTACTGGTGGATCACGGGATAGTGTTCAGTCACAACTTTGGCTACAGGTTAACTTTTAACAGACCAATGATGTTTATTCTTTCGATAACATTTTATTGCTGTTCAATGAATGAGATCATGTAGAAAATATAAATTGTTTTGTCCTCTCTTGCTTACATTCAACATACCATGCTTTATGTTTGGCAATTTTCTGTTCACCTTTCAAATTGTGACTATGTATCAGTAACTTTTAAGCATTTCCTCTCAGTATTTGTCACCAAGATATTCCTTGTTTTTAAGCAAGTGTACTCATTCAATTACACATATTTTCATTGAGGTTGTCAAAGGTGGAAGGCCTAAAACCCACCATATAAACACGCCATTTCGTCTATGGCGCCGCCATGACAGCTCTTCACAAATTGTCTATGGCAGTTATAAATCCACCATGCCATTCCGCCATGGTTCGCCACCATTTAGCAGCACTTATTTTCATTGAGGCTTAAACAGACGAAGACTATTTCTACTTAGGTGCATACTTAGCCTCATAAAAGTTGTATTTTAGTGAATAGGTTAATCTAATTGTGACACTTATTAAATCTTGGTTCAGTAGTATTGTACATGTATGTTTGGGTAGGGCTGGACAGGATTTCACTAAACCGCCCAACCCGTCCGTTTCGAATGACCCGCAGGCAATCGGGTCGGCCTGGGCGGGTAAGTCGGGTCCTTCGGATTTGAAAAAACGGACATGAATGGGTTATTTCAGTCGGTTTCGGTTGGATAAAATAGACCCATGGCAACCCATTCCCGACCGATCCATACTGTCTAGAGTAGATAAATCATCACTTTTTCTATATGTATGGTCCCATCCTTAGAAAATTGTCAGATTCTTGAGACCCACAACACAAACACCTCACATGCTAGAAGTTCTTTTTCTCATTACTTCTTTCTTTTCACAGTTTTACTTTTCCAACAACTATCTTCCCCTCATTTTCACACTTCTACGACTACCCACTCTCATTTCTCTCTTCCAAACTCCTTCCTCATTTTCTTCTTCTTTACAATTCTTGTGTTTCTTCTCTAAACTCCATCATATGCATGAGTTCCCATTCTTTTTTTGCTTCAACCAGAAAAACAACTGCAACTTTTACATCAAATTTGTTCAATTAAAGTTTATAGATCTACACAAGATTCAACATTTGCTCCATAGAAGAATAAAATATTCTGCCACAAGTAGATCTGCAGAAGTTTCACAATCTTTTGTGTTCTTGTTTGTTTTAAAAGTTTATTTTTTGAATCAAATGTTTATTGTATAGGTTGAAATTCAATGTTCTGAAGTTTTATTTTGCTTGTAACTTTATATATGAATATTGCTGCTGGTACAGTGCTGGTTGATTATCTTCATCAATTGTAAATTCCGGAATTTTTGTGTGTATGACTTTGAAATTTGGCTTCTTGAAATTTTGCATTTTGGTCCTTCGTATCCGTGTAAACCGAGCCGATTAAACCGCATTTCGACCAACCCGTCAACCGCCGTAACCGAACACTATAATGGACGGAAATGGGTTCCATTTTATCACCCGCGGTTGCTTTTGGTTTGGAGTTTTCGGACCGAATTTCGACCGAACCCGACCGTTGTCCACCGCTATGTTTGGGGATGCAGATTTGTGTCTAACTGTGAAGTTATGTTTGACATTGGGCATTGTCAGAGCCATTAGTCGATGCCCTTGGAACAGATGTTTATCGAATATTCAGTAGCTTCATGCTTTTCTTTTTCTGTGGCTGTGTCATTGTTTATTCATGTTATATAGTCCCCACTTACACATTTAGAATTACATTTTAATTTCTTTCAACATAATTTCTCAATTCCCTTTCTCAGATAGAGAATTTTTAGTTAACCCACGGTTTAAGGTTTTAATATCTTGTAGCTTTTTTCCTGGGGAATATAACTCATGTTTTTCAAATTGACTGTAATCAATAACTTGCAATGTTGCTTTCAATTTTTGTCTGAGATATCTGATTTTGAGTTGTATTGTTCCATTATTAATAATTTTTTACACCTCTTATTTAAATATTTATATTTTCTGGTTAACTTTTAGGATGAAAGAGAACTTAAAAGACAAAGACGAAAGCAGTCTAATAGGGAATCTGCTCGGAGATCCAGGTTGCGCAAGCAGGTGATGTCGAGTTCCATGCAGCCTTTATTTCCTTCAGTGTTTGCTTGATCATAATTGGCACATTTCTGATTCCGGTTTGGAAGTGCTGTTTTCAGGCTGAGTGCGACGAGCTCGCTCAGCGTGCTGATGTTTTGAAAGAAGAAAATGCTTCCCTCCGATTAGAAGTAAATCGCATTAGAAGCGAGTATGAGCAGCTACTTTCTGAGAATGCAGCTCTCAAGGTAATGTTAAAATCTTGTATGCTTTTTTTGTTAAAAGGAATGAAAAGTAAGAAGGGAACGCATGGAAGGGGAGTTACTTCCCCTGGTTTGAACTCGGGACTTGTGAGACTCTTTGGGAGTGTATGGAAACAACTTGTGACATGTCTATAAACAGCTTTCACCTAACTTGTGACATGTCTATGAACAGCTTTCACCTTATTTCCACGAGCTCTCCAGGATTGATCATTTCTTATAAAAATAACTTATATATATATATATATATATATATATATATATATATATATATATATATAAACGCTTAAATAAGTTGTTTTCTCAAACAGAGCATAAATAGATGGGCTTAGATGGAATTTGGCTTCCAACTAAAACCTACACCATTCGTAGATTTTCTTAATATGTGAAAGCTTACCATAATTATTTGACTTAACATAAAGATTTAATCTACAGGAGAGACTTGGGGAACAACCAGGGAACGATCAACACATGTGTAACAACAGTCAACAAAGTGGACAGACAGAGGTTGTGCAGGGTGGTCATTAGGATCATATACTGCATTTCGGGAAGATAACCTAACTCAATAGCAAGAGCGCGATCTTGTTTCGGATAGCTTGTAGCTCAAATTGTATTACAGCTGACCTATTATAGTCTTAAAAGATCTGTTTTTATGTTATATGATCCCTCATTCCTAATTTGTCTTTTACTTTTAACCCCATTAAAAACAACATGGATCATATGTAGTGTGTGAATTGTATCATACCTCATTCTCAGTTTGAAAGTTAGTGTCTGTAGTAATAAACAATATATATTAATGTAGTTTTTTTTTTTTTTGACAAGATATATTAATGCAGTTGGTGTGTTGATTATATAATTTTCTGTATGAATAAATTTATCGGGAATTTCGTGTTAAACATGTTATCCAATTTAAATTGTCTCGATGTGCATGCTGAATTCTACTTGTGTACAAGACACTCTGAATTACTCTCATCTTATGAATTTTTTTATTAGGAACTCTACCTCCATCGTTATTGTTCTGGACCGGCCAAAAGGATCTTTGGCCCATTACTTAGGCCCAATACGATCCAAAGCCCAAACTCCACGTTTGGCAACGTTACTTGCAACACACCCCCTCTCCGCGAGGGGGGTGCACGGAGCTAGCGAGACCGGTTCAAACGAACCCCCAACGTCTCTTTGCACGTTCCCGCAATAAACTCTCAGACGGTTACGCTTCCCACGATTTCGTAACCACCAGAACCAGGTGTGCCATTACAATGGCTCTGCAGCCCTCCACCTCTATAAATAGGGGACTCAATGCAGTCCCCAAGGTAGAATCTCTTCTTCCCTCTAAACCCTCACTCTCTGATCTCTACTGACTTGAGCGTCGGAGTGCCTGCAGGTACACACCCCCCATCCGCTCCAAGAAGCATTCTGACGTATTCCACCACCGTCATAACCACCGCATTCAAAGCACCGGCAGTCACCTTCTGATTAGGCACGATCACTTATATATAACTTAAAAAAAATTGTTGTAGTTTTTTCTTCGTATATATATTTTTTTTTTCAAGAGAAAACTTATTGCATTTCATTTAAAATAAGATTAGAGATACAAGATGGAATTCAAATGAAAATACGGAAACTAGTATGACAAAGAGCTACCCTACCCTAGCTAAACAATGAGCAAATTCATTAGCTTGTTTCGTAATAAACTTAACATCGGAGGTTGTTAAATCTGAAGAAAGTAAACGTCGAGAATCATTAATAATTGACGCAAAATCTGAGATGTCGAGTGTACTGTCATAGATACTGTCTACAACCACCTTGAGTCCATTTCAAAATGCACATTGGCCAATTGAAGGTCATGTACCCACTGAAGACTAGACAACAATCCAGGTGCTTCTCCCAAATCAACATCAAATAACGGTAATGGCCACTTCATTTTAGCTAACACAAAATGATGCTCGTCATCCTGAATACACATACCAAGGCCAACTTTGTTTAACACATGAGAATAAGAGGCATTAACATTACATTTATAGCGACCTACAATTGATTTGCACAAGACAACCGTCTTAGTGTGATGTGTATGAGTAGGGGCAGTGGTCCTGATAAGTTGGGCATTGACCTAGCTATTGAAGAGAGTGTTTCCTGGTTCCAAATCATCGAAACAGATTCAACGATATTGTTCAAAACCATATTATTTAGATTCTTCCAAATACAACACAAAGTCACCAGAAAAACTTGCTTTTGTTGGGCATCTAGGTGTCGTAAAGAAGCAAACACAATCAAAGCAAAACTAGGAGTAGGATCGATTGGAGGAAGACGGGAGGACCAAATACTAGTGTGTTGCCAGCAAGTGACACTTTTGTCGCATTGAAAGAAAAAGGGGAAGTTATCTTTGTCGTGAACCGTACAAATCACACAAGAACCTTGACAAGGAACACCTCGACTATGCAATTTTAACCGTGTAGGAAGACAATTGCGACAGGCTCGCCACATAAAATTCTTAACCTTAGGAGGTAACTTAAGATTCCAAATGAGATTTCATTGTCCTGCCACCCTATGTTGAATTGCATCATTATTAACATTCATTATTTGACGGTAAGCACTACGCACCGTATACTCACCATCCTTTTCAAACTTCCAAAATGGAGCATCAAACAAAACAGATTCAAACAAAGGGGTGTTGATGATTTGGTTAGTTGTACCATAATCAAAGAAAATATTAACCAACCCCACATTCCATTGCTTTAGCATGTAGTGCTAATAGCTCCGATACAGTAATATGTGGCCATGCTAATTGTTGCTGGGAGACTGGAGAGATACGACCCGCATAAGAAAATCATGGTTGATTCCACAATGGTATATTCTCACCTGAACCTATGCTCCATCTGCATCCATGCCGAAGAACATCCTTCGCACTCCAGAGTCCACACCAAATATAATTTGGATTGTGACCAAGACCTGCACTAAAATAATCACACAGAAGAAAATGTTTAGCTTTGAGTAATCGAGTGATTAAGGCATTCATATTTGAAATTAATTTCCAAGCCTGTTTGCCAACCATTGCCAAATTGAACGCTTTCAGACGCTTAAACTCCATTCCACCAAAAACTTCATCTTTAGTTAAATGTTCCCATGAGAGCTGATAAGTGTCATAAAAGTGTTAATTTCATGTTATATTTTAAGCACTTTGTGTTGCTTGCTTTGCAAGTAATTGAAGGAAAAGCCGAGAAATAAGTGTTAAATACCTTATTACGCTTTACTTATCATTACTCTATCTTTTTGTGCAGGAATTAGCCTCAAGACACTGATCAAAGACCAAAAATCATGAAAAAGTGCAAAATGGCAGAAGCTGTCCAGCAAGCTTGAAGAAATGGCGCTAATAGCGTATTCTACGCTATTAGCGTGTTCAATGAAGTGTCAAGGTCCAGAGAGATACGCTATTAGCGTATCTGGAGCGAAGCCAAGAAGAAGTCATGAAGAAATACGCTATTAGCGTGATCTACGCTATTAGCGTAAATGCTCCAGAGAACCACGCTATTAGCGTAATTTGGGCGAAGCAGGGCCCAAGGACCAACGTGGCAGAATCTCATTGGCCACCAAATAGGCCGACCTACTTCGCTAATAGCGTGGATTTCGCTATTAGCGTAGGTGCAAAAGTTCAGCCCCTTTAAATAACACTTTTACTTCTCTTTCAGGATATTGACTATTCCATTAGATATTTTTATAGCATTCTTAGAGAGAGAAATAGGGCTAGTGCATATAGAGTGAGAGTGATTTTGGAAGTTGGATCTTAATCCTTTGTTGAGACATCACTAGGAGAATGAATCCTTCCTTTTCAATCCATCCTTGCAAGGCTTCCATGATGATGTGTAGCTAAATACTCTTTGTTGGGATGAGAGGTACTTGATTCTTGCTAACATGTAATCTTTTGATCTTGCAAAATATGATTCTAGCAATTTATATTCAATATTGTTGTTATTCTTGTGTTAATGCTTTCAATGAGATTCAAGATGATTTGGACACAAACTCTTGAATCTAGAGCTAGAATATCAATCTATCTTAGATTGTCTTACTTGACACCTTTGTTAAATCTTGGATAATCACCATCAATCAAGAACTCAATGCTTTCGGACATTTAGTCAGGCTGGACACGGTCGATTAAGTTATCCGATCGTCTTTGTGATCGTTTAAATGATTTGGTTACGAACGTTTAAAAGATAGGTTATAAAAATACATATCGTTTTATGACACGATCGATTATGTTATCTTTTAAATGATATTGACACAATTGTTTAAACGATACCTTAGAACTAATAATATCACTTTGGACACGAAGGATATTGTAGAAATGATTGTGATAATGTTGGTTATGAAGCTAGAATTCGTATTGATCATTAGGTTATGTGTGATGCTTGGTTAAGAAACTCTACTCCTAACAAGTTTAAATCCTTATTAATCTCCTCTTTTACTTTTGCAATATAGTTAGTTTAGTTAGAATTAAACCAAACTTTGCACCCTTTTTACTTAGAATGATATTTGATGTTAAACTATCCGTGATGTCACACTAATCCCTGTGGAGACGATACAAATACTTATCTTGTTTTTGATGTAAAACTACAATCATCAAAATGGCGCCGCTGCCGGGGATTGGTGTTTAGATATCGTAGATAGAACGATTGATTTATCATTTTAAGCATTTGTACATAATTCGTAAATATTTTTTTTTACTTAATAGTTGTTACCACTAACCCCTCTTTGATAAACAAAGAAAAGTTTCTTGTTAGTTGTTTCCGTTTCAGATCATCACCTAGACAAAATCATGGCTGATCATGGTTATAACAACTTCTATACTCCACCCAAGTATGAATCCTATCAACAATATCAACAATGTTCTTATGAAGATGAGAGATATTCGGTGATAGAAAATACTTTGAACATCTTCATGCAACAATCCATGATAAACATGCAAGATACCAGCCAAAGATTGAAGAATTTATCACTTCAACTTGAGTTGATTCAAGCACAAATCATGGATAACCAAGCCAACAATCAATCCATTCTTCGAGAACAAGAAAATAATCCAAATATGTTTGAGAGAGTCGGAGAGATTGTTGAAGAAGTTGTTGTTCAAAATGAGGAAGTTACAACATTAGAAGAATGTGGTGCACCACACAAAGACGAACTTCCTCAAGAAAGGTCAAATATTGAAGTGGCCAACACTGTTGATAATGGAGAAGTGATAGAGGTGGTAGAGGAACGGTTACTTAGCAAGGAAGAAACATTTGAACAAAAGGGGAAGAAAGTGAGCAAGGCTGAAATTTACCGGGTCATTGATGAAATTTGCGCCTTGTTCAAACCAAAGTTCAGGAGGTCATGGACTCCACATCAGCTGTACCTAAAGTTCATGGAATTCCTCCCAAAGCGTAGGGTTTCAAAGGATGATGTGTTGTCCGTCTCATTTTGGCCGCCCTAACGAAAAAGGCGTCGAGCTAACGACGTTAAACAAGCGCTTGTTGGGAGGCAACCCAATTTTGTGAGTTTATTTACTGTTTTAAATGCATAATAAGTCTAGGAGTCAGGTGCATGCATCACAACAGCAAAAATAGAAGTTAAACAGAGAGCAGAATCCTGAACTGACACAACTCGCAATGGCGAGTAAAATCAGCTCGCAACTGCGAGCATATGGTCATAACTCGCAACTGCGAGTAGATCAGCTCGCAATTGCGAGCAAGCATGGTTTGGTTTTTTGTTTTCTTTCTTGATACCTTTCAACACTAGTTTGCTTCTGTTGTTTGTTTCATTTTGGCACATGGACTCATATTTTGTTTTATTAGTACTATGTTTTATGTTGAATAATGTGTTAGCATTTTTTGTTGATTAAGTACTTCATTTTATTTTGAAAATCATGGAAGCTTCATTTGTATCACTCTTGCTTCATTCTCAAATCTCAGATGATTGGTAATGATACATAATTATGGTAAAAGCGCAAAGCCAAGGTACAAGTTTCCAGTTTTTCTAGGTTTTTACTCGAATATGGAACGAGTACTTTGTGCAAATTTCATTTCATTTAGTTCTTCGCAATAATATGTTTGTTTGTGAACCACTTAGTACTAGCTAAAAGTGAGGAAACCTCAAATGTTTGTACATATGCAAGGAGACCGGTATTCATTGTTTAACTCGGTTGTTTTATGTTAAATCCAATAATTATTTTAAATTGTGTGAAGGCATGGAAGTGATCAAGGCATATTTTTGTTTATGAGTGAAACTTACTTGACCACAAATAGCCTACCTTGTGAGAAGAGTGAGTATTTGCTAACCCACTTGAGCCAAATGAATCGGAGTCCTCAATTATGAACTGTCAATTCATAAGCACAATGCTTGATGAATTTGCCCTTGAAGTTTTAAAAATCCAGTTCATTCTTGACACACTTTAAGACTCTGATATGTTTTTAATTGTTGAACCCTAAAATTTCATTGTTTTATTGTCCCTTTTGCCTTAGAGTAAAGGAACATTCAAATAGGGTATATTGATTCAAGTTGGGGAGAGAAGGTAGATGTAAATCTTATGTCAAGTATAATGGTGTAATTTTATCTTTGATCAAGACAACATGTTGTTGTAAATACAAAAAGAAAAGAAAAACAATGTGTACATGAAAAGAAAAAGAAAAAGAGAAAAAGAAAGAAAAATCCAAAAAGAAAATAAGTTGTCAAGATCAAAGTTTGTCATATTTAAGCACCAAGGGTTTGTAATGATTGGTAGGAAAGATTGTGGATTTTAATGGTTGATACAAGGAATGTTCCTCTTTGATAGGCTTTTTGATTTCAATTGCCCCACATATGACATTTCTTTTGTAGCCAAGCCAAGTTATAACCCTCAAAGACCTTTTGATCCATGTTTTTATGCATTTTGAAATGATATTTGGATGGACACATAATTTGATTGGAATGTTAACTTGATTGCCGGATGTGTGTTCATAGCCCTCATTTTTATGTTTTCAATTGTTTATCTACTTTCATAGAAGTGTGTTAGGTGTGGTTTGTTAATAAATATATTATTGTTTTGAAATATTTGGCATGAACTTTGTACATAGGACTCATCTCATATTAGTAGTAGAATTCTAAATTAGTTGGAAGCTTAGCCTTGCCCGCGCATTCATTTTGAATCATTCATCTGAAAAAGTTTTCAAAGCCTTTTGTACTTGTGTCTTGTCATTAACTTGTTTGATTTTCAATCCTTTGTTTGAGGACAAACAAAGAGTTAAGTTGGGGAGTGTGATAAGTGTCATAAAAGTGTTAATTTCATGTTATATTTTAAGCACTTTGTGTTGCTTGCTTTGCAAGTAATTGAAGGAAAAGCCGAGAAATAAGTGTTAAATACCTTATTACGCTTTACTTATCATTACTCTATCTTTTTGTGCA
Source organism: Medicago sativa (assembly GCF_051527215.1). Taxonomy (NCBI): domain Eukaryota; kingdom Viridiplantae; phylum Streptophyta; class Magnoliopsida; order Fabales; family Fabaceae; genus Medicago; species Medicago sativa. Next base: position 17,771,823 of record NC_140753.1, on the reverse strand, counting down.
GGAATTAGCCTCAAGACACTGATCAAAGACCAAAAATCATGAAAAAGTGCAAAATGGCAGAAGCTGTCCAGCAAGCTTGAAGAAATGGCGCTAATAGCGTATTCTACGCTATTAGCGTGTTCAATGAAGTGTCAAGGTCCAGAGAGATACGCTATTAGCGTATCTGGAGCGAAGCCAAGAAGAAGTCATGAAGAAATACGCTATTAGCGTGATCTACGCTATTAGCGTAAATGCTCCAGAGAACCACGCTATTAGCGTAATTTGGGCGAAGCAGGGCCCAAGGACCAACGTGGCAGAATCTCATTGGCCACCAAATAGGCCGACCTACTTCGCTAATAGCGTGGATTTCGCTATTAGCGTAGGTGCAAAAGTTCAGCCCCTTTAAATAACACTTTTACTTCTCTTTCAGGATATTGACTATTCCATTAGATATTTTTATAGCATTCTTAGAGAGAGAAATAGGGCTAGTGCATATAGAGTGAGAGTGATTTTGGAAGTTGGATCTTAATCCTTTGTTGAGACATCACTAGGAGAATGAATCCTTCCTTTTCAATCCATCCTTGCAAGGCTTCCATGATGATGTGTAGCTAAATACTCTTTGTTGGGATGAGAGGTACTTGATTCTTGCTAACATGTAATCTTTTGATCTTGCAAAATATGATTCTAGCAATTTATATTCAATATTGTTGTTATTCTTGTGTTAATGCTTTCAATGAGATTCAAGATGATTTGGACACAAACTCTTGAATCTAGAGCTAGAATATCAATCTATCTTAGATTGTCTTACTTGACACCTTTGTTAAATCTTGGATAATCACCATCAATCAAGAACTCAATGCTTTCGGACATTTAGTCAGGCTGGACACGGTCGATTAAGTTATCCGATCGTCTTTGTGATCGTTTAAATGATTTGGTTACGAACGTTTAAAAGATAGGTTATAAAAATACATATCGTTTTATGACACGATCGATTATGTTATCTTTTAAATGATATTGACACAATTGTTTAAACGATACCTTAGAACTAATAATATCACTTTGGACACGAAGGATATTGTAGAAATGATTGTGATAATGTTGGTTATGAAGCTAGAATTCGTATTGATCATTAGGTTATGTGTGATGCTTGGTTAAGAAACTCTACTCCTAACAAGTTTAAATCCTTATTAATCTCCTCTTTTACTTTTGCAATATAGTTAGTTTAGTTAGAATTAAACCAAACTTTGCACCCTTTTTACTTAGAATGATATTTGATGTTAAACTATCCGTGATGTCACACTAATCCCTGTGGAGACGATACAAATACTTATCTTGTTTTTGATGTAAAACTACAATCATCAAGAGCCAATGTAGTCCTCTAGAATTGCAAGTATTATGATCCCACCAACAGGAATTTAACATCTTCTCAATTTCATTAATAAGAGTTATCGGCAAAAGAAACACACTCATGATCACATAAGAGGGAATAAATTGCAATACTTATTTGATTAGGACCTCCCTACCTGCTTGAGACAAGCTCCAGCTGCCCCAAGAATTGATTTTATGCCAAATTCGATCTTTCACATATTTGAAAGTAGATTTCTTACTCCGACCTATCATAGATGTGAGGCCAAGATATTTACTTGTACCTAACGCTTGCCTGACACCAAGAATTTCGGCCCTGGTTGCACAAAGTTCAGCGAATGTATTTCTTCTACAAAAAATCTCAAACCTTTGCAAGTTGATCGCTTGTCGAGAAGCCCCCTCATACTTATCCAAAATATATTTCATTGCTACAACATCACTCTCCCTAGCTCTGAAGAAGAGAAAGACGTCGTCCACACAATTTGATACAATTGGATGGAGTCAAAGTAATCCACTTTAAAGAGAATATAGAAATCCAGTTTTAGTGAAAATGAATTACAATGGTAAAATCGAGTGCTTACTTTATGTCGTTGATAACTTTTCTCTCTTAAGAGTAGCCTCTCTTAATGGTTGCTACATTTAACAAATAGCTCCATTTAATTGATTTTATTTATGAATTGTTATTATCTCTTCATTTTATTTATCTGTTCAAATTCCTTCAAAAAAAAAAAAAATCTGTTCAAATTGAACATTGTATATCTATCTAGTTCAACTTCAATGTTGTGGAATTGATAAACAACATTGAAAAATTACAAGTTCTAAATATTTTTTATTTTTTTGAAGAAACAGTTCTAAATATTATAGAGGTCCAATTTTAATATTAGAGTGGAGTCTCGCTTTTGATTGGGACGGCCTGACCTTGTGATGAAAATAAGTTTAGACTACATTATAAAGATTAGATGTAACTTTTGATATTACTGGATTATTTTTTGTTACATACTTTTGATATTACTGGATTATTTTTTGTTACATCCTGAATTAAAGTAATTGAATAATCTTTTTTTAGTAGTAACTGAATACTCTAATTGTAACAAAAAAAAAGAGTACTTTAATGTGATTTGTTTATTAATTGCATTGAATTTTTCTCTACGGTGCCAATTTATGTTCTTTAAAAAAAATGCATTGAAAAAAAAAACAAACCGGAATCATATCGATTTTGCGATTGAGCGGTCAAAAACCATCGCTTTTTGAGAGCGATTTCAATGAGAACGACTGAATGATTGAACAATTGAAGATTTTCATTGAGAGGTAATTAACAGTTCACAATGGTTATCGCCATCTCAGAACTTAGAATCGATGTTCCTTTCAATCATTCATCTCAGTCGCTTCTTTCTCAAATCAATTGCTTGTTTCACATAATCAATCGTTCCCTCACAAATTCTATCAATCAATTCAGAATCCATCTCTAACAGAATCGATAGCTTCTCTATGAAACGCGATTTCCTTCTCTTCAATTTCGACAGAAACTGCAATATCAGACAGAAAACAGAAACGCGATAAACAGAAACTGCGACATCAAACAAAAAACAGAAACACGATAGTGCGATAGTAAATCGTGATCGCTCTACTATTATTAGAAACGCTATTGTTCTACTACACAAAACATGATCAATCTGCTAGGGCTTTTGATTGCTGAAGGTTTTCTCTCCATCGTTGTGAGAGTTTTTGTGCTTCTCTTCTTGTAAGAGCTTGTGGTGTTGTTAGTGTGGGTACGATGACAGGGGTGAATTTGGAAGACTTATCGCTGAGTGATGACGAGGGACTGAGTTTCGATATCGAGGAGGAAGAGAGCCTCGCATATGTTTGGTTGGCCGTTTTCTTGTCAATCGTCCTGTTCGACTTAAAGAGATGAAAATACGGCTGTCTGAGGTGTGGCGACCGGTGAAGGGGGTGGCAGTGAAGGAAGCGCAACCAGGGCTATTCTTGTTTCAATTCTTTCACAAACAGGATATGGAGGAGGTACTGAAGGGTGGTCTGTGGACATATGACAGTCACTCATTGGTTTTGGAAAAGCTGCGAATAGTGGCGTCGTTGAAGGATATACAGTTGAACTATATGAATCTCTGGGTTAGGGTTTACAATTTGCCAACTGGTATGTTGAAGGAGAAAGTCGGAATGGGACTAGGGAACTATATTGGAGAGTTTTTGGAATACGATGGAAATAACAATTCTAGCTTCTGGCGTGAGTATATGAGGTTGAAGGTGAAGTTTGATATAAGACAGCCATTGATGATAGGGAAGAAAATAAAGAAGAATGGGGGAGAATGGTATGTGGTGAATTTCAAGTATGAGAAGTTAGGAACCTTCTGTTTTGTGTGTGGGGTGCTAGGGCATAGCGAGAACAAGTGTGAGTTAGGTTCTCTCAGCCAGATGTCGTGATTCCAAAACGGTGGTAAAATGCGATTAGGGCATATCCATGGAAGCCAGGTGGGAGGGCGTCATCACAGTGGTTGCGGGAAGATAGGGGTTATAAGGTTGATGATGTGAAGGAGGGAGGGAGGCAGGCCGAAATAGATTGGCGGTCTGAGTTCAATAGGCAGCAGGCATCTCCGCCTTTTGTGGAGAACGTGACCACGTGTCAGGTATTGGTGGGCAAACAGATTGGTTCTACGATTGTGTCAGGTGGGGCCAGCAATAGTGTGAAGGAGTTAAGACATGCAAATTCTCCTTTACTCGACTATTCCAGTGTGAAGGAAGATAATGCAGATATGGAATATCAGTTTTAGAGAAAGCGTATGCGAGAAAACAAACAACAACTTATCGAGGATTCTACAAATCAGACTAACAAGCATTTTTTATCGGCACGTCCTGGCAGCAGGCAGGACTGCTGGGACCAATGATTATTTTAAGTTGGAACTGTCGGGGACTGGGCAGCCTGAGTGCAGTTCCAAATCTTCAAAACCTGGCCTGGGGACACAAACTAGACATTCTTTTCCTATCTGAAACGTTGGCTACTACTCAAAGCATGGAAAATATCCGTGTCATGTTGGGATATGATTCATGCCTAGCAGTTGATGTGGAAGGAAGGAGCGGGGGGCTGGCAGTGTTTTGGAAGAATGTTTCTAATTTTCGTGTTTTAAATTACTCTCGAAATTTCATTAATTTGATTGTGGAGGATAGAGAAGTTGGTGATTGGAGATTAACTTGTTATTATGGCTTTCCTGAACGTGCCCGTCGTCGTGATGCTTGGGATTTACTCTGGGAGTTGCTGGATATGTCATCTCTTCTGTGGTATATCATTGGGTACTTTAATGATTTATTGTCTCAACAAGACAAAGCTGGTATTCATCCTCATCCTAATTGGTTGTGTATGGGCTTCTGTGAAGAGGTTGATGATTGTGGCTTATCCGATATTAAATTGCATGGTCACCCATTTACGTGTATCAAGAGTCCGGGTACGAATCGTGTGCTGGAGGAAAGATTGGATATGGCTATGGGAAACTCCGAATGGCTGCAACGTTTTCCAGAAGTCAAACTTACAAACTTACTTACTTTTCACTCAGATCACTCTCCAATACTGCTTGAGACTACACCGACAATTCGTCAGAGGTATAATTATTCTTTTAAATTTGAAAACAGTTGACTTCTAGAGGACGATATTGAGGAGGTGGTGGTGGATGGTTGGGGTGGTACTATGGGGTTGGAGCTTGGTGATAGAGTTGTGAATTGTTCAACGAAGTTGCAGAGTTGGGGTAGCAGGAAAAGAGTTCGGTTTAAGGAAGAAATTAACCAATGTATCCGTATTTTAGAGGAACTTCGTGCTCAGCCGAATGGTATGATGCGCACGCAATATGTTGCAACCCGAGAGAAGCATGCTCGACTTCTTGTACAAGAAAAGGCCTTTTGGAAGCAGAGAGCAAAAATGCATTGGTTGAAGGAAGGGGACATCAATACAAAGTTCTTTCATACAGATGATGGGGATATCAATAAAAAGTGAAGAAGGTTAGTAAGCTCCGTACAGATGATGGGAGGACTGCTACGTCGCAAGAGGATATGTGTATTGTGGCACAAGGTTACTTTGAGAACTTCTTTGCTGTGAATGCGGGTGTTCATGAACCGGTGTTGGATTTGATGAGCCAATGTGTTTCGATGGATGACAATATAATGCTTACAACACCTATTACAAAAGAAGAATTGGGCCAAGCCCTTTTTCAGATGCAACCGGACAAGTCCCCAGGTCCAGATGGTTTTAATCCAGCATTTTATCAGAGATTCTGGCATGTGTGTGGTGATGATATTTTTCAGGCAGCGACTTCTTGGTTGGATCACGGTTACTTCCCTTCAAACCTTATAGAAACAAATATATGTTTGATCCCGAAGTGCGAAGAACCGGATAATATGAAAGATCTTAGGCCAATATCTATATGTAATGTGTTGTATAAAATGGTATCGAAGTTGCTTGCTAATCGACTGAAACGGTGTTTGGATAAATGTGTGTCAGAGGAGCAGTCAGCATTTGTCGATGGACGCTCTATACTGGACAACGCGTTAATAGCTACCGAAATAATCCACTCAATGAAGAGGAAGACAAAGGGATGGAGAGGGGAATTGGCTCTCAAGATTGATATTAGCAAGGCTTATGATAAAGTGGATTGGGGCTTTCTTCGTGGTGTGCTTATGCGAATAGGATTCAGTGAGAAATGGATTCAGTGGATGATGATGTGTGTTAGTTCTGTTACTTATTCGGTGTTTATGAACTTTGACAGGGTGGGGCCTATTGTACCCGGCCGAGGGTTGCACCAGGGTGACCCGTTATCACCATATTTATTCATATTGGTGGTTGAGGGCCTCTCGACTTTAATACATAAAGCAATTAATAGAGGTGATATTCATGGTGTACAAGTATGTCGTGGCGCACCAGTGGTGTCCCATCTGTTGCTTGCAGACGATTGTTTCTTGTTTTGCTGGGCCAATGTGGTAGAAGCACAACGTTTACTCACTATTCTTAAAACTTATGAGGCAGCATCTGGACAAGAAATTAACTTATCAAAGTCCGAGGTGTTTTTCAGTCGCAATATGAGTGGGGCGACGCAGGTGGATTTGTCACGCATTATTGGTGTCCGCCATGTGATGGGTACTGGAAAGTATTTGGGATTACCTTCGATGATTGGTAGAGATAAGAGTTCTGTTTTTTCTTTTATCAAGGATCGTATTTGAAAATGAATAAATGCGTGGAGGGGACGAGCGCTATCGCAGGCGGGAAAGGAAGTTATGATTAAATCTGTGTTACAATCCATTCCTTTATACATAATGAGTATTTATCTTTTGCCGAATTCAATTATAAATGATATTGTGAAGATGATTAATGCGTTTTGGTGGGGAGGAAGGAGTAACAATCGCAGGATTAAATGGATGGCATGGGAACGCGTGGCATGCCCCAAAGAATTTGGTGGAATGGGGATTAGGAATTTCAAAGCATTTAATCTCGCTATGGTAGCTAAGCACGGATGGAGTTTTTTGTCTAAACCTGAATCTCTGGTTGCTAGAGTTTTTAAATCTAGTTATTTTCCCCATTCTTCATTTTTGGGTGCTAAACTTGGTTATAACCCGAGCTTTGCTTGGCGGAGTATTTGGAATCTGCGTCAGTTACTTTTATATGGATGTAGATGGACAATTGGAAATGGGCAGCATGTCAGTGTGATGAATGATCCATGGGTTCGAGGTGTTCAAGGTAGTTGGATTCAATCCCCACAATGCCAAAATGTGCATAGTTTGAGTGTGTCTGATTTGATTGCGGTCGAGGGACGGATTGGGATATTGATAAGATTGAATATTTGTTTTCAGATGATATGGTGCAAGCTATTCTCGACACACCATTGTTTGCAGAATGATAGAATAATGTGGATGATGGAACGCAACGGAAGGTATACTGTTAAGACTGGTTATAAATTGGCTATGAAGGAGTTGTTACATACCGATCGATTCCATGTGGAAGGAGACTGACATATAATCTGGAAGGTGAATTCTCCCCATAAAGCTCGTAATTTGTTATGGAGGATTTGTAGAGAGTGTGTTCCGACGCGTCTCCAGTTACAATCACGACATGTACAATGTGAGATGATATGCCCCTGGTGTGATACGGCTGTTGAGGATGATTGGCATGCTTTTGTAGGTTGTACGGTGGTGCGTGAGAGTTGGTATTGGGCAGGTCTTTTGACTGTGTTGCAACCCCGAGTTGGAACTGTGAGCAGTTTGGCAGATTTTGTTTTTGATATATGTCGGCCAGAAAGCTGAGACATTGCTGGTTGGGTGGCTTTACTTCTTTGGCAAATATGGGCTGCTCGTAATGATGTCATTTGGAATGACGCTCATCATACTTCAACTAGCATTGGAAGGACAGCACTAGAGGCATGGCAACAATGGCAAGAGGTTCATAAACAACCTTCACCATCGGCTGTGCAACACGGGCAGAATAGAGTGCAAGGTAACAGCACAATTTGGGAGCAACCGAGCGAGACGTGGTTAAAGTGCAATGTGGATGCCGTGTTCCATGGTCGTAACCATATTACATCTTTTGCGTGTTCCATTAGAGACTCCCGTGGGCAGTTTGTACGGGCTCAAACGAGATGACAGCGGGCAAATATGACAGTATTGGAGGGAGAGGTCGTAGCCTTACTCGAGGCCATTCACTTTGCTGATGCGAACAGATGGAACCGGGTTATCTTCGAGTCCGACTCATCTACTCTAGTGCAAAGCTCTATCGTTTCCGGGTCATGGTGATTCGGAGTTCTATGTTATTGTTTCTAGCATTATTTATCAGTTATCTTTACATTCCTATTTCAAGGTGAAGTTTGTTAGGAGACAAGCGAACATGGTTGCTCATAGTTTAGCTAGGGCGGCATGTTCTTGGGCTAGTCACCGTATTTTTTATTCTTATCCTTCTTGTATTGAACATTTGTTAATTAATGATAATAATTAACTTTGCTTTGGTCGTAAAAAAAAATGCATTGAATTTAAGATAAATCGGTATTTGTTTTCAGGGAAATTCTAACATGTATACTTAGAATGCATGTTAGAAAAACTCAATATTAAAATTATATCTTAAAAATTATGTCAATTTATTTTTTAAAAAATAAAAAATAATTATTAATTAATATATTTTATTCGTAGAATCAGTAACATATGCTTTTAAGCATAACACCCTCCCTTTGTTTAATAAATAAGATCAATATTTAATCGATGACTTATATATATATATATATATATCCCGAAACGAGTGAATAGCCAAATACCCCCCTGAAATTGCAAGGGGCGTCAATTACCCCCCTGTAGTTAACGAAATATCAATTACCCCCCTGAAATTGATAAACGTTAGTCAATTACCCCCCTCCGTTAATTTCCTCCATCCAACATGCTGATGTGGCAGTTAACTGCCCACGTGGCACTGCCACATGGTCAGAAAAGGCATGCCACGTCAGAGGGGGGTAATTGACTATAGGGGGGTAATTGACTATATTTTTTTTTTTTTGAAAAAAATCTGATTTTTTTTTTTTTTTTTTTTCTGGTTTCTTCATAATTTTTTTTGGCTATTCCCATTTTTGTGGAATAACAAATAGTACTATTTTTTGTGTAGACAAACTTTTGCAAATTTTTAATACTTCAATATCCTTGCAGCATTTTCCCATTATCCATGATTAGTTTTAACCTTGTGTTCAGTTTAAAAGCCACTGACTTGGCTAAGATTCACTTAAATAATGGAACCATAAAATCAGTTTAAAAAAATTAGTGTCTAAGCATGTGATTCAGAAATATTAATCATATCTAAAAGGTTTACCATTTACTCCTACTTTCTTTGAGTTCAATATCTCCGCTTAATGATTAAATCCTTGGTTAAAATGAATATTGATCATGTGTCCATATAAAACTGTTTTCCACAATCTAAATGAAATAACTGAGCTGCTCCTCTTTCTTCCTTGAACCTCCTTCTCCATACAAATTATTCCATTGCTCCAGCATTTTCATATTTGATCCTTCTGTAGCATAACTTGCAGCCACCTGTATTTACATTACACATGCATCTATTAGATTAATTTAATGCAGTATCTAAACAGAACATGTGCTGTGCTGCTATCTTGAAACTTAGGTATTAAGTATATTCCTACAAAGTCTCTAGGTAAGAAATATAAGTGCTTATGTATGAGCTATTTCAATTGCAAAAGATAAGATAAAGTCGAGCAGTTTTCATATAAGCTATAATATCTTCTGATTTTTCAACTTCTGCCTCCTTTTTCTTCTTTTTCTGAAATAAGTGGTGGTTATTACTTAGCTTTACAGCACATGAACACTATACATTTGATGGAAATCATTTTAACAATCACATTATTATATGTAATAGTTTAGTATCTACCATTTCTTTTTCCTTCTCCTGTTGCATTAGCTCCTTAATGGGGCGATAGGCTGCAGTGGTGCACAAGTTCTGTTTACAGAAATTAATGTCAAGAGATCATTATCACGACAAACCAGAAGTAGGGAATATGAAAAAGAGAATGATCAATAAACTGAACCTTAAGGTCGCTTCCACTGTATCCTTCTGTCATAGTTGAAAGCTCTTTGAAGTCTATATCTTCGTGTTTTCCCTTAGCTAGAAGAGTTTTCAAGATCGTTTCCCTATTCTCAGCAGACGGAAGACCAACCATTATCCTGCTCAAAATTGCCATGAACACAAATGTCATCCACAGATTTCAAAAACGAGAGTTTGCATCATACCGTGAAATCAAACCATGCAATCACACGCCTGCAAGATGCTTCAAAATAATGGTAGAAAATTATGAAGAAACCAGAAAGAAAAAAAAAAAAATCATATTTTTTTCAGAAAAAAAAAATATAGTCAATTACCCCCCTATAATCAATTACCCCCCTATAGTCAATTACCCCCCTCTGACGTGGCATGCCTTTTCTGACCATGTGGCAGTGCCACGTGGGCAGTTAACTGCCACATCAGCATGTTGGATGGAGGAAATTAACGGAGGGGGGTAATTGACTAACGTTTATCAATTTCAGGGGGGTAATTGATATTTCGTTAACTACAGGGGGGTAATTGACGCCCCTTGCAATTTCAGGGGGGTATTTGGCTATTCACTCATCCCGAAACGGATCCTCGGCAGCCAATGTGTCTACCGCTGTTTCTGCAGCACATTCTTAGCCTTTAGATCCATCTAACGATATTCTCTCTCTCGTATGATTTATTACACGTTCACATACAAGATTTTTGGTGCCCTCTTTCATCCGCATAGGTGTTAATCGTATTTTTTCCAATCCATGGCATTTCAGAGATGAATTCCAATCATGAGAAATTCAACTCTCTGAAATTAAATCTTATGTTTCCCCTCAACAACTTTGATTTCAACATTGACCCAATCAATCCAAATCCCTAATCTTTCCTCTATGTTAAACATTTCGTGACAGGATTTCAGCCGCTAGTCTCTTCCTTTTGTCAAGGACACGATAAATATGATTTCTGAAAACATTTTTGTGGCTTCATTTATGCATTTTAACATTCATTTTTTTATTTTCAGTAAAATCATTTACCACTTCAATTTGATTTCTGGTTTGTTAAGGTTTTGTAAAAGATTAGTGATGAATTTTAATTGAAGAAGTTAAAATAGGAAGATATTGCCATGAAAGAGGCACTTGGATGTTGTAGAAGAAAAAAAGTAGTAGCAGTTTGAAGAAGATGAATGAAGGGTAGAGAGGTATTATGTGAACGTGGGACCACATATGTGAACGTGTCATAATAGTATGAAAGGGAACGAGTAATACAGTATGACACCAACCTATGCAACAGTTGTAATGTTAAATTTTCTTAATCGTTTGATGAATCGAAAGGTTAAGAATGATGCTGCAGAAACAGCTGCAGACATATCGGCTGCTGAGGATCCAAATCCCTTGGCCCAGTTGGCCTTATCAGTTGAAAAAGAACCATATTATAAAATTATATTACGTAGAATTTTATTTTTATGTTTTAGTTTTTATCATAAATGATGGTTCAATTAAAAAAAAGTTGACTCATCCTATGGCTGTAGGTTCAACCCCACTTGTGCTTTTATTAAGTTTTAAAGTCTTGTCTGACTCTACGATGAACTTTAGAGCCTAACTTTTGTTATAAAAAAATACTTTAATTTTTTTATTAAAAAAGGTAATTATACTTTATATTTTTGTTTAAGTGAAACAACACTTATCTACTAAACTAAATAGAAAAATCATTGTCTGTTTTTTTTACCATTTTACCCTTGTGAGGGTATTTTGGTAAATTAGTAATTCATGCTTTTCCCCTATATATATGGAGTGGTATGAAAAAAAAATCAGTGTCCAAAACTTCTCTCCTTATCCCATCGTTTCTCTCCTTATCCCATGGTTTCTCTCCTTTTTCTCTGCAACTCTCTCCGATGACCACCCATCGGAACGGCGACAACAACCGGCAACCGCCATCTCTCATTGACCAGAAAATCAGTCTCAATCTCTCCCGAGAATCCATTCTTCTCCGTCACGACTGCGGAACACGGCGGCGCCGGTGAGGAAGAGTAGGAGAGAGACGGCCAGATGACGAAGGTAATTTCCAATCTAAAGCCATGCATGTTGTTTTTGTTTTCGTTCTCCAGTCGGCCGTAAATATTGTCCCGTTTTGGCTAACAATCGTGCTGTTCTTGAGATGTCTTCTATGGATCCTCTATCTTCTTCTTCCGCTTCTTCTTCTGCGTTTCCAGATCAACAACCTCCTAATCTCAGGTATATTCACGCTCCTTGAATCTTTCTGGATGATGATCTCAGTTATTTTGTTTCGGTTTTGTAGTTGTTTTTCCTGGTTTTTTTTTAATCGATGGTTATTTTAAAATTTTATGCTGTTGATTAGATACATTGATAAGAAAATTTGTGTTTTTTAGGGTTTTATTTTGATTTTGAGGTGGTTTTTGCACGTGGGTCGTTTTTGTTTGTGTTTTAGAATTGAATTGAATGGAGTGGTTCTAGGGTTTTGAAAGTGGTTTGCTTAAGGATAAGGTAGAGCATTATCATGTCCTAGAAGAAAAATTAAAGGACAGAGGCAGAGATTTCATCAATGCACAGTGCTTCGTTGGAAAAAGAAGGTATAAATTTACATAAAATTCCTCATCCCTTTTGTTTCATAAACATTTATAGAACATTTGAGTCAATATTGTTTTTTAACTTTGTAGGAAGCTGTGGCTGTTGGAAGAACATTTGCTGCTATGAAAGACTATTCACTAGATGGTAACAGAGAAATGGTGGCACTAGGAACAATGAACATTGTTGGTTCTTTGACATCTTGCTATGTGGCTACAGGTACCAGAGAGGTCTTATTTTCATATGCTCTCCAGGATAGCATATGAAAACAAGTTGACATTATTATATCCTTTGTTATAGAAATAGCTTATTTTTTTGGCTTCAATCAATCATCTTTATATTTTGGCTTCAATACATGATCCTCTACTTTTGTTCCCATAGTTTCACGGTTTTCAACTATTATTAGAGTTATCTTGATGAGTGTTTCTGATTATTTTTTTCAGGATCATTTTCTCGCTCCGCTGTGAACTATATGTCTGGTTGTAAAACTATTGTATCAAACATAGTTATGGCCATAGTGTTGTTAACTCTATTAGTGATTATACCACTATTCAAGTACACTCCAAATGCAGTGCTTGCCTCAATTGTTATAGCTGCGGTCATGAGCCTGTTCGACTATAGTGGTCAAGGGTGTTGGAGCAATTAATTAGTTGGTTGGTTAGTTTGTTATGTGATCAATTTTTTTTAGTTTGGTGCACGCATTTCTGACATCTTGCTAAATCTTGAGAGATGAGAATTAAATTTGAGATTCTTTATGAGAGAGGTGAAATTATTGTTGGTCATTCTTTTTTTATAGGAAGAATTTTCTTTTTGAAGAATCTAATATGATAAACTTGCGTGTGTTTCAAGTTTTTGTCATGTAACTTTCAGTCATTCAATGGCTAATATGGTGAGTTGCATTTTGTACATGAGCCTTGCATAATGAGATGTGTTGATAAACTAAAAAAAATCCAAAGCAATTTATGAATTATATTGGAGCCTGTGACTGTTAATTCTGGTGTAATTCTCTATAGGTTTGATGAATTTAATAAATGCCGCTTTGTATTTGTTGCATATGTGTCTATGAGGCAATGGAATATGTGATAAATAATGAAGTATTATGCCTAATATTGTATACAATGAGAAGTCTCTCTTCTTTGTTTAGTTTGGCTTTCCAAAGTTGATGCGACTAGAAAGGCGGTTTTACGGGCACTTAAGCTTCTTGCATTAGGTATTTTTCTTCAAGGTGCCAACTGAACCTTTTTCTTAAATTTTGTGAAAATTTCTTAGCTGAAATTCAAGCTTATTTAGCATTTTTTTTTTATGAATGTCAAGGTGTTAAGATAAAATGTTGGTGCTGGAAATTTTGTCGTTCGCAGGAGGTTATGTTCATCACGTTAGTGATTTGACGTTCGGAGTGGATTTGAAGCAGATAAGTTTGATGGGAATACTGCAGGTACGATTTTTCGCCTTATGAAGTTAGAATTTCGTTGAACATGATAAAAAATGTCTGTATAATACTGATCATTCTTTATTTATTTCATTTGATGTCAGAGAATTGCGGTAGCAATATCAGAGTCTGAGTCTTTTTGATGAGAAAATGAAAGAGATTGAGCCTCTGCAGCAGGCACTGGGAAAGCCCAGCAATTTAAATAATGCTGGTCGGGGCGGTATCTGCTCATCTGAGGACGAACTTAACAATTTCGTATGTTATGAATCTCTTAGTTTCTTTTCAATCCAAAGCCCTCACTTTACTTGTGTTTTATTTATTCGAACATGTATTCTTCAGTCACTCACCACTGATATGCTTTTATGGATACATTGAGTGAAAAGAAAAACACCTTGAAAACACCTAATACAACATAGTAGTTTGTGACTACCCTTTTTTGGACAGGTGTGCTTCCATACAAGCAATAGAGACCGACTCTTGTGCAAGAACTAAGGAATTGATCTCATATTGGATACTTCTTTCCTTAATTTACCTCTTTGAATATGCTTTTATGAACCTTCTTCTATGGTAGTTTTTTTGTCTTCCCTCAAATATGGAAAGAACCTTGGTATTACCACGGACACCGTGAATTTGGTGAAATCACGGACACTGGTTTTGATGAATCTTGATAGTTTAGCTTTTGCCAAAATTACAATGACGTACCTGGATTCTCCCAAATTCATCGGCAATTCAAATATGTATTAAGAAATTAAGAATGACCAAGTTCATTTTTTCACAAAGAATGAGTACCTGATTTGAACTTGAGATTAATCAATGCACTTTTAATGTGCCAAATTTTTAATTGAGATTATTAGGGCATGAAATTCCTTCTGGGATGTCTTTTTCCCCATAAGAAAAGAAATGTTGCAAATCGCACCTTTTTTGTGTTATTTTAAAACCAATATTAAGGTAGTTTTTAACTACTTCATTACCATGTCTGACATCAGGTTTCAGCTCTGGCCATACATTAAGCTAATGATCATCTTATGGCTCATCATACCGGATTTTGGACGAACTTCTTATGTTTATAACTACCTTATTCGCTCCATGAAACCACAAATAGTCACATGGAGGTTAAATAGCTACTGGAGAGATTGTTTTGCTGAGAAAGATAACTTTTTACTGCATGCAGAGAGATATATGAAAGAGAATGGAACTGAAACCTTACAGAAACTCATTGCTAGCAAGGTAATTACAGCTAAAAATGTCAAAATACTATAATTTAAGAAGCATGTATGTGTTTATGATAACTCTATATCTGCATTGGCAATTGAAAATTTTAGCTAATTCTGTTTTTTTTTTTTTTAATATTGAAGAACACAATGTGTATGCCTGATGTAGAAGCGACAAAGGAAACCATAGGTACTAATAGTAAAGAAATATTAAAGGTAAAGTTTTTGGTGTTAAGTCAATTGTGACATTAATAGTTTTTGTTACAAGTTCTTGTATGAGTAGATTCTACCTGTCTTAGTCTCATGGTGACATTTAGAGTGCTTAATGAGGGAGCTTAATCCTGTGCAGAAAAATGGAGAAAGACTCCAAGTAAAATACAAAGACATCAAAGATTTGGAGGCTATTGAGAAAAAAGATTTTCCTGCAACCAAGCAAGTAAGGATTCATTCATATTCACTGCAAGTAGAAATCTCCCAAGGACAAATAATTTTTAGACTTGATTTCAGTCACAATATGTCAGATGATTTACTTGAAATATGTGTTTCTTTGTTGGCCAAGGTGAAAGAGTTGGACCTCTTTCATAAATTACAATTTCTACCTACATACATAGCAGAAATTCTTTGAGGAAATTTTATTTGAATAATTGCAATCTTTTTCGAGAAATTAGAAGGATTCATAAGGCTGCACATCCTTGAAAGATTTAGACCTCACACTTCTTGCTGCATACACCAGAGATTTTAACTTCTTCAGATTCAGTGGAATCTGTAAGGATTCTTAATGACACAAATGCTCCAAGCCTAAGTGAAGAGGCTATGCAAGCTTTGCAAATAGTGTAAGACTTCATCTTCATTGATGCTTCAGTTCTATTGCAACCTGCTTAGGTTACCTCTCTAATTTTTCTGCAGATGATGATTACATATCAGGAGAAATGTGAACACTGATACAAGAGCCTTGATGGAGTTCAAAGCTGGAGTAAGGAATAAAATGAATCAGGTATGATAATTGATTCTGAATTGCTGCAAGCCGATTAATCACCATATGATCAGCTTCCGACGTACATAGCATAATAAAGTATTTGTAAGCTTTCTTTCAACAATTTACTTTATTTATCTGCAAAGCTAAATCCAAGATACTTGCACAACGACTTTTATGTTTCATAATAATTATTGGACAATAAAAATGAGTTTTGTGAGTGTAAATAAGAATATTTGACTTTATAATTTGAAGTACTTGATCCAATTGTTGTTTTATTACTTTATAATTTGAAGTACTTGATCCGATTATTGTTTCTTGCTTCATTGTCAAAAATTCAGATGGTTAGCTGTTTGATTACATTGCTAAATATGCAATATTGTTTGTGTGGTTTTCTTTCCTTTGATATGATTGATTTCTCATCGAGTTCGCAGACAACAATTACCGAAAATGAGCCAAAACAATTGATGTTGAAGTCATCATCATCTGAAGCAAAGGAAGTGTTGCAGAATAATAATTAGATGAATCAAAAGTCTTCATATATAGGTGTGAGAAAAAGACCTAGGGGAAAATATGCAGAGATCAGAGACACAACAAGAAGAGGAAGAAGGGTTTGGCTTGGAACATTTGATAGTGTTGAGGATGCTGCTTTGGCTTATGATCAAGCTGCATTTTCAATGAGAGGTAATAATGTTGTGCTCAATTTTTCTGTTCAAAGGGTCAAAGGATCTTTGCAAGAGATTCAATATGATTGCAGAGGGGTTTTCACATGAACTTGCACTCAAGGAGAGACACTGTGAACAAAGAAAGATGTTATCCAAAGGTGTAAATAATAAAGCAGGGAAACAAGATCAATCAGAGGGATCAAGTGTCTTGGTGTTAGAAGACTTGGGAGTTGAATATCTTGAGCAACTTCTAACAATATCTGATAATCAAAGTACAAGCAGCAGCAACTTACGATCAAGTTGTATGTAATTTTTATTACTTCTTTTTAATTGATGCAGTAATTCTTTTTACTTGAACTAACATTATTACTTATGAAGAACTATCCATTGTAATTTTGGATCAATTGGTTGTGATTACTTTATGATAAAAACTTATATTTCAGAAAATTTGGTCGATTACAATAAATACTAACTATGTTCTGCTTTAGGAGCCATCGTCGAGAAATCTTGTGAGTTAAAATTTGGTTGATTCACTCCTCTCTTTGGTGTGATTTAAAATTTACTTTGAAACAAAATCTTATCATAGATTGTCTTTCGTTATATATGGTATTCGTCAAAGGTTTATTTAATTTTGGTTGGGGAAGATCTTTTCTATGTTTTCCTTACCTTCTGCAGTGCAACTAATTTCCTCATTTCTACATTTTACAGGTGAAACAATAATTTTGATACTCTTTGGATTATGTACAGCTCATAGAGGATACTTTTGGTGGTTCTAACTTCTCTAAATATATAATGGGTAATAATGCTTAAGTTGTCTGCTATATTGTTGAGTTGATAAGTTTTACTCTAAACTTTTATACAGTTGAGCTTATTTTGAGGTTTTAGTGTTTCTAACTTCTCTAAATATATTCTTCAGGATGTTAGTGCTGTTTTAGAGCTATATAAGGCTTCACAAGTCATTATACATCCCAATGAATCAATTTTGGTTAAACAAAGTTCTTGGACGACACATTTTTTGGAGCAAGATTCTTCCCCTTACCAATTATACGCTGATAAACTTCAGATTTATGTTGATAATGAGGTAGTTTATTGTCTCAATCTTTCATAATAATAACATATATACAATCAGTAGGTGTAAATCGCGGCCATGGCGTGTGGTTTTTTTTTTTTTTTTTCAACAGCCATAGACAATTTGTAAAGGGATGTCCGCCATAGCGCCACCATATGGCCATAGTCGTCAATGACATGTTTATATTGCGGATTTTAGCATCAGTGTAGACAATATTACAATCTATCCTGAATACTGCAATGTTCTTGCACATTATAATAGGTCAGTGGAGCATTGCAATGCAAACGAAACAAGGACTTTGAAAACATCATACATGTGTGCCATTATTTTCATTCCTCTTTTTTGTGGTCAATTTTTTTAATGTTTTTATGAAACAGATGTTGCAATCTTGCAAGCAAAGAAATTCTGAAGCTAGCAGTAGGAGATTTCAATCTCTGCCAATCAATACACAATCAAGAATTGAAACAACTTGAAAGGTAAATAGTTTTCTTTTTATTTTTTTTAAAATTCACAAACTACATATGTCTTGCTGGAAAATAATAAAGAAAAATTACTATTGTCTTTGTAATGCAAACCATAACCAAAATTACCGAACAACTTTAGCTTTATTTTTAAAGTTCTTTTATTAGTTTCAATTTTAAAATAGCTTTTAGTTCCAAAATAAACCTGGTAATACAAAGCCTATATTTTTGTAGAAAGTTAATCCAAAAATGTGTCATCAATATAATGTCATGGACTTTGGCTAAAAATTCTGCAAAAGAACCATGTATTTTACCGAGCTAGATATATATCTGTTTTCTATCAAATGCAGGTGGATTGTTGAAAATAGACTAGACAAATTAAAATTTGCAAGGCACGGGTTGTTAATTTACAAAATGTAAAATGATGTATTACCAGGTTAGCTCAAGGCACGGGTTGTTAAAATACCTCAAAATGTAAAATGATGTAACTAAAATGAGATATTTCTATTATCTCATAAATATGTAAGCATCTAATATCTCTTATTTTAATTTCCAACAGAAATATCTCTTTTGTTCATTCATAATTCAATTTTGCTCATTTAAATCACGATATGTAATCAATGTTTTTGCTAGGCTAGAGAACCTCACAGTTTTTTTTTTGCGGCATCTAATATGTAATCGTAATTTGCACATTATTGGTTCCCTTATTGGTTCCAATTAATTTCATCTTAATTATTATGATGTTTTCCTTGTCTCATGAACAAAATATATGTTCTTTTCATGAATCAAAACTTGGTAAGGCTTTCATAAATATTTTGATAAAGATTTCTAATGTAAACAATGAAAGGTAGTGGTTACTTTTCAAATTGAAGACGATAGGATCGTTTCGGAAATTTAACTTTGTAATCCATCAAACACAACTACTTTAGAATCTATCTTATATAACTTATGTTTTGGTTTCATTTAAGATAGACCTGTCTAGGATTTAATATGCTATGAATCATGATTTTTTATATTTATAAGCATGTAATATCTATGTTCACAATCAGTTTACTTTTAAGCGTTAAAAAATGTGATTGCCAACAAAATTATCCTGAAAAAAAAAAAAAAACAATCCACCCCGTGCGAAGCACGGGTTGACAACTAGTTATTGATAAAATACAAAGTGAATCAACACATACCAAGGCTAATTTTTGTTTGACAATTTTCATCGTAGAATTTGTTTGTTTGACAAAAATGGCAAGCTAATGAACATCAATTAAATCGATGACTAGTAATTTTTTTTTGGGGGGGATCGATGACTTTTTTTTTAAAGGATTCGATGACTATTTACTAGTTATGTTGTATATCACTACAGCTTAATAAAATAAATTCTTAGGTGATTTAAAATTTGGTTGAATATTGTATATCATTGGTACAATTTGTTTAACATTATTTATACTTATTTTAAAATAAATAAATAGTCAATTGAGATTCATGCATATCATTGTGTTCACCTTATAATAACTAGTGAAAAGACGAGCACCCACATGTTCGTCTTTCTGCTATTTTTATTGCGCTAACGTTTTTTTTTTGACAAAAATAAATGATATTCATTCATTCAAATTGATAGAGTACATCGATACATTGCAAATTCCCTAAAAACAAAAAGGATGAATCTGCGAACAAACTCACAGCATCCATGTTAATAGCATAAAACAACAAAGCTCAAAAGCTTACACATATGATTGTATTCAAGTCTCCGGAATACCCATGTCTCCGGATCTGCAGCGTGAACAACACCAAAGTCATTGGATCTGCACTGGATCGAAGGTGATTTGACAATCTGAACCGAACAAATACCTGAACGAAACAAGAAAGACAAACAACGCCGCACAAAGACGACGAACAAAACAACGTTGCACTAAGACGACCAAATCACAAAATAAAAAACGGAATTGATGTGAAAATCACTTATTTTAATAAAAGGGAAAGAGATAAACGAGTTAGATAGGTGATTTTGGGTCAAAAATTGACCCTAAATCACCCATCTTTGATGGATGAAGGAGGAAAACTAGGGTTTTGGTGTCGACTAACAAGAGAGAAAATCGATTTTTTAGTTTGCTATTGCGCTAACGTTTGAAAATTATTAGTGGTGTGTTTTTATGAAATTTTGATTTTGATTAAAACTAAAAATATAAATATTTGTTGTTTTCAAGTTATTACACACCAAATTAATCATGATTATCTATTCCCATGACACCAACAATATAACAAAAAAAAATATAATCTATTTTTTTCAATGACACCAACAACAATCTTTATTATAGAAAAAGTTGTTGAAGGGTAACACCCATACCAGACGTATCTAGAAAGTCTAGCACGTGTGTTAATATTAGTACTGGATACATTAAAATTTACAACATAATTTACACACGAATGAATATTTATACAACAAATTGCGTTCGTGCATAAATCACATAAACATCACGACTATACATATATAATTTCATCCTTCAATATCCAAAGCATCCTGCAGCGACACGAACGCACACTTGCTGAAACATTCATCCGACTTCAAGCTTGCATAGCGCCCTGCTTATCTGAAACAAATAAGGATTGGGATGAGACATAATGTCTCAGTGAGTTCCACCTAATCCTAGGCTATAGGCAACCTCAAGGGGAAACCTACGGTCACCACGTGTCTACATTACAACCTGACGGTTGATTATACGTGTGTGGGGACTTGCATGCTTAGACGGTAGTGCATACTAGAGCCGTCATAATCTTATCGTAACTTGTTATAGGCTTCACTTCCTATACGTGTCATGGCGGTCGAGGGGAACCTAAAACCGCATTGCCAAAGATACGCTCTACGTATCAAGGCCTAAGCATACATAATCATGGCACGATTCTAAACCGGACGATTAGGGGAAACCTAAGATCGTCATCGGCATAACATACTTTACTTGTTCTCTACATAACTTGCTCATGTCTTATGGCATCTAATGCCCTTGCTCATAACTTAATCATAAACATAACATACATAGTCGTGCATAAGTTCATTCATTAGGTTAGCGTTGAACAAACAATTATTATCTTGATTCATTTTACGGATAGTCCCGGGTGGAGTAACCCCGAGATCAATCCCATACATGACCGATGTACGTACATCGGACTCCCTCGGTGTCGTGCGGGTCCCTTGCGGCTTGAACCGTTCCCCTTAGGTCGAGAACCTTTCGTATCCACCTAGCGGGATATCGAAAGCCACGACGTGGGTGTTACATGCCCACCAGCTTCCGCCTGGTTCGTCCCCGAACCACACCGTACTGGGAGAGGTCTGCTCTGATACCAAGTGTAACATCCCAGACTGCTTACATGATTGCCGACTAACCCCACAAACCAACACGAGTCTTTTCAGCATGCTTTGTCCTCACTCACATGCTTACCGGGAAACTTCCCGGTAGGTCACCCATCCTAGTACTACTCCAAGCCAAGCACGCTTAACTGTGGAGTTCCTATGGATTGAGCTCCCGAAAAGAAGATGCATCTTGTTGATATGGGTAGTACCTAACAATTCTTATAAGCCTTCCTTCAACCATGTAGTCCCATACCTACACGGCCTCCGGATCCCTCTCATTCCGATGTGTTTCGGTTCCTACTATTGTCGTGGGGGTCCCTTGTGGCTTAAACCGTTCCCCTTAGGTCGGGAACCTTTCGTATCCACCTAGCGGGATATCGAAAGCCACGACGTGGGTGTTACAAAGGGTATAATTGGGATAATGAAAAAGTAAGTATAAATATAGTTTGTTACACTTTTTAAATGATAAAGGAAAATATATGTTTAAATTTATGTTTGTTACATTTTTGAAATATTTAAATTTATTTTTATCTATTTAAATTTATTTATTTTTTAAATAAATATATGTTTGTTATTTTTTTAAATATATAAATTTATTTTTATCTATTTAAATTTATTTTTTTAAATATATATAATTTTGTTATTTTTTTTAAATATATAAATTTATTTTTATCTATTTGTTATATGTTTTTTGAGGGAATCTATTTGTTATATGTGTTATTTGTATTGAAAATTGATGGCATTTTTGGAAAGAAAAAGTCAACCCAAAAGAGTTGAAAGATGTTGTTTTCTTTATATATAGTATAGATTACAAACATATAGGAAACTCGAGGGGCAAACCACTTGGAGAATTCTAATATTTTATAATTATAAACAAGCACAACATAATTAATTATTTGTTTAATCGTTATTTTTTTAATGACAAATATTAGTAATTAGTTGTTAGATTAATATTTACTTCTTCGTAAGGGTTTGAACCGTGACCTCCAATTCCTTGTTCTTTAGCTCAAATCAATTCATCTATTCAACTCCCAATTTAATTGTTAATCTACTACGATTAATCAATGTAAATCTAGTCACTCATTCTTCGTGTCATTAAAAAGGTCTTTGGAAGTTTTGCGAGAAGACAAATAACGCTGGTGTGAACCATGTTGGATGACGGGTGAGGGTTAGAAAGAAGTCCTGCTCTGACAACAATGAAGTATTGCAGGAAAATTTGAAATTTTAGAGTGGAAATATCAGGAGTTTCAGCAAGAAGGTCAAAATAGAAAGCGTAAAAAACGATTAGGGTTCAGGAACTAACGTTTATGTAGCCCTTGAAAAGGTGCAATGATGAAATGGCTAATGATGGTCAAATTTAGGTAAATGTACCAATCGTTTACCAGGTAATAACGTGATAAGGAGAGTATCGTATCCACAAGAATTGTAGTTTCAACCAAACAATTCACGTTACTTATTTGGGAACAATAATCATAAAAGAGATAAGTGTTTAGAGTTTTGCAAAGTTAATCTATTTGCAAAAGAGCAAAGTTTACCTGTTTTGCTTGCATAATGTTAACGGCGGTTAGGATTCTTCGAATCCCTTCTATTTAATTGTTGGAGTTGCGTACCAGACAAATCTTATTCATGTGATTAATCGTTATCTATCTAAGTGATGAGTTCATGGGGTTTTACTACCTATCAGCTGTCAAGTTGCATCTGCTGATCACACGAGGTAGATATGTGTGGGGCCTTAATTACTCTCTCGAGATATGGACTCATTTCCTCCAGCTGTCGATTTGCACTTACTTATCACACGGGTAAGAATGCATGGGGTCATACTCTCTCAGGGGTAATTGAAACATAAACTTAAATTAGCTTTCCTAAATTTCCATTGGTGTAGTCCTAATCTTCTTAAAGGTCAGCTCATCTATGAATCTTAGAAGCACATAACACACTCCCCCTCTTGGTAGTTCTATAAACGGGCAACCCTATCAGCGTCTACCTTACCAAGGATGAAAGACACGTGGAGTTACTCAGCGTATTTAAGTCGTGAAGTCACCTGTTTCCTTAATTACTAACTAGTTACTTCCTGATTCTGACAGATACGCATCAATATTAGGTATGTTACCTCCCTAAGTACCTTTCTCTCAGAGTTCTGCTATCTTTCGGCGTGTTTCCCTGTTTACTAATTAATTACTTCCTCATTAGATAGAAATACATCAATATTATGTAATGTCACGTCCTAGGTACCCAAGTCAGGGTAATGCTTCAGAAGAGACAAATCTTAGGCACAATAATAAAACTAAATAGCACACAGAGAAATAACTAAATAAAGACTGTAAATTAAATAAATTATCCAACAACCAGAAGAGAGGTTCATCGTAGAACCCTAGCCTAAAAAGATTTACACATGGTAATTAAAGACAAATTACAAAAGAAATAAAACATACCCTAAAAAAACTTGGAGTGAGTAGAGAAACTCTTCTCTTGAACCGCTTCATTCTGAATGAGAAATTGTGAATGAGAAGAGCGTTATTTAAAGGGAGAGTTTCTACCTGAACTTGGACTAAAATATCGGGTTTTTTTTACCGAAAAGTCACAAAACAACGCCTTGGCTCGCAAGGAACATGCATCAGGCGCCTAAACCATGCGCCAAGCGCATGTAAGAGAAGTTTCAGGTGTCAGGCACCTAGTTGCATGCACCAGGCGCCTCATCATATGCCTAGGCACACATAAATGTGTGACAGGCGCATGTGAGTGTTGTATGGGTTCCGTAACACCTATTTCTTCGTCTTTTTCGATGTTTGGTTTCATATAAGATGTCTTGGAACTTGGGAACATATTTACTCCCTTTGTAACGTCTTTTAAAGCCTCTTGAATCTTCATGCTTTCATCTTTCCAAGTTCTTCACAAATCTTCAGATGTCTTGCTTTGCCAATTTGCATGATTTCTTTGTGAATTACATCAAAACACCCTAAAATTTCTATGTTTCGAGAAGAATAGAATTAGAGACTCAAATATAGAAAACATTACAAATGTTCTGAAATCATAAACGATTGCTCTAATACTCCTCTATTCTTGATGTAAAACCTATTAAAAATTACTGAAAAACATGTTAAAAATAACGTAAGATTACATGTTATCCGTAATCCCAAGATTTCCAAAGTATAAGTATTCATAGCTCTACTTTGGCAAGAAGTTCAAAGACTCATTCGTGATTGGACTCATGATGTGTGAACATGTCATTTCAGAAAAGACATGCAGCGCTTAGCATACGATCAAGTATTTAGAATGTCAAGGCGCAATGCGTTCTTCCTTCAAATACGAATATTGGAGAACATGGTTACTTCAAGTATTTGTTATATCAAGAGCTTATTTTGACGGAATACCGATAGATGATTATCGAATTTATAATGTGTGTCGGCTATTAACATACGATCTGCTAAGAATAGCTTAGAAAAGTAATTGTCATGATTGTGGCCTATAACTAAAATGTTTAGTTTCCCTTCTCTATAAATAAGAAGAACAAATGATCAAATACTTAATTTATGAAGCCTACTCCTAATTAACTAGAAAAAGACTCAACTTTTCAGAGCATTAACTATTCCTTTCATTGTCTTTTAATTCTTTTAAATTCTTGTGATTTCAATTCAAATCTGATTTTCTAGGTTTGTTTGATAAAGATTTAGGTTGTTTGTAAGTTTGATGAATTTTTTTGGAGTTATTGATTAAATTTTTGATAAAAAAGGATAACTATGTTGACATTTTATAACATGAAAGACTAAATCGGGACAAAAAAAAAAGATAAATGACGAAATTATTACATAAAATTAAGTTAATGGACGAATTGTGTAATTTTGCCTATCTTTTAATTACTTGTTAGAAAAAATTATAAAGATTCTTATATGATATTATTTAACCTTGTATATTAGTAAAAAAAATGATCAAAATATATTAGGTCAATAGTACACATTATCACATAAGATCATCTAATATGAGATAGAGGGAGTATATGTTTCCTCAAGCACTATTTTATTATATATTTCCTCAATATAAAATAATTTATGTGTTAAAACCATAAATTTTTGAAATGTTTCTTTGTTTATCATTTGTGAATGGAGTACCACCACCATTCATTTCTTGGACGTACGGATAGAGATTAGAGATCTAGGGGAAAAATATATTTGGATTTTGCAATTTCTATCTAAGTTTAAAGGTTTTTAGATTTAGGAATTAGGAAAAGAAGATATTATCTAATGAACAAAAGAGGGAAAATTCTTATTGATGAATGAGGTAGTACATGAGCATATATACATCAGTAGCATAAGCTAAGTAACTAACTGAACTAGAACAAAGAAGATGGAAGTAAAATGTCTAAAATGCCCTCTAAGTTTCATTCTTGAGCTGCAAGTTATCTATTGTGTTTTTTGTATTTTCTGCATTCTCTTCTAAGTTCAATAGAAGATAAATACGAAAGTAAAATATATTTCTATATCTAATTAATTAAATACAAAATGTTCATTGAAGTTTTTAATCCATAGGCAAAAATTGAGATATATGCATGTGTCATCAATATGGACGAACCACATTGTTATTCAGTGTTACATCTGAATATCCCCTAATAAAAACCTAATTGATATGAGAAATATTTTATCAACGTTGTTTAATTTGAAGGAGGAATTTACTATATGTAAATTTAGGGTCTCAAGTTTTCTGACGTTCACAATTTCATGACTCGATTAGTTTTCTCTTAAACAAAAGGATGACATAAGAATGATAACGTCGTGTGAACAAAATAATGATAATATGAGTCCTTTTATGTGAAGTTCACGTGATCTGTGCTTTCATACTAGTGTAGAAAGTTTTCTTAATATAGATATTAACAATAATAAATGTTTAGACTATATATATAATAATAAATATTATAGTCTGTACATCATCTAGCTTCTTTATATAGAGTATTACTTGATTCGTTTTCCGTCATTCAAGGAACCAAGTTGACATTGATCGGTGCTGTACCCTTGTATTGCATAAACAATTTTAATGTTCAAAGTCTGATTGTGGCTTGTAACCTGCGAGTTCCAAGTTCCAATTAATCATTTAACTTTAGCAGTCAGGTATAGCTATTACTTGCTTTCTGCTACTTATAAAATTGAATATCATTTAAGCTGTCCACTAGTAAAGAATTCTTTTGACTCAATGAATTGGTTGATGAATTTCAGATATTGAATAGATCGAGGAAGACTCAATGAATTGAATTGGTTGATGAATTTCAGATATTGAATAGATCGAGGAAGCTAGTATGATGAAATCAGCAGGTGTTGCATCATATGGAATAGTTCATCAAGCACTTACTGACCGTGACAACTATGAAAGATGGAGAATTGTTATGCAAAGGTATCTGCAGGGGCAAGGTCTATGGGATGTTGTCGTCTATGGCAACTATGAAAGATGGAATGCTCATGCTCGTACTGATCAGGCTTCCAAGACGATGAAAGATGGGAAAGCTTCACATTTCATTGAACTATCATTTGGAAGAGAGATTCTTGAAACAGTAAAAAAATCCAGCTTGAATCAACTCATCAACCAAAACGACACCGACCCCAAATCCACCCCAGATTTGGAGCAAGGTCCGTATCTATTTTTCATTTTGAATTATTTATATTCTTTTAAAATTTTGGGGAAGCAAATGGTGAAAAGTTTAATAAGGAATTCCTTCAAAAAGAGTTTAATTAGGAACCGGAGAAGATGAGGGTATTGATGATGTAAGGAAATTAGAGAGTGGCGATGATTAATGGGTTGGAGATGGAATTTGGCAAAAATGAAAGAGTTTTTGCTAACAAATGCCCTTAGAAACTACTACCGCCGTCCTTAATTATAAGGTCCTTTAGAAAAAATAACGGGAATTAAGAAAATTGAAAGGGTAATAAATATGTTTGTAATTGTTATTGTTTTTACAATTGTATCCTTTAAGAGAGAGGGTTAGTGTATGTTTTCAATACAATCTTTAATGCTGATTGAAGAAAAAGATATAAAATAAATAGGGGTGTGTTGGTAAATAATTAATTAATGTACATGAAAATATCAAAGGGGTCTTATAAAAATAGACAAAAAAATTTCTCAAAGGTCTTATATTTAGGGACAAAGGTAGTAGTTAAGAAGTCAAAAATAGAAATAAATTATAAATTTGATATAAATAAAAATATAAATTTTAAATTTTAAAGGTGTTGAATACATTATTCCTAAGATAACTTTCTTTTTTTAACTTCTTAACAAATGCCCTAACATTTTCCAAAAGAAAAAAAGGAGAAAATACCCAAGTTCGTACTTGAATTTTCAAGGACTAGCCAAATTTGTCCTTAAATTTTGCGAAATGTCTATTTCATCCCTGAATTAACCAAATGTCAATCAAATCAATCCCCCGTTAAGTTGGCTTGTTAACAGAGGCGACGTGTACTATTAACCTATTACAAGGCTTGCCATGTCAGAGGTCACGCAAGCAGAGACTAATTTGTTCGAAAATGGCGAAATTTCCAAGGACCAAATTCATTGATTTACAGAAAATCCGAACTCACTTTTGGAGAAATATAATCATTACCCAACGTCTCTTTCTTCCCCAAATCTATAAAATCGGAACCCTAATTTTATAATTTGTCACCTTGAGTTCAAAATCCCCAAAATTTCTTCCATTAATTGATGACAACGTTCTTCCCCAATTCAAAAAACTTCAAAACCTAATTTTTTTTATTGAATTCGAAATCCAAAAATCCCCAAAAATTGTTCAAGCTTTAGTGTTCAGAAATGATGGGTGGTGGGCATATGGGAAAAAACAACTATAATAGCCGGCCTTCATCTTCAAGCTCTATGTTTAAGGTGATGTGAGAGTACTTGAATGTTGGTGTATTGTACTTGAATGCAACCTTTCTGTCAAAATATTTCCATCAAATTAATCCCTAAATTATTTACCTAAGTATCAAATCGATCCCTACATTATATAAAAATACTATCAAATAAGTCCTTGAATTATTTAAACAGATGTCAGTGTGATCATTGGTGCATATATATGCAGAATAAAGTAAAAAATTAAACAGACACAATTTAATTTGATCCTTGATTATACCATCAAATAAGTCGTAATTCAGTCATGCACTACAAGTGCAACAATATTACATAGGTAAAAAGAAACTTAACCATGGGGCATTAACAAGTCATAAGTCATACATTCCATGTTCTTAAATATTACATATCAAAAAAGAAACCCAACTAAAGAGCATAATTTAAACAAGTCTAAATATTACATTTTCCAAAAGCATGATTTAATCAGGCATCAAGCATTACTTCTTTGGAAATCATGGGGTTGGGATAAATTTCAAGAATTAGGGTTGAGTAGAACCGGATGACCCGTAACTTGGATATGACATTATAATAACTCCAAGAGCATATGGATGTGGTGGAGCAGGACCCCTCACTGGTGTTCGCGTAGACTTCTCAGTTGAAATAACTGGTCATCTCATGCCATACCTCCTTGTACTCACTCCCTGTAATGAAATCGAGCAAATCAGTCCCTAGATGTCTAAAATTTTCAATCAAATCAGTCCCTAAATTTTTACAGTTACTATCAAATCGATCCTTAAAAGAGGGGTAAAAGACGAAAATAGAAAAAATTGAAAGTGAAAAGTTAAAACTGAAATTTGTAACGTTTCCATCAAATTGGTCCTTGTACACCTGGTTGACTGGATGACACGTGGACATCACAGCATAACATGCAGGACGACACGTCAGCCTCACTAACAGATGGATTGGACGGAGGGATGAATTTGATGGACGTCTGTTAAATTCACGGACTAATTTAATATTTAAAAAAATTGAAGGACGAATTTGACTGTTTCTTGCAAATTCAAAGACGAATTTGAGTATTTGCTCAAAGGAAAAAAAAGTAAGGAGCAACTGACATGACACTGATCGTGTTAAACTAGGTTATGATTAGAGATAGTTCCTTGAAGTAATCTGATTTGATCTAATTTACGTGTAGTAATTTTTATTTAATAGGTTCACAGAATTTTTTGTTTGTTTGTTTGGGAAAACAGTTCATTCAACTCTATATAGATTAGTATAAAGATTTAAGATCAATTAACACCATGGGTCAAACTTTATTCTGAACCCTCACCTTCTCATGTTTTCAATCTCTCCTTCTAATTTTGTGCTTTACGCAGGGCCGTTCCTATAAAATAGAAGGTTCGGCTCTCTTTTTAAAATAAGCCTCTAGTAAAATAAAAACGTAATTTTTTTGTGTAGTTAAACTTCATTTAAAAAAAATCAGAATAAGAACTTCTAAACATGAAACAAAATAAATAAAAAATTAAGTGAAAGAGAGGTGAAATTTACCTAATAGTGTCGTTTGGATTTGCCACTCCTTCGTTGTGGGAAGGGAAAACAAATGGTTTATGCGGAAAAAAATGATTGTTGTGATTCTTTCAATGAAATAGCTTTCCAAATTGACTGATTAAGTGATTTTACAAATTGAATTGTTTAGTAGTATCAGATTTATGTACAAAAAAGATAACTAGAGTCTAAAAAAAACTCAAACGTGTACTGAAGAAAGAAAAAGAAGTAACATATATTTTTTTTATTTAAATGGAGGGTGGATAATAGACTTATTTTTTTGTTTGAGGTTCGTAACATTTGGAGGCCCGACCTGATAGAGCACCTTGCACTCCCCCAAAGACGGGCCTGGGCCTTTACGTGGTTTACCTTCATCTCATTCTCCACTTCGCTCACCTGCTCGAGCTATCATTCATCTAATGTATTGCACATAAAAATTAAAAACTCACAATTCAACTAGTGGTGGAGATGAATTGAAAGAAGAACAAAATATAATTATATTTAACCTGATATCCTTCCATGCCCTTTTTCCCCTTTCAACGATGAAGAATCACAAGTCTTAATTTGCAATCCCTTCGTTACGTTTTTTCCTCCAAAATATCTCTTGATTCATCTGGTTCTTATTAATTTTAGGGTTAAATATGTTTTTGGCTTAATTAATGATGTGGTCCCTTAAGTTATTTGGTGGTCACATTTTAGTTCCATAAGTTATTAATGTTACAATTTGGTCCCTTTAAATCATATTCCGTCAACCAAATAAATCTCCACCGTCAAAACCGTTAAGCCAATGTCTAAGATGGATACACATTGCAAGTTGTCATGTCACCATTCACATGTGCCTATTTAACGTTTTGGCAAAAGATTGACAGTGAAGATTTATTTGGCTAACATATACTAACTTAAGGGACCAACTTGTAACGTTAATAACTTATGGGACCAAAATGTAACCAACAAATAACTTAAGGGACCAAATCATTAATTAAGCCTATGTTTTTAATCTTTATAAAATTACCAATTTTTAAGTTCAATCTAAACCAAAAATTTATTCACTTTTAGTCTTTATACTTTATAGGTTTAATTGCAGTTTTAGCCCCCTATGTTTCAAGAAGTTGTGATTTTGGCCGCCTAACAAAGTAAAATACAAAACCGTCCCTTAAGTATTGCCCACCAGGTCAATTCTGACCAAGTCAAAGCTGCCGTGGACGCAATATGTGTAATTTTTTTTATTTTTTTAATTATTAAAAAAATATTTAAAAAAAATTAATTAAAAAAATACACACGTGGCGTCCACGTGTGGATTGACTTGGTCAAATTTGGCTTGGGGACCAAATCTGCAAAAGAGACAATACTTAGGGGACGGTTTTGTATTTTATTTTGTTAGAGGGCAAAAATCTCAACTTCTTAAAACATAGTGGGCCAAAACTGCTATTAAGCCTATTTTAGAGGATAAAAATAACAATTTTTGTACAAAGTTTTTAAAATAGTGATCATTCTTACAAACCATAATATTATAAGACTAAAATTACAGCTAAAATTTTATAGGGATTAAACTTGTAAACTTATAAATTTGTAAGAATTAAAAACATATTTAGATAATAAAATTATAAGAATTCACGCCAATTTGTAGATGGAGTTATGCTTTTTGAATTCATAAGTCCCTTTTTTCTTCAAATTTATATGTCAAAACCCACTAACAAACAATAGCCATGGATGATTTTTACTCTTTGAGTTGAGACAAGATGTCGCTGAGGAAAAGTGATATCTGAAAACCAGTGTATCGCATTTAGGTTGAGATAGGATAGAGGTGAGATAGAATATATGAGGAGAACCAGAACCTAACTGCAACGAGACGGTCACATGACTATTTTTAAATGAATAAATATTATTTTAAAAACATGAATAAATATTAATCCTCTGGATTAATTCAGATCAAGGGATGTGATTTGATATGAAAACAAAGCAGAAAGAAGATGTGGAATATAATTTTGGCTAAATTGTATTTTTAGTGCCTTAACTATTTAATTAGTATCGTTTTGGTCCCTTAATTAAAATTTGATTTATTTTGGTATCTTAACTTTCTCTCCTTACACATTTTGATCCTTTCCGTTAGTTTTAATTCAAAAACGTTAGGTTTTCTTCATCTTCTTCTCCTCGTCTTCATCTTCATATCATCTCCATCAACCTTCAACAACAAAAATCCGAGAAAAATTCCACAAGAAAATGAAGAAAACCTAACGTTTTTGAATTAAAACTAACGGAAATGACCAAAATGTGTAACGGAGAGAAGTTAAGATACCAAAATAAATCAAATTTTAATTAAGGGATCAAAGCGATACTAATTAAATAGTTAAGGGACCAAAAATATAATTTAGCCTATAATTTTTCTTGTTATTAAAAATCAGCTAGGAAAATCAATCAATGCCTAAACAAGCAAAACCAACAGGGTACGACCACACTCAACACAACTATGATAACCTACAACAAAGTTTGAAGTTTTGCCTTCAGCCACAAAAAGGAAATCATCCTAACTTTGTCGATAAGACGAGGAGTAGAATTTTCCTAATTATTAAAAATCCTCTTATTCCTTTCATTCAAAATAACTCAAACACAAAAAAAACCAAAATAAGTGCTTAAGTGATTGTCGCACTCTAGAGCCTCCTGCTAATTGAGCATATGGAAGAAAATGATTTGAAATATCACGGGGATCTACGGATGAAAATCCTACCCAATCACAAACCAGCAAAGTGATGACATATAACTTTGACTTATAACTTATCATATACACATATAACCTTAACTTATAACTCATCACTGGTCTTCATTATGTTTACCAGAGCATAAAATTAAATATTTTTTGCTAAATGTTTCCTCTTTCAGAGTAATGTCTATGTTTATTTTTCTATCTAAATATTTCTGGCTAAATGTAAATGATTATAATGGGACAAGGTCTTTGCGGCGTTATCCAAAGTATTTCAGAATATGAAACTGAGGCGTCATGGAAAACAAAGGATGCGAAAGCTTTGCACATCATTCAACTATCATGTGAACGAGATATTTTTGATGAGATTAGTCATTTCGAAACAGCCAAAGAAGCCTGGAATCATTTGGCGGAATTATATGGCCAAGAGTACTTAGAACACATGGCGGGACAACATATGGAACAAGGTATCTATTTATATCTATATATCTATAATAAGAAATGTTATTTGGACAACCATGTTTATATATTGTGTGGGTACAATTTTATTTTTTGGTTGTCCAATACGTTGTTAAGTTTTTTAGTTGTTTAAATAACATTCCACATCTATAATCTATAATCTCTTTACTTACTTTTCATTTTGTCTACTTATCTTGATATGCGAAGTAGTTTTGTTGGCAATAAAAAAGGGCCCTCAACTTAAGTATTAGCTATTCACAATACAAGAATCACATGTACATTTGCCTAAGATGTTGTGTATATACGGTTTCATCTTTTGGTTGTTAAATAGAATGTCAATTTTTTGTTGTTTAAATAACATTCCATGTTTTTAATCAGTAATCTGTTTACTTACTTTTCACTTTGTCTACCTTTCTTGATATGCGAAGAAGTTTTTTTGGCAATAAATTAAAAAAGGTCCCTCAACTTAAGCACGAGTTACCCCTAACGGCAGTTAAGTGCCGTTCACTATCATCGACAGTTAATTGTTGTTGGCTCAACGACAATTAACAACTGATGTCCCAAACGTTAGTTAAGCCTAATGTTTATTTTTTCATTTCCGATCATTCACTACATTCATTCACCACATTCATTCACTCAATCATTCACATGTCTTAGAACAATCAATTCATTCATTCAATCATTTCAAAAATCAATTATAGCTAAAAAAATACACAAATACGCAAAACAATAAAATACGACAAATGATAATTTATAGTTTAATTTCATCTGTGTTCAAATCGGGCAATTAAGGAAATGTTACATTACATTCTCCCTAAAGATGTTGTATCATGAAGATGTTGGATTTAAATTAAATTCATGGAAGTTTACTGCAAATGTTGGCATTGAAGTGTCTTATACATAGTGAGTAAACTTCAGATTTAACAAGAGTGACTTGTAGTCTTGAACTCTATCTTTGACATAAAATCCACACAAATCTTTTTCTAAGGTGTATTCTTAAATCTCGTCCATTTATGGTCTTGCACTTCTATCTTAGTTTAACAAACGCTTTAGGAAATCTGCCTCAAAATTTCATAGGAACCGCCCAATTTCAAATTCACACAAGTGAGTCTATCATAAGTACTATTGAAGATATGTAATCCACTCCACCTATAGTACATATTTCATTAAGAGTTTTTACCATTTCGTCCTCTCATCGCTTAAGGAATCATGCTTCTTTAATTTATTATTGGCAATAGTTTCATTCCATATCCCTTCATGACTTGTTCAACTATAATGACAATTTGTCGTCTTTCATACATGAAAATAACACATACATTAGAAAGAAGTGGTATAGTCCCACATTAGAAAGAACACATACATTGGTAGTGTTTATACAGGAGGAGAGGGACTAGTTTTATGAACCGGGCGAACACTCACGAATCGCCGTCCAAGTGGACTTGTGCTTGGGCTTGAGCTAAGTGATATATATTTTTTATTATTCAAAAATGTTAAATTAATTCATTTTTAACATTATCAGAAACTACTTTTTTAATGAACACGTTTTTCGTGTCTATCTGCTCCAATTGTGTCAACTAATCTTCCAGTTTCTTTCGATCTTATTCACGCATCCAACTTGCTTCCCATGTTTCTTTGAACCATTTTTGTTACTTGATCTGATCCACGTTATCCTTGATCCCCATGTTTCTCACACATCTGTTGAAAAACCTCTACAAATAGAAAGGTCGCATAGTTCATTTGGGACACCAAAAAAGGCTTATGAGTTATCGATCTTTTTTCTTCTTTTTTCCCTTTGGCTTGTGTTAACTCGCTATTCTTCTCTATTTCTTATGTCCCTTTCAGTTTCGTGTGGTATATATGTACCATATTTGAGTGGCAATAATAGTCATATATGAGGGAGTAATCTCGAACGGTTTTGTATAATGTCGTCATAAACCGCAACAGTGAACTGAGATGTTTTATCCTTAAGATGAAGTGGTTGATAATCTGTCTTAACAACTTTAATGAGCGCCAACATGATATCGCAACAGTGCTCTTTTAGGTGGTAATTTTCAAGGTATTTTCAAATTGAAATACTAAAGAGTGTCATTGGAACATTGGATAAGAGGATACAAATATAAATATTGCATTGAGAAATGTTGTTGAATACAATGCAAACATGTTACTTTTGATTTCCTTAACAAATTCCCACAAGGCACTTGTTAACATTACTTTTTTTTTTTTGCCAAACTTTGTATGCAAGTGGACAAGAAAAATAGTAAAAGATGATTACAAGTTTTTTTTTAAAGCTCCACTCTTTAACTCCCTCACGTCAGTCATCAGTCCATCCTTATGATTATATCCTCTAGTCGATCACAGGTTTCTAATTAACATTAAAGCAAAAAAACGCAAGAAGTACAATATAATTCTCCAAGTATTCCTTTTTCATATGATACATCTCTTGTTGGCATCCTATGTTGCAGCAATCTCCAAGCAAACTGAAAATACACCAATTTTTTATGGTATTGCATTCTTCCACAAACATTTTAAGGCCTTTTTGTTTAAATCAGCATCAAGATAATTCTTGTTTGTGCATTCAGCCATTACTCATAATTGAATGAACCGAAAAGTTCTTTGTCTTGTCCAATTTCCAGCACCAATGGCGCGTAACAATCCTGCACCATTCACTGATTAATTGAATCTATACTATATATAAAGAAAATTACCCCTTTCAGCACTTTTGGGCTGAATTTTTCTTTTCAAAAATACCCTCAATTTTCAATACAAATAACAAATTGATAAGAATAAATTTAAATATTAAAATAAATGTAACAAACACGATATGAATATATTTTTTTTTTGTTTTTTTCCTTTATCATTTAAAAAGTATAACAAACTAAATGAGTATATTTATACTTACTTTTTCATCATTCCAATTATACCCTTGACCAACTTTTTCTATAATAAAATTGTTGTTGGTGTCATTAAATAAAGAATTTAGATTTATTTTTGTTATATTGTATTATTGTCGGTGTCGTTGAAATAGATAACCATGGTTAGTTTGATTTTTTATAACTAGAAAGCAACAAACATTTATATTTTTTTAGTTTTAATAAAAATCAAAATTTCATAAAAAAAAACACCGTTCATAATTTTCAAACGTTAGCGTAATAAAAAGAGCGGAAAGACAGGCACGTGAGTGCCCGTCTTTTCGCTAGTAATTAAATAAAGGGTATTCTAACGAATGTATTTAAGGCACTCATTAAAAATTACAAATAAAAAAATTAGTCCAATGTATTTATTTAAAAAGTTAAATATTTCAATTTTCAAAACACTGAATGTACACATTTTCATAAAATTTTAATATTTTAACCTCTTAATTAAAGAGTACCCTTATGACACTCGTTAATATTTTCCTTACATAAATCTTTATTTTTGACCTTTTAATTCCCACCTTTAGATTTATTTTTGCCATATGGAGTAAAAGGAGGAAACCTATTGTGAAGAGTAATAGAGTCTAAAGTTTAACAATGCCTAAAATAGTGGAGTTAGTTTTGGTATTTTGTATATCCATTTGGAGTGTCATAGAAAACCAAAAGAGTGAGAAGTATAGGTCCTCTCAAATGACAAATGACTTCCATGTTAGCATAGCAGATGTCATGGTGGTGTCTTTTTCTATGAGTCCACTTTCATCATTTCTCTGTTTTTTTTTATTTACATTTTCTTTTGGAACAAAAGAAACTTTCATAAAACAGATTTATAGAATTTAATTTGTCTATAGCGTACATTTATTTATTTATTTATTATTATTATTATTATTATTATTATTATTATTATTATTATTATTATTATTATTATTATTATTATTATTAGAACAAAAGAAACTTTCATAAAACAGATTTATAGAATTTAATTTGTCTATAGCGTACATTTATTTATTTATTATTATTATTATTATTATTATTATTATTATTATTATTATTATTATTATTATTATATATATATATATATATATATATATATATATATATATTGATGCAGCGTACATTTTTATATATTTATTCAATCATATATCACTATATAAATAAATAATATATATTTTTTGGTTTTTTTTTTTGACAAGATATATATTTTTTGTTGCTGCGTACATTTTTGTATATTTATTCAATCATATATCACTATATAAATAAATATATTGTGAGATGTTTTAGAAAAATTTCCCAAAGTAAAATAACTTAGTCCGATTATCTGATTTTTTTTTTTTTGACAAAAGTGCTATTATCTGATTGAAAAG
This sequence comes from Medicago sativa, assembly GCF_051527215.1. NCBI lineage: Eukaryota > Viridiplantae > Streptophyta > Magnoliopsida > Fabales > Fabaceae > Medicago > Medicago sativa. The sequence goes on along the minus strand of NC_140753.1, from coordinate 17,734,401 downwards.
CTAATTTACCAACCGAATTTGATGAACAATTATGTGCCTCAATTAAAGTCTTGAATGTAAATGACAGCTGTATTGGACGATAGCTTGGGTCAGCAGCACAGACTCTTCAAGATGGTTGAGAGAGGTGATTATATTGGAAACATGGTTATCGATTCAGATGTATATATGACATCCGCTTCAGGTAGGACACTTCTTCACGTTGCAGTAATTGCTGGAAATATGGAAAATGTGAAAATGTTAGTGAAAAAAGGGAGTGACAGGTTACTACTCATGCAAGACAAACTTGGCGACACAGCTCTTTCTCTTGTTGCTCGTTATACTGGAAACACTGAAATGGCAAAGTGCATGGTAGAGACAAAAAATGGGTCCCGTGAAAGGCTGCTGGAAATGCAGAACAAGGAAAATGTAATCCCAATTCTTATAGCTGCTGCTAATGGACACAAAGAACTCACTACCTATCTTTACTTGAAAACTCCCTCCACGGTGTTTGACGGAGACGATTCACAAGATCGTGTTTTGCTCCTTTCACTATGCATCACTGCTGAAATATTTGGTAAGCAAAGTTTCTAATGTTATTTAGTAGTATACTCCTTCGGTCACTTTTATAAGCAAAAAACCATTTTAAATACATTAAATAACTAATGTATCAGACATATAAATGTGACCAAATATATTAATTATTCAATAAATTTAAAAAGTTGATTTTTGTTTATAAATGTGACCAGAGAGAATACTAATTGATAATCGTGTGTCTATAATCACAGCATTTTTAATCGTGTGTCTATAATTAAGAGCTTAAATGTACTTTTAATTCTCCTATTTTCAAAATAATGATAATGATGTTTTGGTCCATCCATTTTAAAACCAATTTTTAGTCTCTTAATGTAACTTTTTCTGAACTTCTGTTCTTTATCTCATTTTTTGATAATTTTTTTTATGTGATCAATTCATTTATGGCACAATATCCTTTATTAGACCTCATTGAGTACATGTCAACAAAAAATTGTTCAATAAGTGTTGTCATGTTCTCTAAAAAATAATGTTGGTAGGTTATAAATGAATAGACAAAATCATAAAAAAATTACTCCCTCCGTCCTGCAATAGATGACCCATTTGAAAATTTTCAATTTTGACCTAACTTACTTTGACCGTATTTTTCTACTAATATACAAAGATAAATAATATCATATAAGATGTCGTTAGATTTGTCTCGATGAGTATTTTTAAAATATCAAATTTTCATAATTTTTTCAAATATATTATTCAAGATATTTATGCTCAAAGTTATGCATTGACATGCGTAATAAGGTCAACTGTGTCAAGTATTATGGGACGGAGGGAGTATTAGAAAATGAGATGAAGGGCCAAAATTCGAGGAAGAAGAAGGTAAAATTGGAGAACACAAAAATCAGTTTTTTAAATGTGGGTGGGGTCGCACCTTCATTTTTAGGGTGAGTCTAGTCCATAATTGAATAAAACTATTTGAACAAATAAATATCAAATACACCATCCAGTCACTAATATAAGCAAAAGTTAACATTTTAGATTCATTCATTAAATAATGTATGTGGTCTATAATAAAGACTATATACATCATTAATTGAATGAATGCAAAATGTCAATTTTTGCTTATATTAGTGACCGGAGGGTGTATGTTTGTAGGGTGAGTCTAATATGGACCTAAAAAAATTGGTTCAATGATAAACATTTAACATTTTCAGCATTAAAATCATAATTTATAATAGTAAAAAATGGAAAACAAAAAAAATATAATAATAATTTATAATAGTAAAAAATGGAAAACAAAAAAAAAATATTTTCTTAAAATTTATATATAAAAAAAAAACTAGTAGATTTACATTTGGACTAGTTCATAATAGTTTTTTTTTTTTTTTTGTTGAAGGAACTAGTTCATAATAGTTGATTCTGTGTTTGAATTTTATTTCATAATTCATGATATTTTTTATTTTTTTAAAAAACAAATTTTATTTTAAAAATACAAGTCAAACAAAATTATATAAAAAAAACAATTTTTATGCAAAAATTATCACTTCTTTTTTTTTTTTTTTGACAAGAAAAATTATCACTTCTTATTATTTAAACAATGTCACAAGTGCATCTGTTAGTATTTTCTTTATTGAAATTGATGGTTTAATTTGATCCGTGAACAGATGTGCCTTTAAGATTACTCAAACGTTACAAGGATCTGCCCAAGGAATCATTATCAATATTTAAGTTCTACGTCCCTAATTTGCTAAGGGACTCATTATCATTACGAACCACATTCTCAAAACCTGAAGATTATCTCTATCAACCCTTACATGATAAATTCTCAAGCTTAAATGCATTGGCTAAAATGCCTTCAGCTTTCTCAAGTGGTACTCGATTAGGTTTTCTAGAACGGATCATCTACGACAGTAAGTTTTCGCACTTCTCTTTCTCTTGTTATCTATACTATATATCTAGAAAACTACCCATTTCAACACTTTTGGGTTGAACTTTTCTTTCAAAAAATCCATTTAATGATCAATACAAATAATACATGTAACAAATAAATAAGAACAAATTTATTTAAATATTAAAATAAAAGTGTAACAAACACAAATGTTCAGCTTATTTTTTGCTACCACCAAAAAAAAAAATACTTAATTTTTTATTATTCCAACTATACCTTTAAACAACAACTTTTTCTATAATAAAGATCGTTGTTGATGTCATAAAAAAAATGAATTTAGATTATATTTTTCTGTTAATATTTTTTGTTTCATTGAAATAGTTAATCATGGTTAGTTTGATTTGTTATAGTTTAAAACGAAAAAACATTTATATTTTTACTTTTAATCAAGATTAATTTCTTTTAAAAAAAACATCGTTCATGAATTTGAAATGTTAACGCAATATAAATAGTGGAAAGACGAGCACGTAAGTACCCGTCTTTTCGCTAGTATAATATAAAAAATGTTTTATGAACATTCAATATTCTCTATCTTTACAATATCTTGTTTCTTTTTTTGAGAGGATACAATACAATAACTTGTTGATCACATGCAAAGTTGTGATTAATTTAGTTGAGTATGCAGTAAATTTAGATCATATGTTTGAACGTGATCAACGTTGCGGGTGTAAACAAAAATTAAGTGTTTTTAAAGAATTAAAATAAATAACTTGATTATAAACATCAATTTAATATATATATATATTTTTTGTTGGAACATTGGTGTGATGTTGGAAGAAAAATTGAAAGGTTAAACACCAAGCAATTAAACTTTGATCTAATATTGTGTGAATTCAAAAAAAATAGAGTGTGTGTCCCACACACTAGTAGTGTTTAAATTGCGGTATTTAATTTTAAATACTTAATAATGATAAAAATAATAGTAATTATTAATTTTATTCGTGAATATCATTTTCCATAAATTTAGCTTATGGTGGTTGTGATTAGAATAAGAATAAGAATTCAATTGAATTTCAGGACCAACTCTTTCTTGTCTTTTGTTTACCATTAGGCCAATTCAATCCATGCCACCGAGGAACAAGACTAATACTAATGGCATGAAAAAACTATCGCAAAGATGATTTGCGATTCTCTAATCTCTCCAAGAATTAACATTGCTCTTCAAGATTTTGCATCGCTATTCAAGACTTTCCTTCAACGTATAACCCTTAACCGCCATGGCCGCACCTTGATGTAACCTATATCTCCATCCTCCTCTTCTATCCTTTCCCCTCTCTCATTGTGATTCAACCCTCTCTCCTTCTCCATTCTCTCGATTCTTTTCTTCTTGTGTCCTAAGATCAATTTGATCCTCTCCTTTGTCTCAGATCTTTTGATCTTGTCTGGTTTTCCTCCCTCACCTTTGGGTGCATAAGGGTAGTTGATTTAGGGTTGCATCCTTGGATGATTTACTGGGTTCTCTGGGTTTGATTTCCATCAGGTGATTGATCAGCACAATCACATAATCTTGTTTCTTCTTTATCCTATTTTTTTGGTCTTCTTGTTTTTTTTTTCCGTTGTTTTTATTTTTATCATCTTCCCCAATCGCAATCATAAGTTCTCATCAAGGCAACGAAATTCTACAAGAATCCCAATCTCCCACATCACAGAGCCCTGGTTCCAACGTTCAAAGACCATTCAAGATCCAAAAAATCCAAATCCCTCATATGGACTCAATTCTCCACTACTCTGCAACTCACAATCCTCATGGTATTGGCTCAAGTGGTGGGATGAACTTCAACAGCAACAGTCCTGCAAATCAACAGCACAATGACTATCAGCAATCTCCTCACTCAACTGAGAAACCAAATCAGACTCCAAAATCAACAAAAGAAGACCCTTTCTTTTACTATCAAGAGAGTCATGTTCAAGATAGTGTTAAATCATGTCAAAAAAAGTATGATTGGAAGATTCTTATCTGATAAAGCCATGCCCTTTCAACAGATTAACAATATATTAATGGGTATATGGAGTAACCCTGCTGGGTTCAAGCTAGTAGAAATTGAAGATAAATACTACCAAGTTGCTATGGAAAATGATGAAGACATTCAACGCATTTTGAAGGGGAGCCTGTGGATTGTTAGGAATGTTTGGTTTGTTGTCCATGCTTGGGATAGAAAGGTGGCTCCTAAAGACTTGAACTTCACCACTGTTCCCCTCTGGATTCAACTGTGGGCTCTCCCTCTCCACTGTAAATCAGAACACATGGGTAAGGCATTAAGCAGTCAGTTAGGGGAAGTTTTGGATGCTGCAATTTATGAGCTACCTGATAAATCAACTTTTGTCAAAATTAAAATCGTGTTTGTTGTCATCAATCCCATTAGGGCTAGGATGTACATTGGAAACCAAGTAGATGGAGTCAACTGGGTGGATTTTAGGTTTGAGAACATCCCTATGTTCTGTTTCCATTGTGGACTGGTGGGGCACATTGAGGAAAAATGATTGGAAAAACAACTGTGTTGTGCAGAAACTGGTGCAGAAAGTGTTAACCCCAGAGGTGCTTGGTTAAGGTCTAATAGTTATGGCAAAAGGATTGTGGAGACAAAAGAAAAGACATTCAGGAGTAACCCAAGGAAATCTCAAAGTGGTCGGCAATTTAGCCCTGTTTCAAAGGGCCTAATGGAGATGATGGCTGAGCTCAGAATGAACTCTGACCCTCAAAAGGAAGCTCCTCCTGGTCAGACAGCTAATAACGAAGACAGGCAGAAGAAGAGTGGGTCTGAAACTGGTGGTAAACTGCAAAAATGACAACTCAAGAGGAAGTCTGGTGCTACTGCTGAGATCTTAGCTAACTCCTAAGAGGAACAAATGATGATGGCAGGCCTTATTGATAAGGCCAGCCAAGGAATATGAAAATTCTTACCTGGAACTGCAGAGGGTTGGGCAACCCTGATGCAGTTAGAGCCTATAAAAAGCTCATAAGGTCCAACTGCCCTGATGTGGTGTTTTTAATGGAGACTAAACTCAAAGATTCTGATCTTAATGTTGCTAGTAAGTTGTGTCTTGGCCACCTTCAGAATCACTTCATTGTGAACTGCAACACTGAAGGTGGAGGTAGGTCAGGTGGTTTAGCTTTAGTGTGGCATAATGATGTAAATCTTCACATTACCAATCATAATAAAATGCTTATTGATTTTTATGTCTTGGATAGCCTTAATAATAATACTTGGTATGCTTCTGGTCTTTATGGGTACCCAACCCAAAGCCAAAAATATCTCACTTGTGAAACTATTAATCATCTCCATAATAGTTATCATAATAAAAAATGGCTTATGTTTGGTGATTTTAACATGTATGTTAACAGTTCTGAGAAACTAGGAGGAAAAAATATGGATTATAAGCACTGTACTCTGTTCCAGTCCACCCTTAATCAACGTGATATGCTAGATCTTGGGTATCATGGTAATAAGTTCACATGGGCTAATAATCAAGAGAGTTCTTATCATATTAAGGAAAGACTTGATAGATACTGTGCTAATCCTTTATGGATTAATTATTTTCCTAGATTCACTAATTACCATCTTTTAAGATTTACTTCTGATCACTCACCCATTCTTCTTGAGTTTTGGGATAAGTTTACTTGCAAACATAGATTCTCTAAAAAGAAAAAGCTTCTTAGGTTTGAAGAGTTATGGAGTCATGACAAAGAAAGATTTAGCGTTGTTAAAAACAGCTGGAACTTAACTATTGGTGATACTCTCCATAAGAGTAAAATGGTACTGCACCAGCTTAATGAATGGAGGCAGCAAAAGTTCGGAGACATCCCTAACAAAATTAAGCATCTCCAGGATAGGCTATGTAGATTGAAAGACCAAATTCCTGACTCTGACATGAAGAAAACTATTATGGAAACTGAAAAGAACCTTAATGAAGCTATGCTACAAGAAGAAGTTTGGTGGGCTCAAAGGGCTAAGACACAATGGCTCAAATATGGGGACAACAACACCAAGTTCTTCCATTTCAAAGCCAACCAAAGGAAGAAAAAGAACACCATCTACACTATTATGGATAATCAGGGAGTGTCTTGGCAAGATGAACTTCATATTCATGATACTTTTATTAATCATTTTCAAGACATTTTCTCAACCTCTAATCCTATTGATGTGCATAACAACCTTGATGTTATTAAAAATAGAGTTTCTCTAGACATGTTGGGTGACCTCAGTGCAGATTTTACCCCAGAAGAAGTGGTATCTGTCATAAAATCCATGAAAGGTACCTCTTCTCCTGGCCCTGATGGGTTGCCAGCCATTTTTTACCAAACCTACTGGCATCTCATCAGCAATGAAGTCACTCAATATGTCCTGCACATCCTTAATCATGGAGGTGACCCCTCTGCTATTAATCACACCTATATTACCCTTATTCCTAAGATCAATAGTCCTAGTCAACCTTCAGACTACAGACCTATTAGCCTCTGTAATGTTATTCTTAAGATTGTTACTAAGACCATAGCTAATAGAGTTAAGAGAATTCTTCCCCATGTCATCTCTGAGCACCAAAGTGCTTTCCTATCCAGCAGACTTATCACTGACAATATTCTGATAGCTTTTGAAGCTTTCCATAAAATTTATAAAACCAATAATAAAAGGAAAGGTCTGGTTGGTATCAAATTAGATATGGCTAAAGCCTATGACAAGATTGAGTGGAGCTTTCTCAATAAAGTGCTTTTAACTATGGGTTTTCCTAATAATTTAGTCTCTACTATTATGAATTGTGTCACCGCTGTTTCCTTCTCTATTTTGATCAATGGCCAACCCTCTAACAAATTTACTCCTCAAAGAGGGTTGAGACAGGGTGACCCTTTCTCTCCCTACCTATTTATTCTTTGTGCAGAGGTTCTCTCTGGACTTCTCACTAAAGGTCAAACTAATGGGAACTTTCAGGGTATTAATATAGCCTCCAATGCACCCCCTATTTCTCATTTGTTTTTTGTTGATGACAGTTTACTCTTTTGTAGATCTGACCCTAAGGAGGCCAAGTTCATTATGGACACCCTCCAACTATATCAAAGCATATCTGGCCAGAAAGTCAATTTAGACAAGTCTGAAATGGTTTTCAGTCCAAGGATCAGTGACAATGCTAAAGGAGCCTTTCATGCAAATCTCCCTATTCTTATAACAAATAAAATCACTAAATATTTGGGCTTACCTACTCATTTTGGTAGATCCAAGGTGAATGATTTCAACTACATTATGGATAGAATCTCTAAGAAGCTAAAGGGTTGGAAGGAGAAAAACCTATCCTTTGCAGGCAGAAGTTTTCTTATCAAGGCTGTTGCTTAAGTCATTCATGTTTTTGTAATGAGCTGTTTCCTTCTTCCCCAGGAAATTTGTGATAGAATTGAGAGAGCTGTTTACCAGTTTTGGTGGGGAAGTAAGGGAGAATCCAAGAAAATCCATTGGGTTAAAAAAGAAAAACTTCTAAAGTCCACTATGGAGGGAGGTTTATGTTTTAAATGCCTCAAAGACTTTAACCTGGCCATGCTAGCTAAGCAAGTATGGAGGCTGCATACTATCCCAAACTCTTTGATTTCTAAACTGTTCAAAGCTAGGTACTATCCCAACTCTGATATACTTCAAGCTAATATAGGAAATACACCCAGCTATGCTTGGAGAAGCATCCATCAAGCCATAAGGATCATCAACAAAGGGTGCTGCTGGAGAGTTGGAAATGGAGCTTCCATTAAAGTATGGGAGGATAGTTGGCTACCCCATCAGAATGGGCACAAGATTATTACCCCTGCCTCATCTCACCAGAACATTAGATTGATCAAGGATTTAATTCTACCTGATCCCATTAGATGGAATAAGGATCTTATTGACAACATTTTTCTACCCTTTGAAGGGTTACAAATTCAACAACTCCTTCTCTCTCATACAGAATCCAATGACTCTATCACGTGGATGTGGTCAGATAATGGAGATTACTCAGTAAAATCTGGTTATCAAGCCATTCAATTTTGGCGAAACAACAAGGATCAAGGAACCTCTAACTCTGGGGTTATGGACACAGTTTGGAAGAAAGTGTGGGGAATGGATACCATCCCTAGACACAAGGTTTTAATTTCGAGAATTATCAACAGGGCTCTTCCTATCATAAGTGACCTCCAGAAGAAGGGAATTAGGTGTTCTCTTCTTTGTCCTCGCTGTGAGGCTAGTACTGAAACCATTAACCACCTCTTTCTCAACTGTGAATACTCTAAAAGGGAACTGTTTAGGTCTCAACTTGGGATCTATCCTCAGACCAATAACACCATGGATTTTATTGAGTGGCTAGTAGCGTTCATAATTAAACATGACAGATCTACTATTGCTACTCTAGCTGCTCTCCTATACAGCATATGGCATGCGCGTAATCAAAGGGTATTTAAAGATAAAATCATACCTGGAGAAGTTGTTATTCAACGCGCATGCAACACCATCATATGCTTCCAATAAGCCAAAGCGCTAGTTCCAGATCTAGATCAATCTCATCCATGCAACAACTCTCGCTCCCAACACCACACCAGCAAGCACGCTCCAGACCCTCGGATCACTTCATCTTTGTCCTCGCGATCTGTTGTCCCAGCTCGAGCTCCTGAAAAGGCTAAATGGGTTAAACATGTGCATGGTTTTATCAAGGTAAATAGTGATGTTAGTCTTGCCTACCATGATCATTGGGGAGCTGGTGTTATTGCTCGATCTGATACCGGTGTTGAGATAGCTGCTTGTACAAAGCTTCGCCCTGGATTCAAATGTGTGTGCACAGAAGAGGCTTGGGGGATGTACCAGGCAGTAAAGTTTGCAAGAGATCAAGGGTTTAGATGTGTTCATTTTGAAAATGACAATCAGAGAGTTATTCGTTTACTTCAAGGATGAGAGGAAGAACAAAGGTCTTACTTGGGATCTCTAATTCAGAGTATTAAGTCTTTGTTACCCTCCTTTAGTATGTATATCTTTACTCATCTAAAAAGAAGTGGTAATTAATTGGCCCATTGTTTGGCCCAATTAGCAACCACTGGTCCTAATCACGTTTGGCTGGAAAATGTCCCAGCCCAAGCCGACAATCTGTATTTTGCTGATTTAATTTCTTAATGAAATCTAGTCTTTATTCAAAAAAAAAAAAATCATATTTTTCCTTTATTCAAATCCAATGAGTTTGTTTCCTCCACTTTTGTGGATTTATTTGTTTTTTTATCTTATCCACAAATGTTGTTGAACTGATTCTCTTTTGATCTTATCCATTAGAGTAAATGTTGTCGCATTTTTTGCTAAAACAATTACAAAATTTCTATATAAATAGAGGACTCCACTCAGTTCAAAAATCACACCAAAAAGTTTCAATTAAGTTGTCGAAATTAAACTCTTCTCCCTCCAGCTTGTGTTGACGAGTTATTCTTCTCCGCATCTCCTTTTTCTGTCCCATCAGAAATAAGATTGTTCTTAAGACCTTAGTCCCTATTCGGTATAATGTCCCTTCGAAATTAAGAAAGGTCTTAAAAACATAGTCCTTTCGATAATGTATGTCCCTTCGGAATAAAGAGTACTTTTAAGATCATAATCCCCTTTGAAAAAATAATGTCCCGTTGGAATTAAAAATGATAATATTCTTTCAATATTTTTCTACTTGAGTAGAAATTAAAAAGTCGAAATGGTGGAATCACTATATTTGAGTTGTCGTAGTGCCATATTGATATTTGGAGAACTTAAAGTTAGAATGGTGGTAACACCATATTTGAGTGGACTCAGCACCATAACAGAATGATAACAATACCATATTAAAGTGATTCCAGTATTAAAGAGCGGTCTTAGTACCATATTTGAGGGTGTAAATCTCGAACGATTTTCTATAGTGCAGTAGTTAACCGCACAGTTGTAGTTTGACTTGTTTTATCCTAGAGGCAGCGTGGTTGATAGTCTGTCTTGCACAACTTTCGGCAGTGCCACAAAACGTCTTAAAGAGAGGACATAGTCGTGACTCAACCTAGTAACAACTTCGGTAGATATTCTTTTCTTTTTTTTTTTTTTAAAAAAAAGAATTTGAAAATTCAAATACAACTTTTTGAAAATCCAAAAACAACAAATTTAAGACGTTTCGATCTGCTATGTCTACCGAAGAAATTATTTATTGAGGTTTCGTTGTCCTTAAAGGCAACAAAGATAAATCAAACTATAAAAATACATCTTATGACTGAACATGACGAAGTGCTTGTTATAAACAACAAACACTGTGAAATCCACATCTCTTTTTTTTTTTTTTTTAAAGTGTGAAGTTAATTGTGGGTAATTATAAATGTCCTTGGTTATATCAAATCCCCAATTCCATGATGTCGTTGCTTCTTCTTGTGTTAGGCCGGACGTTATGATCGGGGTTCGAACCCCGACACCTCCACTTGTGTGTGTGAGTTTATAATGGCTTTGTCATTTCGTCTACCAACCAAAAAATAAAAAATAAGCATACGGTTTTTTTTTTTATTTTTAAGTTGTGATTTCGGATCATTCATACATGTTGTTTTTAAGATTTGTCATTACAGTAGAAGTGAAAATAGAAACTATGGACAAATTGCAGCTACTTCACTTAAAAAACGGTAACAAAAAAATTATGCTTCTACGATGTTGATAGTTCAAGGCTCCAAGTTAAGCGCAACAACGTTGTTAGAATATTGAGCACCAGCGATGAACCATAGACCCATCGAGCCACTAAAGCTTGATGTGCGGATTATACAAGTGTACTAAATCGTTTACCAAGTAATAAAGTGATAAATAGAGTATCGTTGTCACAGTGATTGTCGTTTCGTCCAAACAATTCCTGTTACTTATTTTTGTAAGTTGACGGTACAAAAGATAAAGGGTTAGAAATGTTGCAATTTTTATCTGTTTACAACAGAGCAAGTTTACATGTTTTTGGTTGCAGAAAAGTAAGCAGCATTTAGTATTCTTCGAATCCCCCTGTCTATATTGTTGGATATTAAATAACCGTAGTGTCGCGTTTATTTATCTTAGGTAGACAATACAAGTGATGAGGTCGTTGAGACGTTACTAACCTACTTTGGTTTATTCCTCTGATGGCTAACTGCACCTGCTGATCGCACGGTGATCCTTACATGAGGGATCTTACTAATTCAAAGGTAATTGAAACATAAACTTTAATTGGTTTTCCAGTGTTTCCCAAGGCAATGAAGACCAATGTTCCCTTAGGCCTGTCCATCTATGAATCTCAGGACACTCATAGCACAATCTCTCTACGCTTACTTAGTAGTTACACAAACAGACAACCCTAATCTACGTCTACCTTACTAAGGGTTTCAAGAGAATGGTTCTATTAGGCTACAACTTATTTCTTTTAGCCAGGCATTTGTTTCCCTAATAACTAACCAGTTACATCCTAGGTTCGGTAGGGCACCACCCAGTCTTAATAGTTTCACATACTAAGGCTCTGTTTGGTAAAATTAGCGGATAACTGATAGCTTATAGCTTATAGCGGATGACTGATGACTGATAGCTTATAGCTGCTGACTGATAGCTGACAAGCTGATTAAAGTGTTTGGTAAAACTAGCGGTTCAACTAACTTATAAATGTAAAATGACATAAAAGAACATTCTTAATTCATCATAAAGTCTATATAAATTAATATTTAAGTATTTAGAATTAATAAACTTATACTAACTTATTCTTAATTTATAAGGTCTGACTAATAAAGAAAAGAAATAAGCTCAAACATGTAACAAAAAAAAACTAATGTAACCAACAAAAAAAAAAAGCTCAAACATTGATTGTTAGTTGGTTTCCTAAAAATAAAAAATGATTGTTAGTCGCTGTTACCAAATGAATATAATACTCGTGCAGTTGGACCCAAAAATGAAAAACTCGCTGCCAATTCGTTGGTACCTTTTACGGGAAGATGAAAAAATAGAGGGTAAAATTGGATTTTAAATTAAATAATAAGGGTAAAAATGGAATAAAAGATGATAAACTATAAGCCATAAGTTCAAACGCTACTTGAAATAGCGTCTGAGAAATAGTTTATAAGCTCGTGGTGAAAAAACATTACCAAACATAGTTTTTTTGGTCAAACGAGTTTATAAGCTATTCGCTATTCGCTATAAGCTCGTTTTTTGGTCTTACCAAACATACCTTAAGTACTTACGGCTAGGGTCAACTCTCTTTCTGTATCTTTCACTAGTTAATAATCGCTTACTTCCTAGACATATAGTTATTAGTAAAAGAATATAAATATCAAGATATAAGCATGCAGTTAATGATAGCAATATTAGGCCCTGTCACAACTTAAGTATCTAATCCAAGGTTGAACCTATCCAAAAAATAAACTATTTCCTAATAAAACTTTATAGCGAACAAAAAATAAATAAAATATAAACGACATTAAATTAAATAAATATTCAACAAAAATAAATAAAGGTTCATCATAGAACTTTAACCTAAAAAGATTTAGTTACACATGGTAATTAAAAATAAATTACTAAAGATAAAAACATACCCTAGAAAATCAAGGAGAAGATAAAAATTCTCCCAAAGCTCCAAAGTTGCCTTCCTCTTGAACTGCACAGTTTTGAACGAGAAATTCTAAATGAGAAAGGCTGTTATATTTATAGTGAGAGTTTCTACCTGTGTTTGAGCTAAAAATGCGGGCTTTACCCAAAATAAAAGCAGGAAAAAACGCTTGTTCCCCCACATTTTCAGATGCACGGGGCACATCTCCAGCATGCCTAGCGCATGAGAGAGAGGTGCCCTAAGCGCATGACTAATGCCCTAGGCGCATGGATGCTTCTCCCATGTGCTAGGCGCATGGTATCTCTTCCTGGGCCCAAATTCTCCGATTTTCCATCGTTTTAGATCTTCGTCTTCAAATAACTTGCCTCGGAACTAGGGAATATATTTCCTCCATGTTGTAAGTCTTCTGAGGCCTCTTGAATCTTCATTCTTTGTTTCCTTGAATCTTCACAATTCTTTGGATGTTCTGATTTGCCGATTTGCATGATTTCTTCGTGAATTACTTTAAAAACCCCTAAAATTGCTATGTTTCGGAAAAACTAGAATTACAGACTCAAATATAAAAAACATTACAAAAGTCCTGAAATCATAGACAATCGTTCTAATACTCCTCCTTTTTGCTGCTAAATCCTACTGAAAATAACTGAAAAAACATGCTAATAATAATTTAAGATGACCTGTCATTAGTAGGATACAAATATAAATGAATAGTATTTGATGACACACACGTCAAATATCTTTTTCTCAAAAGACTAAATCATTTTATTATCAATTTCTTTATTATTATTTGAAAGAAAAAAAAAATTGATGTGTATGCGCCAAATACTATTTATTTGTGTTTGTAACCATGGTAAACTTTCCCATTGCACAATGTCATCACGTAGTTGTTGATCAACTTTCTTAAAGAAATATATCTTCTTTTGGCTATTAATCCTTTGTCCCGACGGGACATAAGATATCATGACAATTCATGATACAATGAGCCTTTCCCTCAAAAAAAAAAAAAATGATACAATGAGCCTGGTCATTATTGTCTTAGAACAACCAATTGATAAATATTCCCTCCGTCCCAAATTATAAGCAAAAAAAAAAATCGCACATTAAGAAAACTAAAACATACTCCCTCCGGTCTCAAATATAAGAAAATATTCCTTTTTTAGGTTCATTGAATAATTAATGTATCTGTTTTACAATGTAGACCACATACATTAACTACTCAATGAATCTAAAAAAGGAATATTTTCTTATATTTGAGACCGGAGGGAGTAAGAATTTGGAGTATAGTTTTTTGTGTTTTCTTTGGAAAAAGTTTTATAGGAAGATGTAAAAACAATTTTCATTGACTATTGGCTATGGAAAAAATGAAAGAGAGAGAAAATTGAATGTAATTTTGTAGGGACTAAAAACAAAATTCTGAATATTTATAGGGACCATTTACTTAATTAACCCTTAATTTTATGAGAATAAACAAAAGTTTTTCTTGGAAAAGAGATTTTTTTAAAAAACAAGATTAAATAGGATAAAACTTTGTCTTTTTTGCTTATATTTTGGGACAAAGAAAATGAGTTTTTTTTGCTTATATTATGGGACGGAAGGAGTATAATTAATCTACAAGCGTTTCTGCACTTTTTTTTTTTAGCAAAAAGCGTTTCTGCCCTTAATAATATTAAAAAAATAATTAAATAATAAAATATTTTTTGTGAGTTTATCTCAGTTGGTAGTGACAATACATAATATATGTAAGGTCCGAAGTTCAAACCCCGATCACTATAAAAAAAGATTAATATTTATATTGACGGTGCAAGATTATTTTACACATGAATCTAATCATATCACATATAGTAGTGACATTGTCTTATGTTTGTTCCTAAAATATCTATATGATGATTTGATTGAATACATATGATAATATTTTGATGTATATACATTAAATTCATAATAAATATTTGACATATGTTGCATGCAGATTTGAGCGTGGAAAGGAAATTCAGTGACAATTATGGTATTCCCGGCAATACGAACTTCGTCCAAATTGTAACACGCGTTGCACATAAAAGACCACATTCCGCAGGCTGGTTCTACCTTGGCAGAAAGGTTTGGCTTTTTCGTTTTTCAGGTACGTTGTGTTTTTCGTCTTAGAAAATTTCGGGCTTATACATCACATATTAATAATTAGACTTAATTGTATTTTTAACTGAGTGAATAGGAAAAAAAAAACCTTGGAAATCGTAACTTTCGTTAAAACCTTCCGACTTTCAAGAAACTTCAAAATCTCCCTGAAATTGATAAACGTTAGTCAATTATCCCCTCCGTTTGTTTTGATTGTTAAACCCTATGATGTGGCTGTTAACTGTACACGTGACACCTCCACACGGGCTGGATGTCATGCCATGTCACAGGGGGTAATGAACTATTTTTTAATTATTTTTTGCTTTTTTTGTCAATTTTTTGTTGTTGCTTTTTTTTTTTTTGTCTAAAATTGGTGTGATTATAAAAATAGGCAAATAACCCCCTCAAATTTATCACTTATATGCAAATATCTCTCGCAAATTTAAAATTTATGTAGGAAATACCCCCTTAAATTTAAAATTTATATGCAAATATCTGTCTCAAATTTAAAACTTATGTACAAATACCCCCTTAAACAATGCTTGCACATTATCATGGTGATCGACACAACCATGAATACAACAGAGATGTTGGTCTTTATGAACATCACACTAAGACGGTTAGACCGCTCCCACATTTCATAAAGATCAACATCTTCCTGAAGGATAGCTTCGGTAACTGGAGTTGGTTCGTCTTTCCGAATAGCATAATCAATATCCATCCACCCTAAGTGAAGAAGAATTTTCTCCTTCCCCACTTTATAATTTTCACCCCTTAGTTCGGGAATTTCACACTTAAAATCAGAAAAATTGAGTAAATAGACAAAAAAAAAAAAACCCCCCGAAATTGTAGCATTCGTCAAAAACCCCCCTGACATTTAAGAAACTTCAAAAAACCCCCTAAAATTGTTAAACGTTAGTCAATTACCCCCCTCCGTTTGTTTTGGCAGTTAAACCATATGATGTTGCAAGTAAATGTACACGTTGCACCTCCACATTGGCTGAATTTTATGCCACGTCATAGGGGGTAAATGACTTTTTTTTTTTTTTTTGCTTTCTTCATCTTCTTCCTTCTACTTATTCATCATCTTCAACATCACTTTCATCAATGTTCATAAAAAATGCAGAATTTGTTTTAAGAAACAACAACTTATCAACAACATCATCATCATCTCATTACTTCACCTCCAACCACAATCAATGTCCATGATCCTAAACAATTTCAAGGTTTTCATCATCAAGGTTGGCACATTCTTTAGAAATTTCCTCTGCAAAATAATTGACAGCATGCAAAAAAAATATATGGTTGTTTACATTACTCAATAATTAACAGTATACAACATCACAACCACTTTGATGGTGTAAGTCTTCTGAATAGAGATGTTAGGCTTAGGGAACTGATGTAAGATTTTTCCTACACGTCATATAACTATGTACACGTGAGTATATATAGGATCGTTTCCACAGGGAGTTACGTTTAATCATAAGCATTTACACAATCGTTCACATTAAGGGTTTGGATATAATTTGTTTGTTTGCAACACTATATCCATATTTGACACTAAAGTAAAAACGAGAGGGGATCGAACTATTTCGCTTGCGGTATAAGATAACGAGCAAGCATAACAGCAGCAATCTCTCGATCGATTAACAGACTCTAGCTTTATAACCAATATTATTACAATCATTTCTACAATATCCTTCGTGTCCAAAGTGACATCGTTATTTCTAGGTTATCGTTTAAACATTCGTGTCCAAATTCCTTAAACGATAACAAAGTCGATCGGATAACTTAATCGACCGTGTCCAGCCTGATTAAGCATCCGAAAGCATTAAAATCTTGATTAAAAGTAATTATCAAAGGTTTACAAACTTGTCAAGAGTGATATAACATAAGATAGATTGTTATTCTAGTTCTAGATTCAAGAGTTTGTGTCCAAATCATCTTGAATCTCTTTGAAAGCATTAAAAGCAAGAATAACAACAATATTGAATCATATAGCTAGAACCATATATATTAAAAGATCAAAAGATTACATAATAGCTTGATTGTTACCTCAATACTACAAAGAAGGTTAGTTACATATAGACATGTAAACTAATGCAAGGAATGAAGGAAAGATGAAGATTCCATGCCAAGATCCTTGATGTCTCAATGAATCTAGGGTTGAATCTACTCCTTAATCTCTTGCTTTGTGTTTCTCTCTTTGAAATAGCTCTAACCTCTCTCTAGAAATGTGTAAAATGTTTTCAATGGAATAGTGAATACCTAAAAGAGAGGTAAAAATGCTATTTAAATGGCCTGTGTTTTTGCACCTGCGCTAATAGCGCAACTCACGCTAATAGCGTGGTAAGGCGGCCTATAATCTGGCCAATGGGAGCCTGCCACGTTGTTCTTGCCCTGCTGCTACGCTCCAGCCACGCTAATAGCGTGGCTCTCTGGAGCATTTACGCTAATAGCGTGAAATACGCTAATAGCGTAGCTCTTCAAACCCAGCTTCTGCTTCCACGCTCCAGGTACGCATATAGCGTAGCTCTCTGGACATTGTACGCTAATAGCGTGAAATACGCTAATAGCGTAGCTCTTCAAGAGTACTCCAGATCCACGCCCCAGGTGCGCTAATGGCGTATCCCTCTGGCATTGGGCATTTCTTCATCACGCCAATAGCGTAGGATACGCTAATGGCGTAGCTTCTTGAACTTTGACATTTCTTGCTCCTTGCTTGTAATTTCCTGCACAAAAAGGGTAGACTAAGGCTCAAAAGCATAAATGACATATTAACACAATATTTGGAGTTTTCCATAGAGAATCTTGCAAAACAAGTCACTAAAACGACTAAACTCCTATGCGAAATATATCACTTTTAAACACTTATCAAACTCTCCCCAACTTGGCTTTTTGTTTGTCCTCAAACAAATCAATTGAAAAGAAAACTAACAAGGCTTTGGACAAGGTTTTCAACATGGTGTCAAACAATTCAAAACAAAAATAAACAAATGGTGATTCAAAAATGATCGCGTGGACAAGCATGAAGTCCTCCGCTACTCTAGGTTCAAACTAAGAATGCGACAAATGTCCTAAGCACAAACTATACATCATAAACTTCAAGACGTAAACATAACTATCTATGAACCACACCTAACACACTTCTAAGAAAGTAAATGCAATATAATGATAACAATGAATGAGGTAATGAACACACATCCAACAATCATGCTAACATCCTATTTAAGTTAGGTGTCCATCCAAATATCGTCTCAAAAAGCATAAAAGCATGGATCAAAAGGTCTTGCAAGGGTTATAACTTGGCCGGGCTACAAAAGAAATGTCATATGTGGGGCAATTGATCAGAAAGCCTATCAAAGAGGAACATTTTTTTTTTTTTTGTATCACAACTTGAAATCCATATACTTCCCTACCAAGAATTAAAACCTTTGGTGATTAACAATCAAACTTATAACCTTGACAACTTATTTTATTTTTGATTTTTCACTTTCTTTTTCTTTTCTTTTCTTTTCTTTTTCAAATGTACAATTTTTTTTCCTTTGATTCAATGTTGTCAGGTTATTTTACAACTTCACCAGAACTTAACATATAATGCCTCCTTTTTCTCCCCAACTTGAATACAACAAAAACTCTAATTGAATGTTCCCCTATCCTAAGGCAAGGGACAAAGTACAAAAAGGTTAAGGGTTCAACAAAGTAAAAATATCAAAGTCCTATAAGATTCAACCATGAACTGGATTTTTGAAAAATTTCAGGCAAATTCAACAAGCATTGTGCTTATGAATATTGACAGTTCATGTTTGAGGACTTGATTCATTAGGCTCGGATTGGGGTATCAGATACTCGCTCTTCTCACAGGTAGGCTTTATGTGGTCAAGTAGGTTACTCTCAATTCAAAAAGTGCCTTGATCCTTTCCATGCTTTCAAACAATTCAAAATAATTATCAGATTTAACATAACTAAAACAAGTTAGACAGTGATTATTGGTCTCCAGCATATATACAACAGATTGAAGCTACCTCACATTTATGTTAAGTACTAAGTGGTTCAAAAATATTTATGTCTATGAAAAGAATTAAATGATATATATTTTGTGCAAAGTACAAGTTTCAAATTCTTATTAAAAACCTAGAATAAAAGAAAACCAATACCTTGGCCTTACGCTTTATCACAAGTAATATCATTATCACTCACCTGCTTTTGCTCAAACATGGCTCCATGGAGCACTTTAAGATTTATTGTTCATGAGCAATTTTCTTTTGAGAGACACAAGCAAGATGTAAACAAAAATTTCATCCAAAGCATAAGTTATTAAACCAAAAAAACTAAGTTATTAAACCATATAAAAAGTAACAAAGTAACAAATCAAGCACTAAAAACCACAGTGCTTGAAGAGTACAAAATACAACCAAAATAAACAGATGTTCCAACATGAAATAAAAACATAGAGTTATAAAGCAAAAAGAAAAACATCACTAAAAATCCAACAGATCACTGATCATCCTCTCCAGCATCATCCATATCAAGATCCTGGTACACATCATCATCATCACCCACGACTCCAGCATCATCAGGTGTCGCCTCATCATCAACAGCATCAGCCACCCCCACATAAGGAGTTGGCCTGCCCTCAGGCCAATGAACATAAGCCTGGTACTGCTCAGGAGTCATCACCGGGTACTCAGCATTTCCCGGATGCATGTGAGCATTGTAGAAGTCCTGGTGTATGCCCATGTTACTCCTCCAAATTGCTTCATTCTGGTCCATCAAGAAGCTATTCTGGTCCCTCACGTACTGGTTATGCATCTGCTGCTCCAGCATAAAGGTCTGCAAACCTGAAAAGTCAAAAGAACCAGCACCCTCAGATGGGCCACCTTCATCATCAGAGAAATGGTATTGGGCTGCCCTCAGCTCTGATTTCTCCCAAGTGCGAATATGAGAGTCAGTAATGGCCCCCTCAATATCCTCATCATAAGGTCCAGTAATGGCCACTCCATTGGCCTTCAGCAATCCCATAATCAAACCCGGGTAGAACAGTGCCACCTTCTTAGCACCAGTGGCAACTTTCAAAGCCACAGCCTTCATCTCATTAGCAATGATGCGAGCAATATCAACAGGCACTCCTTTCATAATGCACCAGATGAGTGGTAGAACGGCTTTTGGAGCATCGGAAGTATGGGCTCTAGGTAGGGCATTGTGGACAAGGAATTGGAAAACTAAGCGGGCAGTAGCGGTCATCTCCTTGGTAAGTGCATGCCTAATCTCTCCCTTGTCATTTTTGACAAAGAGCCTACCCTTGTTCATTATATCACGCTCAATTTGCTGATATTTCCAATTTCCTTGAGCGTTTCTCTTAGCATAGGTACACAAGGTGGGCATTGTGGGGTCCTCAGATGGCTCAAGGTTTAAGGCATTTCCAAGGAAATCATTGATTGCATCCCTATCAAAAGGGATTTGCTTTCCTCGGACATAAGAAGTCCAAGAGAAAGTCTCAGCAAGGGCTGCGGGTGAGGCATCAGGGACAGCATTACAATAGAACTCCCTGATTAGGTCGGTGTTAATCTCAGTTGCGGGCACCAGGAGTTTGGTCCATTTGCGACCGGTAAAAATGTGGAGCATGTCAGAGTGTTCGCCACCCGGTTGAATGTCAAAGGTTTTCTCGTGCCAGGTTTTGTACTGTGCCATCTTCTTAAACCTGGCAGAGTGGGCAGGGGTGGGGAAACGGTTTGGGATTGCAGGTGCAGCAGAGGAAGAGGCACCTTTGCCTCTAGGACGTTTAGTCCCGGTAGTTTTTTCAACATTTTTCGGTGCCATCTGCAACAAAACCAGGAAACACCAACATATTGCATAGAAAATATTAGCACAAACTACAATTGGTCATTTAAAAATATCAAAAATTTTGAAAATCTGGGCAAGTAAGAAGATCTACGCTATTAGCGCCTGCCACGCTAATAGCGAAATTTTTCTGGAAAAGTTGCGCTATTAGCGTAATTTTCGCTATTAGCGTAGCTCTTCGTACCTGCAATTTTCAAATTTTCAAAATCTTTGTTCCTGCAATTTCTCAGCACAATCCAGCATATTTCAACCCTAGGTTTCATCCTATGTCTCTAAAACACAATAGAATCATGAAAAGGAATCAGAATCACAACATTGGCACACAAATCATTCAAAACCCTTATTTTTCAAATTTACAAAATGGGTCAAAATCAAAAGATGAATGTTTGTTGCATGTGGGTTGTGATTATTGTTCCTTTTCCAACTGTTATCAATGAAGAACAGTCTCTATTCACAAATCAAAACTCTAACCCTAACCTAACCATCTCTAATCATGTCAAAAGCATGGTTTTTTTTTTTCAAATTTAAGAACAAAGATAGGAAGAGAAGATCAAACCTTGTTAATGCAGAGAGAAGCAACACAAATGCAAGAAGAAATGATGCAAAAATGGATGCTTGAACCAAAATGAAAAGTGGGTTTGATTTCTAGGGTTAGGGAATGGGAGAGAAGTTTTGATGTGTGGTTATGAGATAATGGACAAATGAAACCGTAAAAGGGGAAAAAGAGGGGTTGTGGGAAGTTATGGGGAGTTAATCCCCTGGGCCCACAAAATTTTTTTTCTCCCACGCCAAACTCACGCCAATAGCGTGGCTCTCTGGAGCTCTCACGCTAATAGCGCAAATTTCGCTATTGGCGTGAGGCTTCAGGATCAGTTTTTCAAAGTCTTTCATTTCTGCTGTTAATGTATATGTACTACTACTATATGCAATAACCATAAAAATACTTACAAAACTGGGTGTGCCTCCCAGCAAGAGCTTGTTTTACGTCCTTAGCTTGACGCATTTTGAAGAGATCATGGCTCGATTAGTGAAATCGTCGTCAAACACCGATCAATTTCACCACCGAAGTAGGGCTTAAGCCTTTGCCCATTAACAGTCCAGTTGGCTTTGGTGACTGGGTCCTCAAGTTCAACAGCTCCGTACGGTTTGACCTCTTTAACCATGAAAGGTCCGGACCACTTAGACTTCAATTTGCCCGAAAACAACCTCAGTCTTGAATTGAAAAGTAATACCATTTGTCCCGGCATGAATTGTCTCAGAGTGATCTTCTTGTCATGATACTTCTTGGTCCTTTCTTTGTAGAGCTTTGAAGATTCATAAGCTTGATTTCTCAATTCTTCAAGCTCATGCATTTGAACTTTTCTTCTTTCACCGGCTTTCTCTTGATCGAAGTTTAGGAACTTCAATGCCCAAAAGGCTTTATGTTCGAGCTCGACCGGTAAGTGACAAGATTTGCCATAAACCATTTGGAAAGGAGTGAGGCCTATAGGAGACTTGTATGCAGTCCTATATGCCCACAAAGCTTCATCAAGTTTAGCCGACCAATCCTTCCGAGATGTAGAGACCGTCTTCTCAAGTATTCGTTTGACCTCCCGGTTGGAAACTTCGGCTTGTCCATTCGTTTGCGGATGATACGGTGATGCTACTTTGTGCTTGACTCCATAATGATCTAGGGCCTTGGCAAGTTGTGTGTTGCAAAAGTGTGACCCTCCATCACTAATGAGAACTCTTGGTGTACCAAACCGGGTGAAAATATTCTTCTTTAGGAACTTCACCACCGTCTTGCTATCGGCTTTAGGCGATGCTACGGCTTCCACCCACTTTGACACATAATCAACAGCGACCAAGATGTACTCATTTGAATATGATGAAGGGAAAGGGCCAACAAAATCTATACCCCAACAATCGAACACTTCCACTTCAAGGATGAGTTGTAGAGGCATCTCATTTCTTTTTGACATTGATCCGGTTCTTTGGCATTCATCACAATGCTTGCAATGTAAGTTGGCATCTTTGAATAGAGTTGGCCAATAGAACCCGGATTGAAGTACCTTTGTGGCGGTTCTCTCCCCGTTGAAGTGACCTCCATAGGGCGAATTATGACATTGCCATAGGATCTTCTTTGCCTCTTCATCATCCACACACCTACGCAAGAGATTGTCCGCTCCAATTTTGAACAAGTAAGGCTCATCCCACACATAGTGGTTAGCATCATGAAGGAACTTCTTGCGTTGTTGCCATTCAAAATCTTCCGGAATGAACCCGGTTGCTTTGTAGTTCACCAAGTCGGCAAACCACGGTCTCACATTGATAGCTAGCAACCGTTCATCTGGAAATTCTTCACGAACCTCCGGTTCATTCTTGGTTACCTCATTGTTTGTCAACCTTGAAAGGTGATCAGCTACAAGATTCTCCGTGCCTTTCTTATCCTTGATCTCTAAGTCAAACTCTTGAAGCAACAACATCCACCGGATGAGTCTAGGCTTTGAGTCGGACTTAGTAAGGAGATACTTGATAGCTGCATGGTCAGTATAAACAACAATTTTGGAACCGACAAAGTAAGAACGAAATTTCTCCATTGCATATACTATTGCAAGTAACTCTTTTTCAGTTGTGGCATAATTGATTTGTGCCTCATTTAAAACCTTACTTGCATAGTGAATGGCATGGAAAATTTTGTCCTTACGTTGACCCAAGACCGCACCAACAGCATAATCACTTGCATCACACATTAATTCAAAATTTAAATCCCAATTAGGAGCAATGATTATTGGTGCGGTGGTCAACTTTTCTTTTAAAGATTCAAATGCATCAAGACATTCATTATCAAAAACAAAAGACTTATCTTTGTTGAGCAAGTTGCTCATAGGCTTTGCAATCTTTGAGAAGTCTTTGATGAACCTCCGGTAGAACCCGGCATGACCAAGAAAACTCCGCACACCTTTGACATTTACCGGTGGAGGAAGCTTTCCTATGACATCGACCTTTGCTTGGTCTACCTCGATACCCTTAGCAGAAATCTTATGACCAAGGACAATGCCCTCGGTAACCATGAAGTGACATTTCTCCCAATTGAGCACCAAGCTAGTTTCAATACACCGCTTCAGCACGGTATCCAAGCTATTCAAACACGTATCAAATGACGAACCGAAAACTGAGAAATCATCCATGAACACCTCCATGCATTTTCCAATAAGTTTGGAGAAGATTGCTTGAACACACCGTTGAAAAGTTGCGGGTGCATTACACAAGCCAAATGGCATTCTTCGATAAGCAAAAATACCAAAGGGGCAAGTGAAAGCCGTCTTCTCGTGATCATCTGGATTCATGGCGATTTGATTGTAACCGGAGTAACCATCTAAGAAGCAATAAAAGGACTGACCGGAGAGTCTTTCAAGCATTTGATCCATGAAGGGCAAGGGGAAGTGATCCTTCCTTGTTGCTTGATTGAGTCTTCTATAATCTATACACATCCTCCATCCGGTGACGGTTCTAGTTGGGATCAACTCATTTTTATCATTAGTGATCACCGTCATTCCTCCTTTCTTGGGAACTACTTGAACCGGGCTTACCCAAGCACTATCCGAGATAGGATAGATCATGCCGGCTTCAAGTAACTTCACTACTTCCTTTCGCACCACCTCTTTCATGTTTGGATTCAAGCGGCGTTGCGGTTGTGCTACCGGCTTAAAGTTTTCTTCCATCATGATCTTGTGCATACAATAAGATGGACTTATCCCTTTCAAGTCGGATAACTTCCACCCTATCGCTTCCTTGTTGGCCTTGAGAACCTCTACCAACTTGGTTTCATCATTGATGGACAAGGAGCTACTAATGATCACCGGTTTTGTACCATCTTTCTCAAGAAAAACATACTTCAAATTAGATGGTAAAATTTTTAATTCTACCTTGGTGTCATCAACTTTGGCTTCTTCCTTGGATTCTTCTTTCAAATCTTCAAGTATGGCTTGATTAGGAAGAACCTCCTTCAAGGAATCTAGCTCCTTTAAACACTCTTCAATGGCACTTGCTTCGTCTTCATCAATAGCATTGAGTGCGTCCACCAAAGCACTCTCAAGGGGTGTTCTATTGTGCACTTGCTTCCGAGTAGTCAAGATGACTTCTTCGGTAGCATCCATTTTGAAACATGCACCCTTGTCTTTCGAGTACTTCAAAGCTTCTCGGATGTTGAAGGTAACCTCTTCATCATTTACCTTGACCTTCATGATATTATCATCAAGATCAATCATCATCCGAGCCGTTTGCATGAAATTCCTTCCCATTAAGATAGGCACATCCTCATCTTCTTCGACATCCATAACCACAAAATCAGCCGGAAAAATAAATTTGTCCACTTTTACAAGAACATCTTCGGCCATACCTAGTGGTTTTGCAAAGGATTTGTCGGCCAATTGCAACATCATCCTAGTCCGCTTTATACAAAGGTCACCAACTCTTTTGGCAACGGACAAAGGCATGAGATTGATGCTTGATCCAAGATCAAGTAGTGCTTTACCTACACGTGTTGTGCCAATAGCTACCGGTAGAGTGACTCTTCCCGGATCTTGCTCTTTCTTAGGCAACGTTCTTTGAATAATAGCACTACAATTGGCATCGATTTGGATCGTCTCTTCATCGTTGATTCTTCTTTTCTTGGAAAGGATATCTTTCATGAACTTCGCATAGACCGGCATTTGCTCCAAGGCTTCCGAGAATGGTATATCAATTTGTAACTTCTTGAAGAGTTCAAGAAACCTTGTGTATTGCCGCTCTTTGTCTTTCTTCGATGGAGCATGCGGGTATGGTAAGCGTTGAGCCACCACTTGCTTCTCAACTACTTGTTTCTTCCCTTTATCTTTCCCCACATCTATCATCTTCCTCTCCATCTCTTCTTGTTCTACTAGATCTCTTTTTTGATTTTTTTCTTTTTCAACTAAAACATCTTTATTCTTTATATACACTTCCTCCTCTATCTCTACACTATCCTCCTCAAACAACTTTTTGTCCTCCTCAATGACAACTTCATCATCCTTCTCTTTAACAACAATATCATCACCTACCCCTATACCTACTACTCTCCCACTCCTTGTAGCTATAGCTTTTAACTACTATGCCTTGTGGTGCTCCTTAGGATTTGGTTGAGTGTTAGCGGTGAAAGCTCCACCTTGCGGAGGACCTTGAGCCATTTGTTGAGCTAACTGACCAACTTGCGTTTCAAGGCCTTTGATGGACGCGTCGGTGTTTTTCTGGTTAGCCATGGACACTTGCATGAATTGTTTCAAGACCTCCTCGGTGCTTTGGGAATTATTTGGTTGTTGGGGGTTATTTGGTGGTGGATTTTGGTATTGATTGTTGTAAGGTTGTTGGTAGTAGTTTGATGGTGGATATTGATAGTTATTGTTGTACGGTGTTCTCCAAGGTCTTTGGTAGTTTTGATTGGCCGGATACCTTCCTTGAGAATTGGAAGTACCCGGATTTTGGGATTGTTGTGAGGTTCCGGCTTGATGTGGTTGGTTAGGCCTTTGTTGGTTTCCCACATAGTTGACCTCTTCCTCTTCAAATGAACCGGGTTCGGGACAATAGCCGGTTGGATGATCCCCCGTACATAGTCCACAAGTATAGACTTGAGCGGTTCCTCCTTCTTGCTTGAGAGATTCAAGAATTTGTTTAGGCAAAGCTTTCATCTCCTTTTGCATAGCTTCTACTTGTTGAGTGAGAAGCTTATTTTGAGCTAAGACCGCATCATTTGCCTCAAGTTCAAGAATACCGGCTTTCCTTTGATTAGGATTCCGATTGTGAGAAGATTTTCTTGTGTTGAGCGCCATTTGGTTGATGATTTTGACAGCATCAGCTGGGTTTTTCATAGCAATAGAACCTCCAGCACTTGCATCTAGCATCGTCTTGGACATATCTTGAAGCCCTTGACGAAAAAGATATAGTTGCATTTGGCTATCAAATCCATGCTTTGGACAATTCCTTAGCAATGATTTATAGCGCTCCCAAGCTTCACAAAGAGTCTCACTTTGGCCTTGAGCAAAAGTTGTAATTGAAGTTTTAGCCTCAAGATGCCTATCCTCCGGAAAGAACCGTTCTTGAAATGCTTTCTCTAACTCACCCCAATTTTCCATCAAAGAAGTTGGTTGATCAAGATACCACTCCTTAGCCTTCCCGATCAAAGAATGAGGGAACAATTGCACAAACACACCTTCTTCCTCATCTTCTTTCATACCAAGTGTACCGGCGGTAACATAAAAGTTGGTTAAATGCTTATATGGATCCTCATGATCCATACCGGTAAACTGGTTATGAGTAATCAAGTTAATCAACCCCGACTTCAGCTCAATTGACTTGGCATGACGATTGCCAAGATTAGCTAGCCTCCTCGGACTAATCCACATAGGTAAAGCATTCTCATTATCATTTTCCTGAGCCATGACTACTTCTTCTTCACTCTTCGGAGATGAATGTGGTGAAGAATGTGAAGAATCACCAAGTGAAATAGTATGCACCGAACCTGACGGAGAAGGAATAAAAAGTAAAGATTCCGGCTGAGCCAGCCTGGCTAATCTCCTAGCTTCCTTTGCTTGCTTTCTAAGTAACCTAGCAGTTTTCTCAATTTCTGGATCAAATTGTAGGTCTCCTTTATCAACGGTACCTCGCATAAACAAAGTTCACCAAGACTATACCAGGTGGTTAGCATAAAAAATAATGAATGACATAAGTGTATAAGTATATGCATGAAAGAATTTTGTGCAAAATTGACTTAACATGACAAAATTGTTTCAATACTTATGATAAAAATTTCCGTTACTCCCCGGCAACGGCGCCATTTTGATGTAAGATTTTTCCTACACGTCATATAACTATGTACACGTGAGTATATATAGGATCGTTTCCACAGGGAGTTACGTTTAATCATAAGCATTTACACAATCGTTCACATTAAGGGTTTGGATATAATTTGTTTGTTTGCAACACTATATCCATATTTGACACTAAAGTAAAAACGAGAGGGGATCGAACTATTTCGCTTGCGGTATAAGATAACGAGCAAGCATAACAGCAGCAATCTCTCGATCGATTAACAGACTCTAGCTTTATAACCAATATTATTACAATCATTTCTACAATATCCTTCGTGTCCAAAGTGACATCGTTATTTCTAGGTTATCGTTTAAACATTCGTGTCCAAATTCCTTAAACGATAACAAAGTCGATCGGATAACTTAATCGACCGTGTCCAGCCTGATTAAGCATCCGAAAGCATTAAAATCTTGATTAAAAGTAATTATCAAAGGTTTACAAACTTGTCAAGAGTGATATAACATAAGTGATGAAGTTGTTTTGCATCAAAAACAAGATAAGTATTTGTATCGTCTCCACAGGGATTAGTGCGACATCACGGATAGTTCAACATCAATTATCATTCTAAGTAAAAAGGGTGATTGTTTGTTTGAATTTACAACTATGTTAACTAAATGCAAAAAGTAAAAGATGAGATTAATAAGGATTGAAACTTGTTAGGAGTAGCGTTTCTTAACCAAGCGTCACACATAAACTAATGATCCATACGAATTCTAGCTTTATAAACAACATTATCACAATCAATTCTAAACTATCCTTCGTGTCCAAAGCGATATAATTAATTCTAAGGTATCGTTTAAACATTCGTGTCCAAATCCCTTAAACGATAACAAAGTCGATCGAATAACCTAATCGACCGTGTCCAGCCTGATTAAGTATCCGAAAGCATTTAACTCTTGATTATGGTGATTATCACAAGATTAACAAACTTGTCAAGAATGATATAACCTAAGATATATTGCTACTCTAGCTCTAGATTCAAGAGTTTGTGTCCAAATCATCTTGAATCTCATTGAAAGCATTAACACAAGAATAACAACAATATTGAATATAAATTGCTAGAATCATATTTTGCAAGATCAAAAGATTACATGTTAGCAAGAATCAAGTACCTCTCATCCTAACAAAGAGTGTTTAGCTACACATCATCATGGAAGCCTTGCAAGGATGGATTGAAAAGGAAGGATTCATTACACCTTGTGATGTCTCACAAAGGAAGAAGAATCCAACTTCCAAAATCACTCTCACTCTATATGCACTAGCCCTATTTCTCTCTCTAAGAATGCTATAAAAATATCTAATGGAATAGTCAATATCCTGAAAGAGAAGTAAAAGTGTTATTTAAAGGGGCTGAACTTTTGCACCTACGCTAATAGCGAAATCCACGCTATTAGCGAAGTAGGTCGGCCTATTTGGTGGCCAATGAGATTCTGCCACGTTGGTCCTTGGGCCCTGCTTCGCCCAAATTACGCTAATAGCGTGGTTCACTGGAGCATTTACGCTAATAGCGTAGATCACGCTAATAGCGTATTTCTTCATGACTTCTTCTTGGCTTCGCTCCAGATACGCTAATAGCGTATCTCTCTGGACCTTGACACTTCATTGAACACGCTAATAGCGTAGAATACGCTATTAGCGCCATTTCTTCAAGCTTGCTGGACAGCTTCTGCCATTTTGCACTTTTTCATGATTTTTGGTCTTTGATCAGTGTCTTGAGGCTAATTCCTGCACAAAAAGATAGAGTAATGATAAGTAAAGCGTAATAAGGTATTTAACACTTATTTCTCGGCTTTTCCTTCAATTACTTGCAAAGCAAGCAACACAAAGTGCTTAAAATATAACATGAAATTAACACTTTTATGACACTTATCACACTCCCCAACTTAACTCTTTGTTTGTCCTCAAACAAAGGATTGAAAATCAAACAAGTTAATGACAAGACACAAGTACAAAAGGCTTTGAAAACTTTTTCAGATGAATGATTCAAAATGAATGCGCGGGCAAGGCTAAGCTTCCAACTAATTTAGAATTCTACTACTAATATGAGATGAGTCCTATGTACAAAGTTCATGCCAAATATTTCAAAACAATAATATATTTATTAACAAACCACACCTAACACACTTCTATGAAAGTAGATAAACAATTGAAAACATAAAAATGAGGGCTATGAACACACATCCGGCAATCAAGTTAACATTCCAATCAAATTATGTGTCCATCCAAATATCATTTCAAAATGCATAAAAACATGGATCAAAAGGTCTTTGAGGGTTATAACTTGGCTTGGCTACAAAAGAAATGTCATATGTGGGGCAATTGAAATCAAAAAGCCTATCAAAGAGGAACATTCCTTGTATCAACCATTAAAATCCACAATCTTTCCTACCAATCATTACAAACCCTTGGTGCTTAAATATGACAAACTTTGATCTTGACAACTTATTTTCTTTTTGGATTTTTCTTTCTTTTTCTCTTTTTCTTTTTCTTTTCATGTACACATTGTTTTTCTTTTCTTTTTGTATTTACAACAACATGTTGTCTTGATCAAAGATAAAATTACACCATTATACTTGACATAAGATTTACATCTACCTTCTCTCCCCAACTTGAATCAATATACCCTATTTGAATGTTCCTTTACTCTAAGGCAAAAGGGACAATAAAACAATGAAATTTTAGGGTTCAACAATTAAAAACATATCAGAGTCTTAAAGTGTGTCAAGAATGAACTGGATTTTTAAAACTTCAAGGGCAAATTCATCAAGCATTGTGCTTATGAATTGACAGTTCATAATTGAGGACTCCGATTCATTTGGCTCAAGTGGGTTAGCAAATACTCACTCTTCTCACAAGGTAGGCTATTTGTGGTCAAGTAAGTTTCACTCATAAACAAAAATATGCCTTGATCACTTCCATGCCTTCACACAATTTAAAATAATTATTGGATTTAACATAAAACAACCGAGTTAAACAATGAATACCGGTCTCCTTGCATATGTACAAACATTTGAGGTTTCCTCACTTTTAGCTAGTACTAAGTGGTTCACAAACAAACATATTATTGCGAAGAACTAAATGAAATGAAATTTGCACAAAGTACTCGTTCCATATTCGAGTAAAAACCTAGAAAAACTGGAAACTTGTACCTTGGCTTTGCGCTTTTACCATAATTATGTATCATTACCAATCATCTGAGATTTGAGAATGAAGCAAGAGTGATACAAATGAAGCTTCCATGATTTTCAAAATAAAAAGAAGTACTTAATCAACAAAAAATGCTAACACATTATTCAACATAAAACATAGTACTAATAAAACAAAATATGAGTCCATGTGCCAAAATGAAACAAACAACAGAAGCAAACTAGTGTTGAAAGGTATCAAGAAAGAAAACAAAAAACCAAACCATGCTTGCTCGCAATTGCGAGCTGATCTACTCGCAGTTGCGAGTTATGACCATATGCTCGCAGTTGCGAGCTGATTTTACTCGCCATTGCGAGTTGTGTCAGTTCAGGATTCTGCTCTCTGTTTAACTTCTATTTTTGCTGTTGTGATGCATGCACCTGACTCCTAGACTTATTATGCATTTAAAACAGTAAATAAACTCACAAAATTGGGTTGCCTCCCAACAAGCGCTTGTTTAACGTCGTTAGCTCGACGCCTTTTTCGTTAGGGCGGCCAAAATGAGACGGACAACACATCATCCTTTGAAACCCTACGCTTTGGGAGGAATTCCATGAACTTTAGGTACAGCTGATGTGGAGTCCATGACCTCCTGAACTTTGGTTTGAACAAGGCGCAAATTTCATCAATGACCCGGTAAATTTCAGCCTTGCTCACTTTCTTCCCCTTTTGTTCAAATGTTTCTTCCTTGCTAAGTAACCGTTCCTCTACCACCTCTATCACTTCTCCATTATCAACAGTGTTGGCCACTTCAATATTTGACCTTTCTTGAGGAAGTTCGTCTTTGTGTGGTGCACCACATTCTTCTAATGTTGTAACTTCCTCATTTTGAACAACAACTTCTTCAACAATCTCTCCGACTCTCTCAAACATATTTGGATTATTTTCTTGTTCTCGAAGAATGGATTGATTGTTGGCTTGGTTATCCATGATTTGTGCTTGAATCAACTCAAGTTGAAGTGATAAATTCTTCAATCTTTGGCTGGTATCTTGCATGTTTATCATGGATTGTTGCATGAAGATGTTCAAAGTATTTTCTATCACCGAATATCTCTCATCTTCATAAGAACATTGTTGATATTGTTGATAGGATTCATACTTGGGTGGAGTATAGAAGTTGTTATAACCATGATCAGCCATGATTTTGTCTAGGTGATGATCTGAAACGGAAACAACTAACAAGAAACTTTTCTTTGTTTATCAAAGAGGGGTTAGTGGTAACAACTATTAAGTAAAAAAAAATATTTACGAATTATGTACAAATGCTTAAAATGATAAATCAATCGTTCTATCTACGATATCTAAACACCAATCCCCGGCAACGGCGCCATTTTGATGAAGTTGTTTTGCATCAAAAACAAGATAAGTATTTGTATCGTCTCCACAGGGATTAGTGCGACATCACGGATAGTTCAACATCAATTATCATTCTAAGTAAAAAGGGTGATTGTTTGTTTGAATTTACAACTATGTTAACTAAATGCAAAAAGTAAAAGATGAGATTAATAAGGATTGAAACTTGTTAGGAGTAGCGTTTCTTAACCAAGCGTCACACATAAACTAATGATCCATACGAATTCTAGCTTTATAAACAACATTATCACAATCAATTCTAAACTATCCTTCGTGTCCAAAGCGATATAATTAATTCTAAGGTATCGTTTAAACATTCGTGTCCAAATCCCTTAAACGATAACAAAGTCGATCGAATAACCTAATCGACCGTGTCCAGCCTGATTAAGTATCCGAAAGCATTTAACTCTTGATTATGGTGATTATCACAAGATTAACAAACTTGTCAAGAATGATATAACCTAAGATATATTGCTACTCTAGCTCTAGATTCAAGAGTTTGTGTCCAAATCATCTTGAATCTCATTGAAAGCATTAACACAAGAATAACAACAATATTGAATATAAATTGCTAGAATCATATTTTGCAAGATCAAAAGATTACATGTTAGCAAGAATCAAGTACCTCTCATCCTAACAAAGAGTGTTTAGCTACACATCATCATGGAAGCCTTGCAAGGATGGATTGAAAAGGAAGGATTCATTACACCTTGTGATGTCTCACAAAGGAAGAAGAATCCAACTTCCAAAATCACTCTCACTCTATATGCACTAGCCCTATTTCTCTCTCTAAGAATGCTATAAAAATATCTAATGGAATAGTCAATATCCTGAAAGAGAAGTAAAAGTGTTATTTAAAGGGGCTGAACTTTTGCACCTACGCTAATAGCGAAATCCACGCTATTAGCGAAGTAGGTCGGCCTATTTGGTGGCCAATGAGATTCTGCCACGTTGGTCCTTGGGCCCTGCTTCGCCCAAATTACGCTAATAGCGTGGTTCTCTGGAGCATTTACGCTAATAGCGTAGATCACGCTAATAGCGTATTTCTTCATGACTTCTTCTTGGCTTCGCTCCAGATACGCTAATAGCGTATCTCTCTGGACCTTGACACTTCATTGAACACGCTAATAGCGTAGAATACGCTATTAGCGCCATTTCTTCAAGCTTGCTGGACAGCTTCTGCCATTTTGCACTTTTTCATGATTTTTGGTCTTTGATCAGTGTCTTGAGGCTAATTCCTGCACAAAAAGATAGAGTAATGATAAGTAAAGCGTAATAAGGTATTTAACACTTATTTCTCGGCTTTTCCTTCAATTACTTGCAAAGCAAGCAACACAAAGTGCTTAAAATATAACATGAAATTAACACTTTTATGACACTTATCAATAAGATAGATTGTTATTCTAGTTCTAGATTCAAGAGTTTGTGTCCAAATCATCTTGAATCTCTTTGAAAGCATTAAAAGCAAGAATAACAACAATATTGAATCATATAGCTAGAACCATATATATTAAAAGATCAAAAGATTACATAATAGCTTGATTGTTACCTCAATACTACAAAGAAGGTTAGTTACATATAGACATGTAAACTAATGCAAGGAATGAAGGAAAGATGAAGATTCCATGCCAAGATCCTTGATGTCTCAATGAATCTAGGGTTGAATCTACTCCTTAATCTCTTGCTTTGTGTTTCTCTCTTTGAAATAGCTCTAACCTCTCTCTAGAAATGTGTAAAATGTTTTCAATGGAATAGTGAATACCTAAAAGAGAGGTAAAAATGCTATTTAAATGGCCTGTGTTTTTGCACCTGCGCTAATAGCGCAACTCACGCTAATAGCGTGGTAAGGCGGCCTATAATCTGGCCAATGGGAGCCTGCCACGTTGTTCTTGCCCTGCTGCTACGCTCCAGCCACGCTAATAGCGTGGCTCTCTGGAGCATTTACGCTAATAGCGTGAAATACGCTAATAGCGTAGCTCTTCAAACCCAGCTTCTGCTTCCACGCTCCAGGTACGCATATAGCGTAGCTCTCTGGACATTGTACGCTAATAGCGTGAAATACGCTAATAGCGTAGCTCTTCAAGAGTACTCCAGATCCACGCCCCAGGTGCGCTAATGGCGTATCCCTCTGGCATTGGGCATTTCTTCATCACGCCAATAGCGTAGGATACGCTAATGGCGTAGCTTCTTGAACTTTGACATTTCTTGCTCCTTGCTTGTAATTTCCTGCACAAAAAGGGTAGACTAAGGCTCAAAAGCATAAATGACATATTAACACAATATTTGGAGTTTTCCATAGAGAATCTTGCAAAACAAGTCACTAAAACGACTAAACTCCTATGCGAAATATATCACTTTTAAACACTTATCAGGAACCAAAACTATGAACTGCTCTTCTTTATATATAACTTCTGCCATCAATAAGTTACAGTATGTGCAAAATAAAATTGCTCCCCACTCACTCATAATGGCAGTTACTGAATTTAAGGTAAATAATATAGACCATTTTATGATAAAGGGGTAATTACCACTATGAGCACCTAATGGGTAACTACCACTTATCTTTTTAAATAAATAAACAACTTAATTAGGGAAAAATACTACATGCCGAGCTACCTCAATTTTACACTCTAATCCAACTTAAACACTCAAAGAACCAGCGTAGGTTTTGTTTAGCTCCACCGATAAAAATTTGCAACAATGCTCTTTGTTTGTTTTTGCACGTGGTCGGAAGAATACAAAATGTAATATTTGAGTCTGATAGTGACATCTTCATAGGACGATAAGTATGATATGTCCTTCAGAGTCTTCATATTTCAAAAGCTTATGACCTTTAGAGTTTGATGTCCTTCAGCAGCTACACTTCTTCAGAGTCTAGTCCTTTAGATTCTGATCCAGAACTTAAGCTTCTCTTCAAATTCCTAATGCTCCTTTATATGTTCTTTCAGTACCAAAAATTGATTTAATACATTGAATTTTAGCCTTTGGCCCTGCACACTTGAACATACATTAACATATCTAATTGTTTTTTTAATACTTTGTTATCATCAAAACTTAAAATGTATTATACAAAATCCATTTATGTTCAACAACGATGTTCAAGAATATTAGTTATATATAAAACAATCGATACCTACGCAGGCCCGTTTATGAGACTTTGATGACCGAACGGAAACCCTACCCTGCCTGTTAGAACCTGTTCGATAACCCTTTGCCCATCCAAAACCTCCTTGTCTGCTGCTCTTCCGCTACCAGTACTGTCCCTGTCCCTGATATGCTAGTCTCCCCTCTCCCAGAAAATCTTTCTCCCGACGAATAGGAGCACCGACGGGGTGACCCGGAGTGGAACCCTAGACCAATACTTCTCTTTCTCACTCTAACTCTCCATTTTTTTCTTTGCTGTCTTTTATTTTATTTTATTTTATTTTTTCATTATATAAATGGTTCAAAGCTTTTGTTTTAGGTCGGCTCTTCTGGAAACTGGTGGTTTCGATATTTCTCATTTGGCCCATAAAGCTTTTGGGTATGTCGTGTTCAGTCTTATTGACGGCTATATGCTTTAATCATTTTAAATTTCTTCAGTAATTTTATTTATTGAATTCTACACTGATTATTCAGTGGAATTCTACACTGATTGTTGGTTTGTTCAGGTGTACTACTTGACGGATTATTCCGTGGAATTGCATACTTGCTCGTTCAAATTTTCGATTGCCTAAATATCTTTGGTACGTAAGTTCCATTCATCTCATTAATTATTCCGTCACATATTAAATAAAGCTTATTAAATAGCTGAGTCCGTGCAACTAACAAGTGATATTATTTCATCGGTTTTAAAATAAATGTTTGTTTAAGTTTTATACGAATTTTTATACGAATACTTCTTCTTCTTCTTCAAAAAAAAAAAAGTTTTATACGAATATATTAAAAAGTAACTAGAACCATGACCCGTGCTGACACACGGGTCTTATTTTTATGTAGAAACTCACAATGTTACCTAAGCCAATATTATACCATAACAGAATAAGTCATAATAATTATAACAATAAGTCGTAAAACATAGAGAGTACAAAATTTATTCTACATTCCACGCCATGAATCATAGGAATCATAGGAATAGAAAAACTTTAATTCTGTTAAATAATAGAAAGTACACAACTAGGAAAAATTGTCAGGCATAAATAATTAACAATGAAGAAGTTTAATTTCGGTCAATCCTTACAAGTACACAATTTAGGATACATTGCGAAAAACTTCGTGATAAATTACATTAGGAGTTACATCAGTGTCTTCACCATCATCATCAGATATTAATATCTTCAAACCTTCTCTTGAAGTAACCCTTGACAAAGCCACATACAATTGACCATGAGAGAAGATAGACGATGACAAATATACGCCAACATGTTTCAAAGATTGACCTTGGCTTTTGTTTATAGTCATTGCAAAAGAATTGGTAAAAAATAGGAAACGATATTAAAACACGCCGTAATTGAAAGAAAAAATAACCGTATTACCTGTCAAGCAGTGGTAGGACAGCAGAGTTTCAATACCACGACCCTCCATTTGAATCAACGATAGAATAATGGAAGGAGAAAGGAGACTGATTTTATAGACTGATTTTAATATGCAAACCGTGTGTTTTTTTTTTTTAACTTGCAAACGGTGCTGTTTTTTTTTTTAATATGCTACCGTGTGGTCTTTTTTTTTTTAAAAGAAATTTTCAACCGTGTGGTTTGAATGCTAGTTAATGTACAATTGACTGGGTGTTATTTTATTTTCATCCGTGTGGTTTTCTTTTAATATGCAAAAGGTGATATTTTTTTTAATATGCAACCGTGTGACCTACATTGTTTTTAAAAGAAATTTTCAACCGTGTGGTTTTAATGCTAATCAATATACAATTGATTGTGTCTTATTTTATTTCCATTATACATTTTTGTACGTAATTCCTACAACCTGTAATGAAATGACTTTATGACGTGTATTAAATGTGAGGAGGTCAAACGTCGACATAAATGCTTTATAATGAGCGGGAAAATGCTTGTTTTTAAAAGAAATTTTCAACCGTTTGGTTTTAATGCTAATCAATATACAATTTATTGTGTCTTATTTTATTTCCATTATACAATTTTGTACGTAATTCACGGGTCTAATTTAGGATGGCAATTAAATACATCAATCGTGTGTTATTGTATTTCAAAAATTAAAATTATATGCAATCGTGTTATAAATGACAGTTACTATAACCTGTAATGAAATGACTTTATGGCGTGTATTAAAGGTGAGGAGGTCAAGCGTCGACATAAATGCTTTAGAATGAGCGGGAAAATGCTCTTTAAGGTTAGAGTTAGGGTTAGCTTGACCTGACAAGCTTTAGTAAGTAAGATTTGTCTCAAGAGTTTAAATTAGTTGTTAAAAATATGCAAGGGTCGGAGTTCGAATCAACTTGACAAAAAAAAAAGTAATTTACATAAAAAGAAGAAGAAAGAACAATTACTTCACCAAATTATTCATAATATTTGTTTGTTTTTTGGTAAAATAAAAGTAATGTTTTGAAAATAGAGCACACATTTTTTTCTTTTTAAATTATCCTTAAAAAAAAAAAAACAAGGCAGAATTTTATCATGTCAACAATTTATGCATATCGAATTGAACATTTATAGTGAGTAATTAATCTTACAATCGACGATTGCTTGTATTTTTTTTATTTTTAGGAAACAATTGCTTGTAATTTTAAATTAGTTTTAAGGGCCATATGTATAATATGAGAAAAATGCCCCTTACATAATTCATCATAAATTTTGTTAGTTCATTGTTGTGATTTTATTAACTCTTCATTTCATTTTTTTTCCCGCTTTCCACTACCAAATAGATGTTTTTTTAGGCAACATATGAAAATAAATCAAATATTTCATAGACACCAAAACAAAATAAAATATCATTGAAGTATAAAACAATAGCACATGCGAAGTAGATTGAAATTTTAACTTCTAAGAATAATAACAGCTAGCAAAAAAGTAAAAGTATATCAACACATAATTAACTAAATTTTAAACTTTTGGATGCAAAATTCTCGACTGTTAAACTCATAACAACAATAATACATGATATAAAATTAGTGTTAGACTTTTTAGAGAAATCATAGATACAAGAACTCCTTTGTAAACTAGAAGTACATCATTCCTCTTTTTATATGCTATAAGTATCTCTAACAAGTTCATTATGATGATACATGAATGTGTCATGCAATATTTTATTTTTTTGAAATGGCAAATTTTATTCTTGGCAAGTAATTGCAAGACGCAAAACACTCGCGGAAAAAAGAAAGAAACACATACAAATTAAACTATGCAATCCTTTCAATCCATTCAAGAAAGTTGACATTACTATATTTATGAAATTTAATTTTATGGAACTTTTAAAAAACAAGAGATTAAGATTAATTTCTCTAGTAAGTCCATTGTCAACTAAAATATAATTTGTTTTGTTATGAAAATTATCCCAATTTATTGGATAATAAATATCACCTATATTTTTAATATTAGTGAAGAACATTATTAGGAACAAAGGGCCCAAAAAAATATCACAAATTTCTTTGATAATATTTTTTTTGGCACATTTTTAAGAACAATCAAAAAAAAGTATAGGGAGGGTGTATATAGAAATTTTGGGCTATACAAAGGTACATATAGCAAATCGCGTCAAAAGGTCCAAAAACTTTAACAGACTTCAGTCCTGCACGTCATCATGTCAATGTTTGAGGCCTTTATGTGAACTTTTCTACATATACATAAACAAAATATTTCTATATACACCTCCCTCCATAAAAAAAATATTTGGACCCCCTACCGGCAAGGGCACTAGGCCTTCGTACCCCCGGTCTATGGCCTAGAGCCGGCCCTGGTAAGGATAGTCTGGCCAATAATTCTTCCATCTAAGAATCGAACTTGGATTCTCTGAACGATTCATCTTGTGAACTTTATTAACCACTTGAACTCAATTGCTTGATTTATATTTCAAGAATAGTTGAAATTATTTGATGAAGTAGACTTGATATAAAAGTTTGTGAACTTGCCCATTTTAGTACAAAATTAATTTGATAGTTCAATTGGTAAAGTTCTGTGTACAAAATGAGTTAAGATTTTAATTTTCTACACTTACAAATTTTGCATTGTCAACAATTCATAATGATTTATATGTGCATCTTAAGAAATTGTTATGATTGATTGACATTATAATTTATTTCCACCACCATTGCATATGCTAATATTATCTATATGCTTAATTTGAATTGATTTTAGTTTTACTTGCACTATTGACTCTCTTATTTCTTAATTGTGCAATTTCGATGCTTTTCCCCAATTAGAGCTTAGGTTGCAATTTTTTTATGACATGTCATCCTTCTTACATGTCCAACATGGATATTAGCAATTTTAAAAAATTAACAAACTTCAGAGGTACATGTTTTTTTTCTCTTCCTTCCAAATGCTGAAAGGCATCTGCTGATACTTTCCCCCTGTTATACCGAGGCAAAATAACTTGTAACCACCCAAATCCTATCTACCCGGAAAATATTTTGGTGACATTGTGCTTGGTGACGGTGACATTAGCGATATTGGCCAACCACAATGTCATAAGTGTACAACAAAACAAAAAAACTTGTGAAAAAAAAAGAAGAAAGCCACATGTGACATTGTGGTTGGCCAATGTCACCAATGTCACCAACCACAATGTCACCCAAGTGCTACCCACCCTTATCTACTATTAGTTATAGAAGAGAAAAATGAAATAAAAGGAGTAAATGAATATGTGAGATAGATTTAATAGATTTGTGATGTGATAGAAAAAGAGAGATAAAAGAAAATGAAGTATTGAAGGAGTGTAAGAAAATTAATGATGTTGAAATGTAATTGTTATTCTAAAAACTACTACTCAGCTCGAACCTCAGATTCCCAACTTATTTATCTTAAAGATGAAATTATAGCCACTAAACTATATGACAAAAAAAAAACCATAACCCCATTAGGTTCTGAAACCACCCTCTGCCTCGTTGTACTATTGATAGCTACCATGAAACTTGACCAAATTGTGTTGGCTTCAGTTAAGCTGGGAGTGGAGGGAGCGTGTGGATGAAAGGACATTGTAGGGGTGATAATTTGACCTACCAATCCATCATCCATCCATCAAACAAAAAATTTGTTCATAAATTGAACAATACATTTAAAATCCATCAACATTATTCTAAAAGTAGAATGAATCACCTCAAATAACAATAATACACATTTATTTGATAAAATAAAAATAATTTGTTTATCAAATTAATTTAATAAAAAACATAAACACGTAAAAAGTAGAAATAATTTAATAAATAAAAAGCTGAAACAAAAAACATTAAAAATGTAATTTTATAATTAACTTAATATTTTAATTAAAATATTATTAAAATAATTAATACTATTTATATTTAATTATTATAAAGTAGTGGCCAACGTTGGAGCTTCACCGTTCAACGTTAGAGCTTCATTGTCGAACATCGATCGCGCGTTGTAGGCCACCGTGATGGTCAGAGAGCTCCACTCAACCACATTGGATCACCAGAGCACCGCCATGTTCAACGTCATGTGGCCATCAGTCAATTCCAAAAGAACGCCATCATTAAAAAGAACACCATCATTAATATAGCTATTTAATTATTTAATTAATATCAAAATATTTAAATAAATTATAATAAAACATTATTAATAAAATTGTTTAGGGAAAAATATAAACTATTTGCGTAATTAAAAAGAACACCATCATTAATATAGCTATTTAATTATTTAATTAATATCAAAATATTTAAATAAATTATAATAAAACATTATTAATAAAATTGTTTAGGGAAAAATATAAACTATTTGCGTAATTGGGCTTAATAAAAAATATTTTGGGCTAGGACAAAAAAAATTGATTGAATTTTTTATGCACGAATTTATTAAAGGGTTAATTATGTTTTTGGTCCCTACAAAATTGCGACCTTGTAAGTTTAGTCCTTACTTAATTTTAATAGCATTTTTAATCCCTACAAAAAATTTCTGCACTCAATATTAGTCCTTACTCAATCCAAATTTGTTTAATTTATGCTTAAACTCTTAAGTTTTTCAACAATTTTTTCCAGGCATGCTAAGAACGTTATTAAAAGGTCCTCCGAAAAAAATATCGCAAAAATTTGATTTCTACGTCCATATTTTTGTTACTTATATCTTAAACTTTTGTCGTTTTAAAAAATTCATATTTAATTTATTTCATGTTAAAAAATTATAGATTTTAGTAAATGAACCTTTCATAGTGTTCTAAACTTGTATAAAAAGAATCGTTAAAAAATTTAAGAGTTTAAGGATAATTAAACAAAATTTATTTTAGCAGGGACTAAAATTATAAGTAAATTTTTTTTTTTGTAGGGATTAAAAAAGCTATTAAAATTAAGTAAGGACTAAACTTAGAAGGTCGCCATTTTATAGGGACCAAAAACATAATTAACCCTTTATTAAAAAAGGGTTAATTAAGTTTTTAGTTCCTATAAATATTCATAATTTTGTTTTTAGTCCTTACAAAATAAAATCACAACTTTTAGTCCCTGTAACATTTTCCTTTAGCATTTTAGGGACTGAAAATGATGATGTAAATTCTTTACAGGACTAAAATGTTGATGGAAAAATTTTATAGGGACTAAAAATGCTGATGGAAAATTTTATAGGGATTAAAAAGTGCGATTTTATTTTGTAGGGACTAAAAACAAAATTCTGAATATTTATAGGGACTAAAAACTTAATTTTTTGAAGGAGGGACTAAAAACTTAATTAATCCTTAAAAAATTAATGTAAACAATTGCTTTAATTTTTTTTTTTAATAAATGGATCGGATGGATATCCATCCATTGATAATCTAATATTTGATTTTATATCAAATGGATGGATATTTTAAAAGGTTTTTTTAGTGGATTGTTAATGAAATGATGGATTGTTTTGATCCATTCATTATAATTCAAATCCATCAAATCTATACATTTTTAGACGCCAAAGGAGAGAGCATTGTGAGTGAGAGAAGATGCGACAAACAAAGACCTAAAAATAATGGTTGAACGGGATATGAATTTTGTGGTCTCTGAGTGTTGCTAATGCGCTCCTCAAACCTGGGTGTATTGTTTATGATCTATGAAAGATTGTTGCAACGTTAAGCCTATATGAGGATGGAAAATGCACAAGGGAAATGATGAACAAAGGGGGAAAGTAGGACAAGTTTGGATGGTTAACTTTGAGAATACTACCTTGGTAATTTTATCTACATCTCTTTTTCTTGTTAAAAAAAATCTACATCTCTTTTTACCAATCATTATCCAAAAATATTAGAAACGGATCCCTAAAAAAAATTTGGAAATGTATTAAGATAAAAAAAATGACGTTACTCATAAAGATTTTTTTTTCTTTATATATTAGAATAAGAATTTCTACTTAGAACGATACAATAACAACTACACACCGGAATATCAAAATGTGTGTCTGAATCAATTGGAATTTTATGTTCTAATTTTGAAAAGGAATCAAAATGATGGACAAAATCACCCACTGTTTTGACCCTTGTATTTCTATCATAGATCAAAATAGCAGTAATATAAATTAAGTAAAAGTAAAATACTTCATGAATAAACAACGATTCTCAAATTATAGAAGAAAAGAAAACTCATAAAAGAGAACACAATATCAATGTTGCAAACTTGCAACTGGGAGTCAGATTATATATGTGGAAAGCTTTGGTGCAATAAAATAATTTATGTCTATCTGTCTATCTGGCACAAAATAATTTATTATATTTTGATTGTTTTGCCCTTTGAATGTCTATCTGTCTATGTTCTGCAACCGGAAAAAAAAAATTAATGTGACTGCATTTATGTTTGAGATAAGTAAGCACATATTTTTTTTTTTTAAGTATGTTAACAAATAAGAAGTCTATGTAATATTTATTTAACCGGATGTCAACAAATAAGAAGTTTATGTGAGCAAAATTGAAGTCACTCATTTAAGGACACCAATTGATTAGAGGGAATAGAAATTTAGAAGAGGGAATAGAAGTTTAGTAATAGAAAACATTTACATGGATTTAGGAGTTGTAATGTAACATGCAATCAATAATTGATAAGATTGGAATTGGGACATGCAAAGTTAAATGGGAGTTTTAAGGATTTAATTTAATGAAGTTTTGTTCAGAGTGTAAAATTGGAACGAGGTTGCAAAAATGGAGGGTAAAATTGATAAATTGAATATTAGGGTTGAGGAATAAGGTTTGCATGGCTATCTTTCAATTTATAATAATAATAATAATAATAATAATAATAATAATAATAATAATAATAATAATAATAATAGATAGATAGATAGATAGATAGATAGATAGATAGATAGATTTATTTTAACCATTCATCAATTATCAAGTTACACTAAAGTCACCGATATAACCAAATGTTAGTAAAATTAGCCACCGAGTATTGATCACCTCTAGTTGCTTAAAATAAACGAAGAATATCATTTAAAGAGATAAACACAAAAATAATCGATAGTAGATTATATCAATAAGTAACTCCCACCACCATTAATTATTTATATTTTTTCCTACTTTTTTATTTCTTTATCTCTTTAAATGAGATAAGTGAAGATGATCCTAGCTCAATGCTTCTCAAATTCGATGATGGTTACATGAGAAGAATGATGGGTCATAAAAATTTGTCAATTCAACTCAAAATTGGCGATCACAAAATAAGAAAATAGTAAATGTGTTATTGACCAAAAAAAAAAAAGAGTAAATGTGAAGGTCAAATTAAAATTGCTCAAAAAACTAGGTCATAATCGTACAATTGAAAAATCAGAGGCTGATGGTACAATTAAGTTTTGAATTTGTGTAACAGCTCCAGGGCTGATTAAGTACCTTCAATTGTTACAGGAATCAGAAAAATATATGATCAGAAATATATCCATTATGAAGTTATGGGAATATTGCGTTACTTTTCCCTAAGTATTGGAGAATTTAATTATTTACAACTCAAAGAGGCTTCGGCGTATGAAGCCATGTTGCATGCAGCCCAGCACGGGATAATCGAGTTCATAAATACAATGAGGCATGCCAATCCTGATTTGCTTTTAGCAGTGGATAGCAGCTATAGAGGCATATTTTCTTATGCAATTGTGTATCGGAAACACAATGTGTTTCAACTCATACATTCTCTCCATGAGCGGAAGAAAATTTTCATATCAAGTACAGACGTGTTTGGCAGTAACATGTTGCACCTGACAGCATATTTGGGTTCTTCATCTGATTGTGATAGCAAATCTGGTGCTGCTCTGCAAATGCAAAGAGAAATTCAATGGTTTAAGGTCACTCATCTTAATCATCTTACTATATATAAT
The DNA here is from genome assembly GCF_051527215.1 of Medicago sativa. Classification (NCBI taxonomy): domain Eukaryota; kingdom Viridiplantae; phylum Streptophyta; class Magnoliopsida; order Fabales; family Fabaceae; genus Medicago; species Medicago sativa. The sequence goes on along the minus strand of NC_140753.1, from coordinate 17,689,623 downwards.
AGAAGATATATATAAGAGTGCTAGCATCAAATATTTTTTAATGCACTCTCTTTTATTAGTTAAAATTCATATGAACCCCACTAAATTATATAAATATCATATTTATTTAGTAGAACTCATAAATTTTAATCAATAAAATAGTTTTTTTTTTTTTTTTACGGAAATAAAGAGAGTATTATTAAGGTCATACTGATTTTACAAAATGTCAGCGAATGTGTTCCTATCATTATTTCCACCATATGTTGAAACTTTGTTAGCCATTTTACACAATATGATGATATAGGCAAACCCTTTTAGAATTTACATTTCATAAAATAATAATATATAAGCATTTTTTAGTGAATGTTGATGAGTGTTACCATATTTTGTACTCCAAAATTACATTACACTCCTAGGTACGAAATTGGAAACATTAAATTTACGAGAAAGTCTAATGATGTTGAAGCTCCAAATGTACTAAGAATTTTCTGTTTCAACATTGTGATCGATTTGATTGAAGCTTCAAAGTGTAGTTTTTTTTTCTTTTCAAAATTATAATGAGACACTTTGATTATGTCATTAAAAAAAACACACTTTGATTACGCCTTTGCGAATATGTGTACAATTTTACAATACATATACATCGTCCCTTGTTTATTTATAAGTTTCTTATGAAACCACTGTAGGCAGTGGAGAAAGTTGTGCATCCCCAGTTTAAGGAAGCTAAAGATGGTGATGGTAAGATGCCGTATGAGATATTCACTGAAAACCACAAGGACCTAGTGAAAACCGGAGAGAAATGGGCAAAAGCCACAGCACAATCTTATACAATTGTGGGTACTCTCATCACTACCATCATGTTTGCTGCGGTCTTTACGGTCCCAGGTGGAAACAATCAAGAAACTGGTTTGCCCATCTTCTTGCATGACAACATATTCACTATATTTCTCATAGCAGATGCATTCTCTCTCTTTACTTCTGCCACTTCAAACTTGATTTTCATTGGGATTCTTGCATCTCGTTATTCTGAGAATGACTTTCTGAAGAGCTTGCCTTGGAAGTTAATGTTCGGTGTTTTGTTCTTTTCTCTCTCTCTGTGTTCCATGATAGTTGCATTTTGTGCTGCCATTGTTATGATCTTAAAGGGATATCGAACCTATAAGTGGTTCATTGTAGCACCAACCATGTCGCTTGGGAGTATTCCAATTATAATTCTCTTACTATCACAGCTGCACTTAGTCTATAAAATCTTCAACTCTACATGGAGAAATCCCATTGATACTATCAAAAAGTGACGACATTAGTACGTATGCTTCAAAAGATTCATGCTTGCTTCAAAATAAGTTAACTACTCATGAGAGAGTTTCTAGCAATTACAGAAGCGTTTATGGTATTTCCTTCCATTGTTTCAAGAATTGTAATTTTTCATTTCGACAAAGAATAATCTTGTACTTCTTATTATCAACGCCCCTGATGTTTTTTAAGTAAAAAATTATTACATTGTTGTGTTGATTTGAAATCTAGTCATGAATTGTTCAACCAAGACCAAAAATATGGGAAATGTGACAGCCCTTTCAGCATGTAATTAGAAAAGTCACTTTCGATAAAAGTCCCTTAACGGATATATTTTTCCTCACTTTTGCAACGTAAAACAGTAGTCAACCATGTCATGTCTTAAGTCTAGTGATTTGAGATTTATCTTTTAAACAAAATGGATTTTTATCATAACTTGCAAATACTCTCAATTTAAAAGCTTCTCACTCTCTCATTCTTGATTCTAGGTTTAAATTTCTAAATGTAGAAAGAGCAAATTCAAGCAACCACATCTCCAGAACCATGTGACAACATTCAAATAAATTGGAAATGTATTTTAGACTCACATGGTCTGGGAAAAATGTGTGTAGTTAGATGACTCATTTAATCTCTCGTGTATATTGAGTTAATTGATTGTTTAATAGGTTGCAATAGAAATCAGTGTTAACTTAAATCAATTATGTGGAACAGTTCTAATCTATCGTTTAGTTATTTAGCTAATTAACAAAGTTACAGGGAGAGGGTATGATTAATCGACTATGGGAATACCTATAATCAATTGTTTACATATAATAATTGATAATGAGAACACTGATTAAAGTCTTAGATTCAGGCATTCAGAAAATATTGACAGCATCCAACCAAAAAATACAGTAAGCATCCATAGTTTAAAAGAAAATGTTAAAATGAGTGTTTCTAGCACTACTCTTAACTCAACTAACCAAATGACAGAAGCTTATATCACATTTCTAAACCCAAACTTTCCAGGGATTATAAAACTAAGGATTACACAGAAATTCTCTACAAATGAACACATGCAATTAGTTTGAAACCTCATTTCTTGTTTCCCAATCTCTACTCTCTCGTCCATGTATGTATGAGAGGGTAAGTAGAAAAGTTTTTCCTTCTTTTTGTTAAGCATGCGTGTCGTTAAATTGAGGAAGATGGTGAGATTGTTGTTCTAATTTTACCCTCACAAGTTTCCTAATCCCTCATTTGTCCTAGAGTTAAGTTCAATTGGACACTTAAATAATATTCAGTTCAATTTAGCGGATAGTGGCCACTTAAAAAACCTTTCCTCACTAATTCGAATGGAAAGTAGAGTTGCCAGCATTTTTTGTCTTAAATGACAAACAAAAAAAAAAACACTATTTTTTTATTTGATCATCATCTTTTTGTCCTAAGAATGATTATACTTTCAACAATCACAGAATGTATGTCCTTGCTAATGTGGCTAAAAGTCACTTTGGTGAGTTGATGTTCTACATGGTAAAGGAATTATTGATGCAAATTGTCAGAATTTAAATTCTGTGACAGTCATCATTTGCTACTATATTGTCAATATATCCATAAACACTTATTTTTGAAGTACTTATAAATTTTAAGTTTTGAGTTATGTAAGGATGAAATTGAAGAGAATGGTGCAACTCCGTTTCTTTATACTGCCTAAATATAATTCCTCTAGGATTGTCATCCCTGTAATTATTTGACAACACTTTGTAGTAAATAGCATATTCCGTGTCACATATAATCAAAACACTTACGGTGGTAAGATAATCTCTTGCACTTGCAGCCAACAAGATTGCCTGCATATAGGATTTTTGTATATCTTTTATATTATATACTTTTACGTCAAACTTTAAAAATGTGAAAGACGGGAATCAAACCATGAACTTGGTAAATAAAATCACATGGTTCTTACCACAGTATCGCTAACAGTTCAGGCAAAATAGTTCATTTATAATAATTACTTCATATACTTATTTGTAAAATAATTTTAGAAACTAATTTGAGAAAGTGATACTATGGTGTAATTTAATTGAATGTTGTGTAAACAAGTTTCACACTGAATAAAAATGAATCCCTTCTATACAAAGAATCAATTTAAATTTGAAACCCTCTATAAATGTGCTTTTCGGTGTTCGTGGGAGTAAGAACAACAAAATTACTCTCTATTGTAAAGTGTGTCCTGAAATTGGGAAAGGCAGGGTGAGATTGTTTTGTTGTTCCAACTTTCACCTTATTAACTTCCAGTTCCTTTTTGTCCTAAGGTTCAATTGTTCTCTAAAGTTGAGACTATCGCTTAAACACGATGCTTACTCTATTTTTTTGATGCAATCTCAAAAAGTGGACCAAGAAAAAAGAGTTGTTCATAATAGGTTCATTTTTTAGGATATACAATGTACACATGTAAAAACAATATTTCAGTGAATGCATTCATTCATATAAAATTCATTAAGATGTCATTCTAGATATAAACGCGATCAAATTTATCATCAAACAACCTGGATACTGAGTAGAGGTTAAACACAAGATTACAGTTTAATACCTAATGGCAACTACATCAACTCAAACTTCATAAGTATTTTGTACAAATTGCTCCAAGATTGCTAGTGGAAATGATAAGTTCAGGAATCTACACAAGAACTTCAGATATTTAGCGAATATTATTCAGGCCACAGAATAGCATTACAACACGCTCCAAGCCTGCTCCAAAGCCACCATGCAGTGGTGCACCATATCTAGCAATGATCACACATTCAGTTATCTGATAGACATTATTTAGCCAGATATACATAATTATAATAGCCAGGGCACGTTAGTAGGGTAGGGACAGCCTAAGCACAGGTATAAGAGACACTGAATGCTAGAGGAAGATGTGATGATAAATAATACCTGAAAGAATCAATGTAATCAGATATGGTATTGGCATCAATGCCACAAGCCTGTGCACGTTGTTCTAAAAGTTCTGGTTCATGTATATGTTGAGCTCCTGAAATTAGCTCCTCGCCTAAGGGACAATGAATATATAGAATTTCAAATCAAACAACAATAACAGAGAGCTAAAGCTTTTATGGAAGTGAAAACACAATTGGAGCAGTAGGATGATTGAACGGGACGTGATGAATTAAGCACACCAGATTGTCATGCCAAAGCATTGCATAACAAAACAACATGTTGCGTCTGCTTACCACGGATAAAGACATCAAAAGAGTTACTGTATTCTGGTTTGTCATGGCAAGGCATTGTATAAAATGGCTTTACAGCCAAAGGGTACTGATGAAGAATATAGAATTCAGTGTCATACCTACAAATAGAATTACAGTCCAAAAAACCATTTTAAATAAAAGCTCATAACAGTAAAGACAATATTAAGTGGTAAAAAGTGATAAGGAAATTACTTTTCTAAAACTAGTTGGCCTAGTTTCCTTTGTGCTTCCTTATTCAAGTCACCAAAAGGCTCAATTTCTACTCCAACTTCCTGCAAAACAAAATCATTAAAAGATGCAACACAACTACACAAGCTTATTGTGAATAGCAACTATCTAAACCTCCATCTATTGTTGGGAGTAAATTTTTTGTAATCATTTACCTCAAGACTCAAAATTTCAAAATGACAATTTCAATTGGCAAGCGTGCAAGGATATTATATGGATTGGGAATGGGGTTTTTAAACCATTAAAATGACTCAACAAAGATATCAGATTCTCCAGTCATCAATTCAGCAATAAACAAGCTATACATTACTGTGAACCTTCATGCGACAACTATTCACTCTATCCGACATCCGACTAATATTAACAAGCAAGCAAGGCTGTACGGACCAAGTCAGTGATTTTGATGGCGGATGGAAAAAAAAAAAACATAAACAAGCCACAGTACAGTAGTCTACAGCGCTGCCATGACAGGCACATCTCTTCACATGATGGTCAGTTGTTAATATTTAGTATGATAATCTATATAATTTAAGTTTAAAATTTGCACAGGCTACTCCTTATCGATGCCTTATTTCCCCAAATCCTACCTTCTAACTCAGCATCATGACAAAGGACTAAAGGTTTGAGCTTCATTTTCACTGTAACACATTTGTTTGTTTATATACAGCTTGCAAGTTGATTAGTTTAGAAATTTTAAGCTTACCTTGAGCATTTGTCGACCTTCTTCATATGTAAGCCGCAGAGTATTTGGCAGGTACTGCAGATTCACAGAACTATGTGTCAGACGAAAACAAGTAACTATGCATTCGTTAACATCTAATATTATTCAACAAAAGCATCATGAACACACTACCAAACAAATCAACTGAAAAATATGCAACTTATCATAACAAATGACAAATCCAATACATAAGACGATACAAAACACACACCTTTAAAGGTTTGATGGGATACTGATTCCCCACGGTTTCGAGATCCTTCTTACAGTTCTGGTTCAAATTTTCAAATATGGCAACAAACAATCTATCAACTATATCCATAACCTGCCAAAAAATCACAAATGATCGGTAAATCAAGTTATTTTTCTCTTGACAATTACAAACACCCAAAATAAGCCAATGTAACAAATATACCTCAGAGTAATGCTTGTTTATCGCCATTTCAACATCAAGACCAGTAAACTCACACAAATGCCTCTGAGTAAAGGAATCTTCAGCTCTAAACACAGAACCAATCTCAAAAACGCGGCGAAAGTCACCGCATATTGCCATTTGCTTGTAAAATTGAGGTGCCTGAGCCAAGCATGAAGCTCCTCCCTCACTAGATCTAGCAATCAACTTCGGAGTGTGAATTTGTGTAAACTTTTCGTCCCATAAAAATTGCGTAAACGCCTGCCCAGACACAAAATGCAATCAAAAGTTAACCAAATCATAAGTTTCTCGGTATGCAATTTTTCAAGTAAGTATTAACGTGATTCAAAAGTAAATAAAAAACAAACAAACAAACAAACATGCTAGAACAACATCCAATGCTTTACTTTTTCAACGTGATTCTGAATACGGAAAATTGCTTGATTAGCTGCTGTTCCCAGATCAAGTACTCCGTAGTTCAACAGTGTATCATGATTCGCATGAACAAGTTGTATACCAACCTGCATTCATCAAAATCATCAACATTCACAAACATAAAGGATAAGATCAAAATAAACGTACAGAAAAAGATGGATGAAACTATATTGAACAAACAACAAACACACATCTCTTCTCATTAAGATTTTAAATTCAAAGAATCGAAATAAACCTCTCTGAAAGGTTGTTGAGATTCTTGGAAGCCAATATGATCGCTGAGAACAAGACCGGAATTGGTGATGTCAGGAATCACGATCTTCTCTTCGGACGACATTTCACAACCGATTGGAGAGGTGCAATTAGGTGGAACGGAATTGAGAAAGAGAGAATTGAAAAGGGAAACGAAAGAAAGAAAGACTGAACTGTGTGTGTGAGAGAGAATAGGGTTTTTTTTTGGTTACAAAAAGTTTAGGTGGGTTCGGCTCCGGTCACCACCAGGGTCAGGGCACGCCTCCGGGCCCAAAGGGCACTTACAGAGGTACTTACAGATCACCCACCAACACTGCCCTCACATCGGCAGAGGGAATCGAACACACAACCTTCTGCAAGGAAGTGGTCCGTTCCTTACCAACTGAGCCAACGTGTGTTGGTAGAGAGAATAGGGTTTTGAAGAGGGTTTCGTAATTTGAGAGTGGCGCGCAGTATATATCTTATTAATAAAAGTTCTTAAGTTGTCTTAAACTACTTTTTGGAGCCAAAATTTGAGGTTAATTTTGTCGTTTTAATATTGACATCTCATTATTATTATTAGTTAATATATATTTAAGTATTTGAACAAACTTTTGCTAAATTTGTGCCATAAACTACTAAATACGTTTTTTTTCTTCCATAATCTTAGTTTGTTTGTTTTTTCGTTTTTTTTATTTCATAATCTTATTTTGTTTTTCTTTCATATTATTATTTAATATATGTTTAAGCAATTGAACAAACTTTTGCTAAATTTGTGCCATAAACTACTAAATACGTTTTTTTTTCTTCCATTATCTTTGTTTGTTTATTTCGTTTATTTCCTTCATAATCTTATTTTGTTTTTTGTTTGATGGGCATCATAGTTTGTCTTCTATTTTCTTTATTTATTTGGCAATATAAACACAGATCCCCATATATTTTTTTTTTCTTTTTGTTAACTAGCTTTTCCTGAACAAACTTTTCCTGAAAAAAATTTCTCATTAAATTTGTGCCACCATAGAAAAAAACCCTCATCTAATGTTTGTTTTTTGTAACTAACTTTGTCTACATCTGTGCCCCTTTATACCAAACTAATCCTCTCTCACTCTCTATACAAGTAACATTAAATTGCATTTATAAGTCAAAAGTCATATTTCATCCTTCATCCTTCCATTAAATCATCTTGCTTCAAATTAAAAGTACGTCATGTTTTTTTTTTTGCTTTGAATCTCTTTTATTTTTATTTTTATATCAACGATTAAAGTATCTCTCTATTAATGTTTCTAACTTTGTCTAACTTTATATGATTTATTTCTTCTCAATTCTATGTAGGTTGAATAATGGCTTCTCATATTACTGCTATTGATGACATTGTTGCTGGAAAAATCAATTGGATTGGACGATACGTGTTCGTATAGTTAACCTTTGAAAAATTCTTGAATTCAACAAACCAAAACAGGCATCCAGTATTGAATTACTTTTGCTAGATGAAAAGATATGGTCATGCATGATATTCATATGGTTCTATTGTACCTGTAAATTTTGTTGTTAAATATCTCTGATTTATACTACAACATGTCTATGTTATTTGATGAAAAGGATTCCTATATATTAATTTTATATGGTTCTATTATACGTATCTATTTTTTATTAAATATCTTTGATTTATTCATGTAGTTCACAAGTCTTATCTTCTGTTTTTCATCACTGTTAAATTAGCATGTTAAATTAAAAGAACCATATATGAACGTGTTAGTTAAACAATTAGCCTATTAAATTTAGAGGTGGGGACTTATTTGTTTTGGCAGGTGTTGTGCAGTTTTTGGGTTCGTGAGGTTCATGTTCCTCCACTGTAATCTTTTTTGCTATTTTGAGTTCACTACACTTTTTTTGTGGGTGGCTCTATTTTAATATAATATGCCGTTGGAAAAACAAAATTAAAACTATTATAAATTGATAATAAATGAAGTTCTTTATCGTGCTTCATGACTGAAATATGGACGTATTGATAAAAAATATTATATGGTCATTGTTTTTTGTTTTAAGTTTATATTTCACATTATCTTTTTATCTTTTTTATTCACATAAAATCATATAATGTTTTATTGATTTCAGTTGTCAAAGATACAAACTTCTATTAAAAGCAAGGATTTCAAGCAACATGGAGATTCTATTGAAGAGGGTGCTTCATATACTATAGAGAAGTTATTGGTCTCATTTAATAAAAGAGGCAATTTTAAACCAACAAATCTCAAATACAAGCTAATAATGTTGTTTTAATGGGTTAGTACTTTATAATAAACTTCACAAAATAAATATTAAACAGATTCCTTTATTTTTATATTTTTATAATTTCTTTTTTATGATTCTACAACCACATTTATTTGCAGATGTCATTGACAATGTAGTTGGAAGGACCGACATTAAGGATATTCAAGTAAAAGGAAATATAACTAAACTCTTGGACTTACTCTTGAAGACCTTGAGTTAGTGGAGTTTTTTTTTTTTTTAATCTTTTTTGTTAACTATGTATATAGATGCTATTTTTATCTTGAAGATCTTGAGAATGGGTCAACTACCATTGTGTTGTTTGATAGAGTTATTTCACAACACTTTGGAAAGACTGCAAAAGAACTAATGGAATCGATAATGAACTTAAGTATATTATTTTTTGTATTTTTTATATGTAATATTATTAAAACAATAAACATTTGTCTTAATTGTTTAATGATACAAATCAAAAACAGGGAAAGGCCACATATGATTATCCAACAGAGTTTGACACCTTACGTGACAAGGACATGTTTTTTAAACTGGAAATCAATAAAAAAAAATGTTGACCAGAGGTTTTATACCTATGCAGTCAAAAAGATGTCCGATGACAATGAAATCATTGATGAGTTTATGAAAAAGTATCATATTGAGTGTCATGTTGCTCCTCATAATTGTGAAGAAGATGATGATGTTGACTTCATGGGTCTTATTACACCCCAAACTGGCGATAATATGAAGGTAGTTAAATATTTTTTATATCTACTTTAAAGGTATTCATAAAACTTATTAAATTAACCATTGCTATGAATGTTTATTCATGTAGCTTCTTGGTGATGAATCTAATTCTATTCCTAAGGATACTCATCCATCCAAGTCTTTGAGAAAGAGAAATGCCGACATGCCGACTCAGATGCAACACATATTGACGTTGATTGTCGAACTCAGTCGTCAACCACTAAATTGCAGAAAGTTGTCAAAATTAAGCAAGAACATAAAGATTGATATTTTAGCTCTTCTCAGTCTAGACTACTTAGATTTATTTTGTTTCGATTTTTTTTTGCTCATTAAGTATTTTCTTAATTGTTTTGGAAATTTATTTGCTTGACATTTGCTAATTTGGTACTTTGTTACATGTGTCATACATCCAAAAATAACATGTTTACGTTTTTTTTTGTGTACATTAATATCACTCTATCTATAAAAAAAAAATAAAAAAAATATTTGTCTGTTGAAAGATGTGACGGTAACCAAAATCACTTGCGTTGGTGACCAAGATAACTCACCATACTTTTTTTATTGTGTTTGGTAACATGATCAATATTCCCTCTTCATATAGTGGCAAAAACTATATGCATGTCTAATCTTAAATAATATTTTGATCTTTGCCTTAAAGGTGGATGTCAAATTTAGATAACTAACACTCGATGTCTACCCTACTCTTCACTAATTAAGCAAGTGAAGACCACATCAAATAAAATTACCCTAATCTTAAATAATATTTTGATCTTTGCCTTAAAGGTGGATGTCAAATTTAGATAACTAACACTCGATGTCTACCCTACTCTTCACTAATTAAGCAAGTGAAGACCACATCAAATAAAATTACCCTATGGTCGGCACATTCCTTGCAGGAATCTTATTCACTAATTTTGAAATATCAATGAAATTATTTATACAATTTCAAGGTTGCTTATAACACTCCAAAGTCCTGATAGAAGCAATTTAAAAGTCCTAAAACAGGGACCACAAAGAAGGGGATGAAGGTGTTGGTAGATCGTTGGTCTACAAGCGGATCAAACAAAGCATGAATTGTTGGATGGTAAAAGCCAAAGAGAGGATTTCTGTTAAGATTTTAGTTGTCTTAACTTTCATATGGGTGCATCAGCCTTGTGTGATTGGTATCATTTTTTTTACTAAGTGTGATTCGTATCAGCTTGATCAACTTCTTAATCCATGTTCATGTATTAATACATGAGAAAGCACATCATCCTCATGGCTTTCATCGCTGTCCACATTGTTTACAGGGCCGGTCTTAAGATTTTTTGTGCCCTGGACGAAACAATAAATTGTGCCATTTTAATTATTCAAACATTTTTCTTCTTGCTTTTTTGTTCCAAAATATTTATTTATAATCAAATTTATCTAAAAATATATTTTCAATAGAATTAATCAAAGCGAATTAAAAAGAAACATATCGATATAGTACTAACTACTAAGTAAACATAATAATTTTGGTGCCCCTTAACCAATGGTGCCCTGGGTTGCTGGCCCCCGCGCCCGCCCTCAGTGCCACCCCTGGTTGTTTAGAAACCAACAATATGTCACCTAAAATATAATTCTACAAATAATCTCAAATCCACAAATTACTCATAGTTTGTTATAAGCACAAAGTAATTTTTATGTGAAAAACCAACTTTAGAAAGATGTTAATTCTACGAAGTGGGTGTTTGAATAATCATACCACTCGCAAGAGTTCTTCTTTTTTAACTTTTTTCTTTTTGAGGGAATTTCTTCATTTTTTAACTTGAAATTTATACTTATCTAAATTTTCTTTCTTTACCTTAACAAAAATCACCTTAAAAAAAATTGTTTGTTTGGATACAACTATATAAAAGGGATTATTTGTTATAAAATTGATTCAATATTTTGATTCTAATTTTAGGATTTTTTTTTATATTCTAATTTTTGTTAGGAGTTGTAACAATAGGATGCACACTCTTAAACTTGATTCTAATTTTTCTTCAAACTGGATCTTCCTGTTCTTATGTCAATGAACTCAAAGAGTTCTCAGACTGGATTTTAAATTTTGAAGATGGAAACATTGGATAAAACAATGATAGGGAAGTTGAAATTGAAATACCAGATGACATGTTGATCAAGAATTCAGGTGACCCAATTGCTTCAATTGTTGATAACACATATCCATCACTGTTGGAGAGTATATGAGTTATCTTTCATTTTTTCAAAGCAAGGCAATTTTAGCACCTACCAATGATATTGTTGATTCACTGAACAATTACATTTTATCAATGATACCTGGTGAGAAAAAAACGTACTTAAGTGCTTAAGGCGGAATTATATTAATAGTTGCATTTGATTATTTTTCTTTCTCTATCTGATGTGATAACAAGAATTCTAAATTAATTCAGGTTTTCATTATCATTGTTTTGGAAGCATTAATTCATTTACAATTATCTTATTTTTTTTATCAATGCCATAAAAATTACCTTATTTATTAGTTAATGAGATAATCAACTTCCCGTGCATCGCACGGGTCCAAATACTAGTATTTGTTGAAAATCCTTTCAAAATTCAAGTTCCAAATACTTACTTTTATTATATTTTTTAACTAACATATAAATACAAATGTTAGATAATTAAATATATCTTGTTCTTTCAAAAAAAAAAATTAAATATATCTTGTCACAAAAAAAAAGATAATTAAATATATATTGTTCAATTTAAAATATTTTATTATATTGTTCAATTTATTTTGATAAATATTTTTTAAATGGTAAATTCTTTTAATTTTTACTTTAGATGATTAAATATATTAACAATCAAATTGTGTATTGGCATGTGTGAAGTGGTTGACTGTGACATGGACATTGAAATAGATGGAGTAATAGCGTGCAATTGTAGTAGGTGAAAACATTGTACCAATGTTGTTTATCTGGTATTTACTTATCATCAAATCATTTAATTTTTATTTTTGTTTCTTTTAAAATAAATTCAAATATTAAACAAATTTTGTCCATCTAAAAATTTAGTTTATTAATACCTAACCAAACTTTAAGGTATCTAAAAATTTACTTTGTAGTTCAAATATATGAACTTTTGTTCGAACCCTCTTTCCTTTGAAATTTTGTTCAAACCCTCTTTCTTTCTTTCTTTTTTCACGCCTCTTGTTCTAACCATCTTTCCTTTGATTTTTGTTTTTTAATTCATAGTCTTCATTGTTTATGCAAAACGTAATCACTTTTGTCTTTTGTCACAGCTCAAATCACGTTTAGCCACATTGCAACTGTGGTTAATTTCCAAATTTTTTCATCACTAAACTTCCATATTTTTTCTCTCTTTGATTTCTTCTATCAAGTTCAATAGAAAAATTAAAAGCATAACAAATGGAGAATCTATTCAAGGCGATTGAAGGCGACAATTTTTATTAGGAGATTGAAATTTAGGGAAATGAAATATGTTCACAAAATTTTGTTAACTCTTTGGCTAAGTTACTTATCTTCCTCAACTGATTTAGCAAGTTTGAAAATGTAAAGTTGTAAAACAAATTATTCTATTTTACATTTTGTATAAACATAAAAGAAAAATGCTAAATATCGCGACACATTATTTCGGGAAAAAACACGAATAAGGTTACAAAGGGAAAAAGCAAGAAAACTTGCATTTCAAAACATGCGAGTCTCCGAGTTTGACTCGGTTCAAGGATGAGATGAAGTTTACTTCCTCTTAATTTGCATTGCTTCAAAGATCAAGCTTGAAAGCTGCATCATATAAATCAATTCTTCAATTTTTATGTTTTATCATTTTCAACTTAACTTTGGATTTCATGTTGTTTTGAATTGGAGGTCAACCTGGAGTTGTTTTGTGTTGATGATGCATGTTGATTGTTTTGGTAAGTACAAGCAAGAATAGAAGGATAAGGATGAATGGATGGAAATCTTTTGTACTGATGAAGCGGCAAAAGTCAGAGAGAAAATATAAGAAAGCTTTTTAGATGGGACCCATTCATGAATTTTCCCAACCGCTCCTTTATTGTGCCATAGGGAATTGATCTAATGGTGCAGATTTTTCGGGAAGGATTCGTGAAATTTGATGTCGCGATGTATAGCATCGCTGAACATAAAAATATATTAAAGACGGATAAAAATCCAAACATAAAATCTCTAACAACCAAAAACAACATCTCAATGTAAATATTATTAAAAATTTAAATTGCAATAGATAACAAACATGAAAATCCACATCTTTCATCCTCTTTAGTCCTTCAAATTTATAACCTCAAAATCAAAACATGCCAGTAGTGTATAATTAGTGTACAAAATTATTGAAAATTAAAATTGATGCAAATTCTGGAATATCGTACTAATGCTTAAAATGATTAAATTTTCTGAAATAACGAAATGATAAATTTTATATTTTTTATGATTTTCTTTTAGTGATGGAATGATTCCTCCAATCTTTGTAAAGATCAACACAAACAAATATCATAACATCACAAGAAATTTATCATGAACAAACAAATAGCATAACATTACAAGAAATTAATCATAAAAGTAGAATTAATCAAATTACAATTCAACTAGGACCTGCGGTTTCTAGCTAATTAATAATGCAAGTCCCTTAAGAAGTTTCCTTGGCATGTATAATATTTTTGATATGCTTAATCTGTGGCCAATCATCACCCGTGTCTGGTTGACACCTTGGCAATAACAAGGGGCAGTCCCGAATAATCAAAGTCTGTAGAGACCGGAGCATTTCCATTCCTTTGGGCAGAGAATCTAACTTTCTGCATTCAGAAAGAACCAGTTTTTCAAGTGAAGTGAAGTTGCATATGCTTTCCGGTAGAGAAGTTAAACCATGGCAATCATAAAGCCTTAAGACTAGCAAAGAGTTCACAATCTCGAATCCCCGTGGAAGGGACTTGAGTTTTGGAATACTCCTTAATGTCATACCCTAATTTTGGACCTAAAAATACTTGTTCAATTCTTCTTTTTTGCATTTCAAGTCATTTGAACTGTCTCCGATCAATTGCATCTTTACTTGCATTTTATTTCAATGTTATTTGCAAAATTCACATAGAAGGGTATTTTGGTCATTTCCTGCATTCAACTCATTTTAATCCTTGAAAATTGTTTGAGTCTTTTAAATTGGTTTGTATAAGTCCTTGTTTCAATCTCATGTCAAAATTCATTTCAAAAATATCAGTCGAGTCATTTCTTAGTCAGTATAGCCCCTAGGGGCATTTTAGTCATTTCCCATGATACAATCTCTTTCAGTCTTTTAAAAATCTCTTTCAGTCTTTTAAAAATTTGGTTGAGTCCTTTTAAATAGTTTGAATAAGTCTTCATTTTAATTCTATGTCAAAATCCATTTTAAAATTGCATTTGAAGTCATTTTGAGTCGGTTTTGCCCCTAGGGGCATTTTAGTCTTTTCATGTGTTAAAACCCTGTTTAGATTCTAAAAATTGTCTCTGAGTCTTTTATTCTTGCTTGTATAAGCTCTTGCTTTAAGTCCCTGTTAAAAATCCATTTTAAGATTTCATCCGAGTCATTTTTAGTCGTTTTAAGCCTCCAGGGGCATTTTGGTCATTTCACGTAAAATCTCTTATCTGCTTTATTGTTTTCAATCGTCTCGCTTTACGTTAATTTTCAATTTACTTTTTCAATTCAATTTTGGTTTAATTTTCATTTTGGTCCTCGTACTTTTGTTATTTGCATTTTAATCCATTTTTAAGTTTGTTAAAGTCAAAGTCAAGGTTTGTTACAAGTCAAGTGCCACGTGGCAGTCCATCATTGGTCCAAGCATTTCCACATCACCTATAAATAGGTCAAAGTTGGTCAAGGTTCATTTAACTAATCATTTTTACACAAAAATTTCCAAAAATTCCAAAAAAATCATTTTTTTAATTATTTCCTCTCCCATTTTTTTTCATCTTCAACAACCTCTAACAAACCACCCTAACTAACTCTCAACCACCACTTTCCACCACCAAAACCACCATAACAACCTCCCACCACCACCAAAACCACCACAACAACCTCCTTCCACATTCCACTACCAATCTTCAAACTCAATCACCATAACCACCATGTCCATCATCAACCACAACCAAATTGAAATCCAGCAACATTAACATCTAATTTTCCTTTTCTTTCTACATATAACAACATCAACATTCCTTCATCTTCATTCTTATGCCTATAAACAAAAATTCAATCATCAAATTCCAATCTTCCAAAACCAATTCACCCCAATCTCATAGCAACCGAACTGAATTGTTCATTTCCAACACCATAGAGAAGTGGCTGCGCCACTCTCATCTGTTCGGCACCTTCAACATACGAACTTCCTTTGGCTCAAACAAGCAGAACAGAAAACGGACTAGAATCAGAAGCAAGAACCAGCACGAACAAAACGGAGAAAGAAGTGCTGGAACAAGATCCATGACTGATTCAATCTCAAGCAAAGGACGCGAGGATGAAGCTCGAAATTCCGGTCATCGCGTCGGAGTTTAAACCGTCACCGGAATCTGGAATTTTGATCGGAGAGAGCGAAGCATCGCGAGAAAGAAGAAGAAGAAGGTTTCTTGAACCCTTGAGCGCTACCGCAAACAACGCCGACAACGACGATTCACCGGCACAGTCCTTCGTTTCTGAAAACGGTGTTCTCATCACGGCCGTGTTCTTGGTGGTGGTAGCGCAATTAACACTGGGCTTTCATAGTCATGCTGATTGCGAATTCTTCATGGAGTCTGGTCTTAATTGGGATTTGAAGCTTGCGAACGAATCGTATGAAAGGATTAAGCTTGCGTTTCAGCCATGGCAATATGCTGTGCGTGATGATTGCCTTGATGATTGCCTTGAATCTTATAACGTTTTCACATTAGATGATGCTAGTGGTACCAACATTGGTGGATCCACTTTCAATTCCCAAGGGCCTGGGCCTTGTTCCTAAACATTGCTGCACTTTTGCTATCCGCACCCTATTTCTTGCCAAGTTGCTCCTTGTTTGCCTCAAATTGCTTGGTAAAATTTCTAACATTTTTTTTTTAGTTATTTTTCTTGATGTTTTTATTAACTCTTGATGTGTTTTACATGTTAGAATTGCTTAGGAAAATATGTGTGTAAAGCGTAATTGATATCGTTAGTTTTTTTTAGTTCTTGATAAATGTTTCGTTAAAATGTAGATAAAAGGTCCATATGCTTTGTTCCTTTTGATTGTCCCTTGACCATTTTTAGGATGGAATCTCGTTCTTGAAAATGTAAAAAATGTGTATATTATCTTTTGTTAGTTTCAATTTTCTTTGCAAGTTGTTAATAATGATTCCTTTTTTTACTTGCACTTTGTTTGATTTTCTTGCCTATAAAAACGCTCCAAAAAAAAAATAGGTGCCATGCCTTGTAAATTTGTTCTATCTCTTACTTGTGATTTGGTTAATTTTTCTTGCACTTGAAAATGATTCTAAATGAATGTTATGATGGAATTCTTTCTACCCTATGTTTTGATACTTTTCTTGCCTTGAAAAATACTTCAAATATGTGCTTAATGGCAATTTTCTTGTCCTATGACTTGGCTGAAATTCTTGCTTCCAAGATGTGTGAAATGCCATATGTGAATTTGCCTCTTGTATGTTCCATGTTTCTATGCTTTTTACCATTTCATGTGCTTATAAAAACTCTCCAAAAAAAACTCTATGTGACTGTATATACTTCTAGTGCATTTTGTTGGCTTTTTCCTACCATTTCTTTTATGTAATATTTCCATCATTTCATACATTTTTGTTCACTAACCCCCTTGTTTCCATCTTGTGTCTTTAGCTTTATTTTCCTCGCCATTTAAATTTTTCATGCAAAGGCTTAGAATGTAAAAAAACCTAGGGATATTTGTACTTTACTTTCATGTCCTTTAAATTTCTTGCAAGACCATAGAATGTATCTAGGCCAATGATGTAACGGACAATGGACTCTAATAATGTACACCGACACAAGCACCGACACATGCACACACATCACTTTAGATAAATAGCTAGAATATGCATGTTTAGATGTATGTTTAGGATTGTATGTTTAGATGTATGTTTAGGCTTTATACTTAGAAAAATCATTTTCCAAAAAAAACATGAACAACTTCACTCAAATCTTTTCCAAATAAACCTTGGGATCCCACATCCCATTGTATTTTCTTTTCCATTTTCTTAATCAAATTTCAACAAACTTTAATCATACTTTGACTTGTTTTTTTGCAAATGACTAATCAAACCCCACTCTTTTCTTAAATTCTCATGCCTTCAAGGCCTCTCAATCTCCATTCTTCAAAATCCTATTTTCAAACTTAAAATCAACCAACAAAAACAAAAACATTTTTGAGAGAGAACTACGGTGGATTTGATCCCTTAAACGGGTACGTAGGCAAGGAACAAAATTCCTTCAATTCAACTAAAATAAAAATTCAAACACATTCTTCTCCCTCCAATTCTTCACTTAGAACATTCTTAGGTTTAATAAACATTTTCAAAATAGCATTTAAAAATAAAGCGCGCACGTAGAAATTAAAGATGGTTCCTATAGGTTACTATAGTCGTTATGGGTGCCTAACACCTTCCCGTAGCGAAAACAACTCCCGGACCTCGATTCTCAAGGGTTTTGCTTACTTTTTCCCTTCCCAAGAAAAAATAAGATATCACCGGTTTAAAAGGTTCAAACGTAATCAATGTTTGACACCCGAAAACCAAGATAAAACAGCTGGCGACTTCACTGGGGAGTTTCGAGAGTTACGCCTAGTCTTTATTTCCACGCTTGCGCTTTCGTTTTTACTTGCTTCTTTTTTGTTTTCTTATGTGAATAAATGTTTAAATTCTTGCAAACGTGTGGGGTGAGAATATCAAAAGTCCTGCACCCGGGCAGAGTGAACTTAGGATTTAGGAGGGATATAATCGACAATTCATTCCGGGGGTTGCCTCGTGTTTTGGATTATGCGATCAATCCCACATAGCTGAGGCATTTTGGGGGTGATGTTGTCGGCGCGTGTTGTCGCGTTTAGGCACTTTACTTCTAATTGTTCTATGACGCTATGAACCGTAGATAACCAAACCCATCCATGGCCATTTTCTAGGATGTAGTGCGGAGGCTAAACCGAGTGTTGTCTCGAGTTTTAGTCGTCACGCGATACTACACTCAAGTTAGACCTTCCACATATAATCATGGAGCGAGTGTTGTCTCGTGACACCATGAGATACGTCGGAGAGGTTGCAACTTGGGAACCTTTTTAGAACCCGGTTACTATTTCCTAAAGCCCTAGATTCACCGGACACCGTGTCCACCCATGACTCCTCGACTTTGAACTTCAAACCCACCATGTTTTCTCCAAACTTGAACATAACCATGCATTCATGCATACATGCATACATGCATAAACTTTTGTCATGCATTGTTATCGAAGGGCTTAGACAAGTTGAATTTGTAAACATTGTAGGGATGAAGATGACTAAGTCCTACAAGTTCAAGGAAGTGGATTTGGCTAGTTTGAGAGATTTGGCACTCAAGATTGAGGATCCGACTGGTTTCCGACGTCATTACGGGGCCTTACTTCCTATTCTCCATACTAATGTGGATGAGAAGCTTGTGCACACTCTAGTGCAATTCTATGATCAGGGGTATCGGTGCTTCACTTTTCCAGACTTTCAGTTGGTGCCTACTCTAGAGGCTTATTCTTCCTTGATGGGTTTATCTATTGCTAAGGGGATACCTTTCTCAGGACCTGAAAATTCTCCTACTCCATTGGTTATTGCTAAAGATCTCTATCTCAAGACCACCGATGTCTCCAAGAATCTCGTCACTAAGGCACGCATCCGAGGGTTCACTTCAGAGTATCTTCTTGGGAAAGCCAACCTCAATACTACTTGTCAGGACACTCTCGAGGCTATTCTTGCACTTCTCATCTATGGGCTTATTCTCTTTCCAAATCTTGATGGCTTCGTGGACATGAATGCTATCATGATCTTCCACTCCAAGAATCCGGTTCCTACTTTGCTAGCTGACACCTACCATGCTATTCACGATCGTTCCGACAAAGGTCGTGGATACATTCTTTGTTGTGTGCCTCTCCTCTATAGGTGGTTTATTTCGCACCTTCCGCAGTCTTTCCACGACAATCCGAGGAATTGGTCTATTTTACAGAGGATTATGGCTCTCACTCCTAATGAAGTAGTTTGGCTCACTCCAGCTTCTAGAGTTAAGGAAATCATCTTGGGTGGTGGAAAGTTTCTTAATATACCTCTTCTTGGTACCCGGGGTGGAATCAACTATAACTCGGAGCTTGCTTTGCGACAATTCGGTTTCCCGATGAAAGATAAGCCCATCAATCTTGCTACGGCCCCTTACTTCTTTCACTACTCCAATGCTCCCACCGGAATTAGAGAAGATTTCATGGATGCGTGGTCTAAGCTTCGGAAGAAAGAGGTGAAGCATATGGGTGTAAGGTCCGGTATTGCTCATGAGGCCTATACACAGTGGGTGATAAACCAAGCTGAGGAGATTGGTATGCCTTACCCCTCTATGAGATATGTGTCTGCAACTGTCCCTACCATGCCTTTGCCTCTACTCCCACCTACCCAGGAGATGTACCAGGAGCATCTAGCTATGGAGAGTCGGGAGAAGCATCAGTGGAGGGCTAGATACTACGAGGCTGAGAACTTGATCATGACTTTGGATGGAAAGGATGAGCAACAGACTCATGAGGTCTTGACACTGAAGAAAGAGTTAGCTAAGGCTAAGAGAGAGATTGAGGAGAAAGATAGATTGCTCATGAGAGACTCCAAGAGGGCTAGGGGTGCCCGTGACTTCTACGCACGATATTGCAGCTATGAGTCCGACTCTGAGGACGACGCTTCCACTTCCTATGCTTGAGGATTTCCATTTCCTGTTATTATTTCCATTTGTTTATGTTGAAATTGTCTTGTAAAACTATATGTTGGTTGTTTGCTTCCCGTTTATGTTAATTGGTGTTTAGTAATGTTTACGAGTTTATAATTTGTCTAAAACCCTTCGATAACACAAAAAGAGTCTTTTTTGCATATGCATTAACACATTTCATGCATCATATGCATTCATTGGTCACAAAAAACTTCTCTCGTGCTCATTGCCTCCTGGTTTTGTCCGCCGCAGTCTGAAAAGTGGCTCGTGTTCGCAAAGTCTACCAACCAGATAGAATTCATCAGACAAGATTTCACAAGAGAAGGATGATGGCTAACTTTGAAGAAGAAAATGCTCAGCTCCGTGCCGAATTGGCTGCTATGAAAGAAGACTTGGCTAAGGCTCATGACGCTATGTCCGCTATGATGGCTTCACAAGAACAGCCAGCCACTTCTATTCCAGTTACTGCTGAGGTGATTCCCTCTATCCCACTATCTACTGTGGCTACTGATGCTCGTTTTGTTATGCCCAACGGCCGTCCTTATGGCCTCTCAGCTTACTACTCTCCTAATACTGCTGCTGGTGTCTCTGGTTTTGCTGGTCAAGGACAGATTCCTGTGTCTACTGCTATGCCTCAAGCAACTACTGTTGTCACCGACCCTATTGTACACACTGTGCAACAGGTGATTGATGTTGACACTCCGCGTGGACCAAATCCCGCAATGGAAGCTATGAAGAGACAGTTGCAGGAGTTGGCTGGAGAACTCCGTGAGGTCAAGGCTAGCCGGGGAAACAATGGTGCTCCTGCTAAAGCTCGTGATCTATGCTTGGTATCCCGATTTGAGGTTCCTAAGAAATTCAAAGAGCCAGAATTTGACAAGTACAATGGGACTTCTTGCCCACATAACCATGTTATCCGGTATGTCCGAAAGATGGCTAACTACGCCGACAATGATGCACTGATGATCCATTGCTTTCAGAGTAGCTTGACAGATGATGCAGCAGATTGGTACACTAGTCTGAGCAAAGATAACATTCATACCTTTGAGGAACTCGCTGCTGCTTTCGAAGGTCAATATGAGTTCAACACCCGTCTGAGGCCAAACAGGGACTCTCTCAAAGCCCTATCTCAGAAATCAGATGAAACATTCCGTGAATATGCTCAAAGGTGGAGAGGGGCAGCTGCCCGTGTTTCTCCTCGACTTGATGAGGAAGAATTAACGCAGACATTCCTGAAGACTCTGAAGAAAGAATATAAAGAGAGAATGATAGTCTCTGCTCCAAACAACTTCTCTGATATGGTTACAATGGGAACTCGGCTAGAGGAGGCTGTCCGAGATGGTATTATTGTTCTTGAGAAAGGTGAATCTTCAAACGGTGCACCAAAGAGGTACGGTGACGGTCATCATAAGAGGAAAGAATCTGACATAGGAATGGTGTCTGGTAACCCATCTGCAGCTGCTACACAATTACCTCTGCCCTATCACTACATGCAATACTCTCAACATCCTTTCTTCCCACCATTCTACCAGCAATATCCACTGCCACCGGGTCAACCACCAATGCCCGTCAATGCCATTCCTCAGCAAGTACAACAACAGCCTCCTGCTCAACAGCAACGGCAGCAACAACAGGGTCCCCGACCCAAACCTTCTTTTCCAACAATACCAATGCGGTATGGTGAGCTGCTCCCAACTCTACTAGCTAAGGGACACTGTGTCACCAGGCCAGGCAAGCCTCCGCCTAATCCGTTGCCTCCCAAGTTCCGTCAGGACCTAACATGTGAATTCCATCAGGGTGCTCAAGGCCATGATGTCGAAGGTTGCTTTGCTCTGAAATATATTGTGAAAGATCTGATAGAAAAAGGACGTTTGACTTTTGAGAACAGTGTTCCTCATGTCCTTGACAATCCGCTTCCAAACCATGCTGCTGTTAACATGATTGAGGCCTTTGAAGAAGTTCCCGTTCCTCAAGAGGATCCCATGTTGGATGTCCGCAATGTCGTTACTCCCTTGGTGCCATTACATGTCAAACTTTGCCAGGCTTCTCTGTTCAAACATGATCATGATTCTTGTTCAGAATGTCTGCAGAATCCTATGGGCTGTTGTGTGGTGCAAAATGATATCCAGAGTCTGATGGATGACAAGCACTTGATTACCAGTGATGTATGTGTGATTGTGCCAGTGTTCCATGACTCTCCTGTTGAAAGTGTATCTCAGGCAAAGAATGTTGAGCCTTTGGTGATCAGGCTACCTGGTCCGGTATCTTATACTTCTACCAAAGCTATTCCCTACAAATACAATGCAACCATGGTTGAAAACGGGGTGGAGGTGCCTCTGGTATCCCCAGCTACAGTTGACAATATTGCCGGTGAAATTACGACTCTGAGAAGTGGAAAAGTCCGTCCACCCTTGTTTCAAAAGAAGGTGGTAACACCTATTGCCACGATAGCTCCACCAGTTGTTCCTCCTGTTGACAAGAACACCGGCCCCGCAGGCCAATCTATTGAAGAGTCCAATCTGGACGAAATCCTAAGACTTATCAAGAAAAGTGACTATAAGATTGTGGACCAGCTGCTACAAACCCCATCAAAGATATCCATCTTGTCTCTGCTCATGAGCTCAGAAGCTCACAGGAAGGTGTTAATGAAGATACTTGAGCAAGCTTACGTTGATCACGAAGTCTCTGTGGATCAATTTGATGGGATAGTGAGTAATATTACTGCCTGCAACAACTTGGGGTTCGGTGACGATGAGCTCCCCGAAGCAGGGAAACGCCACAACTTGGCTCTACATATCTCGGTGCACTGTGGGTCTGATATGATATCCAACGTATTGGTGGACACTGGGTCGTCTCTGAATGTAATGCCTGAATCCACACTAAGGCAATTGAGTCATCATGGAATTTCTCTGAGGGGTAGCAGCTATCTGGTTAAAGCTTTTGATGGATCCCGCAAGGATGTTCTCGGGGAAGTGGACTTGCCAATCACCGTTGGTCCCGAGACATTTCAAATAACTTTCCAAGTCATGGATATCAATGCCTCTTACAGCTGTCTCCTCGGAAGACCGTGGATCCATGACGCTGGAGCAGTCACATCCACTTTGCATCAGAAGCTCAAGTTCATGAGGAACGGTAAGGTTGTCACTGTATATGGTGAGGAGGCATTTCTGGTTAGCCAAGTATCATCTTTCTCTTGTGTTGAAGCAGGGTCCGCTGAAGGGACGTCGTTTCAAGGGTTGACTGTTGAGGGTGCAGAACCCCGGAGGGCTGGTGCTAGCATGGCTTCACTGAAAGATGCCCAGAAGGCTGTTCAAGCAGGGCAAGCTGCTGGCTGGGGCAAGGTGATTCAGATCTTGGAAAACAAGCGTAAAGAGGGCCTTGGATTCTCCCCGACATCTGCTGTTTCAAAGGGAACTTTCTACAGTGCTGGGTACATCAATGCTATTACTGAAAATGCTGCTGGAGGTGGTTACGTGCCTACCTTTGTTATACCAGGAGGCACTGTGAGAAATTGGGAAGCCATTGATGTTCCTTTAGTCATGCATGCTTCCATGTAATGTGTTTTGTTGCTCATGTTTTTTTGTTTTCAAAATAACAATCCTTTCGCTCTGCCCAAGGCGAAAGTGATATCATTGTAAGGGCGTGTTTGTTTCGGCATTGCCGTTAATCAATAAAAAGTTGTCGTTTTTCTCACGACTCTTTGTTTTTTACTTTTAGTGCCTTTTCTTGGAAATAATGGTAATGCCAGAAAAAACCAAAACATCTGTATTTTCTTATTAATTTCAAAAATCTGCATAGAAAACATTTTTCTAAAATCATCCCAATCATATTATGCAGATTGAACCATAATAAACCCGTTGAACACAGTGACCCTATGGTTCCTCCAAATTTTGAATTCCCTGTATATGAAGCTGAAGATGAGGATGATAGTTATGAAGAGATACCGTATGAGATCACTCGACTGCTTGAGCAGGAAAGAAGAGCCATTCAGCCTCACCAGGAAGAGATTGAGCTTATCAACTTGGGTACTGAAGAGAACAAGCGAGAGATCAAAATCGGTGCTGCACTAGAGCCAGAAGTGAAAAAGAAGATCACTCAGCTTCTCCATGATTATCCAGATGTCTTTGCATGGTCCTATGAAGATATGCCGGGTCTAGATCCCAAGATTGTGGAACACCGGATACCGACAAGGCCTGAATGTCCTCCTGTCAAACAGAAATTGAGAAGGTCTCGTCCAGACATGGCTCTTAAGATCAAAGCTGAGGTACAGAAGCAAATTGATGTGGGTTTCCTCATGACAGCTGAATACCCCGAGTGGGTTGCCAACATTGTACCAGTACCAAATAAAGATGGGAAAGTTCGAATGTGCGTTGATTACAGAGATCTGAATAAAGCCAGTCCAAAAGACAACTTCCCATTGCCTCATATTGATGTACTTGTTGACAGTACTGCTCAATCCAAAGTGTTTTCTTTCATGGATGGTTTCTCTGGTTACAACCAGATACGAATGTCTCCCGAAGATAGAGAAAAGACGTCCTTCATCACTCCGTGGGGAACGTTCTGTTATAAAGTGATGCCGTTTGGCTTGATAAATGCTGGCGCTACCTATCAAAGAGGTATGACAACTCTGTTTCATGATATGATTCACAAAGAGATTGAAGTATATGTTGATGATATGATTGTGAAGTCAAGTGATGAAGAGCAGCATGTTGTGTATTTGAAAAAGATGTTTGAAAGACTGAGAAAGTACAAGCTGCGGTTGAATCCTAATAAATGCACATTTGGTGTACGATCTGGAAAGTTGCTAGGCTTCATTGTCAGTTAAAGAGGCATTGAAGTTGATCCAGACAAAGTCTGAGCCATCAGAGAGATGCCAGCCCCTCAAACTGAGAAGCAAGTCAGAGGTTTCCTCGGACGTCTAAATTATATTTCAAGATTCATATCTCACATGACTACTACTTGTGGTCCCATTTTCAAATTGCTCAGAAAGAATCAGCCTGTTGTATGGAATGATGAATGTCAGGAAGCTTTTGATAGCATTAAAGAATACCTGTTGGAGCCACCTATCCTTGTCCCGCCAGTGGAAGGAAGGCCTTTGATTATGTATCTGTCAGTGTTGGATGATTCAGTGGGCTGTGTTCTCGGTCAGCAAGATGAGACTGGTAAGAAAGAGCATGCCATCTACTATCTGAGCAAGAAATTCACCGACTGCGAGACTCGGTATACAATGCTTGAAAAGACTTGCTGTGCTTTAGCCTGGGCTGCCAAACGCCTGCGTCATTATATGGTGAATCATACAACTTGGTTGATATCCCGAATGGATCCAATCAAGTACATCTTTGAAAAGCCTGCTGTTACTGGAAAGATTGCGCGTTGGCAAATGTTGTTGTCTGAATATGATATTGTGTACAAAGCTCAGAAAGCAATCAAAGGAAGTGTCCTTGCTGAGCATCTTGCTTATCAACCTCTTGATGATTACCAGCCAATTAAGTTTGATTTCCCTGATGAAGAGATTATGTATCTGAAAGCAAAGGACTGTGAAGAGCCACTGATCAATGAAGGGCCGGATCCCAATAGCAAATGGGGATTGGTGTTTGATGGTGCTGTTAATGCTTATGGTAAAGGAATTGGAGCCATCATTGTAACTCCACAAGGGCACCACATTCCTTTCACCGCTCGAATAACTTTCGAATGCACAAAGAACATAGCTGAATATGAAGCATGCATCTTGGGCATTGAAGAAGCCCTCGACCTGAGAATCAAACACCTTGACATCTATGGAGATTCTGCACTTGTTATTAATCAGATAAAGGGTGAATGGGAAACTCATCATGAGAAGCTGATCCCATACCGTGACTATGCCAGACGGCTGTTGACATACTTTACCAAGGTTAAGCTGCACCACATCCCTCGGGATGAAAATCAGATGGCTGATGCTCTCGCTACTTTGTCTTCCATGTTTCGTGTCAATCATTGGAATGATGTGCCCGTGATCAAAGTGCAGCGTCTTGATAGACCTGCTCATGTGTTTACCATTGAAAATATGCCAGATCAAGCTAAGGAAGATGTGAATGATAAAAAGCCTTGGTATTACAACATCAAGCAATTTTTGCAGAATCGTGAATATCCACCTGGTGCTTCAAACAGGGATAAAAAGACTTTGAGACGATGGGCTAGTAAATTCCTTCTGGACGGAGAAATCTTATACAAGAGGAACTATGACATGGTCTTGTTAAGGTGTGTGGATAAACAAGAAGCTGAGAAATTGATGCATGATGTACATGACGGTACCTTTGGGACCCATGCTTCGGGCCACACTATGTCGAAGAAACTGTTAAGAGCCGGCTATTACTGGATAACTATGGAGCGTGACTGCCACAAACACGCTAAAAGATGCCACAAGTGTCAAAGTTATGCTGACAAGATTCATGTGCCTCCACATGCCCTCAACGTTATATCTTCCCCATGGCCTTTCTCTATGTGGGGCATTGACATGATCGGAAGAATTGAACCGAAGGCTTCCAATGGACATCGTTTCATTCTAGTGGCAATTGACTACTTCACCAAGTGGGTTGAAGCTGCTTCCTATGCAAATGTGACCAAGCAAGTGGTTGTCAAGTTTATCAAGAATAACATCATCTGTCGATATGGTGTTCCCAATAAAATCATCACTGACAATGGTTCCAATCTGAACAATAGCATGATGCAAGCTTTATGTGAAGAATTCAAGATTGAACATCACAACTCTTCTCCTTATAGACCTCAGATGAATGGTGCAGTTGAGGCCGCTAACAAGAACATCAAGAAGATTGTTCAGAAGATGGTCACTACTTACAAAGACTGGCATGAAATGCTACCTTTTGCCTTGCATGGTTACCGTACTACAGTGCGCAGTTCAACCGGGGCAACTCTGTTCTCTCTTGTGTATGGTATGGAAGCAGTTCTCCCTCTGGAAGTGGAGATTCCATCTCTTCGAGTGATCATGGAAGCAAAATTAACTGAGGCTGAATGGTGTCAAAGTCGGTACGACCAATTGAACCTGATTGAAGAGAAACGTATGGATGCTATGACTCATGGACAATTGTATCAAGTGCGAATGAAGAATGCTTTTGACAAGAAAGTCCGACCTCGAGAATTCAAGGAAGGCGAACTTGTATTGAAAAGAAGGATAAGCCAGCAACCCGACCCAAGGGGCAAGTGGACACCTAACTATGAAGGTCCTTATGTTGTCAAGAAGGCTTTCTCTGGGGGTGCTTTGATTCTTACACACATGGATGGTGTTGAACTCCCAAATCCTGTCAATGCCGTTATAGTCAAGAAATACTTTGTCTAGAAAGAAAAGAACAGCGTGGTAGGTCGAAAACCCGAAAGGGCGGCCTAGGCAAAAATGCGCTTCCCGGTGGATCGAAAACCCGAAAGGGCGATCCAGGCAAAAGTTAGGGACAAAAAATGAATATGAAGAAGCTCGCTGAGATTGTACGCAACTCAGGCAAGAATGAGCGCCTCGATGAGCCGAAAACCCGAAAGGGCGGTTCATGCAAAAGTGAGGTTGACAATGAAAGACAAGTAACTATATCCGGCAAATCACCATCACCCCTTGGGGCATCTGCAACTGTCAACGGTCGTCTTCATCAGAGGCTTCTGTACTTGCGAATTCAAAATTTCTATGAAATGTAGCGGTCGTCGTGTTCAATGTATCACCAACCATTAAAATTACCATTTTCCAAGCTTTGTAAATCCGTGAGGCCATGCCTCTGGCTGACTCTCACTCTTCTACATCAATTTGAGCCTTTCTATTGTTTGAAATTCTATTTTCTTTCTACTTTCAATTTTTTCTTTCTATTTGATAATGTCAATGTCTGAAACAAACATCTTTTGAAAATTGAAAAATCTTTTTCTGTCTATTTTGAAAGCAAACCTGAGCAACAGGGTACATTTCAATGAAACATGCATGAATGAATGAATGTCAATGTCTATTTCAACACATGTTACAAGCAGGTTACTCCCCAGGATGATCTGTGGTCAGTGGCAAGAATGAAAAACAGAATGAAAATGAAAAATGAATGAAAAAATGCATATGAAAAGCTCGCTAAGTTGAAAACCCGAAAAGGCGGCTTAGGCAAAAATGAGCACCCCGCTGATTGACAACCTATGAAGGCAATTCAGGCAAAAATGGGGAAATGAAAAGAATATTTATTCCCCGGTGAATCGAAAACCCGAAAGGGCGGTTCAGGCAAAAATGGGGTTTGAAAATGAAAGAATGAAATATTGAAAAAAGCATTGACCACAGATGCGAACATCCAATGTTTACCCAGCACTGACACGCCTAGCAACGGCGACCTGTATCCAAGAACCTTCCAAGGGTCCTCCTTTACAAGTTTTATTGCCCTCAGCCATGGTTTCGATACGTCTCAACGACGGTCTCTCCAAAGAGGTTTTTCCCCTGTGAATATGTTGCAGCACGAGCCACTACGTGCCCAATATTCCAATGTTTCGTCTGCCTTTGTGAAACTTCTCTGTCAAGTTACAAGCCAATCATGCATTTCAAGCATCCATACATGCATAATCATGCATTTTGTGTGCTCATACATCCAATAATCTTGCTATACCATACATACATGTTGCATATCCAACTCTCAATTGTCAAATTCAAATCCCAATTCCAACCGTCAACTGTCAAATCCAATTCCAATGTCAAATTCAATTCAATTTCAACTGTCAAATTCGATGCAATCTCAACTTTCCAATCTCAATTCCAAACCATGTCAACTGTCAAATTCGAGGCAATCTCAATTTCAATTTCAATTCAATGTCAATTCGAAGCAATTTCCAATCTCCAATTTCAATTCCAATTTCAATGACAATCTCCAATGTCAATGTCAAACTCCAATGTCAATGTCAAATTCCAATTTCAATCCAATCTCAATGTCAATGTCAAATGTCAATGTCAAATGTCAATGTCAAATGTCAATATCCAATGCCAATGTCAATGTCAAATGTCAATGTCAAATGTCAATATCCAATGCCAATGTCAATGTCAATGTCCAATGTCAATGTCAATGTCAATGTCAATGTCAATTTCAATTGCCAAGCCAATGTCAATGTCAATGTCAATGTCAATGTCAATTTCAATTTCCAAGCCAATGTCAATGTCAATGTCAATTTCAACTTTCAATGTCAATTTTCAATTCAAATCAATGTCAATTCACTCTCAATTTACTCTTGGGCCAACAAAAATGGTCATGTCTATTCTCAAATCAAGTCAATGACAATTTACCCTCAATTGGTATCTTGTTAAACCAGACTCTCAATTTGTATCTTGTTTTTGGTCAAGTGCCAGGTTCGATCCAAAAAAGAACCACTTGTACCTGCTTATATACCTATGCTTCCGGACAAACGGCAAGTTCGATTTGAAGAACAGTTTGTACCCAGCTTATGCTTTGTTATCGGTCAGACGGCAAGTTCAATTTGAAGAACAGTTTGTACCCAGCTTATGCTTTGTTATCGGTCAGACGGCAAGTTCGATTTGAAGAACAGTTTGTACCCAGCTCATGCTTTGTTATCGGTCAAACAGCAAGTTCGATCTAAAAGAACAGTTTGCACCCTCCCACATGACGTGGTGATAATCTGACAAGCAAGTTCGATCCAAAGAACAGCTTGTATCAACCCTTTTGTCTATGTCTCCAGCCAAGCGGCCAGTTCAATCCCAAGAACAGTTTGTGTCTGCCTATCTGTTTGTGTTTTCAATCAAGTGTCAAGTTCGATCCGAAGAACAGCTTGTATCTGCCTATATGTCTATGTTTCCGGTCAAGTGTCAAGTTCGATCCCAAGAGCAGCTTGTACCCATCTCTTGTTTGTATCTCTCGGTCAAGTGGCAGGTTCGATCCAAAGAACAGCTTGTACCTGTCTATTTGTTGCCCGTTCTTTCTACCTTGATGTCTATAAATCCCTTGGTGGTGTGACACAGCCCGTAGATTCCGGTTCGTTTGTCTTGCATTCATAAATGAAGTATTGCATGGCATTCATGTTTTGAAAATCTGAAAACGTATTTTTATGTCCAAAAGCAGTGCAAATGTTAATATTTAAGTATCTTCGTCCCGTCAACTCTAAGACTTCGTCTCTTGACTCTCCGGACAAAGAAACTTAAATAGGGGCAGCTGTCATACCCTAATTTTGGACCTAAAAATACTTGTTCAATTCTTCTTTTTTGCATTTCAAGTCATTTGAACTGTCTCCGATCAATTGCATCTTTACTTGCATTTTATTTCAATGTTATTTGCAAAATTCACATAGAAGGGTATTTTGGTCATTTCCTGCATTCAACTCATTTTAATCCTTGAAAATTGTTTGAGTCTTTTAAATTGGTTTGTATAAGTCCTTGTTTAAATCTCATGTCAAAATTCATTTCAAAAATATCAGTCGAGTCATTTCTTAGTCAGTATAGCCCCTAGGGGCATTTTAGTCATTTCCCATGATACAATCTCTTTCAGTCTTTTAAAAATCTCTTTCAGTCTTTTAAAAATTTGGTTGAGTCCTTTTAAATAGTTTGAATAAGTCTTCATTTTAATTCTATGTCAAAATCCATTTTAAAATTGCATTTGAAGTCATTTTGAGTCGGTTTTGCCCCTAGGGGCATTTTAGTCTTTTCATGTGTTAAAACCCTGTTTAGATTCTAAAAATTGTCTCTGAGTCTTTTATTCTTGCTTGTATAAGCTCTTGCTTTAAGTCCCTGTTAAAAATCCATTTTAAGATTTCATCTGAGTCATTTTTAGTCGTTTTAAGCCTCCAGGGGCATTTTGGTCATTTCACGTAAAATCTCTTATCTGCTTTATTGTTTTCAATCGTCTCGCTTTACGTTAATTTTCAATTTACTTTTTCAATTCAATTTTGGTTTAATTTTCATTTTGGTCCTCGTACTTTTGTTATTTGCATTTTAATCCATTTTTAAGTTTGTTAAAGTCAAAGTCAAGGTTTGTTACAAGTCAAGTGCCACGTGGCAGTCCATCATTGGTCCAAGCATTTCCACATCACCTATAAATAGGTCAAAGTTGGTCAAGGTTCATTTAACTAATCATTTTTACACAAAAATTTCCAAAAATTCCAAAAAAATCATTTTTTTAATTATTTCCTCTCCCATTTTTTTTCATCTTCAACAACCTCTAACAAACCACCCTAACTAACTCTCAACCACCACTTTCCACCACCAAAACCACCATAACAACCTCCCACCACCACCAAAACCACCACAACAACCTCCTTCTTCCACATTCCACTACCAATCTTCAAACTCAATCACCATAACCACCATGTCCATCATCAACCACAACCAAATTGAAATCCAGCAACATTAACATCTAATTTTCCTTTTCTTTCTACATATAACAACATCAACATTCCTTCATCTTCATTCTTATGCCTATAAACAAAAATTCAATCATCAAATTCCAATCTTCCAAAACCAATTCACCCCAATCTCATAGCAACCGAACTGAATTGTTCATTTCCAACACCATAGAGAAGTGGCTGCGCCACTCTCATCTGTTCGGCACCTTCAACATACGAACTTCCTTTGGCTCAAACAAGCAGAACAGAAAACGGACTAGAATCAGAAGCAAGAACCAGCACGAACAAAACGGAGAAAGAAGTGCTGGAACAAGATCCATGACTGATTCAATCTCAAGCAAAGGACGCGAGGATGAAGCTCGAAATTCCGGTCATCGCGTCGGAGTTTAAACCGTCACCGGAATCTGGAATTTTGATCGGAGAGAGCGAAGCATCGCGAGAAAGAAGAAGAAGAAGGTTTCTTGAACCCTTGAGCGCTACCGCAAACAACGCCGACAACGACGATTCACCGGCACAGTCCTTCGTTTCTGAAAACGGTGTTCTCATCACGGCCGTGTTCTTGGTGGTGGTAGCGCAATTAACACTGGGCTTTCATAGTCATGCTGATTGCGAATTCTTCATGGAGTCTGGTCTTAATTGGGATTTGAAGCTTGCGAACGAATCGTATGAAAGGATTAAGCTTGCGTTTCAGCCATGGCAATATGCTGTGCATGATGATTGCCTTGATGATTGCCTTGAATCTTATAACGTTTTCACATTAGATGATGCTAGTGGTACCAACATTGGTGGATCCACTTTCAATTCCCAAGGGCCTGGGCCTTGTTCCTAAACATTGCTGCACTTTTGCTATCCGCACCCTATTTCTTGCCAAGTTGCTCCTTGTTTGCCTCAAATTGCTTGGTAAAATTTCTAACATTTTTTTTAGTTATTTTTCTTGATGTTTTTATTAACTCTTGATGTGTTTTACATGTTAGAATTGCTTAGGAAAATATGTGTGTAAAGCGTAATTGATATCGTTAGTTTTTTTTAGTTCTTGATAAATGTTTCGTTAAAATGTAGATAAAAGGTCCATATGCTTTGTTCCTTTTGATTGTCCCTTGACCATTTTTAGGATGGAATCTCGTTCTTGAAAATGTAAAAAATGTGTATATTATCTTTTGTTAGTTTCAATTTTCTTTGCAAGTTGTTAATAATGATTCCTTTTTTTACTTGCACTTTGTTTGATTTTCTTGCCTATAAAAACGCTCCAAAAAAAAATAGGTGCCATGCCTTGTAAATTTGTTCTATCTCTTACTTGTGATTTGGTTAATTTTTCTTGCACTTGAAAATGATTCTAAATGAATGTTATGATGGAATTCTTTCTACCCTATGTTTTGATACTTTTCTTGCCTTGAAAAATACTTCAAATATGTGCTTAATGGCAATTTTCTTGTCCTATGACTTGGCTGAAATTCTTGCTTCCAAGATGTGTGAAATGCCATATGTGAATTTGCCTCTTGTATGTTCCATGTTTCTATGCTTTTTACCATTTCATGTGCTTATAAAAACTCTCCAAAAAAAACTCTATGTGACTGTATATACTTCTAGTGCATTTTGTTGGCTTTTTCCTACCATTTCTTTTATGTAATATTTCCATCATTTCATACATTTTTGTTCACTAACCCCCTTGTTTCCATCTTGTGTCTTTAGCTTTATTTTCCTCGCCATTTAAATTTTTCATGCAAAGGCTTAGAATGTAAAAAAACCTAGGGATATTTGTACTTTACTTTCATGTCCTTTAAATTTCTTGCAAGACCATAGAATGTATCTAGGCCAATGATGTAACGGACAATGGACTCTAATAATGTACACCGACACAAGCACCGACACATGCACACACATCACTTTAGATAAATAGCTAGAATATGCATGTTTAGATGTATGTTTAGGATTGTATGTTTAGATGTATGTTTAGGCTTTATACTTAGAAAAATCATTTTCCAAAAAAAACATGAACAACTTCACTCAAATCTTTTCCAAATAAACCTTGGGATCCCACATCCCATTGTATTTTCTTTTCCATTTTCTTAATCAAATTTCAACAAACTTTAATCATACTTTGACTTGTTTTTTTGCAAATGACTAATCAAACCCCACTCTTTTCTTAAATTCTCATGCCTTCAAGGCCTCTCAATCTCCATTCTTCAAAATCCTATTTTCAAACTTAAAATCAACCAACAAAAACAAAAACATTTTTGAGAGAGAACTACGGTGGATTTGATCCCTTAAACGGGCACGTAGGCAAGGAACAAAATTCCTTCAATTCAACTAAAATAAAAATTCAAACACATTCTTCTCCCTCCAATTCTTCACTTAGAACATTCTTAGGTTTAATAAACATTTTCAAAATAGCATTTAAAAATAAAGCGCGCACGTAGAAATTAAAGACGGTTCCTATAGGTTACTATAGTCGTTATGGGTGCCTAACACCTTCCCGTAGCGAAAACAACTCCCGGACCTCGATTCTCAAGGGTTTTGCTTACTTTTTCCCTTCCCAAGAAAAAATAAGATATCACCGGTTTAAAAGGTTCAAACGTAATCAATGTTTGACACCCGAAAACCAAGATAAAACACTTAATGTAAGAGAACGGAGGTTTTTCAGACCCTCCCACTCATTTGGATATTTGTCAAGATCAAGTTCTTGACATCTTTCAATAGTGAGTGTTTGGAGTGAACTCAAAGACTTGAAACCTTGTGGTAGAGACGCTAAATTAAAACAATCTCTAATGTGAAGTTGTTCAAGTGAAATGAAGTTTTTGAGCCATCTTTCAGGTGGAGAATGCTCGATGCGCTCAACTACCATGGACTTCAATTTGGAGAAGGGTTTCAATTGTGAATTAGAAGTTTTGATTTCAGGAGCAGCGTACTTCATTGTATCCTTCATTGATATTATGCTCGACTCCACCACAACGAGCTCATCATCAAGACCGGGATATAGCGGCATGCAAGCTAACTGAGGACAATATTGAATATTTAGCTTTGAAATGCAACTGAAAGATGGTCTATCATTTTCCCATATGTCTTTTTCCCACCAACTTTTTAGATTAGGACAATCTGACATTGTAAGTTCCTCCAAGGATTTATAGAATTCTGGTGTAGCAGAGGAAGGGGGCTTACCAACTTCATTGTTTTCTGCAATGAATTTCAGTGAGTCCAACCTCCGAAGTTGGAGAACCTTGAGATGTGGAAGCTTATCCATTGGCGGGAGAAATTCGCATTTTGGACAGTCGTTCAAGGTAAACTTGACAAGACAAAGAAGTGAATCGAGCCAGTTAGACAAGGTGAGACCATTGTACCCCACAATGAATAACATTCTCAGATTCGGAGGTGGCACAAGACGGTCAAGCGACTTCTTTTCGTTGACATTGCTTTCCTTTTCCTTCTTATCCTCCTCCTCCTCCTCATGATCCCATCTTAGAGTCAAGAACCCAAGGTGTTCTTTTTTTTCCAAAAATTCATCTTTAGCAACTTCCTTGGATGGAGAGAACTTGACTTGTTCCAGATGCGAAATTTCCATATGACCTCTCAGATTGTTGAGATCGGTGAGTTCTCTTAGTCCTCCCGTAACGTGTTTCTTGCTAGCCACAAAGAGTGACAATGTTTGTAAAGAAGTGAGCTTATTTATCCCAGTTGGCATGTGAGTTAGACCAAGACATCCCTCTAAGTTAAGATGATTGAGGCAACTCAAATCCTCCATGTCTTTTGGCAATTCCTTGAGGAAATGACATTGAGAAAGTTTCAATGTTTGCAAGTGGATAAGATTTGTGATGCAACTAGGAAGCTTCTCGAAGTTGTTATGAGAAAGATCTAGATACCTCAAGTACTTCACCTCTTCAATAGAGCTTGGAATTGTCTTGATCCCCAAGTCATGCATATCTAACACACGCATAGCCTTGAATGTGTTAAAGATCTTAATCCAGGTTGATGTTGTCATCTGTACCTCGTCAGGAAGCCGAGGGTTGTCAGTGTTGTATGGAAAAAGAATGGTCCTCAGATTTTTAGCTTTCTCAAACACAGAATCTGGGATCCCACACAACAAATCTAAAGCATAATCAAACGAAACTCGTAGCATTCCATCGTGAACACCCTCCCCCATCGAATCCACGGTGATGTTTTCGCGATTGTCGACGGTGACTAGCCTTGCAAGTTTATGCATTAACGGGTTTATTCTATATAAGTAGTTGATGTTTGTCACAACACCACCGTATTGGTTTTCGTTTTCTTCTTCCACTTGATGAAAAACCAAAGGAACAAATTCGTTGAAACAAGCTGGACCAAATTGTTGTTCTGGATAGTTGTTTGAGGAAATTGTTAGAAATCCTTCAGCCGTCCAAAGTTGAATTAGTCTCTCGGCATCAATCAAATAATCTTCTGGAAACAATGAACAATACGCAAAACACAACTTCTGATATGTGGGAAGATCTTCGTAATAGATATACCTGAACATTCGTAGAAACATCTTCTCTATGTCAGGTGCTGATTGCAGAATAGAGCCCTCATGATTATAGAGCATCACTTTTGCTACGATCACTATTGCAAGAGGGACTCCACGACAATCCCTCACGATCTCTGATGCGGTGCAGTGTTGGTTGTATTTTGAAACTGCTCCATGAATTTCCTCAAACAAGGACCAAGAGTCCTCTTGATTAAGCTCCTGCAACTTCAAAACATGTCTAACAGCAATGTTGTCCGCGACATGGTTACTACGTGTAGTAATGAGTATGGCCGTATCAGTACGGCCATCAACAGCTTCAGTTAATTTCTTCTGCAACTTCTCAAGATAACCAGGCTCATTAATCTCAATTCTCAAATCATCTATAACAAGTAAGAGGCGTTTCTCATGATGAGACTCGGCAACACTTTTTGCTATAGATTCAACATCAAAGGTTTTGATCCAAATTGGTAACCCAAAATTCATTTCGACTTGCTCATCCTCACAAACGAGATGAGCAAGTTTTGTTTTGCCAATTCCAGGAACACCAACAATAACAATAACAACAGGAACAGCAGCATCAGTGTTCTTCAGGTTCACCAGTTGATTTATAATCTCTTCCTTCTCATTTTCTCTTCCAACAGCTACATGCTTGGTAATTTTCTCAAAATCTTCACATGCAGACTTTCTTTTCTCAGTAGTATCACTAATAACTGCTGCTTCTTCTTCTCCTAGCTTCGTCTCTTGCTCGATCAGACGTTTGAGTTCCTCGGTGGCTTTCTTAACATGACGAGTGCCTTTAATGCGATTCTTTATGCTTAAGCTTGACCTGATACTCTCTTTGTAACGAAGATCCTCGGTCAAATCGTTCAAATCGATTACTACATCTTTAACCTTTTGAAGCCACTCGGAGTGGCTCTTTTTTTGGACTTTGTCATTGATTTGTTTAAGATTGTTTTCAAGCTGGTTGAGGTCAATTCCTGATAGTCGAATTGCTAAGGGTTTTAGGGTGTCCATCCATTGTAGGATGTTGGAAATTGAATGGGAAATCATGGCTACGTCCATTGTAGAATTTTTTGTGTCTGAAAATATAATACTATATTCAAAAACTTATGGATTATTGCTGTGATAATTAGGAGAATGGAAGAAGAAGATACTACTACTTCATATTGTGCTTTTCCATTATCTGGATTTAATCAATAAACTATAAAAATAGATAAGATTAAATTATGATTTAATACTTGTTAATTGATGATTATTAAATTGATAATCCAACAACAAAGCGTGATCAGTGATTTCAACTACTTGCTTGCTGGCCATCTAATTTTAAATTAGTTTTGATTGCCGCGTAACGTGTGTGACTCTTAGTCTATTACCATTTAAATAAATGGACTTAAACAAACATTAGAGAAACTTGAGTCAAAGAAAAAATAATAGAGAAACAAGTGTTCCCCCTCAAAAAATAAAATAAATAGAGAAACAAGTGTTAAACATATCATGAGATGTATATGTTTATTTTTATATATATTTATATTTCCCTTGCATAAAGTCTATGAATGTGTAAAATGGTTGATTTATAAAAGAGGTGATTCATTAACCTAAAGTCTTAGGTATGTTTGGATTGAAGGTTTAGGAGGGGAAATGAGGGGAAGACTTACTTTTATTGTTTAAATTACGAACAATGTAAAATGTTTTTAAAAAAAAAAAATGAATTAAGTGTTTTTGAAGTATTATATGTTCATTTATCATGTTGTTAATTCAATTTTACAATGTCCATCATTTAAAAAAGAAAAGCAAGTCCTCCTCTTCCTTCTCCACCTAAACCCTCCATCCAAACACACCCTTAAGATTTTGGATGAAGATGTGTTGTTGTTGTCTTGGATCTCTCCTAGTTTCAGTTTGGTGGGGGGAGATAGTGGATCATATCTTGAATCATGTTATTGAAGGTGGGAACTCACATTTGTGGGGGAGATTGTTGGATTTTAAGCGTGAGTGCCTAAGTCTCACACCGTCTATTAATGAGTAAAATGTTGAAACTATAAAATATATGATTCTTTAAACCAATACCTTAAAGCTTTGGATGGAGATGTGGTGTATCTCTCTTTTAGTTCTGAAGTATTGACATGTTGTTGCTCCCTAAATGGTCTTCAATCACCCGAATTAGACGGTAGAATTTACAAGTTTCATAAAACTAGCTCATAAAAAAAAAAAAAATCAATTGGGTCTTGTAAGGTCCCCCATTCATACTTATTTTCTCCAAGGCTTGTTAGGACTACTTTCTTAATTGTAAAGGAAGCAGAGTTCGCGGGTTGGAACCCATGAGTGATAAGCAAACAATAGCTTAGTATATACAAATGCAAAAATTTAAGACAATAAGCTCACTAGCATAAAATAAATAGACATATATCCGAAGTACAATCACAATTGTCTTGCTGAAAGTAATCAACAATCCCAGTAACGGTGCCAAGAATTTGATGGATAACTTAACAAGTATATTGTATATTTTCTAATCAACAAAGATAATTGTAATTGGGATGTTAAACTGGAGGATGCACTAGCATAAATCTTGTTTGCAAATTAAAAAAGTTGTGATAAAATCATGAAAGAAAGGTAATTAGGTCATTTTTGAATTCCTTCTTCTTTGATATTTGGTAACCACATCTAAATTACTACTACAATTGATTCATTAGTATTAAAATGATTTAACAAAATAGTTAAGCTCATTGTCTTGGTGCATAACCCTATGCTTTGATCACAACCTCCCAATGTCTTAAGTTAGTATGTGATCATCGAGCGTTTTTAGTAACATATTATATCAAATGTCACAAATGTGATAATACGATATCTCTAACACTATTGTCATCTAAACAGTTCTCCTAGATCATGTATAAAAAGCTAGTGTTAATAGTCATTAAACACATACATCAATTTATATATTCGAAAACATATAAAATTGTTAAGAACAAGTGATGACTGAATAATACTTGGAATTCAGTTGTGTAAAGTAGTGCTCATCCGATATGATTCAAATAGCTAAGAAGTAGTCCCACAACCTTCATCATCTAAAACCTTAATACTGAATAATTTAGGTCAAGGATTCACTACCTTTATATAGATTCACGAGTTATACCAATTAGGGAACAAACATAGGAGATGTGCATGCCTCTTTGCGCAACACGTGAGAGGAAATACCTGGTTCTCTTGTTTGCTTCATCGTGCGTGATGCACAACTTTTCATGTGTGATGCACAATCGCACAACCCACGTTGGTTGTTCCTTCAGACTTTCTTCATTCCTTTGAGCATTTTTTTATCATTGGAAAGTCCACAGTGACTATACCCCTGGAGGTCACTTGACGCATCTTGTAAAAACATAGCTTGATGGCATTATCTGGTTAGGGTGATTTAAAGCCGGATTGAAGGTATTTTGTGCACTTTTATCTTTTCATGCTCATTTCTTCAATGTTTACAAAACTCAACTAAAACACAAATAAATTGCTTAAATGACTACAAACGACTCATGAAAACCACTAAAAACATTATATGACGAACTGTCATCAAATACATTCAAACAGAATAATAGAATTGAAAGATAACTAAACTATTTTAGTTAAAAGTTATATTTTCAAATTTGGATGATTAAATACTAACTTATGCAATCTAATGAAGTATTTACACATGAGATTATTTTTTTTTTTTTTGGTGGAAACACATGAGATTATTTTTAATATAGCTAGAAACCCATTTAAATTTCAATGATCTATATTATTGAGTTTTTGTGTTGTTTCACTTTTTTCTTTAAAACTTCTCATTGTATCTTCAAAATTCTTTTGATGAAATTTGTAAATGATTAGATTCTAATAGAGAAATAAATCAAGTCGAATAAAGTTCACCATATGCAGGGCCGTCCTAGTCGAAGAGCATCCAGTTCTTCGAAACTAGGCCGAACACTTATACGATAAAAAAAAGAAGAAAATGGACAAGATATGCTCAACCCAACCCACACAACAGAAAAATATCAACAAAACACGCTTATGCAGTTGTTCTTTGCATTCTTCACTTCTTTTGTTCTTCTTCGACACCAGCCACAACCCGTCATTTCTTCAACTCTTCTCCTCTCTTTTGTCTGTCGGCCAACGTGCCCTCTCCCAACCCCATTGCCGCGCGTCGCTGCCTAGCCACCAATCACCATCTCTAAAGTTATCATCTCTTTGATTTTATATGTGAACACAACAAAAGGGAAAGAAGAGAAAATTAAATCCAAGGTTAATTTGATAATTGCTCCGTTTTTCTTATTTTCTAATTGCTTGCTAATTTCTTCTTGTTCTTTGCTGCTAATTTGTTAATTTGTGATCTTATTTGCTAATTGCTAATTATCTTAATTGTATTTACCGGTTCAAATTCAACATTGTATATGTATCTGGTTCAACTTCAACGTTAGAGATCAATTGACGAACGATCGTGAGAAATCTCAAATTCTAAATATTCGAGGTTCATTTCTAATATAAAAGCGGGGTCTCCGTTTTGATATAAACGACCTTAGCTTGACCCAGTGATGAAAATAAGTTTTAGACTACATTAGAGAGAGATTGAGTGTAACTCGTGTAATCACAAGGATACACTTCTGCAATGTTGTGTTTACGAGGATTGATTTTGCTATCCAAAAAGGTCTAGCGGCGCAGTTTATTACCAGCTTGCATTCTATTCAAGTGTAAATAAGAGTATTTCATTAAAGCAAAAATATTGCATTTGTCAAAACACATAAAAATATAGGCAGAAGTCCATAAACTTGCATGGCCTAAACTTTTAAGTTTAATTTTTAAGGTTTTTAGATCACATTTTCCTTGGCCAAATCATTCAGTAAAAAAAAAAAAAAACAGACGATCCAGTTTTAACGGATCATAGAAAGAAATTTATATGGACAGTATAAAATATTGATTTGGTGCAAACATGATGAAGGAAGATTTTTACTATCTTATGTTGACCGATTGAAAAGATTGTATCGGGGTGAAAAGATTGTATCGGGGTTGTTTGTAGATATGACTGGATTAAAGTAAGTGAGTTCTTTAATGCGACTAGCTTGTTCATTAAATGCATCAAATTTAAATAAGATCTATATTTTTTGGCAAATGTTAACATGTGCCTCAAGGGCATATGATAAGAAATTTAAAATAGATAAATATCTTAAAAGATGTGCATTTAACTCTATTCAACTTTTTAAAGTCAAAATTTGTTCTTATCTATGACAATTTTCTAATTTTGGATTCCTTAACTTGTGTGCCCTAAGGGCATAAGATAACAAGACCCATATTTTTTTTGTACATAGATCAATCAGTGTTTGTTTTAACAATATTTAATCGATGACTTTTTTTTTGACCAAATTTAATCGATGACTTCTGGCTATTATTTGCATTTATTTATTTTTTGAAGGGTCCTGGTCATTTTTTTATGTTAGTAGGAAACCGGCAGGGGTCCTGGCCAGTTGGCTTTTCGGTAGAAAAAAACGACCATACCATGATATTCAATCCGACTTAAATTACAAGTTGTTCTACTATAGCAACAAACATTAATATAATTTTTTGGGTCATGTTAACTTGTGCCTTAGGGCACATGTTAAACAACTTAAATAGAGCAATTTTGCATTGGAAAACACAATACATTAGAAACTATTTAATTTAATACTCGGTAAATTAATAAACTCTCTAAAATAATAAATTTGTCCGGTCCCGACTTGGGCCAATGTAAAAAATTGAAAAACTCGATAAAATAATAAGATAATAATTTTTCGGGAGATCCGTTTATAATTTTCGGTCCCAAGAAAATCATAAATTAATAATTCATAGAAACTGAAAAAAAAAATATATTAAGAATACATTGAACACATTTGTTCTTCTTGTTTACATTTAATGTACTTCAAAAGTCATTATTGATTTCCAATGCATATGAACACAGTAGTTACTCCCAATGTTCGCTGCAACGTAATTCTAAGAGGCATAGACTAATTTGCCTTTTTGTTTGGTATGTACAATATTATTACTTAAAAACTCTTTAAATTAATAAATTTCTCCGGTCCTGACATTATTAATTTATAGAGTTTTAACTGTATAACAACTTTTAAGAAGTTGAATGCAGACCTTTTGATATGTGTATTTCTATAATGATTATCTTAACATGTGCCTTGAGGGCACAAGTTAACATTAGCCTAATTTTTTATTATATTCTTAACTATTTATCATTCTCTATTTACAATTTTTAGTTTAACTTTTTTTATTATATCTTTAACTATTTATTACTCTCTTTTTTCAATTGGTTAGTATATTTTTTTTATATAAAATTAATTACTTTTCTTTATACATTTGAAATGTCCAAAACATCTTATAATTTATGACGAACAAAATATTACATTACATAAAAAAAAATTATTTTTCGTCAATTAATATCGATTAGTTGATAAGAAGTTGATTAACCGCACGATAATGGTTCAATACCGTTTTTGTAACCTCTAGTTAAGTCTTAAGGACTGCATCAACTTCAAAGCTTAAGGTACTTAAACGTTATGTTATTAAAAAAATGCTTAATTTTTTAATTAAAAGAAGTTTGCTATATTTTATAATTTTGAGTGAATAGACACTTATACCGATGCTTATTTTTGTTTGACAATTTTTTCATCGCAGAATTTGTTTGTTTGACAAATTTATCAACGCTAATTAACATCAATTAAAGAGATGACTAGTTGTATCCCGGTCATTTTTTATTTTTATTGACGAAAACATTATATTACTGCATTTTAATAAGGCAAATTTTTATTGACCAAAAAAAAAAAAAATAAGGCAAATTTTTATATACTTCGGAATTTTGTTTGTAATTGATTACTTGTAGGTAAAATTGTTTGATATTTATATATTTTAAAATAAAATAATATAAAAATATGACTATGTCTAGGCACGGCAACAAAACTCAAACTCGCGGGTATCCGCCCGAACCAAATTTATCTTGACGGGTTCTCCCTGCTTTGATTGGGTTTAGGTATGGGTTTGAGTTTCCTCCGATTTCAAAACACGGGTACGGAACGGGTAACAAAGATATAGGTATCCACCTAAACCCGTACCGAATGTAGAAAATTAATTTATTACCCCTTTTATATAAATAGAAACCGAATCACTAAATCATTGCACTCACACAGTTAGAGTCTTAGTCTTTTGGATGACACTCAGTTATCATAGTTTTCTTTTATCTCCTTCCATATCTCACACTTCCGACCTCTCTCTTATCCATCACCATAGTCATTGATTGCCATCATCTCTTTCTTGGTTAATGCATTACAACATTACGATTGGGGATGGGGCGGGTATCTCTGAACTCGTCGGAGACGAGGATGAGATTCAATTTCTCATCTCTGTTGGGTATGGGTAGGGTAAGTATATGCGAAAAAGGTATAAGGACGGGGAAGGTAAAACCCGTCCCCAATACCCCGCCACATTGCCATGCATAACTATGTCGTTGACTGATTGAATGGACGATACATACCCTATTGAATTTTATAGATATTATTGTGTTTACATATAATAATATAAACATGTAGAAAATCTCACGGGCCAAACCTCTTAGCCAATTATGATATTTTGTAATTATAAACTTACATTGTTTGATTCTTTGTTTGATTGTTGATCTTTTTTAATAACAAATATTAACAATTAGTTGTAAGATTAGGGAGGTCGCGTAGCTCAACTGTTTTGAGCTAAGAGTTAAGGAGATGGAGTTTCAAGGTTTATGTCTTGCAAAGAGAAAAAACTAATATAACAATTAATATACTGACATTTGTCATTTAAAAAAACTAAGTAAAATTTACTTATTCATCCAGGTTTGAAACTAGAACCTGAAACTCCTTATCTCTTATCCCTCAGCTCAAATCAGTTGAACTATTCAACCTCCAATTTAATTGTTATAGAGACAAATTAATCACCCACTCTTCATGAGATGAAAGAGGCCTTTGGAAGATTTGTGAGAAGACATCAATTGTAGGAAAATTTGAAGATTTTAGAGAGGAAATACAGGACGGTTAAGCAAGAATGTCAAAGATAGAAAGCGTAAAAAAGGACTAGGGTTTAGGAACAAAACTTTGTTATGTTGCACGTGAAAACGTGCAATGATGAATGGCCAATTGAAAGATTTTTATAAATATTGAAAATATTTTCTATTATAAGAAAACGTCATTTCGAAAAAGACATGCAATTAGAAGTGTCAATAATACATGAGGTGATGTGGGAATAAGATGAGAGGCATAGA
The DNA here is from genome assembly GCF_051527215.1 of Medicago sativa. NCBI lineage: Eukaryota > Viridiplantae > Streptophyta > Magnoliopsida > Fabales > Fabaceae > Medicago > Medicago sativa. The sequence continues at coordinate 17,645,076 of NC_140753.1, read as the reverse complement.
TCAATTCTTCGCTTTCTTGTGGCAAATTAGTCGTAATAATTAGTATTTCCCTTTTGAAAGCACCATTTTTCTATTTATTTACTTTCTTGCAAATTTAAATTCTAAGTCATTTTCAATTCGACATTTTAAATTTCAATTCGTTTACATTTTTGATGTTTTTATTTAAAGTCTTTTACTTCCACACTCTTCACATTTAAAAGTCATTGCACTGTAGTCGTTTAATTTTGAAGTAAGTCAACCTTAAATCTTTTCTTAGCTAGTTTTGAACATAAAACCGCAATTCAGTTTTCAAAATGTAGCTTCCAAAATTAACAAAATTAAACGAACATTGAACTTGTATTGTCTCTATATGGATTTTCCTTCAACTAAGCAATTAACAAAATTTATTTGATAAAATGCACTAAAAACGATTATGGGTTGCAACTTGAAAGTTTCAATTGTTTACACAATGCGAGATTAGGTTTTGATTGATTTTGATAAGTAGCGACGAGTAAATTTGATTTCTATTAGTTATGACTTTGCCTTGATACACGATAGTTCTGATATGACCCGTGATAAATCGGTGGGAAGTTCTAACATTTGTGTCTAGAATACTATACTTATGATTTCCCCAAAAAATGAATCATAACTTTAACATCATACTTAAATTCAATAATCAAATTAAAGGAGATAAATTTTTTACTATTGTTCTTGTTCAGGTGAAGGCAAGATAGTCAGTCCTATACCCTTAAACCTATAGATCAAATCAATTGTTTGTTGAAGAGAATTATATAATACTATGATCATAAACTGAATAAAAACATTTATTAATTGAATCCAACAAACAAAAGGAAAGAAAAACATACTCTAGAGGTTTAGTTACTCATGATAACCAAAATCAATACAAAAGAAAAGAAAAACATACTCTAGAGAATAAGAATTAGAAGGAACCTTGCCTTGAAGCTTCATATGTTTGACCCTTGACTTGTACCATCAACTTTATGAATGAATAAACGTGTACGTGCAAGGGTCTCTTTTTACAGGCATCTTTGCATTTAGGTTAGTTATGATTTATGGGATTTTCACTCCGATCCAGCTTGAAAAACAAGAAAATAGTACAATTTACCCGTACATAATGTGCGCGGAGTATCAAAGGCGTGCACAAGGGAGTACTAGGCAGCCCTTGGGGCTTTGTCATGCGCATAAACATATATGCCATGTGCAAGTTACGTTAGGCAGCCTTCAGAAGGTGAATTTTGCAGTTTTTCATCCTTTTTTTTAAAGTCTTTCGTCAACAAAAATGCCTTCTAATTAACATTGATCTTCATTCTTCAAATCTCTTGAGCCTCTCCATGCAATGTCTTGCTTTGCAGAATTACATGATTTATCAATAAAAAAACTCCTCTAAATAAGCTCTAATTTGAATAAATTACCTAAAACCATGAACTCCTCTAAATGATCTCTAATTTATCTTTAAATGCAAAAAAATAAATAACTACATTAAAAGCCTAAAATATCATATGATGCCCTGTCATCACAACCCCAAACTTAAAATGGTTTTTGTCCTCAAGTAACAAAATTGAAAGAAGTTAGAATTTACATGATTTCTTTTGGAATTAACATACCTTTATGGAGATGATGCTCAAATTATTGTTTTTCGATTCAAAGCTTTGACAAAATTATGACTTCCATGCAAGCATGATATGCTTATAGAGATAAACATGCTCTCAACCATACTCAATTCCATAATACACATATGCATCCTCATAAAGCCAATGAGATGGTTAAGGCATTTCCCCCTCCTAGTCGACATGTGAATGCACCTTGTATTACCCTCAAACCCAACATGCATTATTTAATAATAAATCAGAGATAAATACAAGGTTAAAGGTGCTACGTCTTCAATAATCCAAAACATGTATGATTCATTTTTCAAAATTCATAAACAATCACAGCGGATTTATAAAATAAAACAACATCTCATAATAATCAAACAAAAAATAAACTTAAATCAGAGTCTACAAGTAGACTCCAAAAGCAAGCAAAAAGCGAGGGAGCGTCAAGCTAGCCCCCGAGTACTCACACGATCGAGCGTCCTCAATCATGCACGTCTACCCCACCCAATAGAATGACTTAGCTGGAAACCCGAAAAAGGGTGAGAAATACTTAACATAGAAAATCATGAACATACGAATAAATTCTAGGCTACAATTATCATATATTCAACAATTCAATATCTCAAGTAATATTGTCATTTAAATAGGCATATCAATTTTCAACTCATAAATTCAAGATATATCAAGTATTTCCACCATCACCTTATCACCAAATTAATTCACATTGTTCATAATTCAACACCGTTATTACAAATGCACAAAATCATCAAGTATTCACATAATCATGTACACACCATCACACATAATCAAATAATTGAATACATGACTCTCACATCAATCCATATGCATGCAATGTTCTAGACACGACTCTACATGCATGCAGTACCATTTGGATGTCGGAGCTCTTTTACCGATTGATCCCATCAACACTCATCATCGTTTGGAATTGACCATGTATGTATGAACATATGACCCAAAATTGCATATATTCATACACTGCAACCCATGTCATAAACACTCATCAACGCGTTATACATATATAATTTCATCATTACTAGTCAACATAATCATCTTTCATCATCACTTTATATATGTATATTCATCATCAAAGATCATCATCATCAATAAATCATCATCATCATAATCACATCAAACATATACTTCATCAAGTAAGTATCATCACTTCTTTTAGCACAAGTAGCATTTGAAACGATAAATCGTTTACGCTTAGTTAATCCACATTTCAAGTTTACATATCATACTAAAATAACCATCATTCATCATCTCATCATTAACATATAATCATTTTCAAATTATCATAGCATGAATTTAATTCTTAAAGTCCGTCTATTTCTTACTTATATCAAAGTTCGTCTATTTCCCTTTCAATTGATAATCAACATAAACAACCATAAATCTCATAACATTACCTCATTTTCTTTATTAAAACATCCATTGATTGTTAAAATAAAGTCCCTACCCTTAGGAATAAGTTTGGAACATTTTGAATAGTTAAAAATGCATATTCACAAGTTCTGAAAGTTGGTAATCGGTTACCCAGGTATGATAATCAATTACTGTGAAAAAAAACAGCAATCTGGACAAAATTGACATTGGTAATCAATTACAACATGCTGGTAATCGGTTACTAGCCTACAAAAAATTATGGTAATTGTCGCGTCATTTTTCGGAGATCAAGGCTATTTGATTAGCTTATTGACTCACTAATTATTTCACGACTTTGAAAAAAATTTATTTAAATTGGGGGTCCGGGGGTTGGTTACATAAAGGGAAGGTGTTAGCACCCTTTATGTCCGTAGTACTCTACGGGAACCTTTTGGTTTTATTTAAATAATGTGCTATAACTTGCTTGTTTTGAAAAAATGGAGTTTAAAACGATAAAAGAAAGGAGACCTAGTTTATCTACATTTTATTGATTTGGAAGGACGAGTGTCCTCTGCCTACGTACCCGTGAGGGATCAAAACCTCGTTGTTCGGGGTTAAAAAATTGACGTTTGATTGGTTGTGTGTTTTTTATTAGTTTGAAAAAGGTTTTAAAATGGAAAAGCCAAAGTGGCAAATGAGAATTTGTTTGTGTTTTTTATATTTAAAAAGAGACTCAAAGTAGAATTAAATTGATTAATGTTTGATTAAGAAAATAAAAGAAAAAAAAGACGGCACTTGATTTAAGATCAAGGTTTATTTAAAAAATATTTTTGTGATTTTGTTATATGCATTTTTTTTGTTGTTTTCAAATAATTGGAATGAAGTTAATCTAACGGAGCATAAAAAATAAAAGCGTAGGTGCCTTATGGCGGCGTTGGACCACCACAAGGACCGCTAACCTAATCTAGAAAGAAAAATAGAGGCATACACACACGACGCACACATGCACCTAAACTATTACAAAAAAACCTATTAATACATTCTATGGTCTGCGAGAAAATAAATAAATTACATTAAGCCTATTTACATTCTAAAAAAACCTATGCGATAAAATAAATGACAAAAGAAAATATGCATGAATGATAGTAAATTTGTAGAACAATAAACCTAGTACTAGATTAAAATGCATGAGAATTAGAAATGCAATGCTAACGAAAAGACTAAAGTGAGTGAAATAAAATACAGCAGGGGGGTAAACAGTGATCAAGGGGATGCAGAACTTAAAATAAGTGAAATTGGGCCTTAGGAAAGCTGCAGGCGCTGGGCTTTAAATACTGGATTCAGACCGTCTGATTGAGATCAGACGGTCTTGAGGATGATTAGAGGGATCTCACATGGGCCAATGGATCGTATCTAACGGTCAAGGATGCGTGGGCGCACGGTAAGGCTATGTAACCACACACATGCGATCACAAGGCCTATAAATAGGCAGTAATCAGGATTTTCACTCATTTTTAGTTCTCTTTCTCTCTCTATCTCGGCTCTCTCTCTCTATGTCTTCTTCTTCTCTCAACTTTCCGGCGAGATAGAGTTCACCGACGCGGTGGTTGGCCGGCCTGGAGTGGCGGCGCCACCGCGTCGGATTCAAAAGGTCACCTTTTTATTTATTTTATTTTTTTGCGATTTCCTTCTTCTACTTCTATTCTTGTTCTATTTCTACTGCTAGAAATTTTAAAAGTCCTAGCAACAGCACTCGATCTAAACAAATAAAGGAATGAGAACCTACCTTTTGATTTGAATCGGCTTTCGTTACGATCTTGTCCCCGTTGCGGTGGCGGCTCTGGATCTGTTCTGGTTGTGTAGTCCGATTTGGTGTCGTCCGTCTTGATTCTGAGACGCGTATGCCTCTGCTGTGTTGGTGCGGTTGTTGTGCGTCGTCGCCACTGCCTGTGTTGTGCGTGGGTCACCGTCCGTGTGCGTCAGGTTCGTGTTGAGGGTTGATTGTTGGATTGGTTTGAAATTTGATGTTGGTTTGATGGCTGATGGGTTCGATGAGCTTCTGTGTTGAGCAACGTTTTTGGTACTGATGACGAGGATGAGGGTTAAATGTTTCGACGATTGAGTTTGTTGTTTGATTGATGACGGTTTTGGATTGAATTGAGGTTGCAGGCTTTTTGGAGTGTATTATGCGATTGGTTCCGCGCGGTTGAGGTTCGAACGAGTGAGGAGTCGTTGTGAATTGGAATATGGGTTGGTGTCGTGAATTGGAGATTGGTCGATTGGGTTTGTTGGTCTTTGTGTACGTTGATTGAGGATTTCGTCGATGTTGTTCTGTGAGGGATTGGTTCGACCTCTATGTATATTCCTTCAGGTTTTTTGTGCGGTTTTGTTTTTGCAGGTAATTGGTGAATTTTCGCCCCCCTTTGTTCATGTGGCTTCGATCAATCCCCCCTTTGAATGTGTGTCTGCAGCCTTGATTTATAGTGCTGGATTTTTGAGTTTAGGGTTTGTTAGAGTATGCAGAATCTTGTGTTTGTAAATGGATCAGAAGGAACAAATTGTGATTATCCTTTTACTAAAAATAAATAACTGACGCTGATCTGAACTGAATACATGACAGGCTGGGTTTGGCTTTGGACAATTTGGGATATGGGCAAACTTTGGATGTGAACAGATTTGGACTTATCAGACTCATTTACACGTTTTGGACAAATAACAATAATAATAATAATTATATAAAAAAAAAGTAATGAAATAAATACAAAGAGATAATGACCAATTAAAATAAAAATCAAAATAAAAGATTAAAAGTTTAAAATTAAAAATTAGTTAAAATATTTAGATAAAAGATGGAAATAACTGTAAAATAAAAGAATAATGAGAGAAGAGGGCCCGACTCGGAAACAAACATGAGGTATTTTAAAATACCTCTCTGCCGAATTTTTAACTGAAAAGTCAGGGACCGATCAGGAACGAGGGGCACGTGTCAGTGTATGAATGTAGGATCCTTAGGTCAAAAATTGGGGTATGACAGATGCCCCTATTTAAGTTTCTTCGTCCGGAGATTTGAAGATGGAATCTTTGATTCGATCGGAGCGAAGAGACTTAAATACAAAGTACACCAATTTTGGACCTAAGATGCTATGAATGCTTGTGAAATGCTTGTATGAATGCAGGACGACAAAGTTGATTTGACTGAGACGAGAAACAACAACGGGATACCCAAATTCGTTGAAGAAAAAGGGATCCGACTCCGCTAGGGGGAATGTAGTTTCACTGGGGAAAGATTGTCTACTACCGTATTGGTTTGGTATGATAGCTTAATGGAGACGAGACTCTTAGCGACATCTCTAGAACAGCTAACGCTGTGGAGGACACTGCTAGAATTGAAATTGATTAGTGACATCACTGGAACAGCTCACGCTGGGGATGACACCATTGAAATTGAAATTGAAATTGAAATTGATTGAAATTGAAATTGAAATGGAAATTGATTAGTGACATCACTAGAACAGCTAACGCTGGGGATGACACCATTGAAATTGAAATTGAAATTGATTGAAATTGAAATTGAAATGGAAATTGATTAGTGACATCACTAGGACAGCCAACGCTGAGGATGACACTATTGAAATTGAAATTGAAATTGAAATTGATTGAAATTGAAATTGAAATGGAAATTGATTAGTGACATCACTAGGACAGCCAACGCTGGGGATGACACTATTGAAATTTGAAATTTGAAATTGAAATTGATTGAAATTGAAATTGAAATTGAAATTGAAATTGAAATTGAAATTGCAATTGATTAGCGACATCACTAGAACAGCTAACGCTGGGGATGACACTTTTGAACTTGAAATTTGAAATTGAAATTGATTGAAATTGAAATTGAAATTGATTAGCGACATCACTAGAACAGTTAACGCTGGGGATGACGCTTTTGAACTTGAAATTGAAATTTGAAATTGATTAGTGACGTCGTGATAAATACGACCATGCATGAATGATGTTGTGTATGATGTGTATGAATGAAAGTAATAATGCGTGAATGTGTGAATGGATGAATGAATATAATGAGTGTATAGACTGGATTGTGATAAATGAATTTGATGAGACGAGACAAGGCAGGTAAGATGGGAAGCGGATTGACATCGCAGTACAAACACTCGGCAAACTTCCTTGGTGATGATGTTATTGTGAACAAATCAAGCCGTTGACGGGGTGGAGTCTGGCACAAGGTAGCAATTGATGCCCCTGGGGATAAAGCTCATTGTTGACCAAAAATCTGGAAGAAGTCGCCATTTGTAAACCAACGCGGAGTGCTTTTCCCCTGGCATGCTTCGACAGTCATTTTTGTATTTTTTTTTTTGAAAACCCCTAACTTTTGCCTGGACCGCCCTTTCGGGTTTTCAGTCCACCGGGAGTATATTCCTTTTCTGTGCCCCTAATTTTTGCCTGGACCGCCCTTTCGGGTTTTCAGTCCACCGGGACGCTCTCTATTGCCTAAGCCGCCTTTTCAGGTTTGCGACTTAGCGAGCTTTTATTTTTGTATATATTTTTTTGTTTTTTTTTTTTACTGTGAAAGCATCTTGCTCGAAGCAGAGGTCCTCTTCTTTATGCTTAGCCATGTTTCTCTTTCGGAATGTAACCGTTCTCGAGGCGGATGTTGATATATGCTTCAACTACTCACGGGTTCAAAGAGAGTGTGTTTGTTGTTACACTTTTCAAAAGATGTAAATTTTTTCGTATTTTGAAAAGTTTTGCTTCGAGTATTGCCATCAAAAATAGAAGAAATTTTGCAAATAGAATAAATGAGAGTTCCAAATAATTGGGCACAGGCTCAAATTTGATGAATCGAGTGGGGGACCTGCCAATGGCATGGCTCCACGGATCTTTGAAAAATTTGGAAAATGGTAAATATATTGGAAGGTACATTGAACACAATAACCGTTATGCTCCCTGACAACTTTGAATGCCCCAGTTCCGAGTCTTTGATCTGCAGATGCTTCGAATCAGAGGTCTTTTGATAGCTGGATACCCCCAAGTGGATGGTGCTTGACTGGATGCAGTTACTTTGTCATGATCCTTAACTTTTGCATAGATCGCCCTTTTCGGGTTTCAACCTATCAGGATAATCATCATTTTTGTTCAGGTCTCTAATTTTTTTGCCTGGACCGCCCTTTCGGGTTTTCAGTCCACCGAGACGCTCATTTTTGCCTAAGTCGCTTTTTTTAAGATTTGCGACTTACCGAGCTGTTATTTTTTGACAGAGTATTTCTTGACTGCACCAGCATTCTTAAAACGTGTGAGTTTGTCACCATCCATGATTGTAAGAGTCATTGAACACAAATCTTCGTAATTAGGCATCCACTTGCCCCTGGAGTCTGATTGAAAAGTAGTACAAAGTTCCCTTCTTGAAATTCATGGGGACGAACCTTTTTGTTAGAAGCTTGTTTCAAACCTCTTTTGATATATTTGTACAAGGTCGTCATGCTTTTAAATTCGATCAAGCTTGGACTTTATCAGAACTCCTATTGACGGGACTTCGACCTTCACGGAAAGCACGACCTCCATGTTGCATATTGGGGAAGGAGGGGGGGCTGCCCCTGTTGAAATGTGTACTGAAATACGGTATTTGAGCAAAGCGAATGGTAGCACGCTAAGCCAGTCTTTGTAATTGAATGTCATCTTCTGGACAATCTCCTTGATATTTTGTTTGCAGCTTCACTGGCTAAGATGCCCCAATATGTGAGAGATCTCGTCAGGAATCTCTTCATTTTCCTTCTTCAGCTTCAGACACAGGTAACTCAAAGTTGGAAGAGAGTACATGGTTAATGTGTTCAACGGGTTTATTAATGCATGATTTGATTATTGACTTTGACAAGCGTAAGTTATGATTATGCAGATATTTGAGAATGATTATATTTTTTGGTTTTTTGTATTACCATTTTTCCAGAACAAAGCACAAAATAAAAAACAAAGTCGGGATCAAAACGACCTTTTTATTAATGATGAAAATGCTTAAAGCAAAAAGCCCTACACCAGTTCACTTTCGTTTCGGGCAGAACGAAAGGGTTTTTTTGAAAAGCAGCAAACAACAAACCAACGCATTATTTGAACAGATAAGTAGTAGAAGGAACATCAAAGACGACCCGAATGTGGGTTGCAAGTACGAATTCAATCTTCGAAGAGCAATATATTGGCTTCAATCAGCTTCCGGACTTCAATCTTCAAAGAGAGACAGTGCTCAATGTCATGGCCGGGTGCTCCTTGATGAAAGGCACATGAGAGGTCAGGTTGATACCCAACCGGCAACTCGTTAGGCACTCGAGGAGGCTTTCTAGTTTTGACAAGGTTCTTCACGAGCAGGATGGGCAGCAGCTCCGCATACGTCATTGGGATTGGGTCAAACTGCATCTTTGGAGCCTGTTGTCGAGGCTATTGTTGATGTTGGCGTTCGGGCCTTTGCTGGAACTGCGGCTGCTTTGATTCGGCCTGGAGCGTTGTGATCTCTTGTTCAAATTGATACGTTCACTCTTTTTGTTTGCACGAGTGTTGTAGCTGCGAGTCGACTTTGGATGAGGACAGTCGGACCACTTTTGAGACAGATTGACCTTTTATGGAAAAGAAATTTTGTGAGACTCGGGATCGAGACTATGAAATGCAAAATGATGCATGATGCTTATGCAAAAATAGACATTTTTTTTTATCGAAGGACTTATGAAAGCAAATTTGTAAACATCATAATTGAAAATTTCATTTACTAATTAAAGTACTACAAGATAATTCCCTTTTAACAAAACTGAGCCAAGAGATAGACTCCAAAGTACATCACAAAAAGCTAGAAAATAACATAAAGTGGTGAAACATCGGGGAAACTCTTGAGCTCTTATAGTAGACTACTCCTCGAAATCTGGGTGCGGACCGTCAAACAAATCCATGGAATCCATGCACTGCTTCTTAGTGATATGCTTTTTAAGCAGCCTGTCCTTCTCTTGGAGTAGATCATCTCTCTCGATCATTTGTTGCCCTAATTTGAGAATCACACTTTCCTGCTTCCTTATTTCCTCATTTTTATCTTCCATCATGAGCATAGCCTCGTCATATTTCCTTTTCCAAGTGGCAATTTCTCGGTCTTTATCAGCCAATCGTTCTTGGTGCTCTCCCAGAGTCTTAGAGGGTAAAGGTAATGATGAAGATGGGATTGTTGCGGATACGAGCCTCGGTACCGTGTAAGGCATCTGATTCTGGATAGCTTTACTGATGACCCACTGAGTGTAAGATCCATGCAGAAAACTGTCCCTTTTTCCCAGTTGGTTCCTGTTAAGTCTATGAATACTCCGCCAAGCTTGCACAAATTTCTCCCTTGTACCTAGGTGATTACTGTCATTGCAGTAGAACTCATTGGTTAAAGCAAGGTTACTTGGTTGTGTCTTCATCGGGTATCCCAATTGATGTCGGGCAAGGACGGGATTGTAGCTAATTCCTCCCTCCATACCAATGAGAGGTACATTGGGATAGTCACCACACCTGATAATGACTGTCCCGTCATCCCAGGTTGGATGGTACCAAACTATATCAGCTGTTGTCAAGGCCATGATTTTTTTAGACCAGGGGGTACCTTCAAGGTTGGCTATGAAAGAGCGGGGTTGAGGTAGATGAGAGACGAACCATTTGTAGAGTAAAGGTGCACAACAAAGGATAGCTCCACGAGTTGCAAGAGTTCGATCATGGATGGAATGGTAGGTGTTTGCTAGAAGAGTAGGGACGGGGTTTTTGGTAAGAAAAACTTGGATGGCACGGATGTCAACAAAATTAGGAATGTTCGGGAAAAGCACAAGACCATAGATAAGTAAGGCTAAGATAGAGTAAAAGGCATGGTTGGCGCCAGACTGTTCAAAAATGGAAGCCTGATCGTAGAGGAAATCAGTGGAGAAACCTAAGGGACCCCCTTTGGTTTGGACAATAAGATTATCTCTTAAAATGGAGGTTTCAAGATGGAGGGCTTTAGCAATGGTTGTGGCTTTGGGATTGGGTTCAAGGCCGCTGAAAGGTACTTTGTCAAGCACGGTTATACCGATCAAATGAGAGTACTCTTCTAGTGTAGGGACAAGCTGATAGTCTGGGAAGGTAAAACAGTGACAATGACGGTCATAAAATTGAACCAAAGTCTCCAAGACGCCTTTTGTAACATCTACCTTGAGGATATCCAGCAGTTTCCCATGAAGTTCGCGAAAATCATCCTGGCTAGCTACCTTCCTCCCTAGCTCCCTTAATTTAGCCACATCTGGCTTCTGGAAAGTATACTTCCTAGTGTTTCTTGTAGGAATTTCCATCTATGATGTTTACAAAAGAAAAAAGTTTATATAAGTCCTTCGATATTTTGATGATGAAAAAGAAAGTTTTATGAATGAATGCATGTATGCATGAATATGCTACACAAACGGTGAAAACACAGTGAGGTTAGGCCCATAATGATGGAGTCAAGGGAAAAAACGCCATTGGTAAGGACTATGGTTTTCAAATGTACCTGTATCACGGGTTCTACCAAGTTCCCAGAGTTATCAACCACTTCCGAACACCATCAGGTTACGGAAATACTTCCGTTCCAATAATATTCGTAAGAAAGTCTCGTCTGAGTGTGGTATCGCGTATCAACTAAACCAAGATTACTCATGATTAGCCACCGCACCACGTCCTAAAAGGCCAAGAGGGGTTAAAGGTAACTAAAGGTCCTCAACTTTCGACAGTCACCTGAAAATAACATGCCAACACGAATACTCATGCCAACATAGTATACTTCCAAGATCCCTCAGTTGAGTGGGGTTATCACATGTGTCACAAACCAAAATTCACTCTTGGCAAGGCACTATGATTATACCACCGTCCTATCTTAAATTTCTCTCAAGTCCGGGTGTAGGACTTATCTCACCACTCACGTTAGAAAGGAGAAAGAAGAAGGATGAACAGATATACACGTATTTCCATCTTTTATTTTTTTGATTTTTTTAAGCAAGTTATAGCACAAAAATTTAAATAAGACCAAGTTAGGCTCAACCCTCTTAGGGGGTCCTCAGTGAAGTCGCCATTTCTGTCGCGTCATTTTTCGGAGATCAAGGCTATTTGATTAGCTTATTGACTCACTAATTATTTCACGACTTTGAAAAAAATTTATTTAAATTGGGGGTCCGGGGGTTGGTTACATAAAGGGAAGGTGTTAGCACCCTTTATGTCCGTAGTACTCTACGGGAACCTTTTGGTTTTATTTAAATAATGTGCTATAACTTGCTTGTTTTGAAAAAATGGAGTTTAAAACGATAAAAGAAAGGAGACCTAGTTTATCTACATTTTATTGATTTGGAAGGACGAGTGTCCTCTGCCTACGTACCCGTGAGGGATCAAAACCTCGTAGTTCGGGGTTAAAAAATTGACGTTTGATTGGTTGTGTGTTTTTTATTAGTTTGAAAAAGGTTTTAAAATGGAAAAGCCAAAGTGGCAAATGAGAATTTGTTTGTGTTTTTTATATTTAAAAAGAGACTCAAAGTAGAATTAAATTGATTAATGTTTGATTAAGAAAATAAAAGAAAAAAAAGACGGCACTTGATTTAAGATCAAGGTTTATTTAAAAAATATTTTTGTGATTTTGTTATATGCATTTTTTTTGTTGTTTTCAAATAATTGGAATGAAGTTAATCTAACGGAGCATAAAAAATAAAAGCGTAGGTGCCTTATGGCGGCGTTGGACCACCACAAGGACCGCTAACCTAATCTAGAAAGAAAAATAGAGGCATACACACACGACGCACACATGCACCTAAACTATTACAAAAAAACCTATTAATACATTCTATGGTCTGCGAGAAAATAAATAAATTACATTAAGCCTATTTACATTCTAAAAAAACCTATGCGATAAAATAAATGACAAAAGAAAATATGCATGAATGATAGTAAATTTGTAGAACAATAAACCTAGTACTAGATTAAAATGCATGAGAATCAGAAATGCAATGCTAACGAAAAGACTAAAGTGAGTGAAATAAAATACAGCAGGGGGGTAAACAGTGATCAAGGGGATGCAGAACTTAAAATAAGTGAAATTGGGCCTTAGGAAAGCTGCAGGCGCTGGGCTTTAAATACTGGATTCAGACCGTCTGATTGAGATCAGACGGTCTTGAGGATGATTAGAGGGATCTCACATGGGCCAATGGATCGTATCTAACGGTCAAGGATGCGTGGGCGCACGGTAAGGCTATGTAACCACACACATGCGATCACAAGGCCTATAAATAGGCAGTAATCAGGATTTTCACTCATTTTTAGTTCTCTTTCTCTCTCTATCTCGGCTCTCTCTCTCTCTATGTCTTCTTCTTCTCTCAACTTTCCGGCGAGATAGAGTTCACCGACGCGGTGGTTGGCCGGCCTGGAGTGGCGGCGCCACCGCGTCGGATTCAAAAGGTCACCTTTTTATTTTTATTTTTTTTTGCGATTTCCTTCTTCTACTTCTATTCTTGTTCTATTTCTACTGCTAGAAATTTTAAAAGTCCTAGCAACAGCACTCGATCTAAACAAATAAAGGAATGAGAACCTACCTTTTGATTTGAATCGGCTTTCGTTACGATCTTGTCCCCGTTGCGGTGGCGGCTCTGGATCTGTTCTGGTTGTGTAGTCCGATTTGGTGTCGTCCGTCTTGATTCTGAGACGCGTATGCCTCTGCTGTGTTGGTGCGGTTGTTGTGCGTCGTCGCCACTGCCTGTGTTGTGCGTGGGTCACCGTCCGTGTGCGTCAGGTTCGTGTTGAGGGTTGATTGTTGGATTGGTTTGAAATTTGATGTTGGTTTGATGGCTGATGGGTTCGATGAGCTTCTGTGTTGAGCAACGTTTTTGGTACTGATGACGAGGATGAGGGTTAAATGTTTCGACGATTGAGTTTGTTGTTTGATTGATGACGGTTTTGGATTGAATTGAGGTTGCAGGCTTTTTGGAGTGTATTATGCGATTGGTTCCACGCGGTTGAGGTTCGAACGAGTGAGGAGTCGTTGTGAATTGGAATATGGGTTGGTGTCGTGAATTGGAGATTGGTCGATTGGGTTTGTTGGTCTTTGTGTACGTTGATTGAGGATTTCGTCGATGTTGTTCTGTGAGGGATTGGTTCGACCTCTATGTATATTCCTTCAGGTTTTTTGTGCGGTTTTGTTTTTGCAGGTAATTGGTGAATTTTCGCCCCCCTTTGTTCATGTGGCTTCGATCAATCCCCCCTTTGAATGTGTGTCTGCAGCCTTGATTTATAGTGCTGGATTTTTGAGTTTAGGGTTTGTTAGAGTATGCAGAATCTTGTGTTTGTAAATGGATCAGAAGGAACAAATTGTGATTATCCTTTTACTAAAAATAAATAACTGACGCTGATCTGAACTGAATACATGACAGGCTGGGTTTGGCTTTGGACAATTTGGGATATGGGCAAACTTTGGATGTGAACAGATTTGGACTTATCAGACTCATTTACACGTTTTGGACAAATAACAATAATAATAATAATTATATAAAAAAAAAGTAATGAAATAAATACAAAGAGATAATGACCAATTAAAATAAAAATCAAAATAAAAGATTAAAAGTTTAAAATTAAAAATTAGTTAAAATATTTAGATAAAAGATGGAAATAACTGTAAAATAAAAGAATAATGAGAGAAGAGGGCCCGACTCGGAAACAAACATGAGGTATTTTAAAATACCTCTCTGCCGAATTTTTAACTGAAAAGTCAGGGACCGATCAGGAACGAGGGGCACGTGTCAGTGTATGAATGTAGGATCCTTAGGTCAAAAATTGGGGTATGACAGATGCCCCTATTTAAGTTTCTTCGTCCGGAGATTTGAAGATGGAATCTTTGATTCGATCGGAGCGAAGAGACTTAAATACAAAGTACACCAATTTTGGACCTAAGATGCTATGAATGCTTGTGAAATGCTTGTATGAATGCAGGACGACAAAGTTGATTTGACTGAGACGAGAAACAACAACGGGATACCCAAATTCGTTGAAGAAAAAGGGATCCGACTCCGCTAGGGGGAATGTAGTTTCACTGGGGAAAGATTGTCTACTACCGTATTGGTTTGGTATGATAGCTTAATGAAGACGAGACTCTTAGCGACATCTCTAGAACAGCTAACGCTGTGGAGGACACTGCTAGAATTGAAATTGATATTGAATTTGATTAGTGACATCACTGGAACAGCTCACGCTGGGGATGACACCATTGAAATTGAAATTGAAATTGAAATTGATTGAAATTGAAATTGAAATGGAAATTGATTAGTGACATCACTAGAACAGCTAACGCTGGGGATGACACCATTGAAATTGAAATTGAAATTGAAATTGATTGAAATTGAAATTGAAATGGAAATTGATTAGTGACATCACTAGGACAGCCAACGTTGGGGATGACACTATTGAAATTGAAATTGAAATTGAAATTGATTGAAATTGAAATTGAAATGGAAATTGATTAGTGACATCACTAGGACAGCCAACGCTGGGGATGACACTATTGAAATTTGAAATTTGAAATTGAAATTGATTGAAATTGAAATTGAAATTGAAATTGAAATTGAAATTGCAATATAATTGATTAGCGACATCACTAGAACAGCTAACGCTGGGGATGACACTTTTGAACTTGAAATTTGAAATTGAAATTGATTGAAATTGAAATTGAAATTGATTAGAGACATCACTAGAACAGTTAACGCTGGGGATGACGCTTTTGAACTTGAAATTGAAATTTGAAATTGATTAGTGACGTCGTGATAAATACGACCATGCATGAATGATGTTGTGTATGATGTGTATGAATGAAAGTAATAATGCGTGAATGTGTGAATGGATGAATGAATATAATGAGTGTATAGACTGGATTGTGATAAATGAATTTGATGAGACGAGACAAGGCAGGTAAGATGGGAAGCGGATTGACATCGCAGTACAAACACTCGGCAAACTTCCTTGGTGATGATGTTATTGTGAACAAATCAAGCCGTTGACGGGGTGGAGTCTGGCACAAGGTAGCAATTGATGCCCCTGGGGATAAAGCTCATTGTTGACCAAAAATCTGGAAGAAGTCGCCATTTGTAAACCAACGCGGAGTGCTTTTCCCCTGGCATGCTTCGACAGTCATTTTTGTATTTTTTTTTTTTGAAAACCCCTAACTTTTGCCTGGACCGCCCTTTCGGGTTTTCAGTCCACCGGGAGTATATTCCTTTTCTGTGCCCCTAATTTTTGCCTGGACCGCCCTTTCGGGTTTTCAGTCCACCGGGACGCTCTCTATTGCCTAAGCCGCCTTTTCAGGTTTGCGACTTAGCGAGCTTTTATTTTTGTATATATTTTTTTGTTTTTTTTTTTTACTGTGAAAGCATCTTGCTCGAAGCAGAGGTCCTCTTCTTTATGCTTAGCCATGTTTCTCTTTCGGAATGTAACCGTTCTCGAGGCGGATGTTGATATATGCTTCAACTACTCACGGGTTCAAAGAGAGTGTGTTTGTTGTTACACTTTTCAAAAGATGTAAATTTTTTCGTATTTTGAAAAGTTTTGCTTCGAGTATTGCCATCAAAAATAGAAGAAATTTTGCAAATAGAATAAATGAGAGTTCCAAATAATTGGGCACAGGCTCAAATTTGATGAATCGAGTGGGGGACCTGCCAATGGCATGGCTCCACGGATCTTTGAAAAATTTGGAAAATGGTAAATATATTGGAAGGTACATTGAACACAATAACCGTTATGCTCCCTGACAACTTTGAATGCCCCAGTTCCGAGTCTTTGATCTGCAGATGCTTCGAATCAGAGGTCTTTTGATAGCTGGATACCCCCAAGTGGATGGTGCTTGACTGGATGCAGTTACTTTGTCATGATCCTTAACTTTTGCATAGATCGCCCTTTTCGGGTTTCAACCTATCAGGATAATCATCATTTTTGTTCAGGTCTCTAATTTTTTTGCCTGGACCGCCCTTTCGGGTTTTCAGTCCACCGAGACGCTCATTTTTGCCTAAGTCGCTTTTTTTAAGATTTGCGACTTACCGAGCTGTTATTTTTTGACAGAGTATTTCTTGACTGCACCAGCATTCTTAAAACGTGTGAGTTTGTCACCATCCATGATTGTAAGAGTCATTGAACACAAATCTTCGTAATTAGGCATCCACTTGCCCCTGGAGTCTGATTGAAAAGTAGTACAAAGTTCCCTTCTTGAAATTCATGGGGACAAACCTTTTTGTTAGAAGCTTGTTTCAAACCTCTTTTGATATATTTGTACAAGGTCGTCATGCTTTTAAATTCGATCAAGCTTGGACTTTATCAGAACTCCTATTGACGGGACTTCGACCTTCACGGAAAGCACGACCTCCATGTTGCATATTGGGGAAGGAGGGGGGGCTGCCCCTGTTGAAATGTGTACTGAAATACGGTATTTGAGCAAAGCGAATGGTAGCACGCTAAGCCAGTCTTTGTAATTGAATGTCATCTTCTGGACAATCTCCTTGATATTTTGTTTGCAGCTTCACTGGCTAAGATGCCCCAATATGTGAGAGATCTCGTCAGGAATCTCTTCATTTTCCTTCTTCAGCTTCAGACACAGGTAACTCAAAGTTGGAAGAGAGTACATGGTTAATGTGTTCAACGGGTTTATTAATGCATGATTTGATTATTGACTTTGACAAGCGTAAGTTATGATTATGCAGATATTTGAGAATGATTATATTTTTTGGTTTTTTGTATTACCATTTTTCCAGAACAAAGCACAAAATAAAAAACAAAGTCGGGATCAAAACGACCTTTTTATTAATGATGAAAATGCTTAAAGCAAAAAGCCCTACACCAGTTCACTTTCGTTTCGGGCAGAACGAAAGGGTTTTTTTGAAAAGCAGCAAACAACAAACCAACGCATTATTTGAACAGATAAGTAGTAGAAGGAACATCAAAGACGACCCGAATGTGGGTTGCAAGTACGAATTCAATCTTCGAAGAGCAATATATTGGCTTCAATCAGCTTCCGGACTTCAATCTTCAAAGAGAGACAGTGCTCAATGTCATGGCCGGGTGCTCCTTGATGAAAGGCACATGAGAGGTCAGGTTGATACCCAACCGGCAACTCGTTAGGCACTCGAGGAGGCTTTCTAGTTTTGACAAGGTTCTTCACGAGCAGGATGGGCAGCAGCTCCGCATACGTCATTGGGATTGGGTCAAACTGCATCTTTGGAGCCTGTTGTCGAGGCTATTGTTGATGTTGGCGTTCGGGCCTTTGCTGGAACTGCGGCTGCTTTGATTCGGCCTGGAGCGTTGTGATCTCTTGTTCAAATTGATACGTTCACTCTTTTTGTTTGCACGAGTGTTGTAGCTGCGAGTCGACTTTGGATGAGGACAGTCGGACCACTTTTGAGACAGATTGACCTTTTATGGAAAAGAAATTTTGTGAGACTCGGGATCGAGACTATGAAATGCAAAATGATGCATGATGCTTATGCAAAAATAGACATTTTTTTTTTATCGAAGGACTTATGAAAGCAAATTTGTAAACATCATAATTGAAAATTTCATTTACTAATTAAAGTACTACAAGATAATTCCCTTTTAACAAAACTGAGCCAAGAGATAGACTCCAAAGTACATCACAAAAAGCTAGAAAATAACATAAAGTGGTGAAACATCGGGGAAACTCTTGAGCTCTTATAGTAGACTACTCCTCGAAATCTGGGTGCGGACCGTCAAACAAATCCATGGAATCCATGCACTGCTTCTTAGTGATATGCTTTTTAAGCAGCCTGTCCTTCTCTTGGAGTAGATCATCTCTCTCGATCATTTGTTGCCCTAATTTGAGAATCACACTTTCCTGCTTCCTTATTTCCTCATTTTTATCTTCCATCATGAGCATAGCCTCGTCATATTTCCTTTTCCAAGTGGCAATTTCTCGGTCTTTATCAGCCAATCGTTCTTGGTGCTCTCCCAGAGTCTTAGAGGGTAAAGGTAATGATGAAGATGGGATTGTTGCGGATACGAGCCTCGGTACCGTGTAAGGCATCTGATTCTGGATAGCTTTACTGATGACCCACTGAGTGTAAGATCCATGCAGAAAACTGTCCCTTTTTCCCAGTTGGTTCCTGTTAAGTCTGTGAATACTCCGCCAAGCTTGCACAAATTTCTCCCTTGTACCTAGGTGATTACTGTCATTGCAGTAGAACTCATTGGTTAAAGCAAGGTTACTTGGTTGTGTCTTCATCGGGTATCCCAATTGATGTCGGGCAAGGACGGGATTGTAGCTAATTCCTCCCTCCATACCAATGAGAGGTACATTGGGATAGTCACCACACCTGATAATGACTGTCCCGTCATCCCAGGTTGGATGGTACCAAACTATATCAGCTGTTGTCAAGGCCATGATTTTTTTAGACCAGGGGGTACCTTCAAGGTTGGCTATGAAAGAGCGGGGTTGAGGTAGATGAGAGACGAACCATTTGTAGAGTAAAGGTGCACAACAAAGGATAGCTCCACGAGTTGCAAGAGTTCGATCATGGATGGAATGGTAGGTGTTTGCTAGAAGAGTAGGGACGGGGTTTTTGGTAAGAAAAACTTGGATGGCACGGATGTCAACAAAATTAGGAATGTTCGGGAAAAGCACAAGACCATAGATAAGTAAGGCTAAGATAGAGTAAAAGGCATGGTTGGCGCCAGACTGTTCAAAAATGGAAGCCTGATCGTAGAGGAAATCAGTGGAGAAACCTAAGGGACCCCCTTTGGTTTGGCCAATAAGATTATCTCTTAAAATGGAGGTTTCAAGATGGAGGGCTTTAGCAATGGTTGTGGCTTTGGGATTGGGTTCAAGGCCGCTGAAAGGTACTTTGTCAAGCACGGTTATACCGATCAAATGAGAGTACTCTTCTAGTGTAGGGACAAGCTGATAGTCTGGGAAGGTAAAACAGTGACAATGACGGTCATAAAATTGAACCAAAGTCTCCAAGACGCCTTTTGTAACATCTACCTTGAGGATATCCAGCAGTTTCCCATGAAGTTCGCGAAAATCATCCTGGCTAGCTACCTTCCTCCCTAGCTCCCTTAATTTAGCCACATATGGCTTCTGGAAAGTATACTTCCTAGTGTTTCTTGTAGGAATTTCCATCTATGATGTTTACAAAAGAAAAAAGTTTATATAAGTCCTTCGATATTTTGATGATGAAAAAGAAAATTTTATGAATGAATGCATGTATGCATGAATATGCTACACAAACGGTGAAAACACAGTGAGGTTAGGCCCATAATGATGGAGTCAAGGGAAAAAACGCCATTGGTAAGGACTATGGTTTTCAAATGTACCTGTATCACGGGTTCTACCAAGTTCCCAGAGTTATCAACCACTTCCGAACACCATCAGGTTACGGAAATACTTCCGTTCCAATAATATTCGTAAGAAAGTCTCGTCTGAGTGTGGTATCGCGTATCAACTAAACCAAGATTACTCATGATTAGCCACCGCACCACGTCCTAAAAGGCCAAGAGGGGTTAAAGGTAACTAAAGGTCCTCAACTTTCGACAGTCACCTGAAAATAACATGCCAACACGAATACTCATGCCAACATAGTATACTTCCAAGATCCCTCAGTTGAGTGGGGTTATCACATGTGTCACAAACCAAAATTCACTCTTGGCAAGGCACTATGATTATACCACCGTCCTATCTTAAATTTCTCTCAAGTCCGGGTGTAGGACTTATCTCACCACTCACGTTAGAAAGGAGAAAGAAGAAGGATGAACAGATATACACGTATTTCCATCTTTTATTTTTTTGATTTTTTTAAGCAAGTTATAGCACAAAAATTTAAATAAGACCAAGTTAGGCTCAACCCTCTTAGGGGGTCCCCAGTGAAGTCGCCATTTCTGTCGCGTCATTTTTCGGAGATCAAGGCTATTTGATTAGCTTATTGACTCACTAATTATTTCACGACTTTGAAAAAAATTTATTTAAATTGGGGGTCCGGGGGTTGGTTACATAAAGGGAAGGTGTTAGCACCCTTTATGTCCGTAGTACTCTACGGGAACCTTTTGGTTTTATTTAAATAATGTGCTATAACTTGCTTGTTTTGAAAAAATGGAGTTTAAAACGATAAAAGAAAGGAGACCTAGTTTATCTACATTTTATTGATTTGGAAGGACGAGTGTCCTCTGCCTACGTACCCGTGAGGGATCAAAACCTCGTAGTTCGGGGTTAAAAAATTGACGTTTGATTGGTTGTGTGTTTTTTATTAGTTTGAAAAAGGTTTTAAAATGGAAAAGCCAAAGTGGCAAATGAGAATTTGTTTGTGTTTTTTATATTTAAAAAGAGACTCAAAGTAGAATTAAATTGATTAATGTTTGATTAAGAAAATAAAAGAAAAAAAAGACGGCACTTGATTTAAGATCAAGGTTTATTTAAAAAATATTTTTGTGATTTTGTTATATGCATTTTTTTTGTTGTTTTCAAATAATTGGAATGAAGTTAATCTAACGGAGCATAAAAAATAAAAGCGTAGGTGCCTTATGGCGGCGTTGGACCACCACAAGGGCCGCTAACCTAATCTAGAAAGAAAAATAGAGGCATACACACACGACGCACACATGCACCTAAACTATTACAAAAAAACCTATTAATACATTCTATGGTCTGCGAGAAAATAAATAAATTACATTAAGCCTATTTACATTCTAAAAAAACCTATGCGATAAAATAAATGACAAAAGAAAATATGCATGAATGATAGTAAATTTGTAGAACAATAAACCTAGTACTAGATTAAAATGCATGAGAATTAGAAATGCAATGCTAACGAAAAGACTAAAGTGAGTGAAATAAAATACAGCAGGGGGGTAAACAGTGATCAAGGGGATGCAGAACTTAAAATAAGTGAAATTGGGCCTTAGGAAAGCTGCAGGCGCTGGGCTTTAAATACTGGATTCAGACCGTCTGATTGAGATCAGACGGTCTTGAGGATGATTAGAGGGATCTCACATGGGCCAATGGATCGTATCTAACGGTCAAGGATGCGTGGGCGCACGGTAAGGCTATGTAACCACACACATGCGATCACAAGGCCTATAAATAGGCAGTAATCAGGATTTTCACTCATTTTTAGTTCTCTTTCTCTCTCTATCTCGGCTCTCTCTCTCTATGTCTTCTTCTTCTCTCAACTTTCCGGCGAGATAGAGTTCACCGACGCGGTGGTTGGCCGGCCTGGAGTGGCGGCGCCACCGCGTCGGATTCAAAAGGTCACCTTTTTATTTATTTTTTTTTTTGCGATTTCCTTCTTCTACTTCTATTCTTGTTCTATTTCTACTGCTAGAAATTTTAAAAGTCCTAGCAACAGCACTCGATCTAAACAAATAAAGGAATGAGAACCTACCTTTTGATTTGAATCGGCTTTCGTTACGATCTTGTCCCCGTTGCGGTGGCGGCTCTGGATCTGTTCTGGTTGTGTAGTCCGATTTGGTGTCGTCCGTCTTGATTCTGAGACGCGTATGCCTCTGCTGTGTTGGTGCGGTTGTTGTGCGTCGTCGCCACTGCCTGTGTTGTGCGTGGGTCACCGTCCGTGTGCGTCAGGTTCGTGTTGAGGGTTGATTGTTGGATTGGTTTGAAATTTGATGTTGGTTTGATGGCTGATGGGTTCGATGAGCTTCTGTGTTGAGCAACGTTTTTGGTACTGATGACGAGGATGAGGGTTAAATGTTTCGACGATTGAGTTTGTTGTTTGATTGATGACGGTTTTGGATTGAATTGAGGTTGCAGGCTTTTTGGAGTGTATTATGCGATTGGTTCCGCGCGGTTGAGGTTCGAACGAGTGAGGAGTCGTTGTGAATTGGAATATGGGTTGGTGTCGTGAATTGGAGATTGGTCGATTGGGTTTGTTGGTCTTTGTGTACGTTGATTGAGGATTTCGTCGATGTTGTTCTGTGAGGGATTGGTTCGACCTCTATGTATATTCCTTCAGGTTTTTTGTGCGGTTTTGTTTTTGCAGGTAATTGGTGAATTTTCGCCCCCCTTTGTTCATGTGGCTTCGATCAATCCCCCCTTTGAATGTGTGTCTGCAGCCTTGATTTATAGTGCTGGATTTTTGAGTTTAGGGTTTGTTAGAGTATGCAGAATCTTGTGTTTGTAAATGGATCAGAAGGAACAAATTGTGATTATCCTTTTACTAAAAATAAATAACTGACGCTGATCTGAACTGAATACATGACAGGCTGGGTTTGGCTTTGGACAATTTGGGATATGGGCAAACTTTGGATGTGAACAGATTTGGACTTATCAGACTCATTTACACGTTTTGGACAAATAACAATAATAATAATAATAATTATATAAAAAAAAAGTAATGAAATAAATACAAAGAGATAATGACCAATTAAAATAAAAATCAAAATAAAAGATTAAAAGTTTAAAATTAAAAATTAGTTAAAATATTTATATAAAAGATGGAAATAACTGTAAAATAAAAGAATAATGAGAGAAGAGGGCCCGACTCGGAAACAAACATGAGGTATTTTAAAATACCTCTCTGCCGAATTTTTAACTGAAAAGTCAGGGACCGATCAGGAACGAGGGGCACGTGTCAGTGTATGAATGTAGGATCCTTAGGTCAAAAATTGGGGTATGACAGTAATTGATTACCACTGTTAAAAAATGCAGAAAATCATTTTTTCTATGCGTTTATCACCATTTCATCACTTCCAAAATTCCTACTTCAACCCCAACACCTTCTAACTTTTCAAAAATAATACATTAGGTCAAATACCCCATCATAAATATTTAACACACACCAAAACATCTTTTAAACTTAATTATTCTCTTAAAACCACTTATAGCTCAAAATCCATTTTCACTAATTTAACTCCACAACAAGCAAGTTAACAATAACAACACAATATCATAATCACCTCAACATAATAACAACCTTCTCAATTTATTCATGTACCCCAATTCAACAAAACATCAAATTCCGTGATTTTGACCCAATTTTCACACGATTCATGACAACTACAACTTAATCAAAACAACACATTTAACATAATCATTTCCAAGAATTTTAACATACAAACATACCTAATAACATGACAAGTAATTAGAACATGGTTTGAGAAATAATCATCAACAATATCATGGTTTTCACATAATTAAGCAAAAATCTCAAAAGCACTTATTCCATATAATCAACCATGGTTTAAGCACAACAACAACAACATTTCCCAACTTTTATCATATTCAAAATTAGTTTAATTAAGGGAGCACAAAAATTAACATAATTAATCCATTTTTCATGAAACACAACGACGACGACAACAACCAAGTTTCTACCCATATATCCTCAATCAATTATATGAAAAGTAATCCTCATGCCCATACTTTAGACTTCAATCTTTAAGCTTCCTAGCTCCCAATTCTTACCCACTACTTGATCTTCAAACTTGTTCTACCTCTTTCTCCTCTTGGGTCTCTTTCATCTTTCTTCTCTCTCAATTTTCTCTATATTCTCACTTTGCCTCTTTCTAATGAACTTGGCAAACGAATCCCAAAACTAGGGTTATGACTATCCTCTAGCCTTATATACTCATCCTATTGAGCTTAACTCATTTAACATCTATTGGGATCAACTATTCCTACAAACAAATAACTCTCATCTTTCTAATTCACTTAATTCTCCCTTTTTACCATTAACCTCTACTCTAATAATTCTACAAAGTTACCATTAACCTCATAAAATAACCTTCATCCATAATTTATTTAAACGCCTTTCACTCAAATTACCAAAATACCCTTATTTTCTCTATATCTAACAAAATCCAATTAACCCAACAATTAAAACACATCAACCAATTAAATAAATAATAAAACAATTAATCATATAATATCTTAAAAATCGGATCGTTACACACCTTGTTAGACATAGATTTCATTTGTAAGGGACATGGGTAGAGACATTTGTAGATGCTACTTGCAATATATCATACTTGGATTATAACCAAAGACATTATTAAAGCGTAATGCAACTCTATTAGGGGTGAGCACTAGTTTGGGTCAGTTCGGGTTCGGGCCCAAACCCTCTGTCTAAGACAACCCACGGGTGGAGTATAAAGGCTCGTTCCCAACCATTTTCATTCTCGATTTTGTCGAGTTTGAGTTGTCAGTTCGGCTTCTCAGTTCTGGTTTATTGGTTTGGAAAAAATTGATATTTCCATTCTTCTCGTTAGGCTATGAGAAATAGAGAAATGGTGAGACAAGTTCAAGAAGCAGAGACAACTTTTTCAATTTCAATTTGTGCAGATCAACAAATTGTTTCTTACCATATTCAATTTCATCTCGCCATATCCACTAATTCCTTTTCATTTTCAAATTTTTTCATATTCAATTTCATTTTTTTCCAATTTTTTCTTGCCATATTCCTTCTTAATCATCAATCTTCTTCATAACACATGCACAACTATCTTTGAAAATCCCTTCCGCAAACCACTGCCATATTAATGTGTAGATTTCTCCATCATCCTTCACACTCACATATCCATCCTGATCAAGATAGAAGCTCAGTCATAGTCACCATCTTTTATTTTGATGGACTTGTTTCAGTAGAAGAAGAAGAAGAAGACTAAAGATAGAATACACAAGTTTAGGGGCTAAAGATAGAAACATTTTCTTTAAATTTTTTATTTAATGTTTTAAAAGTATATAATATTAACCAAGTTGATTGGGCTCCAGTGGCAAGGAGCTCCTTGCAAGGACGTACCCGGGGAATACCGGGTTCGATTCCCAGGGGGAACAACGCTTGGCCAGTGCGCATGCCTCTACGCATGAGCCGGATTAGTCGCCCACCTTTGGTGGGTCGGAAACCGGTGCGAAAGCCAAAAAAAAAAAAAAAAAGTATATAATATTTTTCTTTTCAAATACAATATTTATTTAATAATTCCTTTTTTAGTTCTTTACATGACCCTTGCTAAAATTAATCATAGTAGTTAACTTTATCGCAGTAGTTAACTTTACATGACCCTTTCTTTCAAAAAAACTTTACATGACCCTTACTGGTTATTAATAAATTTCTTGATCATTGTTATGAAGATTTGGAATATAGTTCATGAAGAACTAAATTTTAATATTAAATCATCCTTGAAGGATTGCAAAATTATTATTTTATGCCTTTTGAATGTACTCTTGAAGTAGCAAAATTGAGAAAACAATATCAAGAATATTTTAAAATATAAATTATATTTGTGATTGAATACAAGAGTGGTCATTGATTGAAATGATGAAGTCTCGTCTGATAAATTAAACCTTATTTTTTTAGATTAAATCATCCATACTATTTGTTTTGTATAATCGATGTAATATGGTAAATGATATAGTAGAGATTTTCATTCATCTAGGCTTTGAACATGTGATGATAGTAAAATTCTATGATTATAATTATGATTTTTACTATATATGAGTTTCTACAGGAATTAGAGGTAATATCATCTCTTTACATATTCAATACTTATAATTTGTGCTCCGCCTATTTTTTATTTTTTTGGGTAGAGTGTTCCACATAATTTCTTTTCTAATAAAATAATAGGTATTGTGCTACTTTTGAAATAATAAGTATATTGTTACTTCTGAAAAAATTAAGATTTACGAACTATATTGTTTTGAAATGAGATTCTTGTTAGTTGACAGAACAACTATAAATTAGATTTGTGTAAATGATTCCTACTAAAAAGTATGCATAAACTATTTCAAGGTTTCATGCAAGTATTGCTCCTAGAACTTGGATTCACTAAGGAGCACAATAATTTTATGTATATTTTGTTGGATATTGTTTGTAAATGAAAGATTTCTTATGCAAAAGACTATAAAAATGTTTAGATGAGTGATAAAAAGAAACTAATTTTATTATTACCTTTGATGGTAAAAAATAAATAAAAAATATTGAATGCTCCATAAGAGCAAATATAATGCTATATGGAGTAATAGAATTACGCACTGAGAATACATTATATTCCTCCAGGTCTCATAGAAATTTATTATGTTTCAAGGATATCATTATAAATTGACATCATATTGAAAGAAAAAAAATGTTAAATATCTCTATATTACGAGATATACTCTCGAGAAAATAAGTGTAGTGAAAAAAATATTTTTATCTCTGATTTATATTACACTTATATTAGTGCAATGGAAACACATATTATTGTAAACCTGAAGTTTACATATTATATTATTAGTGCAGTGGAAGCACGTATTATTGTAAACTAGAAGTTACAAATTATATTAATTTATCGTTGGCAAGACTAGTTGGGATATCCCAGATTTATTTTGATGCAGAAACTATTTGAAAAAATGGATATATATTGAAGAGTCAGAAGATTCTTCAATCTAGTAACTATCGTGTGTTACTAGCTCCCAGAGAAAGTTGACAATATAAAAGAATGAGTCTCTCACTTATGTAAGGTGATATTTAAATTAATACATTGATCATGTGAATCACTTGAATATTATATGATTTGAATCAATGTATTAACTAAATGATCACATGTATATTCAAAACCAGAAGTTTGCGAGATTATTATGTCAACAATTTGACTAAGAGTTTATTTTCTGAAATTTTCAGAAAGCATTTGATAAGTATCATTTGTCATTTGAAATTGACATTGAACAGCTGGTAGCATATGCTCATAAAAATGGACTTGAAGATCCATTCTTTAGCGTCTAAAGTTAATTGTGTGATTGATACTTATGAGACCATACCGTATAAACTCTAGTTTGGTTATGAGACCATATCTTATAAAATCTATTTTGGGACTCAATAATCTTGTATGTTGAGATATTGATTTGTATCAAGCCAACACATTACTATATATAAGTCTTCTCTTTAATCTATCATTGGTTTTATGTTAACAACCTAATATTTCTCATCCAAGTGAATTTTGGATTTGTTGTGTATATCACAATTGCTCCAATATAATGCACTAAGATAAATCTGGAAAGAATATTGGGAAAGTATATTTGATATGAATCTCCATCTATCATTAATTGTGCTAAACCAACATATTTACAGCCCAGTAGGTTGATTATCAATTGATGGATTAGATTTTCTAATATTATGGGGAGATAATAAGCACCTGAAAATGTGAACCTGATGTTCAAATAAATTATTTGAAAGGAAAAATTATTGTCTCGTCTTGATCCTCAAGATATAACTCATTTGCAAAGGTAAATAAATCAAATATCAGCTGATAATACTCCAAACGAAATATATGTCTATGTCGGATAATCTAATACTACAAATGAGTCTCAATCGTGCCTAAAGCATGATAGATCAATCGGTTCCAAATATAAAAGGCCTTGAATAAGAAAAGGATCTTAAAGGAAAGATAAACCAAACGAGGATATAAAAATTCTAAAAGAGTTTTCTGACATACTTGCTTTTTTGGTTCCAGAAGAAGTAAACAGGTACCTGAAACTTATGAAATATTAATAAATTATGTCATGAATGAAAAATCTCAATGGAATGAGATGGAACCGAAATAAAGTCAATGTTGACTTGTTTTTGCATATAATATAGCGCTATATGTGATAAGTAATAATGAGGATCATGAGTTAAAGTCTATTAAAGTTATAGATAATGAAAATATTTTCAAATGAAAAGAGACAATTCTAGTTAAATCTAACTCGTTTCATAAAGCAGATTTGAAATTGTAGTCCGCAGACTTGAAGGTGTGAAGTTAAATGGATATATATGATTTTTTCCGCGAAAAGGGAATTAGTACCGTAAAATACATATATATAAAGTTTGATATTTTCACCTGAAGTGAATTGGTAAATATCTACCATTTATTTTTAAGAGACATATATTGTGTAGATAAACACTCACCTGAAGTGAATTCAAGAACTTTTTCATACTTGATTAAGTTTAGTAGCACATTGAAGACTCAAATTATATGAAAGATGTGTTACAATTTATTTGGCTCACTTGATAGTGATGATTATATGAAACTCCCTGAAGGATTTCATATGTTTAGGACATACTATCAAAATTATTGAAAAGATGACAACATTTGTCCATTTTAAGGATTCTAAAATTTCTTATATAAAGGTCGATATGAACAAATCTAGTTGATTATGTAATAGAATGATTGTGATGTCACTTGATGTGAGTAAATATCATGTCCTTAAAAAAATTGTGAACAATTTGAATTGGTCAGATATTGCAGCAAAGTCAAACATAAAATATGCATCTTAAAGAAACAACAATATCATCCGATTATTTGAAAATGTTAGCAAGTAGAAAATGCTCTTTGTCAAGGATTATGATTTCAAACATGCAAGAAACTTGTGATTTTCTGATTTTATAAGGAGACTCTTTCTACAACTCAATATGAAGACAATATCTCAAGAACTGCTAATTTGGAGAAGAGCATGGAGATATACCATATCTTTCTATATAGTCACCGTCAAGTAAATATTTTGGGTAACTAGCATAAATGATTATTTGACATTCTTCGTCTCACATAAAATTGTCTTGACACAAATGTGTTCTGCACTCTTTTTCCCTTAACCATGATTTTATCTCATTGGATTATCCTGATAAGGTTTTTAACGATGCAGATTATGACACAAAAGGATGTTGTACTTTTTTTCTTTCACTAGATTTTTTTTCCCATCGGATTTTTCTCTAGGAAGGTTTTAATGAAGCATATCCATGATGGACATCCAATTGGGAGTGTTATGAATAATAAAGTTGGTGGATGTCCATTCTTGATCTTCCAAATTCTTATAACTCTCATTAGTGAATGAATTGTTAATGCTCTTTGATTGCAAGAATCATTCACTTGCTTATTTGTATCCTATAAATAGGACTCACTTTTTGATGTAAAGATACACTTGAGAAGTAATACAACATACTCTTTTGTTCTCACTTTGTATTGATTTCGTAACAATTATAACATTAATAATAATAATTTATGGTAAAAAAAAGACAAAAACTAATCAAGTCATCGATCTATTATTTTAAAAAAAATGTCATTGATAGTAACTATTCGGCATAATTATTTTGTGGTATAAAAGACGACCAGTACTATTTAAGTCATCGATCTATCTTTTTTTATTGTTACAAAAAGAAGTATCGATACCCTGTCAAAAAAAGAATAAATAAATATTCCTTAAAAATAGTCAACATATTTAATTAAATCATCGATTTAATAAATATATCTTTTTGAAAGAATTTAGTAAAATTATTTAACAGAGATCCGGGTAATGTAACATGCACAGAACAACTAAAAATGAAGGGATTGTAAGTCCATTTACAGTAGTTTGATTCCGAGCTCAATCTAACCAATCAAAGTGGGCATTATTTTTACAAGTTCAGAAAAAGAATGCCAACTCCTAAAAATGATGTTTTAGTTCTCTTTTGATATTTTTGTACATTTTTTGTCATTGAACTTCTAATACTTTAATCTTGTGAAGAATGATATTAAAATACTCCCTCCGTCCCAAAATATAAGCAAAAATTGGTCAACAAAAGTTTATGTATCTGGTTAAAAATTTGTACCAAATACATTAATTTTCGTTGACCAATTTTTGCTTATATTTTGGGATGGAGGGAGTACAGATGTTTCATGACTTTTCAGCTTGTTATGATTTTAATAATGGAGCGATTATTCAATTAATTTGGTTTTCATTAGTTTGAGTGTTATTGAAAGAAGAAATGCAAGAATCTTGAAGAATAAATATGATTGTATCCATCACTTGTTTGAAAAACTTTAAGGTGCAATTTTATGGATGGTTGAAAGTGAAACAAATTAACTTTGTAAAACTAATATAGTTTTGAAAGATATGATATATCAATATTGAGTTAAAGATATTTTATCTGAGTTTTTTATATTGATTATATGTGGAGAAAGTTTCGAAGAAAAATTTCAATATAATTTTACACTGGAGGACGGGTTGTTGTGGCCGCAAAGAGGACAGGTTGACGGAGAATGATTTTACACCAGAGAAATTCATCACACAATTGGCATACATATATAAATGTTTCTTTTTACTGAGGACACTTAAACGTGTTGTGACTCAAGATGAGTCGCAGTGATTGTCGAAATTTGATTCTGATTGCCGTTATCCCTAGTAAAACAATGATTTTGATTGTTGTTGGATTAGGCCAAAAAGATTGTTAAAGGTGGTGGGGGAAGATGGAAGTGTCTTGAAAGAAATATAAGAATCTCATGAAAGATTTCCACAAATAGCGTCAATGATTTGAAGTGTACTTGAAGACGACAGAGAAAGTTGTGTGCATGTGACGGGGAAGAGGAGAACTCCAAGTGAATAATACGACAAGCAGGGGAGAATCCAGTGTGTACTCAGGGTGTGCACCTGCACACTCAACTTTGAAAATTTGCACTAATATCCTTCCTTATTCTTTTCGCATTTTGCACACCCTAAATTTTTAGTTTTGCACCTTAAGTTCAAAGATCTATTTATTATTTTTTTCCTAAACATACTTCTAATTAATACTACTAACTTATCTTAAAATATGAAAAATCAAATTTAATACACGTACAAACGAAGGACAATTAAGTAACCCAACAGTGTATCCTACCTGTGAAGCCAGCATGTTTTAATCATGCTTCCACCGCTGGATCAATGTAACTTCTATATTAATTTAGTACAAATGTCATATATATTGTATTACTTCATTTGTAATTTTATTTTTCTTTTGTCTTATTTTTTCCTCATCATTTCTATTATGTTTTCTTCTTTTCTCATTGTTTTTTTTTTCTCTATATCTTTAGAGATTATGCACGTGATCAATGTGTATCTATCTATTCTTGATAATATTATTCATTCAAATTTTAAGTGGTGAATATTAGAATAAGTGAAATAATTTGTATAAAAAAAAAAGAATAAGTTTAATTGGTAACATTGACATAAATAATTCATTTGTGTAGACGAAGGAGGACTAAAATATGCAAACATTTTAATAAGAATAAAAAAAATTAAAATTTTATAAGGCGAAAATGTTCCCCCCCCCCCCCCCCCCCCCCCCCCGGCCCCCGGGTCCAGGGTCCTAGATATGCCACTGACGACAAGGATCGTAATTTGATAACGCGGTGTTTGATCATGTTGCTGCTAAACATGGTCAGATATGTGTAGCTAGATATAGATCATTTGCGAGTTGGGTCATGTTTCTTGGCCGAATTGGATCTTTACTTAGTCTTGAACACATCTATTAATCCAAAAAAATTTAAAATAAATTATCATCCGCTAACATATATAGCAGCGATGATAATATATTGGATTAGATTGAATAAATATATCAGATGGATGGATTTTTAGAATGATATAATGTGCTCTGAAAGAATAAAAAATACGAGATGAAAGATAACGTAAGTCCTTTTATTTGAAGTTTATGTGATCGGTGTTTTCATACTCTCATAATAAGGAAAATCTTGGAGGATCTAATATATTATAGAATTTTATTAAATGAAGTTCTGTAGTCAATTCTTTAAAAATACAAGTCATATTAATTAAGAATATAGATCTAAAATAATAAACATTATGGTGTCTACATCGAGCTTCTTTATAAATATTGTTTTGCATAAACTTTTAACGTGCAAAGTCTGATTCTGTCTAGTGACCAGCGAGTTCCGAGTTCCAATTAATCTAACTTTCCCAGCTAGGTATAGTGATTATAGTTCTGAACCAATTATATATTAAACTGAACATCAACATTCAATTTTTTTTGACTGATTAAATTGTTTGGTGTATTTCAGATTTGGATAAAAGAGGAAGTAGAATGATGAAATCAACAGGTGTTGCCTCTGATGGAATAGTTCATCAAGTACTCACCAAAGACAACTATGAAAGATGGAAAATTGTTATGCAAAACTATCTTCAGGGACAAGGTCTCTGGGACGTTTTCATCCAGAATGCTGACACTCGTACTGATCAGGCTTCCAAGAAGATGAAGGATGGGCAACAAGCTTTACACTTCTTTCAACTATCATCATGTAAACGAGATTTTCTTGAAACAGTCAAAAAATCAGGCTGGAATTGTAACACTCTATTTCTATTAAGCGGTAAAACGCGCGAATACATCAGAAATATTCTAGAAATAGATGCTACGTCTCCGAATAACCACAATTCATACATGCATAAGGATCATGTTATACCACATAGCAGCGGAACAATATATAATTCATAAACACTCCGGATCTCCAAACTAAATACAAATGTATCATCCAAATCTCAAATAACAGAATATCTCAACAACTCCAAAATACAAAGTCAAATAAACAACATGCAAAGACTATCCTAGATCAGAGCCCTAATCTAGACACTTGCATGAAAAAGAGGAACTCCACTCCTCGGCATCAACAAGCAACAACTAAGCATCCTGCACTCCATCTACCCGTCCATACGGAAAGGTAGGTGGTAAACCACTGAGGGTTAGCATTACATCATCATAATCCACTTAAAATTAACAAGAAACTTTGAGAATGAAAGATACATTTAAGAACGATGAATAACAAACTACACACGTATTCACAAGTATTCTTAACATTCACATCATTCAATATCAACATCTCAAATTCATATCCACAAGTGTATCATACACACATCACAAGATCAACCATCTTAATCAACAATTAACAAATTCAATCATCATTCGCAACTCAAATGTATTTCAGTTCACCAACAAGTATGCAATGACTCTAGACTCATCTAGATGCATGTGGTACCAATTCTCCTCAAGGTCGTCACCCATGATGCAACAAAAACATCATTATCAACGGCTATAGTCAACGGCAATATGGATATAACATCCGACACGACATATGATGCATGAACATATGACTCAATTCACTATGCATATGTTCACAACAATTCAACGGCTATAATCAACGGCTATAAGTCAACGGCTATAATCATCATCCAACTATATCATATAGTTCATATCTCCACATAGTTCCTTACATTCCAAATAAAAGAACAATCACAACATATGATCACAAACATCATATTCATCACTTAACAACCATTCATACATCATCTCATAATCATATCAATCTAATCATAGAGGGTTCATAAGCAATTGGCCCTCAATGATCATTTTCAATCAAGTTCGTCTCATAAATCACAATATTGAAAATAATTGAGCACCTAAGCCAAAACCAAGTAAACAAGCTCAATAGCCTATGCCTTGTATGCTCACAGTCCACATGTGTGTGCAGTAGAGGATACGTAAGCATTTCATCGGCCAAATCCGACGAATTCATAAAAATCACAAGGTTCGTCTCACTTTATCACTTTTCAAAAAAATTTCCATTTCCAATCAAAACAAGTCCAAACTTAATGGAACCATTCACAACCATTTTTAGAAGTCATATAAACATCATACATACTTAACCCTACTTCATTCTTTTGAGAAAACAAGTTTTCAGAAAAATCAGCGTTCTTGAACATTCCTTGAACAATCAACAAAAAGCTTGATTAAATCCAAGGAGTCAAGTTCAACTCAATTCTTTTGATGTTTCCATAGGTTTAGAAAGTCTAGAAAATAGTGAAAACATCGAAAGAATCAGTTTTGGAAGTCCGGAATTGGCCCCAAAGCACTTAAAATCTGTTTTTCTCAAAATCCCAATTCTCTCCCAAACCATTCCTCATTACCAAACAACAACCAAAAATAGGAAATCATTATACCATAACTCATCATAATCAACTTGTTTCATTCATTAAAATCATCGACACTACAATTCCACTTAATCTCATCAAAATTCACCAATTCATCAATTTTCCACAACTTTCAACAACAGCAACATATTCATCCCCAATTCACCATTTCAATGATACCCATTGCATCAATTCAACAACAACATATGTCAAGATAACAACAACAACATTTGAACATAAATTCATTGCACAATTCAACACTACAACTTCAATTCTCATCAAACTTGCTCAAGAACACAAAGCACCAACAACTATGCATTTAAACATGTTAATTCACATACTAACATGCAATCATCATATGAATCATGTTCTCAAACATAACAACAGCAATCATGCACAAATTTTATAACAATTAGATTCAATTCATCAATTTCACAAAAATGGGTAAGAAAGAAAAAGTTATGAATTATGGTTGAATTCTAACCCTCTTACCTCTAGCACCAAGATTCTCTAACCCAAGCCTCAATTTAGCTCCTAGATGATGAATCCCTCTTCTAGCTCTAGCCTTCCTCTTCAATCTCTTCAAACCCTTTCTTCTCTCTATCTCTATCTCTTCTCTCAAATGAAATGAAATGATAAAATGTTTGTAAAACCTAGTTTCACCAACAACTAGAGTTTTATATACTAGCTCTACTCAATTGGGCTTATCTCTTAAACCTTAATGGGCCTAACCCATTTCTATTCTAACACCCAAATGTCACTACTCACTTAATGGTAAATTATAACACTAACGGTCACTTAATGGTAATTAAAATAATTACTACACCCTCTCTAGTAACTCGGTAAAATAATACTCCTACTAAACATTAAAAATAATCCTCGTTCAAAATTACAAAATTACCCCTACTCTCAAAATGACCAAACTACCCCTAAGTCCAAAATGACTAAAATACCCTTCTAACACCGAATTCTACAAATCCCAACCGAAAATACACACAGATGCAAATAATCACATAAGAGCACATATAACAAACACAAATAAATAATTAAAATAAAAACTAGCGAAAATCGGGCTGTTACAACTCTCCCCCACTAAAAAGAATTTTCGCCCTCGAAAATTACCTGAAGGAAACAACTCCGGATACGAAACCTTCATCCTACTCTCCGATTCCCAAGTGGCACTCTCACCCGTCGGTCCAACCCAAATCACTTTAACCAAAACGATCTCCTTGCCACGCAAACGCTTCACTTCACGATCCTCAATCCTAACTGGCCAAGTCTCAACAGTCAAATTATCCCTTACTTCCAAATCATCCACTTGAATCACATGAGACGCATCATACACATACTTCCGCAACTGAGACACATGAAACACATCATGAAGATTCGACAAAGATGGTGGTAACGCAATCCGATACGCTATAACCCCAACCTTCTCAACAATCTCAAAAGGTCCAACGAAACGAGGAGTTAACTTCCGACACTTCAAAGCACGTCCAACACCGGTTACAGGATTCACCCTCAAAAACACATGATCACCAACCTGAAACTCAAGGTCTTTCCTCCTCTTATCATGATAACTCTTCTGCCTACTCTGAGACGCTTTCATCTTCTCTTGGATCATCTTAACCTTTTCCGTAGTCTCTTGCACAACATCCGGTCCTAACAAAGCACCCTCTCCCGACTCATACCAACACAAAGGAGTTCTACACCTCCGACCATACAAAGCCTCAAACGGTGCCATTCCAATACTAGAATGAAAACTGTTGTTGTAAGTAAACTCAATCAACGGTAAACATTCAACCCAACTGACACCTTGCTCCAAAACACAAGCCCTCAACAAATCTTCCAAACTCTTAATAGTCCTCTCCGTCTGACCATCAGTCTGGGGATGATAAGCGGAACTCAACCTCAACTTAGTCCCCAAAGCATCTTGCAAACTCTCCCAAAACTTAGAAGTAAACCTCGGATCCCGATCCGACACAATACTAGAAGGAATACCATGCAATCTAACAATCTGCTCAATGTAGATCTCAGCCAACTTCGCCACAGACATACCGGTCTTAATAGGAACAAAATGTGCCGACTTCGTCAACCGATCAACAATCACCCAAATTGAATCAAAACCATTAACAGTCTTCGGCAACGCTCCCACAAAGTCCATTGATATACTATCCCACTTCCACTCTGGCACAAACAACGGTTGCATCAAACCTGACGGTCTCTGATGTTCAATCTTGGACTTCTGACAAACCAAACAAGCATACACAAACTCTGCGATCTCCTTCTTCATTCCAGGCCACCAAAACAACCTCTTCAAATCTTGGTACATCTTAGTCGCTCCTGGATGAATACTCAAACTACTCCTGTGACCTTCTTCCAAAATCTGCCTCTTAAGCTCAAGAACACTTGGTACACAGACACGATCACGAAACATCAAAACACCGTTCTCATCCAACCTGAAGTCTCCACCCTTACCTTGATTAACCAACACCACTCGATCAACAAGTTCCAAATCTTCCTTCTGACCATTCTTGATCTCCTCCAGAATATTACTTGTCAGCTTCAACATTCCCAACCTCACACCATCCGGTGTCAACTCACTAACCAAACTCAAATCTCGAAACTGTTCAATCAACTCTAACTCTTTTACCATCAAAGCAGACATATGCAACGACTTCCTACTCAACGCATCAGCAACAACATTGGCCTTTCCAGGGTGATAACTCAGCTGAAAATCAAAATCCTTAAGATACTCCAACCACCTTCTCTGCCTCATATTCAACTCTTTCTGGTCAAACAAGTACTTCAAACTCTTATGGTCATTGAACACTTCAAACTTAGAACCATACAGATAATGCCTCCAAATCTTCAACACATACACCACGGCTGCTAATTCCAAATCGTGAGTCGGATAATTCTTCTCATGCACTTTCAACTGCCTCGAAGCATAAGCCACAACCTGACGATTCTGCATAAGCACACCACCAAGACCCATCTTAGAAGCATCACAATACACAACAAAAGATTCCTTCGGATTCGGCAAAATCAACACTGGAGCTGAAGTCAACCTCTTCTTCAACTCTTGGAAACTCTTCTCACACTTAGCATCCCAAACATACGCTTGCCCTTTCCGAGTCAACTGCGTCAATGGCAACGCCAACTTAGAGAATCCCTCAATGAACCTCCGATAATAACCTGCCAATCCAAGAAAGCTTCTAACTTCAAAAACAGACTTAGGTGATTCCCACTGCAACACTGCATCAACCTTCGACGGATCCACGACAATACCACCTTTAGAAATCACATGACCAAGGAAACTCACTTCCCGTAACCAAAACTCACACTTCGACAACTTAGCAAACAACTTATTCTCCTTCAAGACTCCCAACACAATCCTCAAATGCTCAGCATGCTCTTCTTCAGATTTCGAATACACCAAAATATCATCTATGAACACCACCACAAAACGGTCCAGAAAAGGATGAAATATTCTATTCATATACTCCATGAAGACACCTGGCGCATTAGACACTCCAAATGGCATCACAGAATACTCATAGTGTCCATACCTCGTTGTGAACGCAGTTTTGGATATATCTTCCGCCTTTACTCTAATCTGATGATATCCTGACCTCAAATCAATCTTACTGAACACTTCTGCACCAACCAACTGATCCATCAAATCATCAATCCTCGGAAGCGGATACCGATTCTTAATTGTCACCTTATTCAACTGTCGATAATCCACACACAACCTCATGCTACCATCCTTCTTCTTAACCAACAACACTGGAGCACCCCACGGAGAAACACTCGGCCTGATAAACTGCTTCTCGAGCAACTCTTCCAATTGCTTCTTCAATTCATCCAACTCTGATGCAGACATCCGATAAGGCGCAATCGAGATAGGACTCGTTCCAGGTACCAAATCAATTGCAAACTCAACTTCCCTCTCCGGCGGTAATTCGGTAATGTCGTCCAGAAAAACTTCTGGAAACTCTTGCACTACCGGCAAATCACCAACTCCTTTCTCACCACTCTCCTTCAAGGAAGCAAACATCATGAACACACTAGCTTCACCGTCCAAAGACTTCTTCACTTGCTCCGCGGTCAAGAACTTCCCACCTTCCTCAGCTACCGGCTTAGAAAACGCACACTCTTGGTCAAACAATTAATGTTAACACCAAAAGTCAACATCCAATCCATGCCAAAAATCACGTCCATATGCTTCAACGGAAGACACACAAGATCCAACTCAAAATCAACAGGAACCTTAACACAAACCACAACCAACTGAGCCTCGACAGCCAAAGATACCTTCCCTTGCCAGACTAACAGACCTAAAACAAACTGCTACTCCCCCACTACGCTCAAACCCACCTGAAAGAACGGAACAACACAACAAGTACCGACAGTACTCCCGTACATGTCGCATACAACAGGGAATTCAACAGGTTTTGGTCTGGACAAGACCGACCACGGCTCTGATACCAACTTGTAACACTCTATTTCTATTAAGCGGTAAAACGCGCGAATACATCAGAAATATTCTAGAAATAGATGCTACGTCTCCGAATAACCACAATTCATACATGCATAAGGATCATGTTATACCACATAGCAGCGGAACAATATATAATTCATAAACACTCCGGATCTCCAAACTAAATACAAATGTATCATCCAAATCTCAAATAACAGAATATCTCAACAACTCCAAAATACAAAGTCAAATAAACAACATGCAAAGACTATCCTAGATCAGAGCCCTAATCTAGACACTTGCATGAAAAAGAGGAACTCCACTCCTCGGCATCAACAAGCAACAACTAAGCATCCTGCACTCCATCTACCCGTCCATACGGAAAGGTAGGTGGTAAACCACTGAGGGTTAGCATTACATCATCATAATCCACTTAAAATTAACAAGAAACTTTGAGAATGAAAGATACATTTAAGAACGATGAATAACAAACTACACACGTATTCACAAGTATTCTTAACATTCACATCATTCAATATCAACATCTCAAATTCATATCCACAAGTGTATCATACACACATCACAAGATCAACCATCTTAATCAACAATTAACAAATTCAATCATCATTCGCAACTCAAATGTATTTCAGTTCACCAACAAGTATGCAATGACTCTAGACTCATCTAGATGCATGTGGTACCAATTCTCCTCAAGGTCGTCACCCATGATGCAACAAAAACATCATTATCAACGGCTATAGTCAACGGCAATATGGATATAACATCCGACACGACATATGATGCATGAACATATGACTCAATTCACTATGCATATGTTCACAACAATTCAACGGCTATAATCAACGGCTATAAGTCAACGGCTATAATCATCATCCAACTATATCATATAGTTCATATCTCCACATAGTTCCTTACATTCCAAATAAAAGAACAATCACAACATATGATCACAAACATCATATTCATCACTTAACAACCATTCATACATCATCTCATAATCATATCAATCTAATCATAGAGGGTTCATAAGCAATTGGCCCTCAATGATCATTTTCAATCAAGTTCGTCTCATAAATCACAATATTGAAAATAATTGAGCACCTAAGCCAAAACCAAGTAAACAAGCTCAATAGCCTATGCCTTGTATGCTCACAGTCCACATGTGTGTGCAGTAGAGGATACGTAAGCATTTCATCGGCCAAATCCGACGAATTCATAAAAATCACAAGGTTCGTCTCACTTTATCACTTTTCAAAAAAATTTCCATTTCCAATCAAAACAAGTCCAAACTTAATGGAACCATTCACAACCATTTTTAGAAGTCATATAAACATCATACATACTTAACCCTACTTCATTCTTTTGAGAAAACAAGTTTTCAGAAAAATCAGCGTTCTTGAACATTCCTTGAACAATCAACAAAAAGCTTGATTAAATCCAAGGAGTCAAGTTCAACTCAATTCTTTTGATGTTTCCATAGGTTTAGAAAGTCTAGAAAATAGTGAAAACATCGAAAGAATCAGTTTTGGAAGTCCGGAATTGGCCCCAAAGCACTTAAAATCTGTTTTTCTCAAAATCCCAATTCTCTCCCAAACCATTCCTCATTACCAAACAACAACCAAAAATAGGAAATCATTATACCATAACTCATCATAATCAACTTGTTTCATTCATTAAAATCATCGACACTACAATTCCACTTAATCTCATCAAAATTCACCAATTCATCAATTTTCCACAACTTTCAACAACAGCAACATATTCATCCCCAATTCACCATTTCAATGATACCCATTGCATCAATTCAACAACAACATATGTCAAGATAACAACAACAACATTTGAACATAAATTCATTGCACAATTCAACACTACAACTTCAATTCTCATCAAACTTGCTCAAGAACACAAAGCACCAACAACTATGCATTTAAACATGTTAATTCACATACTAACATGCAATCATCATATGAATCATGTTCTCAAACATAACAACAGCAATCATGCACAAATTTTATAACAATTAGATTCAATTCATCAATTTCACAAAAATGGGTAAGAAAGAAAAAGTTATGAATTATGGTTGAATTCTAACCCTCTTACCTCTAGCACCAAGATTCTCTAACCCAAGCCTCAATTTAGCTCCTAGATGATGAATCCCTCTTCTAGCTCTAGCCTTCCTCTTCAATCTCTTCAAACCCTTTCTTCTCTCTATCTCTATCTCTTCTCTCAAATGAAATGAAATGATAAAATGTTTGTAAAACCTAGTTTCACCAACAACTAGAGTTTTATATACTAGCTCTACTCAATTGGGCTTATCTCTTAAACCTTAATGGGCCTAACCCATTTCTATTCTAACACCCAAATGTCACTACTCACTTAATGGTAAATTATAACACTAACGGTCACTTAATGGTAATTAAAATAATTACTACACCCTCTCTAGTAACTCGGTAAAATAATACTCCTACTAAACATTAAAAATAATCCTCGTTCAAAATTACAAAATTACCCCTACTCTCAAAATGACCAAACTACCCCTAAGTCCAAAATGACTAAAATACCCTTCTAACACCGAATTCTACAAATCCCAACCGAAAATACACACAGATGCAAATAATCACATAAGAGCACATATAACAAACACAAATAAATAATTAAAATAAAAACTAGCGA
This sequence comes from Medicago sativa, assembly GCF_051527215.1. Lineage (NCBI taxonomy): Eukaryota > Viridiplantae > Streptophyta > Magnoliopsida > Fabales > Fabaceae > Medicago > Medicago sativa. Next base: position 17,603,207 of record NC_140753.1, on the reverse strand, counting down.
AAATCGGGCTGTTACAGGAATAACTTCACCAACCAAAATGACCCACATTCAAGAGCTACCCCAGATTTGGAGCAAGGTTAGTATTTGTATACTCATATGTCATATCCATATTTTTTTAGAACAACTCCTCACTGTGATACTATTACTCGCTTTCTCTATTGTTTTATTAAGGCTTAATTAATGATTTGGTCGCTTTAGTTATTTTTTTGGTTACATTTTGATCCCATAAGTTATTAACGTTACCATTTGGTCCCTTAAGTTAGTACTGTTAGCCAAATAAATCCTCACCGTCAGTCTTTTGCCAAAACGTTAAATATGCACATGTGAACGGTGACTTGACAACTTGCAATGTGTATCCACCTTAAACATTGGCTTAACGGTTTTGACGGTGAGAATCTATTTGGTTGACGGAAGATGACTTAATGGGACCAAATTGTAACATTAATAACTTATGAGACTAAAATGTAACCAACAAATAACTTAAGGGACCACATCATTAATTAAGCCTTTTATTAATCATGGCAATATCTAAGTTTACTTGTAAATATTTTTGGTGGTGGCCGGGGTATGAGCCTCTGGCCTTACATATATTATGCATTGTCCATACCAACTAAGTTAAACTCACGAAGACTTTATTTGTATATATTTGATTGTGTGATAAGTTGTCCAAAAAAATGATTGTTCAAATAACATAATCTATTTTTTTTCAATAATGGTATATATCTAGACACACCCAATTTTTCTACAACCATTCAACAATTCATTTTCTCTATATCTCTCTTCATAGCACATCATGATTCTATCACATTCACTCTCTTTTATCTTTATCTCTTTCAAATATACATTTGCAGTGAACTAACTTTTTCATTACCTATTTTACCCTTCATTTAAACTATTTTATTTACTATTTTATCCTTTAATAATATTATTTTAAAATTTAATTAAAAAATTTAAAACCCATTAAAATAGGAAATATCCCACTACAATAAGAACAATATTTAAACAAATTATCCTATATTAATGTTATATTGTTGGTGGTATTAAAAAAGATAAGAATTTATATTATATTTATTAAATTACTGTTATTATTGAAAAAGATAAAGATGATTTTTTCGGTTTGTTACAATTTAAAAGTCACAAATATTTGTACTTTTTTTTTACAAGAAATATTTGTATTTATAATTTGAATCAAAATTAAAATTTCATATGAAATACCGTCCATAATTTACATGGGTCAGGGCAATAAAAAGAGCGGAAAGACGGACACGTGAGTGTTCGTTTTATCGTTAGTATATTACATAAATCAATTTAATATAAATAAATTTGATAGAAACTTAAACAAAACAACAAGGACGACTTACTTTTTTTAATCAAACGAAGGACTTTAACTTTTAACTAAGGACTTGCTTAAACAAGCTGCAACTTTTAAACTTACTTGAGTCATTGTGTCTGACTCAAATATTAATAGGACCAACAACTTGTTATATTTGTGTTTAATTAACTTTATATTGCACATCTGGTCCTCGTTGTTACATTTTAAGTGTTTAGCTGTAAGAATATTTTATGTGGAATTACAAATTCAAACATTAATGTATATGTTTATGTTTCCCTCTAAATATTTTTGATATTTCCCTCTATGAATATGTTAGGGCAAGGCCTTTTAGGCGTTATCCAGACTGTTTCAGAATTCGAAACTGATGCTTCATGGAAAATAAAGGATGTGAAAGCTTTGCATATCATTCAACTATCATGTGGACGAGAGATTGCTGATGAGATTAGTCATTTTAAAACAGCCAAAAGCGCCTGGAATCATTTAGGCTCATTATATGGCAAAGATTTAACAGCCGGTGCAGATCATGAACAAGGTACCATTAACTGATTTAAAAGTTTCATAAACTGATTTTTATGACAATGAATGTGCCTCATCAAACTCTTGAATGATAATGGCAGATGTGGATGATAGCCACTCTCCAAAGAATAAAGAATTGTTCTGGAAGGTGATGAGAGGTACGCCTATTGGAAATATCGGTATGGACTCGAATGTATATATGACATCGGCTTCCAGGTCTTCGCTACTTCACGCAGCAGTGATTGCTGGAAATGTGGAAAATGTGGAATTGTTGGTGAAAGTAGGGAAAGACACGTTAATATGCATGCAAGACGAACACGGTGACACAGCTCTTGCGCTTGTTGCACGTTATACTGGAAATACCGAAATAGCAAAGTGCATGGTAGAGGAAATAAAGGGACTCCCAGAAACGTTGCTAGAAAAGGAGAACAATGACAATGTAATCCCTATTCTTCTAGCTGCTGCTAATGGACACAAAGAATTGACTTCCTATCTTTACTCCAAAACCCCCACCAAATCCAAAGTGTTTGACAAATCCAATTCACAGAATCGAGTTTTGCTTCTTTCACTATGTATCACTGCTGAAATATTTGGTAAGTAAATTTATAGTTTTTGTATGTTGTTAATTTATTTTTGGTATTTTGATGTAATACTTGTTTTATTCAAATGTGTGGTTTGATTTGATCCATGATCAGATGTGGCTTTGAGATTACTCAGGCGTTTCAAAGATTTGCCCGAGCAATCATTATCAATATATAACTTCTCCGTCCCTACGTTGTTGAGGGAATCATTATCACTACCTAGCAAAATATCAGAATCAGATCCTCTCCAGCAATCCTTACCTGATAAATTCTCGGCCTTAGTTGCATTGGCAAAAATGCCTACATCTTTTCCAAGTGGCACCCGATTGGGATTTCTAGGCCAAATTATTTATGAAAGTAAGTTTTCACACTATTCTTTCTTTATTGGTAATAGTGATAACCAGGCAACATTCCAATACCCTGAAATACATATTGTAAAAGAAAAATAGTTTAAATCAAGTTAGATGGTTAATACATATAACGGCAACAACAAACCCAATAGATACTATTCAGATTAAACTCAAGATAATATGTCATGTAATTGATTTTGATTGTGTTGATAAACTTATCTCTTTGAGTTAAAACATGTGGGTTCAATGTGGCTGCAATAGAAAAATACATAAAACCTAAGTTAGTAATATGATAATAACGAATTGATGATGGAGATTATGAAAGATGATAGAATAATAAGATACATGTCAAATATTGTAAAGCATGAGCGTCCTCAACACTGAGATTTTCCATGAGCATGTGAGATTGAGGTTCAACTGGTATGCAATGGCGTCGCATAAAAATAATGAGCATCAATTAATATAATAAGAAGCGGGTTGTGAGTTTTTACGGTTTTGGTGATGTGGTGCAATTACTGAGATTATGGGTGGGAATTAGGCTTAAGAGGGGATTAGGGTTGAGCATAATTTAAGAGACATTTATAATAATAGAATAGATACATAAATATAATATGATACAATGGTTATGGTAATTTGTACATTTATCGCGTATTAATAAGTTATTTAAAAAGGATATGGAACAAGTATAAGAAAAAGGTAACCGAGTGATTCAACTCAAGTGATTAATGAACTTCATCAAATGATGAATCGTTCCGGAGAACAAGTTGGATTTTTGGATGAAACAATTAAAATCTCACAACCAAACTACAGATTACTAGGGGGACTCTTTTTCCTGAGATCTAAAGGATTAACAAAAATAAAAAAAAAAGATAAGTAAAGGGATATGTTAGTATATCCATGACGATGATCATTTAAAATTTACCAGTTCTTTATCAACATTAGTGATTAACTTTACATTATTCCTTCCGGTTCTTTTTATAAAAGATAAATGTGTCAACAAAAGTTGATGTATTTAGTTTATAATATTGACTAAATACATCAATTTTCGTTGATCCATTTTTCTCTTATAAAAAAGTACCGAAAGGAGAGTATGTAGATATTTATCCATATAATGATAGTTAAATATTAGATCATAAAAGAAAGAAAGAAACAATGTAATAAAATATTTGAATAGAGGAGGATTGCTATATGCTGCGAAGGAAATGATGCACGACCTGGATACGACAAAACGTGGGCAATGCTTTCACACTTTTAAAATAAATAAAGTAAAACACCACTTAAAGCAAAACTAAAGGGCTGGTGTGCATTCGTCGTTATTCGTCAACTCCTCTCTCGCACCATTTATCTTTCTCCATTTGAATAAACCTCTTTTAAAAAGAAAATATTTGAACATAATTTGCATTGCAGATTTGAGCGTGGAAAGGAGTTTCAACATTGAGTATGATATTGCCGAAATTGGGAACTTCGTCCGAAAGGTAACATGTGTTGCTGATGCTGCTAATGAAAGACCACAAAAGATTTCTTCCGCAGTCCAATGTGGCATAGGCAAAAAGGTTTTGAATTTCGTTGTTCGAATAATGCTTTCCGGTACGCTATGTTTTTTCTCTTTAACTATTTCAGTCTTCGAACATCACATATTAATAATCAAGACCTATGCCTTTTATCCGGTACTTTTATGACACAAGTTAGCGAAACCTGTTTTTTATTACCTACATGAATATATATAAATGGCTCAAAGCTTTCATTTAGGTTGGCGCTTCTGCAAACTGCTGGTATCAATATTTCTCTTTTGGCCAGTAAAGCTTTTGGGTATGTCGTGTACTGTCTCAGTTTGCAATATCATGCTTTAATCATTTTTTATTTCTTCTCTGATATTTTTTCTTTTTATTATTTTTTTTTTAAGGATTTCTTTTTACTATTTCTACACTGATTTTGTTGATTTGTTCAGGTCAACTACTTTGTAAGATATTCCGTGGAGTTGCATATTTGTTGGTTCAAGTTTTCCATTACCTAGATAGTAATGGTACGTAAATTCAAATGCAAAAGTTTGATTCATTCCAATAATCATCCAGTAAAAAAAACTCATTAATTATTCCCTCACATTTCAAATATGTGATGAATTAGGGGAGCGGTTAAAAAGTACGACTGATTTTTATACGAAAATTCACGAAGTGCAAATTGATATAAAAAAAAAATGTGTAATTTCCCCTCGTTTCTTTGAAAAAAGAACTAGATTAAACTAAAAAATAAAAAATATAACAAACTTGACATAAAAGCTTTCTCATGCCACTAAGAGTGAAGTCGGCAAAATTTGGAACAAGGGAGTTTAAAATCAATTTCATTATCTTTTGCAAGCTGCTTTGAAAAATCAATTCAAAAAACGTGTTAGCATGGAAGATGCCGACTCATAAATCACATCATGACGAATTTAAAGTTATCTTTTACTCTCAAATTAAAAAGTTGTTTAAATAATTGAAAAAAATTACTTTGATTCATGAAATTTTGTATATACGATCAAATATTGGTTTCACTAATTAGAAAACTTCAATGTTCCAACCTGCAAAACTGTCTGCAACTCATGCGGAAACCTATATCAGTAGGAAAACATGTAACATCAGCTATCACACGAGTCAATTCGCTTTGCACCAATACTAATAACAATTGATATACTAATTTGCAATAGACACGAATACAATTATACACTATAAACCATACACCAGTCAACAAATCGATCGAACCGCAAAATATTGAACCATATTTAAAACATAATCCCTCCTACAATATAATTACTAATATAGTTGGAACGTCAACAGATCATAGTGATGTCTTAGCATTTAAAATATTGGTTAAAAAAATCATTATGATTGATAGTTAAGAAAATTTTTTGATATTGATGTTGCATGTAAAGCTTTCCTTATATGCTTAATTCGAATTGATTTTTTTTAACAACTCCAAGACTGATTAGGTCCCTTCAATTATGTCAGGAATCAGGAAGATATATGATCAGAAATACACACATTATGAAGTTATAGGAATATTGAGTTACTTCTGCCGAAGTGTTGGAAAATTTAATAGTTCAAAGCTCAAAGAGGCTTCCGCGTATGAAGCAATGTTGCATGCATCCCAACACGGAATAATCGAGTTCATAAATGCCATGAGGGATGCTAATCCTAATTTTCTTTCAGCCGTTGATAGCTGCCATAGAGGCATATTTTCGTATGCAATCTTGCATCGCAAACAAAATGTGTTTCAACTCATACATTCTGTCAATGGACGGAAGGAGATACTTAGACATCGTATAGACTCGTTTGGCAATAATTTGTTGCACCTGGCAGCACATTTAGGTCCTTCATCTGATCGTCATAGCAGATCCGGTGCTGCTCTGCAAATGCAAAGAGAGATTCAATGGTTTAAGGTCACCCATCTAAATTAATTGTCTTAAATATACAATTGCTTGAAGATACATATTCCATATTTTAATTCAATATTAGAAGTGCAAAATAATCAACGTATACTAGCTTTGTTGGCCATTTTACAAAACATGGTATAGGAAAATCCTTTTAGATTACATGTTATAAATACATCTTAAGCATTTCCTAATAAATGTTGTTGAAACACCATATGTTCAGTACTCTAAAATTACACTCCAACAGTATTAGGTACGAAACACCCCTTCTGTTACGAAATATAAGTAAAAATGAGTTAGTTTTTTTGGACCAAATACATCAAACTTTCGTTAACCAACTTTTGCTTATATTTCGTTACAGATGTTGTTACAAAGCCTCCAAATGAACCAAGATTCATGTGTTTCAACATTGTGATTTTAAAGAAGCTTCAAAACCACATAATTCCACCAATCTATTTAATTTACAGTATATGCATGTCTCTTGCTTCTTTATAAGTTGTTTATGATACCACTGCAGGCGGTTGAGAAAGTTTTACATCCCAAGTTTAAGGAAGCCGAAAATGATGATGGTAAGAAGCCTTATGAGATATTCATTGAAAGCCATGAGGAGCTAGTGAAAGATGGAGAGAAATGGGCAAAAGACACAGCAACATCTTATACAATTGTAGGTACTCTCATCACCACCATCATGTTTGCTGCAGCCTTTACAGTGCCAGGTGGAAACGACGACAAAACTGGTTTGCCCATCTTCTTACATGACAACATATTCACTGCATTTCTCATGGCAGACGCAGTATCTCTCTTCGCATCTGCGACTTCCGTCTTGATTTTCATTGGTATACTCACATCGCGTTATGCTGAGACAGACTTTCTCAAGAGCTTACCTTGGAAGTTATTGTTTGGTCTTTTGCTCCTTTTTCTCTCTGTTTGTTCTATGATAGTTGCATTTAGCGCTGCCATTATCGACATGATCTTAAAGGGATATGAAACCCATAAGTGGTTCATTGTAGTACCAATCATGGCACTTGGGAGTATTCCGATTATCGTTCTTGTAATATCACAGGTGAGCTTCATGTATGAAATCTTCCGCTCAACATGGAAAAATCCCATCCGTTCAATAAACAAATGACGACAGTAATATGTATGCTTCTGATAGAAACTGATATCAAAATATATAAATTAATAGTAAGATTACAATAGAATCCCAAGAAATTCGAGAGTCTTGGTTCTCTCCCCTCCAAGAATTAGAGAGCTTGGTCTCTCCCTTCCAAATAACCCTTTTCTACTTTTCAGAATAATCCACAACAGCCTGTGGTTACCCTTTTATTCACACACAATACATAACTATCTTAATAACTACTTGTTACATAATAACTTACACAATAACCGCCATAACTGCTATTATAAAATATAATATTTATTTATTTAATAATAATGAATAGTCTAACAATACTCCCCCCCTAAAGTTTCACCTTGTCCTCAAGGTGAACATGAAGTGCCCCCCAGGGTCCCATTGCAGCCTAATTGAAGCATCAATTTGTTGTGGAAGTGGGACAATTTCATCATTATTAGAGCAATAGATTGTACGTCCATGCTTCATCTTCACCATTGTGATAATGGTAAGTGCACTTTCTGCATAAGATAATCCTCTAAATCCCTTTTCTCTAAAAGATCCAGAAATTTTTGTGCTACTGGTCTCATCCATAATACATGCAGCCCTATTGGTGGATGATACACGACTTTTATTTCCAGATTCCCAAGTGACAGTACTGGAATTATTACAGGTTCTAATGGGTTTTCCGATAGAACTTAGTCCAACACTTCCCTTGTTCGCTGCAATGTTCTTTCCATCAATCCTTTGTGCATAATCCATCATTTCAGATAATCCTTCCAGTGGATGAAGTTTTAATTCAGCCCTTATGCCTTCTTTAAGACCATTCAAAAAAATTACCTTCAAATAGGCCGGTTCAGTATATTTCAGAGGGCTTCCATATAATTCAAACTGCTCTATGTATTCTTTCACCGTTCCTGTCTGTTTGAGATTGAGCAGTAATTCAAAGGGACTATGCAGCATCGACGGTTGAAACCTTTGTATGACTGCAGATTTGAAGTCATCCCATGTTGGATTTTGTGCACAAAACTTCCACCATTTATACCATGTCAAAGCCTTCCCTTCCATGGCTACCATAACTGCCTGTAACTTCTCTGTATCATTCATTTCTTTCGATTGAAAATGGCGCTCAACTTGGTTGGTCCACCCGAATACGTCTTCACCATTAAAAACTGTAACTTCCGTGTTTCTCGAGTGTTTTTCTCTAGTTCGAACACCATAGTACTGTTGCGGACTATCCCCATCCAACGTTGAATCATCATCCATGTGTGAATCATGTTGTGCAGATCGTTCCACTATTGCACGCATAGTTTCCATTAAATCATTCATTTGTCTGCGCATTTCAATGCCTTCAATCCGTTCTTCTTCCATGGTTTGTCTCATTTCTAACAGACTTTCAAACCCACGTTCCAGTGCAACAATGCGTGATTCCATTGTTCCTCGGGAAACCGCCATTAACTTCCCCTACAGTGAATTTCTTGCCCTGGATCGGAACTGCTCTGATACCAGTTGATAGAAACTGATATCAAAATATATAAATTAATAGTAAGATTACAATAGAATCCCAAGAAATTCGAGAGTCTTGGTTCTCTCCCCTCCAAGAATTAGAGAGCTTGGTCTCTCCCTTCCAAATAACCAGGCTCTGATACCAGTTGATAGAAACTGATATCAAAATATATAAATTAATAGTAAGATTACAATAGAATCCCAAGAAATTCGAGAGTCTTGGTTCTCTCCCCTCCAAGAATTAGAGAGCTTGGTCTCTCCCTTCCAAATAACCCTTTTCTACTTTTCAGAATAATCCACAACAGCCTGTGGTTACCCTTTTATTCACACACAATACATAACTATCTTAATAACTACTTGTTACATAATAACTTACACAATAACCGCCATAACTGCTATTATAAAATATAATATTTATTTATTTAATAATAATGAATAGTTTAACAGCTTCAAACGATTCATACTTGCCTCAATAAAAGGTATATATTACTTATGAGAAAGATAGAGATTTTATCAAATAATCTTGTACTTATCATTGTTAATGCACCTATTTCCTTCCATTGTTTCATGCATCTGTAATTTTTCACTAAAAGAATGAATAATCTTGTACTTCTCATTGCAAAAGCCCTTGTTTTTTTTTTCTTTAGCAAAAAAATATTGCATACTATGCTGGTTTAACACCCCAACCAAAGTCCAAGAGATATGGGGGAATATGTGGCATCCATTTCAGCAAATTAGAAAAGTCACATTTGATACGAGTCTCTCTTTGGATAAAAGTATCTTCATATTTTGCAACTATAAATAGTAGTAAACCACATCGTACAAAGTATAATGATTTAAGATTTCCTTTTAACCAAATAGAATTTGATCATAACTTGCAAATATTCTGAATCTTGAAACTTCCTGCTCTCTTGTTCTTGATTCAAGGTGTAAATTTCCAAATGTAAAATAGAGCAAAATCAAGCAAAACACGTGTCAAAACAAAGAGAAAATATTTAAATAAATTGGAAATGTATTTTAAACTCATATAGTTTAGGAAAAATGTTACCGATTTCCATGTGCAAGGAGGACTTCATGGACCCAACTTGGAGTACCACATCGGAAGTCATGAACTCGGTGTGAGGATTTATATAGAATTGGAAAATACTCTTGTTTTAGCCATGCAGAGTTAGGTTCAATCTGTATCAATTAGATTAAGAGCAGGTTCGATCCTTGGGCGTTACAACTGATCTGGAGGAATGAACCCAATAAATAAAGGGGAAGAATGAAATCATCAGGATGCCAGTTGTTTAGGGCATTGATTTGTCACTGATTCCCAGATGTGCAAGTAGGACTCCATGAACCCAAATTGGAGTACCACTCCGAAAGTCATGAATCTGACATGAGGATATATATGGGATTGGACAATCCTCTCCCTTGAGCTATGGTTTTAAGGTGGTGTTAGGATCAACCCGTACCAGAAATGTGTGTCGAAGGATGAGATGGCTCAATTAAAAAAATCTAGTACAAACTCCAATAATAGCTAGAAGCATGCCTTAAAAAAAGAAGAAACAAGAAGCTTATGATTAGAAGAGCCAGTTTGTTGCTCTTAAAAAAATCTAGTACAAACTCCAATAAAATTACAATTATGATACTCTTATGTTGTAATTTTTAGCTATTTTGTAATTTGGCATGCGGGTAAGACTTGACATATTTAATATAGTTGAAGTTTTATTTTATTGTTTCATAAATTCATCAACTTAATCTTTAATTAAATTGATTTTATCAATAAGATTTTAATTAATTAAGCATCAGGATTGTGCCATGAATGTATTGGGTATCGCTAAAGTGTGTAGTGACGGAAAAGAGCCATAAGTACTTTTTAAATTTTTTGTTCTGAATAAACTATATACCATCGGCCAATATCCGTAGGTAAAACCAAATTGCTTTGTTTGACGGGAGAAATTCCTTCACTATAAGATGTAGAGGTATATGCAAACTTTTGACCGCGAAAAAAGCTACTGTAGGCATAGGTGTTTGGTGCCATACCTATGGTAAAATGACATTTACTACGTTTTTTGCTGTCACTAAACATTCAGTTTCTTTCTTGTAGTGACTAGTGAGTGAACTACGTTTTTTGCTGTCACTAAACATTCAGTTTCTTTCTTGTAGTGACTAGTGAGTGAAAATTTGTTCTGGTCCGTCTCTGCCTATCGGTGGTTAACCTTCTACTAGCTTTGTCTAATCTAATATTGTTTCATCTCCTTATATCTTCTGCCATGCCAATTTGTTCTGGTCCGTCTCTGCCTATCGGTGGTTAACCTTCTACTAGCTTTGTCTAATCTAATATTGTTTCATCTCCTTATATCTTCTGCCATGCCAATTAATTCTGCCATGCCAATTAATCTATAATGTCTTCTTCAATTAATTTTTTTTTTTTTGGTGGTGTCCGGGATTCGAACCCCGGACTATGCATATATTATGCATTGTCCTTACCAACTGAGCTAAGCTCACGGGATTTCTTCAATTATTATTATATATATAACATTTGTTTTGGTTATAATTTTAAACAATAAAAATTGGTGGTTTTTTTTTTTTTGAGCAGATAAATCTGTTAAAAATTGGTGGTTACATTATGTGATAATTATTTCCCCTATCACATGTTATGCAAATAAATGTGTTAAAATCACACTTTCCATGACAGTAACGAACCATTTGAATGACTGGTCCATCGTAATTTCCTTGTATCTGAATTATTCAGTAAATATTTGTCCTGATAGAAAAAATTAGTAGTGCATAAAACACAGAATGACGGAAGATTGGTAGCAATTATGAACAATTAATCAATTATAAGGTACCATTTTAATCTTTATTAGTTCACAATAGTATTTCATCTAGCTATTGAGTGAAAGTTTATTTTGTTTTAGCATATATATAGTTACATACATGATAAAGTTCTGAGGATACTCTCCAATTAAAAACTTAGCCGTGATGAGAAAAGCAATTACTCTTTGTTATGACATATAAAGGCTCGTTTTGTTATGAGAATTTTTTACTACAAAATTAATCTTACAACTTTTCAGGACAAGGCCAACCATAAGTTTCTCCTTTTGGCTTTCCAACATATTGTGCAGATTCAAAAAAATTAATCCATTTCTCATACAGAAGTTGCCAATGATAATCGCAAGCCTTTACCAATTACTCTATCAAGATTTTGATTCTCTTTTGTTTTCTTATAGTGAAAAAATCTCTTCCGAAGAGTTTCGTCAATTTATAAGTATGTCTGATCTTTAAAATGAGGGAAGAAATAATTTATTTCTGCTATATAAGTATGTATCTTCTAAAATCATGTGTCTTTTATCTCTACGATCATGCTAAGCATTGTTCATATACAAAGTTGTGGAGAAAAACCGGATAAGCAAAACAATCAAATTTAGGAAGATTTTGAACAAATGTTTCATCAATCGAAATCCCACTTTTTGTACTAGATGACGCAGTTTTGTGTATTTTTTATTTTTTTTTTAAATTCTAACGCCCACAAAATATAATTAATGTAATTTGTATTGGCCATTTTTTTTTTTTGACAAGTTGTAGTGGCCATTTGTTCGATCATACACTCATTCAATATCTTTTTTTCCCACTTCCTATAGGATCATATCATTCTCTTTATTATTTTTTTTCTCACGAGATGTAAATTGAATTTTAGATCTCTATCTAATATTTTCTATTTGTTTATGTACAAAGTCTCTCTATCTAATATTTTTCATTGTTTATGTACAAAGTTTCTTGTGTCAGACTTGTAACTTTATTGTGATGTTAGTTTAACTTATATTTATAAACGGCCATTGACTCTGTATTTTAACCATTTATTTAATGAGGTCTTTCTATATTTAAGATAAAGCTTGAGTGCACGCAAGTGGCAATGTGCCACACCACTAAACTATTAGCCTATTGCTAATTAACTAATAATTACCCTTACCCTGTTGTTTTCTTTTCTTTTTTATATAACAAGTACTCCAGCTGAAAGTGAGTACCTCGTTGAATCTCATTTCATCAAACAGTTTAAATTTGTCTGCTTCTAACTATTCCTCCTCCAATTCCATTTCAAGTCTCACCCATCAGCCAAATTCCATGGATATAGTTGTTCTGAAAGAAACCATTGATGAAATCCTTGCAAGGATACCTTCCCTTGAAAAGAAAAACTCCCGTATCGGGCTGTCGAAAACTGACACCAACAACCTTAATACTCCTCTCATAAAAATTCAAACCGCGGTCAAGAACCACGTCCCAGGTCAAAAGGTTCCGCCAGTCTGGCTGCGAAACCTTAAGACTGCTGTCAATGATCTGAATGATTTGGTGGAGGAACTCTCCGAGGATTATGCCACGCCTCATAGAAGTGGTCTCTCTTTCTTAAAGACCAGTCATCATAATAGTCGCCTCAAAGCCGTCAACTTAAAAATAAAAAATGTCATAGAGGGCATCCAAGAAGTTTCAACTAAACTGCCCAAGAACACTACCACCAGTAGTCCGCCTAAAGAAGTATCGGAGAAGACAGAGGTGGAGACAGAGTTGGCCCCATCTATAATTGGGAGAAAAGATGAAATCATAGATCAACTTATCTTGTTCAACACAGATCCTGGACCTGGAAAAGTTTCTGTGGTTACCATTGTTGGATTTGCAGGAATCGGGAAGACAAAACTCGCCCGTCTCATCTTCGAGGATAAGCAAATCAAAGATAACTTTGGCTTGCAAATTTGGATTGATGATGTGGGAACCCTCAAAGACCGTGCTGCACACAAGTCATCTACTTCTGTTGAAGGAAAAGGCAACCTTGTTGTACTGGACAATTTGAAAACTGAGATAGTTACTGACGAGGTGCTTGGTGATTTGGACAAGATATTAATGACATCTAATGGTTCAAGTGCAATACTCATAACCACGCGTAGTAAAATTCTTGCCAACAATATTACTGTTAGGTTGCGTAACATTTCCTTAACTTCCACAAAAACACCACCACAACCCTTGTTTGCTTCTTCTTCTTCCATGCGTGAAACTGAAACAACACCAGATACTATTTTTACCACGTTTCAGCCACATGTCTTTCCCATGCTTAATGAAGTGGAATCTTGGTCATTGTTTTCAAAAATTCGTGGAGAAAGTATTTCAAAGTTTGATGTGAAGGAGGAAATTGAACAGAAAATTATGATGGATTGGAATGGAGTTCCTTTCTTGATATCATTCACAGCAATGTTTCTGAACAATCGTGTCGTTAAAGATCTGACTAAGGAGGAGTTTCTAGAATATCTTAAGGTTAGATACTACAATGAACTTCCGAGGAATCAAAAGTTGTGTTTTTCATTTTGTTCATTGTTTCCTCGGGATCATTTAATCGATGTCGAGAGATTAATTCATCTCTGGACAGCAGAAGGATTTCAATTGAATTTAGAAAACTCAACCACAGAAGAAAACTTACGCGAGTATTTCAACGACTTTGTTGGGATGCCTATTTTCAAAGACATGGAAGAAGACGAATGTGGCGCTGTAAGAAGATGTAGAATGCAACCCTTAATGCACGACCTAGCACGATTCGTATCAGATCAAATGGAGAATGTTACGGTGGATCCAGAAGGGGAAAATGTTCGTGAAGGAGTCCTAAGAGCTTCTTTTGATTTTAGCTTGGATGTTTCACATGGAATTCCACCTTCTTTGTTTCAAAAGGCAAAGAAGCTAAGGGCCATTCTCTTTTGGAAGATGCAAACGTTGCTTCCGAAGGACATGAACACGAGCACTTCCACTTATAGTCAAATATTCAAAACCTTCAAGACCACTCTCCGAATGCTGGATCTCCATGACATGGGAATCAAGACATTGCCAAAATCTATTGGGGATATGAATAATTTGAGGTATATTGACTTGTCCCTTAATACTATAGACAAGTTACCAAATTCCATTATCAAGCTAACCAATTTGCAAACGTTGAAATTGTCTCAATGTTATCTACTCGAGGAATTACCCAAGAACATTGATGAACTAATTAACTTGAAGCATCTTGAGCTAGATGGATGCTTGGCTCTCATTCACATGCCTCGCAAACTATACAAGCTGGAAAATTCTCTACAAACGCTTTCTCTCTTTGTGGTTAGTGAGGGGTACAGCGTGGGTGACCTTAGCGGACTTGCAAGGCTCAACAACTTACGAGGCCACTTGGAAATTTCACATCTTGAAAGATCCAGCTTGGACGACGATGATGATAATTATCTCACAGGTAAAAATCAACTTCAGGGTCTTACGTTAAGATGGAACCACGAGGATGACTATGATGAGGAGGAAGAGAATGCAGACGAATATACACTTGCTTGTCTTGCTCCTCCCTCTGAACTGAGAGCAATTTCTATTGTGGGGTACATAGGTAAAACACTTCCGTATTGGTTTCCTTACATGGAATCGCTTGTTAAGTTAAGCTTGTATGACTGTACAAGTTGCATATTTCTCCCACACCTTGATGAACTTCCAAACCTCAAATTTCTCGAACTTCTAAGGTTGGAGAAACTGCAATATATTGCTGATGAAAAAGATGGCGACAATGACAACGACAATGACAATTTACAAGATGCTGCAGTTTACTTTCCATCCTTGGAGGAACTCACAATCTCAGATTGTCCTAACCTCAGGAAATGGTGGAAAATGCATAAAACCGAAAAAGATTTACCTGTTTTTGCTTGCCTTTCAAAACTTCATGTATATTACTGCCCTGACCTAACTTGCATGCCACTTTTTCCTGGTCTTGATGAAGAGCTAGTTCTCACGGGTTCAAGTGTGCAGCCACTACTTGAAACAATACGTCATGGCAGGAGAAAGGGTAATAAGTTTTCTAAACTCAAGTCAATGAAAATTGCCAACATCGAGGACAGTCGATCACCACCAGAGTATTGGATCAAATACTTCAATTCTCTTGAGAAACTTGTCATTAAAGATTGGAAGGATCTAAAGTCTCTTCCCAAAGGTTTCGATCATCTGACCTCACTCCAAAGTCTTAACATTGAAAACTGTCAAGAACTTGATCTTCACCTCTCAAGTATTAAATGGGAAGGTCTGAAAAACCTGCGTTCTTTAACCATAAGGGAAAATTCAAAACTGAAGACTCTTCCATTGGGTGTTTACAAAGCAACATCTCTCCAAGATCTTCAGCTTCATAACTGTCCTCAAATGACTTCTTTGTCTGAAACCATAGACAACCTCAAATCACTTGAGAAATTGGTTATTTCTGAATGTGACAAGTTGGCTTCGCTTCCTAAAGCATTGAAAAATTTGGAGGATCTGCATACTTTGATCATTTTGGATTGCACCTTGTTGTTGCCAAGATGTCAGCCAGATACCGGTGATGATTGGCCACAAATTAAGCATATAAAAAATAAACAGGTCATGAAAACTAATCCATACATTTAGGACTTCGAGAAATCAAGCCAAGATATGTTCCATATAATCAAAAGGTCGGTTGATATTAATTCAAGTTCTCTTTTTATTATTATTTTGCTCAATTCATGTTATGATATAGTATCAATAGTGGTGTTTTTTGTTGTTGTTGTTGTGCACATGTTTAGTTTTTGTTTTTGGAGTTGGCTTTGGTTTTGGTGTTTAATTGTTTTATGGTTTTGGTGGTTACCCTTTATGAGGGGTGTCTTTGGTTTGTTTGTCGGAATTTGTATTTGATGTATGAGATGTATGGGTGTTCTTTTGGGAGTTAAACCTATATATGACGCTCTTACTATGTTGTTTCTGTCTTACATATCTTTGTTCGTCTTGAACAATGACTTGCTTTTTAATAAATTTTTCAGTTAATAAAAAAGTTCAATCATCCATGTAATATTTATGTGTCATCTTTTTGATTTTACAATTAACAATTGTATATATCTAATATCTAAATCATGTATACATTTAAGTCACTTTATGGTCCAAATTCATTGAATTTTTTAAGGGTGGTAAACTAATGCATGCAATGCTTCACAACTTAACTTGTGTGGCCCAAGTATCACTAGCCTAAAAGTTCTTGTTTCATTATTCGTTGCATTGATCAAGTTATTTCTAATAATATCCGATATAAGTTTGTTTGTCTCAATTTTTTTTTTTTTTATCGTAATTCATTTCATATTGGTACCGACATTGCACCATTGTATTAATTTCTTCATTTTCAGGATTTCTGAAGAAGAAAGAAGAGAATGCATCCATGCAAACGATGATAATTCTACTGTAAGAAGAACAAGCACTTCCTCAGAGAGAGCCAATAGCTTTTCTTATAAGCATTCACTTGTTTTTGTGTGTCTTCAGCTGTATTTTAATTTGGCTCGTGTGAAGAATTTGCTTATGAACAATTAATTCTTATAATTGGTACCGTTAGCTTGCTGCTCAAGATAACAAGTTCATCTTTTAACATGGTTAAACTATTGGTATGGTCATGGATTAAGGTTAAGGTTAAGTGTTTT
Organism: Medicago sativa; assembly: GCF_051527215.1. NCBI lineage: Eukaryota > Viridiplantae > Streptophyta > Magnoliopsida > Fabales > Fabaceae > Medicago > Medicago sativa. The sequence continues at coordinate 17,585,945 of NC_140753.1, read as the reverse complement.
CTTATGATTACTATTAATGGAGCATTCAACCGCTCATATGTGTAAGAGTGTTTTTGTAACACCCATACTAGAAATTACCTAGGATATCTAGTATGTGCGTTATTTGGCACTGGATACATTAAAAATTACAATAATAAAAATTTTCTCCGCACAGTTATAAACATTCTTGTCTTATACCTCTGAAATAGTACCACTGACGTGTACTTTATACAAACGAATGATAAATCATTTATTGTACAAGACAAGTAAGCATAAATGTCCAGCTACTTCCGCTACTTCATCACGAACCGTCCTGTTTGTGAGCCACTTGTGCATCTGAAATAAAATAAAAGGGATTGGGGTGAGACAGGATGTCTCAGTGAGTTCCACCTATCCTAGGCTGTAGGCAATCTCGGGGAACCTAGGATTGCCATCTGTTTCTAAACTCAACCCATTTCAGGTTTATACAGTATTTTAATGCATAGCTGAGCGATCGTGGGATAACTAGGATCGCTGTCTGAACAACTGATATAATTCTGACACTAATACCAAAATCATAATCATAATCATAACCATATTCAAAATGTTTGTCATATTATGTTAGAAATGTTAGCGTTGAACAAACAATATTATCTGAATTGAATTTACGGAATAAACCCAGGTGGAGTAACCCCGGAATTTATTCCACTGCTAACCGGTAATAATTCCAACTGGCGGGAACCCAACTGACGGGGATACCAGACTCCTCTTGTCGTCATGGGAGTCATCCTTACGAATAGTGCCCGTTCCAACTGGCGGGAACCTTTCGTATCCAACTGGCGGGATAGCGAAAGCCACGACTTAAACATGTTTTAATATTATAAACCGAACTGATTTCTTAAAAATATAAATTAACCTCAACTCCACTACTAATGGGGAGTTAGAGGATCATAACTAAACTGATTTTCTGATAACTGAAATAACCCTAAAAAAATCTCAAGTTCCAAGTTACCAAAATGCCCTTCAAGGGAAAAGACAATTTCCATCCGTTACTCGAAACCATATAATTTCTCAAGCCCGTTGGGATAATGCGAGATATCTACCGAACATCTTCGCATTTCACAATAATTAATTAACCCTTTAGAAATTATTTCCGTTCTAACATGCTCAACTGATACAGCAGTCTATTTAGAATTTAGCGGTATATTACAGTTTTTACCTACTAATTGATTATAATTTCTTTCATTTTGATTTTGATTGGGTGGCACTATTGTTTTGGTGTCTTTTCTGTTTTCTCTGAGTATTATAATTTTTCAATCTTAGCACTACTTGTGTTGTGATTGTGTTGTTTAATACATTATATTTTGGTCTTTTCAAAAGGAAAAAAGGTTTCTTGCTATATATATATATATATATATATATATATATATATATATATATATATATATATATATATATATATATATACAGAGAGAGAGAGAGTCTACTATGTTCACGAGAAAGTCTTCTATGGTCACAACTCCAGATCAAAAAAATTTAGAAACACTCACACAAAATAGAATGAATTAAAAGAGAATAACATTCAGTGATATTAATTGATGTGACTAAATTATTTTTCTTTTAATTTTTTTATTTTATGTGTGTGTGTAAATCATTTGATTTGGGTAGGCACATTCAAATGAAATGAAAAAAATTAAAACAAAAAAAATTTAGTCACATCATTTGATATCATTGAATTTTATTCTGTTTTATTTTCTCATATATATATATATATATATATATATATATATATAATAAAGATGAATATGAGAGTTTTTTATGCAGCAAATTATATATTACATAAGAAAAAGTATAAAGGGTGGTACGCTGCCCAGTACAAAAAAGGAACCACAGAGGAATCCGCGACAACAAAAGAAGAAAACAATTGAACAAAATAAGAAGAATTATTGGTCGACACCATTTTTTTCCATACCATCAATAGAGACCACCATATGGCATAAGGGGTATTTTGGTAATTTCAGATCACTAACTATTTTCTCTCTCGGTCTTAATAAATGTTCTATCCCCACATACCACCTTATCCTTCCCTCACCACCACTGTCGCCCTCATCCTCTCGCTCTGTCGCCCTCATCCTCGCGCCTCTTACCCTCTCCCATCTTCTCTCCCGTCTTTGACCCTAACACCACCATAACCACCACCTCTTCTTCTCTCCAAGAGTCCATAACAATCACCACTGTCCACTCCAGTTATCTCCCCTTCACTGCTCTCTCCTCTAACCATATGATCCTTCGTTTTCCATTCCGGCATTGATCTGAAAAACTGATTTAAAACATTTCAATAACATTTTTTGGAACACATATCAATAACTGAAATATATTGTTTAATGTTATTGGAACTCAGATCTGAATGGAAACGGCGATGGTGGTTGTGACTAATGAGGACGGAGGACGTGGACGACAGTGGGTGGCGTGGAGAAGGTTGTGGTGGTTATGGCTGATGAAGACGGAGGGCGTGGACGATGGCCACATGGCCACGTGTTACATTTGTGTGTGGTGGTAGAAGTGGTGTGGCCACTTATGGTGGTCCATGTATAAGAGTTGATAAAATAAACCAACAAAATAAAATACAAAAGCCTCCAGAACCAACACTAACATTCACCTCACCAACAGTCCTCCAACAACCACATGCTTGAACTATACCGACCCACACCACAAGCGACTATCAGTTCAAATAGATGATATATTACACCTCCCACTCATAAACATGAGTAATCCAAGGTCTCATCTAGAAACTAGTTTAACTAAAAGAACTTTATTATCGTGACAAAATATTTCTTAATGTGTGGGTGTTGTGTCTTTTCTGTGTTGTTGTGGCTTTGGAAATCAATTTTTTTACACACATCGGCATGTTCCCTTTTAGTTTGCGGCCTTGTTCTGGTTTTGGATTCCTTGCTATCTTGGACCTTAGGTGTATGCTTAGTCAATCATATTATGCATATAAGCTCAAGTTTGCACGTTGTATTGAATTGCAATATAAAGTTAGGGTAAGTAGTATTTTTTTGTTTCTATGGGTAATTTAATTTGCTGCACTTTACAGTTTTTGCAATATAACTCATCTGTTTTGATTAATTGATAATTGGCAATGTTTTGTTCATGAGAGTGGCTATTAGCAAACTTTGGTTTTCGTGCATGAGCATAGATTAATTTGTAATGCTCATTTGTGTTGATGTTGATGGACGCGTTAATCATTTAACAAAAAATAAATGAAATTGACTACTCTGGAGTTTTTTCGAAGTTAATGGAGGATGTTAGATAACCATAATTTCTTGCTTGTTTGCTGCAGCCAAAGTTTGAGGTACTAACTGCTGATGAGACACAAGAACAACTGAAGAAGTATTTTAGGTTGTAGCTCTTTTATTCTAGGTGTTTTATCTATTTGCATGTTAGTATAACTCTTACCCTTGTAGTGCAGTGACTATGTTTTAGTTTTCTATAACATTATAGTTCAATATATGATTTTGTTTTGATTAGTTAATGTGTATTTTGGTACTACTTTTCATTAGTAGATGTATTTTTTATTAGCCAAGGTAATGGTACGGGATATTCTACATTTATGCAGGGAAAAATAGGATGCATATTCTGTATATAGGTAATGCAAAAAAAAGAGTAACTTCTTAAGTCGGTTAAAATTTAGATGACTTAAGAAATTGGTTTCTTAGGTCGGGTTAATATGCCATTCTATACTTGGAGACCCTTACTTCCTAAGTCGGCTCCCAGATAACCGACTTAAATGATGAGGCCTTAAGTCGGTTGCTAAATCCAACTTAAAAGGCAAAAACTTCTTACTACGGCTGCTATTAGGTCGGACGTGTGCCCGACTTAAAAAGCCCTTTTGAACTGACTTAAAGAGGATTTTTTGTACTAGTGAATTTATATGTGATATGATTATGTTAATATTAAATTTATATTAAAATAGGAGTTTTTTTTTTGTTAAAGAAAAGTAGGAGTGTTGTTAAAAAATGAGAGAATTTGTGTTGATTCATATGGTAGATTTGTGTAAATATTTTAAGAACAATTAATATATTGTGGTAGATCCCACAATAGTTTCTAAGTTTGAAGACACCCAATTATATTTTATCCAATGGTGAATAGTATAAGACATTTCTTTTTTGGGATCACAATGGTGCAATAATTAGAACAATTTTTAGAACATCGATCGGGAGATAATGATAGGTAAGGATAATTAGGCATTGAATATGTTAGGGAATTTCATTGTACATTGTTTATTAAACACATTTGTTTTCTCTATTATTTTGAAATTTTCAATGGTATGTCTCTTCTCTGCACGTTCACAAGATTTATTATTTTGAAAAATAAGATGAATTAATATCAGCAATTGTTAGTTATATATTAACATTAGCAGATGAATTCTTTCAAAAAAAAAATTCAGCAAATGAATTATAAAAAAGCGCTTGAGGAACAATAAAATATTTGAAAATAAATTTTAGAGAAAAAAATAATGCAAATTACCATTTTGCAATGCAAAAAATTGAAGCCTTCGGCCTTCTCCTCTACCATAACGTACAACAAAGGCCAGTAGAAAATATGAGAAACAAATACTCTACACATGGCAGGTCGGTGCTCTATTACAGTTTTTGTAAGTTGTAAATATAAAAAATAAAACTAATGGAAGTTATTTTTTTGTGTCAAGGGTAATATTATTAAAATGTAAAATAGGCTCCACCAAAGAAAAGTTTTGCCGTTATTAATAGTTATAGATTTTGTTCAAGAAATATATATAAAAAAACATTTAACAAAAAAAACATAATGTTCATGAGTTGCACACGTTAGCGCAATAGAAAAAGCGGACAGACGGGTACATGACGCCAATATTAATAATGCTAATATTAAAATTTAAAGTATTGGTGTTAGAATAGAGCGTATTCTGGCCTATAAAACAATCATTGTAAAAGCAATTAATTTACATCTCTTCAATTTTGGTCACATGTAAAAGCAATTAATGTATCTTGTAATATAATAGATTTTAAGTAAGATTTTAATAGTTCATCGCTGGTCACATGTATATAAGTAGTTCCGGGTTGAATAACTAATTCTTTGTTTGGTATGGTTGTTACAACATGATCGTCTCATGATGAATTGTAGGTTGAACTACATGCGAATATGACATCCTTATTGTTATCACTGTAGAGATGTTTAAAATACGATGCATGTCTTTCAAGATTTTCCGCATGAAGTCGGTACGTGGTTGAATATTAACCAAAGGAAGGGCTTTTTTTAAGTTGATTTGCATAATTGGATGGACTTAAATACGAACATGGAACTGGGCATGGAAGATACAGCTTGTTGGGCTGAGTATTGGGCGACAACGTGTCATGCCTTGTGGTCACGGAGAAACAAGTTGACCCATGATAGTGAAGTTACGATGCATCTTGACACATATATCGAGATCACAAGGAGGGTTAATTGTTAGATGGACAATCAATACAATTTGATCGTGGAGAATATTTTTTGGAAACAAAGCCACCTGGCATAGGATGGATCTATCTCAATATTGATGGCGAGTCTAAAGGGAGATCTATAGTAGGTTGTGGAGGAGTATTGCGGGTTGATAATGGCGAATGGATTTGTGGTTTTTGAAAGGGATTAGGGAGTTGTGAAGTGTATGTAAATGAGCTTTAGGGTGTGTTTAAAGATTTGAAGTTGGCTAGTGCACGCGTTTTAATAGAGTCGAGCTTCATGTTGATTCTTGGGTAATGGTTACTACTCTCTCTCTCCCTCGAAACTGGGAACGACAACATGTTGGAGTTTATTGCAACATATTAGACCGTTGTTGGGTATAAATTGAGAGGTCTAAATTTGTCATTTTCACAGACTAATGCTTGTGTCGATGTGCTTGCAAATATAACCTGTGATGGAAGTTTCACTTTGAGTTATATATATGAGCATTATCCTGCCCAATTTAGTCTGCTATATTTAGTTGATTTAGCTATTTGGTTTATCTGGTATTTTACTCTACGCCTTGTTAGACGGTAGATCCATTCTTTGTTGGCATGGGTATTTTTTTTATTTTTTTTAGGGAAAGTGACATGGGTAGTTATTTTTCATTTTTTTCTTGATAAGGCACAAAAACACTAAAAAGTCAAGATTTTGGGACCTGAACCCATGTACACAAGAGTATTACACCAAAGCCAAACTAAGGCAAGACAAACAGTAGCAAATTAGAATTCTATTCTATAACAACAACTTTGAAAAGCTTTGGATATACTTTTACAAATATTTTGGATTGCTTTTGATCACACCCTTCTTGGAACGAGTTTGTATGTGATCACTCCTTGTGCTATGAACCATTGTATCATTTAGCTTATTGCCATGTTTCTTCTTATTACACTTCTTCTGCCTTCTTGACATAAAAGGAGTAAATAAACTCCCATCCTCAATATCCCCTTCAATCTCAACATTTATGTCAGGCTCAAGAGTGCTATCAGAAGCTTGATCTGTGTCCAAATCATCGGCCCAGAACTTGCTTAAAATTTTTTCACTTTTCCTCTGCAAGCTTCAGAATTATTAGTATTGTTAACAGGTTTGGAAATCCTCCCTTTGTCAGGCCTCAACACTTCATCAGAAGTGGTAACAGGCATGACGATGGGTGTACCATAAGTGACATTTTCAGTTAAGACAGCTTGCAAATTAATAATAGAATCTCTATCAATGTTAGCTGACACAGTATCAGTACTGAGGAGAAATTGCCTCCCAGTCTTGCTGTACTGCTCAGAGTGACCAATGTGAGGCAATTGATTTGCAACAGAAGTAGCATGGCAGTGGACAGTATTATCAGAAGTTGTGTTCAAAGGGTGATTATCTGCAACTTGGGTGTTATCAAGATGCTGCAGTTTCTCAGACATGCTACAGGTTTCTGGTGATGTTAGAGGTACAGAATTGTGTGATCTCAAAGTGTTAAACTGAGGTGCATTTATCAAATCATGAGACTCAGAGTGTCCTGTCGTACCATGTCTTCCAATGCACTCACCAGTAAAAAAGTGATAGTCATGTGATGGGTCCATAGCCTGGCTAGCTGAAACAGATGCAGAAAAGGAGCCTATCAGCATCCCTGCTTTGCTGCACTGTGCAGGAGTTGTTAGTTTTGTACTCAAAGTGTCAGACTGAAGCTCTTTTTCCCAATCAACATTGAGCTTCGAGTGAATGAGTCAAATTAACTAACTCCTCGGGGACATTATCGATCATTGCAGGTTTTTCAATAAACTCACCATTAGGATTGTGATTTTCCTCCAATCCAGCTTGCCTAGCCTCCCCTATAGAAAATTCACCATCTTCATTTAAAAGTTCAAATCAATTGTGAAGAGATAGAGTTGAAGATGTCCCAATCATCAGGATTGCTGCAATCTCAGCCACATCCCCCCTATCTCCTTCCTTAGCGGTCTCTTCTTGATCAGAATTGTCTAAATCCACTGTGTCTGGGCGCTGATTATGACTGGCTGCAGACATGTAAACGGGTTTGACAGTGGTAGCAGTGACAGCATGCCTGTTATCAGATGTCACAGCAGGTTTCTTGCCTTTCCCATTGTGTGCAGGTAGCTTCTTGACAGGGTGTGAACATGTTTGTGCCTTCAGTACCTTTGATGTGTGCCTTCTGCCATGTTAAGATTGCTCAGTTTTATGCAATTATGAACTTCATGTCCCAACATTTTACAGTGAGCGCAAAATGAGGGTTGTCTTTTGTATTGCACCTTAACAAACAAAACATGTCCCTCTCTTTCCGCAATAACATATTCAAACAGTTGTTCGGATAGATCAACATCAATCAAGACTCTAGCATATATCCCTAAACGCCTGTATAAAGTTGTATCATCAATTATCAAAGGTGTGCCGAGTCCGGATGCTATTTCCAATAAGGTCTGCTTACGCCAATACTCCTGAGGCAAGTGTAAGAAACGGACCCATATTTGGGCGTGTGTTTGAGCCTGTGCCTGTGTTGAAAAATCAGTAGACCAACGATAGAATCGCATCAGATCAGGGTTCAAATTCACGACCTCCATTGCCTAAACTCTTCGCATATCCTCAACAGTATTGAAATGAAACTCAAAAAAGCCCTTTCCTAGTGGAGTTATGTCCCAATTATGTATATTTGGCCACAAATTGCTCAATTTCAGCTTCAAAGCCATAATAGATAAATGAGTATCACCTCTGCGAAGTGTCAAGCGGCCATGAATATTGCTGCTACTATCAATGAGCCTAGATTCGTATTCAGCTTGTGTGATTTTGACTCGAACGGATTTCCCCATCACAACTTTCGGAGGAAGTTGAGTAAGCTGGTAATCTTTCGGACCAGATAGTGCCTGAGCATACGATTTTCCAGATTCCGGGGGCTTCGCCGACGCTACCCCGGAATCCAATGAAGCAATAAATGGCCAAGGGCATACCATGAGTACACATCCAAAGAACTAGCTCGCAACAGTAAAATACCAAGCCAAACTCTGAATTAGAGACAAAATCAAACCCAGGAAAACTTCAATTACGAAGGAAAACTTCAATCAAACCCAGGAAAACTTCTACCGAAACCCAAAACACATTAATCAATTAGGAAAACTTCAAGCAAACCCATTAGCGATTCGAACAAATCCAGGAAGAAGGAACTGCTGAATCAAACCCAGGAAAACTTCAAACAGGTTAACTGCAAGCAAACCCAGAAAAGAGAGGCGTCACCGGAACTACGCCGGAAATCGCCCAGGTTGCCGGAATAAGCTAGATCCGAGCTCCAAACAAAAGGTGAAAAAACACGAAGAGGAGAGTGGAGAAGAAAACGCACTGAAGAAAACCCATGGAAACAGCTCACAAAAGCTAAAATGGAAGTACGCCGGAGGGCACAAGGTCACCGGAAGTAGTTGGATGACCTTATTTTTCATTTAATTAATCTTGCGTGTTCACTATAAAAATATTTAAATAAATCATATTACAGAAGTCATTGCACGTCATAAATTAAGAAAACTTAAGTAATTGGATCACATGGAAGGATTTACTGCAATGTTTAAATTTAAAAGATCCATTGACTCTATTTTCTTTAATGAAAGTCTTTTATATCTAGTGTGTATAGTAGTGCACGATTCACACCTTAAATTTTTATTCAAGCTTTAAATTTAGTTTCTTTTGGTTGACCTTGTGTAAATTTAGTTGGATACAGCTATTTCATGACTGTCTTTCTTAACTCTAGCACTAGTCGAGATACCCGTGCTATAGCACGGGTAGCGCGGCGCAAGCGCCACGCAAGTACTTTTTTTGATAATTGTTAGATTGTTAAGTGGACATAGAAATTTGTATATTAGCCAATTTTATGTAAATAGTTTGGTAGATATGATAAGAAGTTAAATTTTGCAGAGTAACTAAAGTATCAGGCAACTTTGGCAGTTGTTAAGTTTCTTATGTATATGTATGCATTAGATTAGTGTTTAAATTGAGTCCCGTGTATCAATTATACACGCTTTGGATAATTTTGTCAGTATAAATTTTATATGGAGTTTTTTTTTTAAAACTATTTTTTATATAGTATTTTTTTTATAAACTTTTAGTTCATTTTATAAGAAAATATCATAATTAATCCTCAAAACAGAGTTATCAAAACAAACCAAAGTATTAGGTTAGGACAATACTATAACTTTGGCAATCGTTAAGTTTTTTTATGTATATCTATACATTAGATTAGTGGTCAAATTGGGTCCCGTGTAACAATTATACACTCTTTGGATAATTTTGGTAGTGGAAATTTTATATGAAGTTTTTAAAAAAAAAAAGTATATAGTATTTTCATAAACTCTTTGTTTATTTTATTAGCAAATATCAGAATTAATCCTCAAAACTGAGTTATCAAAGCAAACCAAAGTATTAGGTTATGACAATACGATAACTTTGGCAATCGTTAAGTTTCTTATGTATATCTATACATTAGATTAGTGGTGAAATTGGGTCCCGTGTAACAAATTATAAACTCTTTCGATAATTTTGGTGGTGGAAATTTTATATGAAGTTTTTTTTTTAAAAAAAAATTATATAGTATTTTCATAAACTTTTCGTTTATTTTATTAGCAAATATCGCGATTAATCCTCAAAACTGAGTTATCAAAGTAAACCAAAGTATTAGGTTATGACAATATAATAACTTTGTCAGTCGTAAAGATTCTTATGTATATGTACACATTAGATCAGTGTTCAAACTGGGTCCCGTGTAACAATTATACATTCTTTGGATAATTTTGGTAGTGGAAATTTCATATGGAATTTTTTTCATATTTTTTTATATAGTATTTTTATAAACTCAGTTCATTTATTAACAAATTATTTATCCCATATTTTAGTATATGTATTATTAAAATATATCTTATACATATCCCATATTTTCTTGATGTATAGTTTATCCATTCACATTTACTTTATTGATATATGGTTCACATTGAATTTCATAAATAAATATAGTGACATATTTATAAAAAAAAAAGAACATATTCCTCATATAGTGATATATTTTCTTAAATGGTAGTTTAAAATTAGTATATATCATTAAAATATTTATATATTTATGTTATCTATTGATGAATTGTATCTATACATCTTTGTAAATAAGAGTGATATTTTATACGTTTATGTCTTTTGAATAGATTTTATTCATTAATGTTATCTATTGATGAATTATATCGATGTATCTACCAATTTTTCTCATCTACTATTTCTATCTTATGAAATAACCATCCAATATAAAATAGAGTAAATTACACTACTCTTACTCTCTTCTCGAAGATGCTTGAATTACCCTCCTCTCCACTCTTATGTTAAAATATACAATCATCTCCCCTCCCCTCTTATTCAAAACATATTAGAATTTTTTTACTCCACCCTCCTAAGAGAAGCCTGAATTACATTTCTCTTCCCCTCTTATGTTAAAATCTACACTTTACTCCCTCAATATTTTTTTTTATTTCTAATAATCTAGCAATAAAAAATATCCAACACACTTTGGAAAAAAATACTGCAGGTCTATTCTAATATAAACATAATTTGAATACTTATTTTACGCTATTCTTTATTCGCAATTTCATTATCGTGTAGTTTTAAATCCTATAATAAAATATGAAACAACACAAAATAAAATTAAAATATGTGAAAATTACTAAAGACAATAAATCATGGTTATTTAAAATTTAATTTTATACTTTAAATTATAAAATGAATAGCAAAATATTTTAATTTAATTATCAATGACATTTAAATTATAAAGAAATGATCCTTCAAAAAAATTATAAAGAAATGAATTTTTTTTCTTAAATGGTAGTTCAAAATTAGTATATATCATAAAAAAATTATTTATGTTAAAATAGATTAAAGTGTAGTGCATATTTAATTATTAACGGAAGAGTTGTAATTCAAGCATAAGCATCTTATTAATATATAGTTTGCATTATATTACAAATGATACAAATTTATAATTTAGAATATACTAATTTTATAATATTTCAAATAGGTTTACTTTCTTTTAGGAAAACAAATAAGGTCACTTATATTTCCGTAGAAAATATGTAACAACCCAATTCTAAATTTTAGTGGAGAAGGAATAAATTAGAATTATCTAAAGCCTAACAAATATTTGGATCAAAAAAAAAAAAAAATTGGATCAATACCACCAAAGTGAAGGATAAAGTGGTCAATACAACAATCTAATGGCAAAATAGTAAAATATAAACTGATGAGTGGCAATGGCATAATGTTAATTTTTATGTGGCTGTATTAGTGGAAGAAATAGACAAATGAGGAAGAAAAATTGAGATCTTCCTTCTCTCTCGTGAAGCTCTCTCCAACCCTCATTCACTAATCCTCCATTTTTGTCAATCTTCAAGCTTGCATGTGTTGAACCCAACCACAGTCTTTGAAGTTGAAAGTAGTAGGAAACAAAGTTAATTGGAACAAACTCAATTCCTCTCTTTTTCCCTCAATCTTCGTCCAACCCCTTTTACCCAAATTCACCTTTCAATCAAATTGAGTTGAGTAATAAGCTATTTGCATGTAGAATTCTATATCGAAGATAGATGTTGGGTTGTTATAAGCTGGAGTGAGGACTTGTTAGGGAGCAAAGAAGCTTTGAAGAAGATGCATCAAGTGGAAAATTAGCTTTTGAGGTGGGTTTCCTTTCTTAGGCTTGAATTTAATTAGTTAAACTTGAAATTTTAGGTGAGATTAATAGATATTGTGATTAGTATGAATGATGAAATTAGATAGTGATGGGAATTCTCATGTTAAATTAGTTTAATTCAATAATTAGCTGAGCATGAGTTGATAATTACTATTAGTGTCCCCCTTAATTTTACTAATGGGCTGAAATTGTTTAGGAAATAATGTTGAGACATGCATGAGAAAAAGTGAATTCCCCTATATTAGCTGAGCATGAGTTGATAATTACTATTAGTGTCCCCCTTAATTTTACTAATGGGCTGAAATTGTTTAGGAAATAATGTTGAGACATGCATGAGAAAAAGTGAATTCCCCTATATATGTTAGTTTGACTCATGAATTAGATAAACATATTTGGAGTTATTAGCTTCCTAGCCTTGAACCTTTTATATTTGTCTCTGATTCCCAACCTTTTGGAAATCAATTGGAAGGCTCATAATGTTTCTCCATGGGAATGATTCTTTTCTCCTAACTTGGTTCAGTTTCATGTTTACTACTTATGTTCTGCTTAGTATATAGGGAAAATAAGTGGTTCTAAGGATCATTTTAATAAATTTATTTGTTAATAAAAATATTCTTTTCTACTAATTTTTGTTAAGTCAAAATATTTAACAATAATAATCTAAAAAAGGATCTCTAAAAAAAAATCTATAAAAAGGGGAAAATTAAAGTGTACACAATTTTTTATAGATTATTATTGTTAAAAAAAATATTTTGACTTATTAGAGAGGAATAATAAGATTATATTAATTTTAATCTATATCAAACATCTAATTTCATTGTAAAATATATTATTTAAAAAAAATTATAAAATTGTCTGCCATGAGAACATATGTCTATTTGGGCTTTGCTCAATGGGTCAACCCACAAATAACCCAACTCAAGGATAAAACCCTTAAAACAACACGTCCTCTTCTTTTCTCCAATAGTAGCCGCCGCAGGCAAATACACACACACTCTCTCTCTCTCTCTCTCTCTCTCTCTCTCTCTCTCTCTCTCTCTCTCTGTTTTTTTCTTCTTCAACACAACATTTCTCATCAATTAACCACCACCTTCTCTCTTCATTTCCGACCAACTCCGACCACCACACATCAAAATCAAAACAACAATTCCTTCCCTTTCATTTTCCTCTACAGAAGCCACAAAAAATAATGGCAATCGGTGCATCTTCAATACAAAAAAAAAAACTCTTCTATTGTGTTTTTTTTTTTCTTCTGGTAAGTTTGTACAAAAACTTTGAGTTTTTTCAACAATAAAAGTCTTTAAAACTAATTATGTTGATATAGAAAACAAACTTTTTAATGATCCATTTGATTTAAGACAACTTTTTTTTTCCTTTGGATCTGCATATCTGTTTTTATTTTATTGTTTGTATTTTGTAATTTTTTAATGCAGAAATGTATTTTTTTTACATGCTTGAATGTAAATTTGACAGTACTGTATTCTCTTACATGATTTAGAGTAAGATTTATTGATTAGAGACATTAAAAAATAATTTTTGACAAATGCAAGGAGATTATGTTATTTTCTAAGTTAAAAAATTAGTGACATTTATGATTTAACAATAATAGTATAAAGTTTATTATAATAAAATTGTATAATGTTTGTAATAAAAAAATTGTAGTATATATTCTGATATGTTCATGAATTTTTATAGCAAATAAGATAGACAACCAACATAAACCTCTCAATAAAGGACAATGAGCAGAAAAACTATTTTTTTAACATTTATAACACAATTGTTGTCATTGATTTTATTCTATAAACTTCATCTACTTTCTTTTGGTTGAAGCATGTCTTTTTGGTAGATTGTTGAAGTGATAAGAACATCATTCATCTTTTCCTGCAAAATATAATATTTTTCAATTATATTAGCAACATACTTTCCTGCAAAAAATTGTAGTTGAAGAATGAACAACTTGTTTTTATAGGACTCTAGCTACTTGTTTAGTTGAAGAATGAACAACTTTCAAGTTTTCTGCAAAATAAATCAATGAAATGTTAGAACACACTTTTGATCAAAATAGAGTTGTGTAAGGAAAAAGAAAGTAACATAGTTGATAGCTGAGAATGAGATGAATTTCATACACTTACCAATATATTTTTTCTTGGAGAGTTATCTCATAATTATACTCATGTATTCCTACGGAAAATAAACAAAATCTGAAAATTATTCATAATTGAAGAAAGAAATAAAGTTAGTAACACTACCATTTATTTGAAGATAGAATGTCACCATATTTGTAGATCTTTTGTAACCTGTTAAATCTACAAAAAGAAATATGCAGGAAAAATGATGTTAGCATATATGAGTTTTGAACAATAAAAATGAATGATGTTTTGGTAAAGAAATATGCAGGAAAGAAATGAATGAGAAAGAGCATAGTTGAGACTTTTGAAAATGAGTTAATGATAAAATGTTATGGAAAGATGAAATTATAAAGAAAAAGAAGAGAGGGAAATTTTTAGTAAGTGAAGTTTGAATTTGAAATTCAAATTCAAACCTTCAAAAGGTATAAAGTTGAATTCGTAAAAGAGGAAAAGTTGATTTTAGTTGCAAAATATCCAAAATAGCCTTAGAAAGTTGATTTTGCTTTAGTAATGTTAGTGTTTGTGATAGGGGTATTGTTAGTCCAAATTGACAAAAGAATTGTGAGGCATTCTTGGAACTTGAATTACCAATTATAACCTTAGTAAGTTGTAAAAATGTGAAGTAAAAAAAGTTAGAGAAAAGGACAGTTAAATAATTTTGGTAGTAGATTCTTTTTATATATATATAGTAGATAGTAGATAGATAGAGTAGATATATAGTAGATATATAGTAGATAACTTGTGCTTTGGGGTGCATTTTGGTTGACCTTGTGCATTTTATTTCTTTTTGCTTCTTGTAAGAATGTTGGATGCGGCTTAGAGTCCAAATTCGTACACCTATGTTACAAGTTAGCTTATCACACTATCACATGCTTCGGAGACTTTGGTGCCATTAAATTTTGTTCAACTGTCATCCCAATAAAGCATAATTTAAATGACGCACTGACTCTAATTTTAACCTTTTCTTGATGAAGTCTTTTATTTATGGGTCATGTTAACTTGTGCCCTAAGGGCACAAGTTAAGGAACTTAAAATAGAATTAAGTAATAAAGTTTATGTTGAAAAGATAACCTTTGAAACTTTCAAGACATTGAACGCACAATTTTCAATGAAAAACTTCTACTTTTGGTTCCTTAACTTATGCCACAAGGGCACAAGTTAACATTTCCCTTTATTTATATACACTGAATTCTGACTTTGCATAATTAAATTAAGAAAACTTAGTAATTGGATTACATAAAAGGATTTGCTATGATGTTTAAATCTAAATGATCTATTGACTCTATTTCTTTATGAAAGTCTTTTTTTAGGAATGTGAAAGTCTTCTGTTTATTATTTATATCTATATATAATGAGGATATATGGTTTTGATACGTCTTTTCTTCTTCCATTTTTATCCTTTTATAACATTAATTGAATTATTAACAATTAGTTAAATCTCAGTGAAACAGAAATAATCCACTATGATATAAACAATATTTAACACTATAAAATGAACATATATATTTTTTTTTGGGCACAAAAATGAACATATTTTTATCTTATTTGCTAAAAAATATTTGATATATATAGTTAACCACGATAGAAATGAGAATAGATGGACATATTTCATCAGTCTCAAAATATAAACAAAATCTGGTAAAAAAAAGAAGTTGATGTCCTTAGTCCATTTTGTTCCAATGCAATTTTAATTTCCTTTTTTTGTCTTTCTTTTAAATGTACCATCTACTAAATATTGTGTGAATCACTCCTAGATTTTGTATTTATGATAATTATACACCAATAGCTTATAAGGATAATTTAGTGAAATTACTATTTCTCTATTTCATTTATCTTCTTTTTAAAATTTGGCTAATATGCTCAAATGCGACACTTATTCTGAGACGAAGGAAATATAAGAGATATATGTGATTCATCCATTTCAAAACATGATTGTAATGGATAAACATTACAATGTTCGTGGAATACAATCTGTTGTTTTTGGATTTCCAAACTGTTGTATTTCTATAGCTTGATTTATCCTTAATGTATTTAGGGACAATTAAACCTCAATAAAGTAACTTCTTCGGTAGACATAGCATATCGAAACGTCTTAAAATTGTTGTTTTTGGATTTCCAAACTGTTGTATTTGGATTTCCAAATTCTATTATCTACCGAAGTTGTTACTAGGTTGAGTCACAACCAGGTCGCTCTCTTTAAGACGTTTCGTGGCACTACCCAAAATTGTGCAAGGTAGACGATCAACCACGCCGCCTCCAGGATAAAACAAGCCCAGCTACAACTGTTCGATTAACTACTGCACTGTAGAAAATCGTTCGAGAATTACACCTTCAAATATGGTACTAAGACCACTCTTTAATACTGAAACCACTTTAATATGGTATTATTACCATTCTATATGGTGCTAAGACCACTCAAATATGGTGTTTCCACCATTCTAACCCTTAAGCTCTCCAAACTATCAATATGGTACTATGACCACTCAAATATGGTGTTACCACCATTTCTCCTCAAATAGAAAATATTGTTATAATATTTATATACCGTTAAGATCATTCTTTATTCCGACGGGACATTATTATTCCAAATAGGGACTATGATCTTAAAAGTACTCTTTATTCCGAAGGGACATATATTACCGAAGGGACTATGAACTTAAGAACTATGAACTTAAGACCATTCTTAATTCCGAAGGGACATTAAACCGAAAAGGGACTATGGTCTTAAGAACACTCTTAATTCCGAAGGGACAGAAAGGAGTAGAAAAAGGAGAAGGACTTGTCAAACAAGTCGAAGGAGGGAGAAGAGATGAAAGACTCGTCAACACAAGTCAAAAAAGGGAGAAGAGAGAAAGAGTTCCCGACAACTCAATGAAACTCTTTGGTGTGTGGAATGTACTGTGTGAGCTCTCTATTTATAGAAAAAATTCACAACTAATAAGTGAGAAACTTTGGGAACAAGTAATACATTACTTTGTCATTAAGTAATTCACATATTAGATCTAGTACAAAAATATCTCAATTGAGTACCAAAATATATTATATTTAGTAAAAAAATATTTTAGCAAAACTTGGGGACTAAGAAAGCACTTTCTAATAATGATTATAATGGGGACTAAGAAAGCACTTTCTAATAATGATTAAATTTCTAATAATGATTAAATTAATTATTTAATTTATCATTTCCAAATAATAAAATATATATCAATATATATTTTTCTCTAGTGCTTATATTAATTAGAGGTACACCCCCACTATATAAACACTACTAATGTGTGTGTTCCATCCGATGTGGGACTTCCACTTTTTTCAATTCACACAACACTAGTTCTACCCAACATGGGAATTTGTGTTTAGTCTTTTTACTCAATTTCCACACATATTCCAACACAATCTTAGATTAAATATAAATTACACAAGGATTATTCAAGTGCCAAAAGAATAACCACAAAGCAGAAGTATATATAGCTCTTACGGTCGTAGCCTTCCATTATGGTTGGTCGTAACAGACTCTGTTTTAACCTGTAATGTATTGATCATTTGGCTTCTCCCATCATTAATTAGGTGACATTTTTTGGGCTTGATGATGTAAAATACGAAGTGTTTCTGAATGATTTCCCACTTCTTGTTCATTGAAAATGATTTTGATTGCCCTAGGTCTTGTGGCTTGATTAACAAAACTTTAATCCTTTAAAGTTTCTAGCACCTTTTTGGCACCAATGCTCCAAATATCTATTATATTACCTATTTATTTAAAATAGATGAATAAAGTAGTAAAATGATAATCCCCTGATGTTTCTAGTAAAAATTGCTCTACAAAAAGAAAAAACATGAGTTAACAAATAAGGAAAAAATGAATATGTAGTTCTACTAGTACTTGTTTTATTTTCACAAAGAGATTGAAGGTTGGTGGTAATTTAATGTTGAAGAATTCGTAACTTGTATTCAACTCAAATTCTTTTTTAAGGCTACTTTTCTAAATATATTCACTCTTAACTTATGTCAACTTATAACTTTGCAAGATCTCTAAAGTGTGTGTGACAATACTTTACTTTTAATGATGATGTAGTAAGTAAAATCATCACGAAAGGGATTGTTGTTTCAACTAGTCAACTAGCTAAGCTTATTAAGCTAGTAAATAAAAGAAATAAAATAGGGGGAGTTTGTAAGTTTGATTTAATTTCTCAAAGCAGTTGAGTTGATTGCGGAAAATTAATGGTTTGATATCGGAGAGTTTAACGGCGATTACGATTTTTAAAAACCCCCTCTATCCCCTTGTTGGATTAATGAAAACAATTATTAGTTATGGAATAAGATTTCTATTTAAGTGATTAGTTTGGTGGGATATAATGTTCCTCCAAATGTCAAGTTGATCCTTAATCGCCTAAAAGGTCGTGCTTGCAATATGGTAAAAGATCGTCAATCATCTAGGGTTTCATATGTGGTCACTCAGTTATTTAAGGCGAAGACTTTCACTCTCACATGAAATTGAAACATAAGGATAGTAGAAATTCTTAAATTGTCATCTAAAGGAACCACTTTTACCAATGAATCTTAGAATTTCACAACACACCCTTCCTTGTAACTAGTAGATTAATTGGTAAGGCCTAACCATATCTTATTAGGGGAAAGAATAAAATTCATATGCAAGGATTCAAAATATAAGCTAAAAGTACCTCTATAACTTATTTCTAAGGTCAATCACGCTTCTTGGTGTCTCTCAAAATACTATCAGTATTTTAACATGGAAAGATTTAGTGCAAGTATACACTATATCCAAGTTATAGTATAAAAAGATATCGATCCCACAAGGACTGGGGTGCTATAGCTCTCTAGCTTTCTAGCGGAAAACTTGTTTGCAAAAAAATAAAATAAATCATTTGTCACAGCAATAAAAATAAAATTTAATGGTTTGAGAAAACAGTTAATAAGACTTAGAAATTCTCAAAGTAAAAAGCGTGGTTTAAACAAAGCTCAGTTATGAGAGAGTTTTACTATGATCTACGGAGCTATAGCTTTCTATGGCTTCCTTGCAACTTGGTGGCCACTGAGAGTGTTTCGCACTCAGCCTTCGTATTAAGCCCGTGAAGACTATCGGTCGAAGTTCAATCACACAAAACTAAATATGCAACGTTGCTAGGTTAGGATCTCAACATTTCCCACATATGTGTTATTCTACTAAGCCTTTGGCATATGACAAGATTCCTAGTTAGATCTTGACACCTATAAAACATTTTCCAAGATCTAGTACTCGTGCAAAGCAGCCTATCTTGTTCCCTTCACCTTCCGTTTGCATAGGTACTAACTCATATCAAACAAACATGTTCTATTAACTATGTCAGTTTTAAAAAACTATAGAATTACAAGTAAAAGTTATCAATTTTTTCTTTTAAAGATTGAGTTAAATCAGTTTGTTTGAAAGAAGCATGAAACTATAGCTTTATAAATCGTACACAAAGAGTATCATAACCTCACCATGTCTAAACCACAAGAAACGGTTTGGCTCATGGTGAGTTGAACCTCAAAGATAAAGACGAAATACAACATAAATGAAAACAAGAAAAGCTAAATTAATAGATTGAATATAGCTAGTACAAGACCACAATCCTTGAAGGAGAGCGGTCAGCTAAAAGTATCGCCAAGTAATCTTACTCTAATTCTCTAAAAACTAGAACTCATGCTCATCTATGGAGAAGATGAGATGGAGTGAGAACTCTAAAGCTGTTAACCCTGTTATACCCTAATTTTGGACCTAAAAATACTAGCTCAATTCTCCTTTTCTTGCATTTCAAGTCATTTGAATTTGTCTCTGATCAATTGCATCTTCCTCTGCATCTTATTTCAATGTTATTTGCAAAGTTCATGAAAAAGGGCATTTTAGTCATTTCCTATGTTAAAATTTCTTTCAATCTTTGAAAAATTGTTTGAGTCTTTTCATTTGGTTTGAATAAGTCTCTGTTTCAATCTCATGTCAAAATCCATTGCAAAAATCGCATTAAAGTCATTTTGAGTCAATTTAGCCCCTAGGGGCATTTTAGTCATTTCCCATGTTAAAACTTCTTTCAATCCTTGAGAAATTGTCCATGGGTCATTTCAATCGGTTTGAATGAGTTTTTGTTTAATGTCATGTCAAAATCCATTTCAAAATATTGCATCTGAGTCGTTTTGAGTCAGTTTAGCCCCTAGGGGCATTTTCGTCATTTCCTGTGTTAAAATTCCTTCTAATCCCTAAAAAATTGTCTCTGAGTCTTTTAATTTGCTTGTATAAACTCTTGCTTTATTCCCTGTTAAAAAACCATTTTAAAATTGCATTTGAGTCATTTTGAGTCATTTTAGTCCCTAGGGGCATTTTGGTCATTTCACACGAAATTTCGACAAAGAGAGGTTACTTTGAAGTACCTCATTTAAGTAATTGGTTCGTTTTAGTCCGTTTTGTCATTTTTAATCGTTTCACTTTACGTTATTTTCCATTTTACCAATTTTAATTCAATTTTATTTTTATTTTCGTTTTAGTCCTAAAATTTTTACTAATTGCATTTTAGCCCTTAAAGTTTTGTTATTTGCATTTTGGTCCTTTTAGTTTGTTGTTTTTGCAGTTCAAAGTTGGTCAAAGTTTGTTACAAGTCCAAGTGCCACATGGCATCACATCATTGGGCAAGCATTACACATGGCATCTTATAAATAGGGTCCCATTGGTCAAGGGTCAACACCAATTTTTTTCAATCATTTTTCACAAAATACACAAAAATAACAAAAAAATCAATTTCTTTTTTCTCTCTTTTCTTCCCTAACCGTAACCACCACCAAAACCACCATAACAACCTACAACCTCCAAACAAACCACCACAACGACCTCCATAACCACCATTCACATTTTCTTTCTCAATCTCCAATCTCACTCACCAAAACCGTAATTCTCCCAATTCCTTCGATCCGATTCGTTTCGCATTTTTATTCAATCGATTCCTCGAGCAATCTGAATCCTAATCAATCGACATTGCTCAATTCTGCTCCCAAGTCATTGCGATTCAGTTGTTGAATCTCGAACACTAAGATTCATGCGGCAAATTCACGATTTTGATCATGAGAAGCTCTTTGTAGAACAAATTGGGGACGATTTTCTAAACCAAAACTGAACTGGAAATCAGAATCGCAGCAGCAAGAGGAAGAAACAAGAACGAAGCAGAATCGCGTGGAATCAAGAAGAAGAATAAGAAATTTTCCGTTCTGGAAATCACTTTGTCTCCAATTCAATTTGAGATATTATTCTTGAACGATTTGTGATGCACAGTCGTAGATCTACTCAATAATTGTGTTTCTCTAAACTTAAATGTTAGATTTGGAGAGTATGTGATTCTTTTTTGAAGTTTCGAAATCGGATTTGTGCTTAAAATTGAAAAAGGATTTGGAAATCGTTAAAAAGTTTTGAGGTCGGACAAGTTTGGTGTTCGCCGGAAAACTGCACTTCTCGACGGAGAAGATGAAGTTTCCGGCGAACTATGAGCTTTCCGGCGTGTTTATGTTTTTCTGGTGTTGTGTTCTTGTAGAGAGAGCTTAGAGAGAGATCGGCTTAGAGAGAGAAACGATGAGTGAAAATGAAGGAAAAAACCAGCAATATGACTTTTATACTCCCTCTCTAAACCGATCCAGCTTAGTTGACCTGCTCCAGTTTCTTTAGACCGATCCATACCCATAATCTTGACCCAGATTTTCTCTTAGGATTGGGCTTGGGCCCTTGTGTGTTGTTGATTTCATTTTTGAGGATTTCTTTGCTATTCGTATGCTGCAAGTTTGTTCTCTACACCCCTGCTTATGTTCAAAACCTCTTGAAAATTTCACAAAAAATCTAATAATTTTCTTGCGTCATTTGATGAATTTTTAATGTATCTTGCATGTTAAATCTTGATCACAACATGTGAAAAATATTTTGGTCTTTTATTAATTCCATGTGTTAATTTTTGTTCAAATCTTGATAAGAATTTCTAAAGTTTTGTGAAGTTGTTGTGATCAATTTTTGGCACTTGATACTTGTTTTTGGAATGCAATTACATGTTGAAACTTGCTTCAAAATATATGCGTTTGTGTTTTGTTAATTTGTGTACTTTTTGTTATGTTTCGTGTAAAAATTGTGATGTGATTTTATTCTTGAGTTTTGGTGCATACTTGTGGCTTTGAACATGTCACTTTTAAAGTGAATTTGCCTCTTAATGTGGTGTTTGCTTGCTGTTTTGGTTTAGTTCTTGAGGACCTTGTGTTTGGTAAATAATGTGAAAATCTTTTGTGAAATAAAAGTGCATAAAAAGCTTGAAAATCTTATAATTTTTGGCATGTTAACTTTCCTTGGTTCTCATAATTGTTCCCTTGGAATGAATCACTTGAAATGTCTTAATGTTGTGAGAATCTAGGTCTTGAGCTTGCTTTAGGATTATATTGAATTTCAAGTCCTTTTGTCACTTTTTTTTGCTAAAATTGTTAGTTTACTTCCCTTGCAAGTTACAATAGCTTATTATGCATTTTGATACTAGCTTCTATTTCATGTGTGCTACTAACCTTTCTTGTTTCATGCCTCATTTCCATAGCATTTCACATCTTATTTTCATCTCTTATTTCTTGGCCTAGGAATTTTGTAATTTTCTTAATGCTTTTAAATTCTTGCAAGACCATAGAATGTAAACTAGGGCATGATGTAAAGGACAATGGACTCTAATGATGTACACCGACACAAGCACCGACACATGCACACACATCACGTAGATATCCTTAGGTATATGCTTAGGTTATGCATGTTTAGATGTATGTTTAGGATTGTATGTTTAGATGAATGCCTAGGATTTACACTTAGAAAAAATCATTTTTTCAAACAAACATGAATAACGTCTCTCAAATCATTTTCTAAATAAACCTTGGGATCAAAATCCCGTTGATTTTCTCTTTTATTTTCTTAATCAAAATTTCAATGAATTTTAATCATACTTTGACTTTTTTGCAAAATCACTAATCAAACTTCACAATTTCACAATCTTATGCCCTTGAGGCCTCTCTCTCTCATTCTTCAAATTCCAATTTTCAAACTTAAAATCAACCAACAAAAACAAAAACATTTTTTGGAAGAGAACTACGGTGGATTTGATCCCTTAAAAGGGTACGTAGGCAAGGACAATATTCCTTCAATTCAAATAAAACAAAAATTCAAACACTTTCTTCTCCCTCCAATTCTTGACTTAGTAAACTCTTAGGTTTAAATAAACATTTTCAAAATAGCATTTAAAAATAAAGCGCGCGCGTAGAAAATAAGGATGGTTCCTATAGGATACTATAGTCGTTATGGGTGCCTAAAACCTTCCCGTAGCGAAAACAACTCCCGGACCTCGATTCTCAAGGGTTTTTCTTACTTTTTCCCTTCCCAAGAAAAAATGAGATATCACCGGTTAAAAGGTTCAAACGTAATCAATGTTTGACACCCGAAAACCAAGATAAAACAGCTGGCGACTTCACTGGGGAGATTCGAGAGTTACGCCTAGTCTTTATTTCCACGCTTGCGCTTTTGTTTTTTCTTGCTTCTTTTTGCTTTCTTATGTGAATAAATGTTTAAATTCTTGCAAACGTGTGGGGTGAGAATATCAAAAGTCCTACACCCGGGCTGAGTGAACTTAGGATTTAAGAGGGATATAATCGACAATTCATTCCGGGGGTTGCCTCGTGTTTTGGATTATGCGATCAATCCCACATAGCTAAGGCATTTTGGGGGTGATGTTGTCGGCGCGTGTTGTCGCGTTTATGCACTTTACTTCTAATTGTTCTATGACGCTATGAACCGTAGATAACCAAACCCATCCATGGCCATTTTCTAGGATGTAGTGCGGAGGCTAAACCGAGTGTTGTCTCGAATTTTAGTCGTCACGCGATACTACACTCAAGTTAGACCTTCTTATGGATAATCATGGAGCGAGTGTTTGTCTCGTGGCACCATGATATACGTCGGAGAGGTTGCAACTTGGGAACCTTTTTAGAACCCGGTTACCATTTCCTAAAGCCCTAGTTTCACCGGACACCGTGTCCACCCATGACTCCTCGACTTTGAATTTCAACCCATCATGTTTTCTCCGAACCTGAACATAATCATGCATTCATGCATACATGCATACATGCATAAACCTTTTTCCATGCATTGTTATCGAAAGGCTTAGACAAATTGAATTTGTAAACATTGTAGGAATGGGGAAGACTAAGTCCTACAAGTTCAAGGAAGTGGATTTGGCTAGTTTGAGAGATTTGGCACTCAAGGTCGAGGATCCGACTGGTTTCCGACATCGTTATGGGGCTTTACTTACTATTCTCCAGACTAATGCGGATGAGAAGCTTGTGCACACTCTAGTGCAATTCTATGATCGGGACTATCGGTGCTTTACTTTTCCCGACTTTCAGCTGGTGCCTACTTTAGAGGCTTATTCTTGCTTGATGGGTTTATCTATTGCAAAGGGGGTACCCTTCGCGGGACTTGACAATCCTCCTACTCCATTGGTTATTGCTAAAGATCTCTATCTTAAGACCACCGATGTTTCCAAGAATCTTGTCACTAAGGCTCACATCCGAGGGTTCACCTCAAAGTATCTACTTGAGAAAGCTAACCTCAACACCACTTGTTAGGACACTCTTGAGGCTATTCTTGCACTCCTCATCTATGGGCTTATTCTCTTTCCAAATCTTGATGACTTCGTGGACATGAATGCTATTATGATCTTCCACTCCAAGAATCCGGTTCCTACTTTGCTAGCTGACACATACCATGCTATTCACGATCGATCCGGCAAGGGTCGCGGATACATTCTTTGCTGTGTGCCTCTCCTCTATAGGTGGTTTATTTCGCACCTTCCGAAGTCCTTCCATGATAATCCAGAGAATTGGTCTATTTCATAGAGGATCATGGCTCTCACTCCTAATGAAGTGGTTTGGCTCACTCCAACTTCTAGAGTCAAGGAAATCATCTTTGGTGGTGGGAAGTTTCTTAATGTACCTCTTCTTGGTACCCGGGGTGGAATCAACTATAACCCGGAGCTCGCCTTGCGACAATTTGGTTTCCCGATGAAAGAAAAGCCCATCAATCTCGCTACATCTCCTTACTTCTTCCACTACTCCAATGCACCCACAGGAATAAGAGAGGATTTCATGGAAGCTTGGTCTAAACTTCGGAAGAAAGAGGTGAAGCATATGGGTGTAAGGTCCGGTGTTGCTCATGAGGCCTATACACAGTGGGTGATAAACCAAGCTGAGGAGATTGGCATGCCTTACCCCTCCATGAGATATGTGTATGCATCTATTCCTACCATGCCTTTGCCTCTACTACCACCTACTCAGGAGACGTATCAGGAGCATCTAGCTATGGAGGGTCGGGAGAAACATCAGTGGAGGACTAGATACTATGAGGCTGAGAACTTGATTATGACTTTGGATGGAAAGGATGAATAGCAGACTCATGAGGTCTTGACACTGAAGAAAGAGCTGGCTAAAGCTCGGAAAGAAATTGAAGAGAAAGATAGGTTGCTTATGAGGGACTCCAAGAGGGCTAGGGGTGCCCGTGACTTCTATGCACGATACTGTAGCTATGAGTCTGAGTCTGAGTCTGAGGATGATGCTTCCACTTCCTATGCTTGAGGATTTCTTTTTCCTGTTGTTATTTTCAGTTGTTTATGATTGTTTTACATTTCAAAGTCTATCCCTTGGCTTAGTATTTCAAAGGGAATTATCTTGTAACACTCTGTGATGTTTGATTGTTTTGTCTGGTTTGATGTTTCATTTGTTTAGGAATGTTTACAAGTTTCTAATTTGTCTAAAACCCTTCGATAACACAAAAAAAGAGTCTTTTTGCATATGCATTAACACATTTCACGCATCATATGCATTCATTGGTCACAAAAGACTTCTCTCGTGCTCATTGCCTCCTGGTTTTGTCCGCCACAGTCTGAAAAGTGGCTCGTGCTCGTAAGGTTTACCAACCAGATAGAGTTCATCAAACAAGATTTTACAAGAGAAGAATCATGGCTAACTTTGAAGAAGAAAATGCTCAGCTCCGTGCCGAATTGGCCGCTATGAAAGAAGACTTGGCTAAGGCTCATGACGCTATGTCCACTATGTTGGCTGCACAAGAACAACCAGCCACATCTGTCCCTGTTTCTACTGAAGTGATTCCATCTATCCCACTATCTACTGTGGTGTCTGATGCTCGGTTTGTTATGCCCAATGGGCGTCCTTATGGGCTTTCAGCTTTCTATTCTCCTAATACTGCTGCTGGTGTCTCTGGTTTTGCTGGCCAAGGACAGATTCCTATAACAACTTTTGCCGGTACAAGTACCTCTATGCCTCAAGTGACTACTGTTGTTACTGACCCTGTTGTACACACTGTGCAACAGGTAATTGATGTTGATACCCCGCGTGGACAAGACCCTATAATGGAAGCTATGAGGAGACAGTTAAGAGAATTGGCTGGAGAACTCCGTGAGGTCAAGGCTAGCCGTGGGAACGGTGTTTCTGCTAAGGCTCGTGATCTATGCCTGGTGTCCCGATTTGAGGTTCCTAAGAAATTCAAAGTGCCAGATTTTGACAAATACAATGGATCTTCTTGTCCACATAGCCATGTCATTCGGTATGTCCGAAAGATGGCCAACTACGCAGATAATGAAGCACTGATGATTCACTGCTTTCAGGATAGTTTGATGGAAGATGCGGCAGACTGGTACACTGGTTTGAGCAAAGACAATATCCATACTTTTGAGGAGCTTGCTGCTGCTTTTGAAAACCACTATGAGTTTAATACCCGCTTAAAGCCAAATAGGGATTCTCTTAAATCTTTGTCTCAGAAGTCAGATGAAACCTTCCGTGAATATGCTCAGAGATGGAGAGGGGCAGCTGCCCGCGTTTCTCCTCGGCTTGATGAGGAAGAATTAACACAGACATTCCTGAAGACTTTGAAGAAGGAATATGTTGAAAGAATGATAGTCTCTGCTCCAAATAATTTCTCCGACATGGTTACTATGGGAACTCGTCTAGAGGAGGCTGTCAGAGAAGGTATCATTGTTCTTGAGAAGGGTGAATCTTCAGCCAGTGCACCTAAGAAGTATGGTAATGGCCACCATAAGAGGAAAGAATCCGAAATAGGGATGGTATCTGGAAACCAGCCTAAAGCTGCTGCTCAGTCACCTCTACCCTACCAATACATGCAGTACTCTCAACATCCTTTCTTCCCGCCATTTTACCAGCAGTATCCTCTACCACCGGGTCAACCACCCGGGCCCGTTAATGCCATTGCTCAACAAGTACAACAACAGCCTCCTGCTCAACAACAACAGCAGCAACAACAGGGTCCTTGGCCCAAGACTTATTTTCCACCAATACCAATGCGGTATGCCGATCTGCTCCCAACTCTACTTGCTAAGGGCCACTGCGTCACCAGACCAGGCAAGCCTCCGCCTACACCATTGCCTCCCAGGTTCCGACTGGATCTCACATGTGAATTCCATCAGGGTGCTCAAGGCCATGATGTTGAGGGTTGCTATGCCCTGAAATATATTGTGAAGGATCTGATGGACAGAGGACGGTTGACTTTTGAAAATAGTGTTCCTCATGTTCTTGACAACCCCCTTCCAAATCATGCCGCAGTTAACATGATCGAGGCTTTTGAAAGAGTTCATGTCCATCAAGAGGATCCCATGTTGGATGTCCGTAATGTTGCTACTCCCTTGGTACCGCTTCATGTCAAACTTTTCCAGGCTTCTTTGTTCAGTCACAATCATGCTTCTTGTTCAGAATGTCTTCAAAATCCTATGGGTTGTTGTGTGGTGCAAGGTGACATACAGAGCCTGATGGATGACAAGCACTTGATTGCCAGTGATGTTTGCGTGATTGTGCCAGTGTTTCATGATTTCCCGCTGAAAGTGCATCTAAGACAAGGAACGTTGAACCCTTAGTGATCAGGTTACCTGGTCCATTATCTTATGCCTCTACCAAGGCAATCCCTTACAAGTATAATGTAACTATGATTGAGAATGGGGTGGAAGTACCTCTGGTATCCCCAGCTACGGTTGATAATGTTGCCGGAGAAATTACAGCTCTGAGAAGCGGGAAAGTCCGTCCACCCTTGTTTCAAAAGAAGGTGGTTACACCTGTTGCCACAATAACTCCACCAGTTGCTCCTCCTGTTGACAAGAACGCCGGCCCAACAGGCCAATCTATTGAAGAGTCTAATCTGGACGAAATTCTGAGACTAATCAAAAAGAGCGATTACAAGATTGTAGACCAACTGCTGCAAACTCCGTCAAAGATATCCATCTTGTCTCTGCTCTTGAG
Organism: Medicago sativa; assembly: GCF_051527215.1. Classification (NCBI taxonomy): domain Eukaryota; kingdom Viridiplantae; phylum Streptophyta; class Magnoliopsida; order Fabales; family Fabaceae; genus Medicago; species Medicago sativa. Next base: position 17,557,307 of record NC_140753.1, on the reverse strand, counting down.
CTCAGAAGCTCACAGGAAAGTGTTAATGAAAGTACTAGAACAAGCTTATGTTGATCATGAAGTCTCTGTGGATCAGTTCGATGGAATAGTGGGTAACATCACTGCTTGCAATAACTTGAGGTTTGGTGACGATGAGCTCCCCGAAGCAGGGAAACACCACAACTTGGCTCTGCATATCTCAGTACACTGTAAGTCTGACATGATATCCAATGTGCTGGTGGACACTGGATCATCTTTAAATGTAATGCCCGAGTCTACACTAAGACAATTGAGTCATCATGGAATTTCTGTGAGGGGAAGCAGCTATTTGGTTAAGGCTTTCGACGGATCTCACAAGGATGTTCTTGGGGAAGTAGACTTGCCAATTACCATTGGTCCTGAGACATTTCAGATCACTTTCCAGGTTATGGACATCAATGCTTCTTACAGTTGTCTCCTCGAAAGACCGTGGATTCACGACGCTGGGGCAGTAACTTCTACTTTGCATCAAAAGCTCAAGTTTATGAGGAACGGTAAGCTTGTCACTGTACATGGTGAAGAAGCATATCTGGTTAGCCAAGTGTCATCTTTCTCTTGTGTTGAAGCAGGGTCCATTGAAGGGACGTCATTTCACGGCTTGACTGTTGAAGGTGCAGAACCCCAGAGAGCTGGTACTGCTATGGCTTCATTGAAAGATGCCCAAAAGGCTGTTCGAGAAGGGCAAGCTGCTGGCTGGGGCAAAGTGATACAGATTTTGGAAAACAAGCGTAAAGAGGGCCTTGGATTCTCCCCAACCTCAGGCGTTTCAACAGGAACTTTCTACAGTGCTGGGTTTATCAATGCTATTGCTGAAGATGCTGCTGAGAGTAGTTATGGGCCTACATTTGTTGTACCAGGAGGCACTGTGAAAAATTGGGAGGCCATTGATGTTCCTTTAGTCATGCATGCTTCCATGTAATGTGTCTTGTTGCTCATGTTTTTCTTTGTTTTCAAAATAACAATCATTTCGCTCTGCCCAAGGCGAAAGTGATATCATTGTAAGGGCATGTTTGTTTCGGCATTGCCGTTATCAATAAAAGTTGTCGTCTTTCTCACGACTCTTTGTTTTTTTTACTTTTTAGTGCCTTTTTCTTGGAAATAATGGTAATGCCAGAAAAAACCAAAACATCTGTATTTTCTTATTAATTTCAAAAATCTGCATGAAAAACATTTTTCTAAAATCATCCCAATCATATTATGCAGATTGAACCACAATAAACCCGTTGAACACAGTGACCCTATGGTTCCTCCAAATTTTGAATTCCCTATATATGAAGCTGAAGTTGAGGAGGATAATGAAGAGATACCGTATGAGATCACTCGACTGCTTGAACAAGAAAGAAGAGCCATTCAGCCTCACCAGGAAGAGATTGAGCTTATCAACCTGGGTACTGAAGAAAACAAGCGAGAGATCAAGATTGGTGCTGCACTCGAGCCAGAAGTGAAAAAGAAGATCACTCAGCTTCTCCATGATTATCCAGATGTCTTTGCATGGTCCTATGAAGATATGCCGGGTCTAGATCCCAAGATTGTGGAACACCGGATACCGACAAGACCTGAATGCCCTCCTGTCAAACAGAAATTGAGAAGGTCTCGTCCGGACATGGCTCTTAAGATCAAGGCTGAGGTACAGAAGCAAATTGATGCGGGTTTCCTCATGACAGCTGAATATCCCGAGTGGATTGCCAACATTGTACCGGTACCAAAGAAAGATGGGAAAGTTCGAATGTGTGTTGATTACAGAGATCTGAATAAAGCCAGTCCAAAAGACAACTTCCCATTGCATCATATTGATGTGCTTGTTGACAGTACTGCTCAGTCCAAAGTGTTCTCTTTTATGGATGGTTTCTCTGGCTATAACCAGATACGAATGTCTCCTGAAGATAGATAAAAGACGTCCTTCATCACTCCATGGGGAACATTCTGTTATAAAGTGATGTCGTTCGGCTTGATAAATGCTGGTGCAACCTATCAAAGGGGTATGACAACTCTGTTTCATGATATGATTCACAAAAAGATTGAAGTATATGTTGATGACATGATTGTGAAATCAAGTGATGAAGAGCAGCATGTTGTGTATTTAAAAAAGATGTTTGAAAGATTAAGAAAGTACAAGCTGCGGTTGAATCCTAATAAGTGTACATTTGGTGTAAGATCTGGAAAGTTGCTAGGCTTCGTTGTCAGCCAAAGAGGCATTGAAGTTGATCCTGACAAAGTCCGAGCCATCAGAGAGATGCCGGCCCCTCAAACTGAAAAGCAAGTCAGAGGTTTCCTCGGACGTCTGAATTATATTTCAAGATTCATATCTCACATGACTACTACCTGTGGACCAATTTTCAAATTGCTCAGAAAGAATCAACATGTTGTATGGAATGCTGAATGTCAGGAAGCTTTCGATAGCATTAAAGAATACTTGTTGGAACCACCTATCCTTGTCCCGCCAGTGGAAGGAAGGCCTTCGATTATGTATCTATCAGTGTTAGATGATTCAGTGGGTTGTGTCCTCGGTCAACAAGACGAGACTGGAAAGAAAGAACATGTTATCTACTATCTGAGCAAGAAGTTCACCGACTGTGAGACTCGGTATACAATGCTTGAAAAGACTTGTTGTGCTTTAGCTTGGGCTGCCAAACGTCTGCGTCATTATATGGTGAATCATACAACTTGGTTGATATCTCGAATGGATCCAATCAAGTACATCTTTGAGAAGCCTGCTGTTACTGGAAAGATTGCACGTTGGCAAATGTTGTTGTCAGAATATGATATTGTGTACAAAGCTCAGAAAGCAATCAAAGGAAGTGTCCTTGCCGAGCATCTTGCTTGTCAACCTCTTGATGATTACCAGCCGATTAAGTTTGATTTCCCTGATGAAGAGATTATGTATTTGAAAGCGAAAGACTGTGAAGAGCCATTGATCAATGAAGGACCGGACCCCAATAGCAAATGGGGATTGGTGTTTGATGGTGCTGTTAATGCTTATGGTAAAGGGATTGGAGCCATTATTGTAACTCCGCAGGGGCACCACATTCCTTTCACTGCTTGAATAACTTTTGAATGCACAAACAACATAGCTGAATATGAAGCATGCATCTTGGGCGTTGAAGAAGCCATTGATCTGAGAATTAAACACCTTGACATCTATGGAGATTCCGCACTTGTTATTAATCAGATAAAGGGTGAATGGGAGACTCATCATGAGAAGTTGATCCCTTACCGTGACTATGCCAGACGTCTGTTGACATATTTTACCAAGGTTGAGCTGCACCATATTCCTCGGGATGAAAACCAGATGGCTGATGCTCTTGCTACTCTGTCTTCCATGTTTCGTATCAATCACTGGAATGATGTGCCCGTGATCAAAGTGCAGCGTCTTGATAGACCCGCTCATGTGTTTACTATTGAAAATATGCCAGATCAAGCTGATAAAGATGTGAATGACAAAAAGCCTTGGTATTACAACATCAAACAATTCTTGCAGAGTCATGAATATCCACCTGGTGCTTCCAACAGGGATAAAAAGACCTTGAGACGATGGGCTAGCAAATTCCTTCTGGACGGAGAAATCCTATACAAGAGGAACTATGACATGGTCTTGTTGAGATGTGTTGACAAGCAAGAAGCTGAGAAACTGATGCATGATGTACATGACGGCACCTTTGGAACCCATGCTTCGGGTCACACCATGTCAAGAAAACTGTTAAGAGCCGGTTATTACTGGATAACTATGGAGCGTGACTGCCACAAACATGCTAAGAGATGCCACAAATGTCAAATTTATGCTGATAAGATTCACGTGCCTCCGCATGCTCTCAATGTTATATCTTCCCCATGGCCTTTCTCTATGTGGGGCATTGACATGATCGGAAGAATTGAACCGAAGGCTTCCAATGGACATCGTTTCATCCTAGTGGCAATTGACCATTTCACCAAGTGGGTTGAGGCTGCTTCCTATGCAAATGTGACCAAGCAAGTGGTTGTCAAGTTTATCAAGAGTAACATCATCTGTCGATATGGTGTTCCCAACAAGATCATCACTGACAATGGTTCCAATCTGAACAATAGTATGATGCAAGCTTTATGTGAAGAATTCAAAATCGAACATCACAACTCTTTTCCTTATAGACCTCAGATGAATGGTGCAGTTGAGGCCGCTAACAAGAACATCAAGAAGATTGTTCAGAAGATGGTCACTACTTACAAAGACTGGCATGAGATGCTACCTTTTGCCTTGCATGGTTACCGTACTACGGTGCGCAGTTCAACCGGGGCAACTCCTTTCTCCCTTGTATATGGTATGGAAGCAGTTCTCCCTCTGGAAGTGGAGATTCCATCCCTTCGAGTGATCATGGAAGCAAAATTAACTGAGGCTGAATGGTGTCAAAGTCGGTATGATCAGTTGCATTTAATTGAAGAGAAACGTATGGATGCTATGGCTCATGGACAGTTGTATCAAGTGCGAATGAAGAATGCTTTTGACAAGAAAGTCCGACCTCGAGAGTTCAAGGAAGGCGATCTTGTATTGAAAAGAAGGATAAGTCAGCAACCCGACCCAAGGGGCAAGTGGACACCTAACTACGAAGGTCCTTATGTTGTCAAGAAGGCTTTCTCTGGTGGTGCTTTGATTCTTACACACATGGATGGTGTTGAACTCCCAAATCCTGTTAATGCCGATATAGTCAAGAAATACTTTGTCTAAAAAGAAAAGAACAGCGTGGTAGGTCGAAAACCCGAAAGGGCGGCCTAGGCAAAAATGCGCTTCCCGGTGGATCGAAAACCCGAAAGGGCGATCCAGGCAAAAGTTAGGGACAAAAAAAAATGAATATGAAAAAGCTCGCTGAGATTGTACGCAACTCAGGCAAGAATGAGCGCCTCGATGAGCCGAAAACCCGAAAGGGCGGTTCATGCAAAAATGAGGTCGATAAAAGACAAGTAACTATATTTGGCAAATCACCATCACTCCTTGCACTACAAGAAAACAACGTTTTAGCGTCGGCCGGAAACCCACTCTAACAGGGTAAAAACCGACGCTAGCACTGATTTAGAGTCGGACTAGCGTCTGGGTCGGGGGCATGCTAAAAAACTCGAAGCAACTGGGTAGCGTCGGATTTCTGGACTCCGAGGCTAATGTAGCGTCGGTTACACCGAGTATAATAGCGACTCTACAGTGAGCCGAGGCTAATAATTCCAACATTAGAAAAGTCAACCAAATTAAGTAGAGTCAGCTGAACCGATGCTAATTAAATTTTTTAGAGTCGGATTGGCAAACTCTAAAGTCAATATTTCAATAGTCAACGAAAATTTTATAGAGTCGGCCACACTGATGCTAAAGTCAATATTCAAAAGTCAACAAAAAGTTTTAGAGTCGGTCAGGCCGACGCTAAATGTTTATTTAATAAGTAAATTATTTGCTCTTTATACCCTATTTTCCCTATTGTGCTAATAAACCGGTTAAGACTTCAAATCAGTTGTTTCATTAATTTGGACTTGAAAAGTTCGAAAATAAAAGTATAAGCATCTAAAAAGTGCAGTAATTAAACAATTGTAACCAATAACCTTGGTTATTCCAGCTGAATTCAGACACATCCTAACTATAACCTTGGTTATTTGTGATGTAATTCATACACAGCCATAAGCTATAAATGAACCAGCCCATAATAGTTCATCCTTTCCTAACACAATTCAAAATCATAACCGTAAATTAATGATCTATGAACAAGCCCACAATGTAAATAAATAAGTATCTATGCTTTTCCTATGGAAAGGCAAAATTTGGAATCAAGAGCTTCAGCAGAGCAGCAACAGGAATGAGGAACCTTACCTAAAGAATTGCCTACATATTAATTTAAAAACAATGATGGCCAATCATGAATGAATTTCTAGGAAGTTGTCGAAAAATCTCGCGAAACTCATACTCCAATTTAAACTTTAAAAAAAATTATAAATTAACTAGATATCAATAATCATTTATAACTTAGAACTATCCAAATCAACTTTGACTGCATACCAGTATCTAGAGGACTCTAGATCATTATTTCTATCTGTTTTCACAAACAAGTGAAAGTAGCTAATACGTAGATGTGAGACTGAACACAACACATAGCATCACACCCTAAGCCAAAAAAACTTGTCACATTTGTCTCTACATGATAGATACACAAAAAAAAGAGGAGGAAAACAAAAACGTATTTATAATACATCATGCCATAACTTGTATAGATCAAAGTACCTATATGGTGAAGTAATTATAGAACACGCCTTCGTAACTTGTAACTCTCTCAGGTAGCTCTCCACTAACTTATCCACACCCATGTCTCCATCAGGCTGCCACCTCGCCAGTCCAAAATCACCAACCTTGCATATTTCATCACAATTCAATACTGTTAGAAAATGAAGTACACATTTGATGCACCTCGAAACACACTTCAGATTCACGCCCTTCATCTTTTGGTAAGTAAACTTAAAATATGTCCACATCCACTTAAATTAATTGATTTTTTTTATTGAAAGAAATATAGACAGATGAATATGCAATAGTGAAGTAATGATAATGGTGTTTTTTATTGGCAAAAAGAAGGCAGAACTAACGTACCAGAGGTTCGAAATCATGAGTTATGAGAATATTGTTTGGCCTCATGTCACGGTGGACGATACAACCTACTCTGCACTCTTCATGAAGATACCTTGACCCACGAGCAGCTCCAACAACAATTTTCTTCCGTACAACCTACCCTGCACTCTTCATGAAGATACCTTGACCCACGAGCAGCTCCAACAACAATTTTCTTCCGTGCAGACCATTCTAATGGATCCCTTTGCCGCCCTGAAATATGTCAAGTATTCGATCAATATGCAATCGAGTAAATGACAGTAAAGTGCTTAAAATATCATATTGCAATCACCAAATGTATCGTGGAGAATATAATGATATTAGCATACTCTGCTTTAATCCCATTTTCCAATTGTTTAATGATGGTTAGAAATATAAAAAACAAAAAAACCTAGACAGATAAGGACTAGATTTAAAATTGCATGCTGAATGACTTTATTCAAGGCAAATTTAAAAATATATATTTCTATCATGAGATAATTTAGTATTGGGAGAAAGAGAAATCACCATATAAATGTGAATCCAATGATCCATTGCATTTGTACTCATAAACTGAAACGCCCCAATTAACGTCTCGGTGAAACCTTAATGACCATCCTAACTCATTTATATTAATAATCTCTCTATTGAAAATTAGAGAGGAATTAAAACTTAGATACATAAACATCAAGTACACATAAATAGAACCAATCTTTTATTATTTATATATATCTATGTCATAAATACAAAGGTGTCTGCGGATCAATCAGATACCACGTGGTACTCGTGAAACCAATTATCCAGAATACATCATAAATCAAAAGACCCAAAAGATAAGACCTCAAAAGACACACTGGCTATACAAACAAGACCATACTCGCCATGCGATAATGGCATCTACATCGCCTGCTGCATAAGGAGTAGAAAGAAACACTCTGTCTTCAGCCTTGAACTCCTCTTTACCACGATCTAAAAACATAGATAAAACACAAGACAAGAAAACATGGGAGCTAAGATTTACATACAGGTTTAACAGAGGGGATGGGTTTAAAACAGTAATATATACATGAAACACACAACTAGTCATACAAACGTACCATCCTTTGATCGATATCTCTCATCCTGAAGTATATCTATCATCTTCAAGTATATCTCTTACATCAAACATAACTATTTATAGACTTAGCTATCTTTATCCATCATATTCAACTTAGCTATCTTTATCCATCATATTCAACTTTACTATTTATATCTCAAAGTTTATCCCCAAACATAACATATGTGTTTTTATGTATTCTAAAATATATGTTGACTCAGGCCTTCAGACGCTGTCAAGGATACTCATCCCAATTTATATTCTGTAGGGCTTAGGTCACCCTACGCACATATATAAAACTATTTTACGCTAACCGTCCCAACGTGTACGGAATCTTGCCCCACCTTTGTTGTGGACAAAAGCTTTAGTATTGCTCTTCAAGTTTTGCCTCGGACGGCACCTCCGATGATAATCCTCGATAAATTTTGGAAGCAAACTTAAATGCTCCTAAAAGATCGACATCATAACGATAATGCTCCGAAAAGATCGACATCATAACGATACTCTTAAACTTGATCGAAATAGAACCAAAACAAAAGAACCTGTTACTACTCAAAACTTAAGAGAGATAGACTCTCATTTTTACAATACGAAATATATGTTTTGAAAACTGAATGAATGAATGAAAATGGGATCAAACCTCCCATATTTATACTAGTTTTGGAAGTAATAAACAATTGTTTTCTTAAGACTTACTCATGAAGCTTTTATCTGCCAATTGCCACGTTTTCTAGATACTAAGAGTTTATAAGCAGGAGGTGGATTCGATTACACACTTTAGAGATGATAAGTAAATGGCTCATGGATGTGGATCAACTATATGCTTCCAACGTAAAAGAGAACAGAAGCATGAGGTGTAATAATTTGATAAGTTTCTTAATAATGAAGAATGGCATATTACTTTATATTAGTTTTAGTAAGAATATACCATTGAAGTATACCAAAAAGAATAATGCTGCGTGAATTGTTTATGTACCAAATATGTATCTAATATGTCAATTGTAGTATAATATACATCTACCTAATTATCTAAACGTATATATTTTTCTAGATAAGTTTATAAATATAAATGTTAGCCAATCCCTTAATTATAAGTATTCAAGTAGAGATTTATCATCTTTATGTATAAAGGACTCTTTTAATATTTCCTTAATAACTAATACATATAAACCAAAGTAAATGGAACGAAAATAAGGCAATGTGGTCACTCAAAATAACCATGATAACTTGATAATAAAACTCTTGTAAAAGTATATAATATTCATATCTATAATATAGCTTTTTAAATTAAATATACTATATCAGGTTGAGAAAGAACGATAATAGTTGTAGAATGTTCTTACACGTAAAAGGAGAACAATAAATAGAAAATATCTACTTATAACCAAATCATATATAATTATCACCTTTATAGCTTCCTAAGATTTTGATCTCATAAACTAGTATAAATAGCTTGGGTAAATATTACTTCTAGTACAATAAAATAATTACTATTTTTCTTATAAATAAATAGCTCATTTCCTCTCAAAAAAAAAAAAAAAATAGCTCATTTCAAACACTTTCAAAGATCAAAATAGAAAACTTGTCGATATGAAAAATATTAAGGATTCTCAAAACTATTGAGTTATAAAGAAAACTAAAGTTTAGTGAAATCTATCAAGTTACGAAAAACAGGATGTTACATTACTACCTCCCTTAAAAGAAATTTTGTCCCTGAAATTTAACGTACCTAATGAGTAAAATGAATCTTCTCAATTTCTTCTTTCGTCACATTCTAAGGTGTAACATTTCGACACATCCTACTTAAAGAAATTTGTCTACCATGCAACTCGAACAGGCGTAAGTAATATGCTATTTCAAGTCACCTCACTTTGGTTCAATTATTCCATCTAATCTACTTCCGTTCAAAACATAACTTATTCTTAGGATTCCTCTTCAGAATCACCCCCTGAATTTCTACTAACATCCAGAGCTTACTCACTATTGCTAAATCCGAAAACTTTTTCAACAAAATTTACTTGGTTCGAGTCCTGATCACACTGATCCTTCTTATTTTCCAATTTATGAATAAGGTAGTCTATCCAACCGTGTCTTATTTCATAAACTACAACTTCACCTTACCTTACCAAAATACTTTCTGACCATTGGTAAATCACTTAACTATCATACCATTCTAAAGGATCTAAAAGTTAATGAAGTATATCCTTAATTAATTTTTCCTTTCCTATCCATTAGGCTTACTCTTTCTCAACTACTACTTCACAAGAGATGAAACCATCAATGACCCTTTAACAAACTATTCTTAATTCCAGTAGAATCACAAGATTCACCAACTATCCATGAACTTAATTTTTTTTCAACACACCCATCCCTAAATTAAAGTTTCAAACTTCATTATCAAATCTCAAAACCTAAATATATTAGCTATTATTAAAATATAAAAAAAATCACTGCTAGAAGCTGTCAATACACTGTCACGTGCATCTGTCAATATTAAAAAAAAAAATATAAAAGTTGATATACCTTTGCTTTGTTGTTGTAAGATGAAAAATCACGAGATTGTTGATTAACCCAGCCCCTCTTCTACATCAATGCTGCAAAAACGAACATCAATTTGAAATGTTGAGTTGAATTTGTAAACAATGCAAAAGGAATTGAAAAACTAGGGTTGAAATTGAGAAAGAGGGATTGGGAAGAGATTTACGTTACAAAGTGAGTGAAAGGGTTCGTGAGAGAGCTTGTGATTGAAACGGTTCATGTGTGACGGATCCGAGGGGGTTTCGGTGGTTGGTGTCGGTGGTGAGTAAGTGAAGGATGGTGTTGCTGGTGGTTGTGGTGGTGGTGAGTGAGAAAACAACAACCGATGAAACGAGAGATGGAGACCGTGGGTTCTGAAAGGGGGTGAATAAGGGTTTACGGGTGAATGGGAGATTTTGTTGGTGAGTAATTTAATTTTTTGGTAAGTGAGTGGAAGAGAAAAAAAAGGGGGAAAAAGTATGACTGAATTTTTTGTGAGTGAGTGGGAGGGAAAAGATGATTTTTTTTTTTTATGTGAATTACCAATAAAAGGTATAGAGTCGGATAGGAAGACTCTAAATATTCAATCAATGTTGCAAAAACTTGAACGTCTGACATAATATGGATTAGAGTTGGCTAGTCCGACTCTAAAATTATTAAATAAAAAAGAAAAAGAAAATAGTCAAATAGCGTGGGTTAAGCCGACTCTAAGAAGACGCTATTAGCGTCGGTGTCGGGGGCCGACTCTAAAATCTGAAGCTAAAAAGCTGTTTTCTTGTAGTGTTGGGGCATCTACAACTGTCAATGATCGTCTTCATCCGAAGCTTCTGTACTTGTGAATTCAAAATTTCTATGAAATGTAGCGGTCATCATGTTCAATGTATCACCAACCAATAAAATTACCATTTTTCAAGCTTTGTAAATCCGTGAAGTCATGCCTTTGGCTGACTTTCACTCTTCTACATCAATTTGAGCCTGTGCTATTGTTTGAAATTCTATTTCCTTTCTACTTTCAGTGCTATATACAAAATATTTTCTTTCTATTTGATAATGTCAATGTATGAAACAAACATTTTTGAAAATTGAAAAAATCTTTTCCTGTCTATTTTGAAAGCAAACCTAAGCAATAAGGTACATTTCAATGAAACATGCATGAATAAATGTATATCAATGTCTATTTCAATACATGTTACGAGCAGGTTACTCCTCAGGATGATCTATGGTCAATGGCAAGAATGAAAAACAGAATGAAAATGAAAATATTGAAAAAAATGAAAATAAAAGCTCGCTAAGTTGAAAACCCGAAAGGGCGGCTTAGGCAAAAATGAGCACCCCGCTGATTGACAACCTATAAAGGCAATTCAGGCAAAAATGGGGCAATGAAAAGAGTTTTATTCCCCGGTGAATCGAAAACCCGAAAGGGCGGTTCAGGCAAAAATGGGATTGAAAAATAAAAAATGAAAGAATGAAAGAATGAAAAGCATTGACCACAGATGCGAACATCCAATGTTTACCCAACACTGACACACCTGACAACGGCGACCTGTATCCAAGAACCTCCCAAGGTTCCCTCCTCTACAAGTTTCTATTGCCCTCAGCCATGGTTTTGATACGTCTTCCAACGACGGTCTCTCCAAAGAGGATCTCCATGTGAATATGTTATAGAACGAGCCAACACGTGCCCAATCTTCCAATGTTTCGTCTGCCTCTGTGAAACTTCTCTGTCAAACTACAAACCAATCATGCATTTCAAGCATTCATACACGCATAACCATGCATTTTATGTGCCCATACACTTAATAATCTTGTTATACCATACATACATGTTGCATTCCCAATCTCAATTTCAATTCAACTCAATCTTCACTCTCAAATTCAACTCAATTTCCAATTTCAATCCAATCTCCATTTCAATTCAATTCAATTTCAAATGTCAAATTCAACTCAATCTCCAATTTCAATCCCATCTCAATTTCAATACAATTCAATTTCAAATGTCAAATTTAACTCCGTCTCAATTTCCAATTCAATTCAATATTCAACTCTCAATTCAATGTCTATGTCTATGTCTCTGATTAATCTCGATTTTCAATCCCTCTTTCAATCTGAAACTTTCAATTCAATGTCTTTGTCAATGTTAATCCACTCTTAATTTGCTTTTGGGCCAACAAAAATGGTCACATCTATTCCCAAGTCAAGTCAACATCAGCTTACTCTCAATTTGTATCTTTCTAAATCCAACTTCCAATTTGTATCTTGTTATTGGTCAAGTGGCTAGTTCGATCCAAAGAACAGCTTGTACCTTCTTATATGCCTACGTTTCCGGTCAAACGACAAGTTCGATCCAAAGAACAGTTTGTACGCTGATTATTTTTGTTATCGGTCAAACGACAAGTTCGATCCAAAGAACAGTTTGCACCTATCTACATGTTGTGATGCTGATCAAGCCGCAAGTTCGATCCAAAGAACAGCTTGTATCATCCTTTTGTCTATGCCTCCAGGTCAAATGGCATGTTCGATTTAAAGAACCGTTTGTACCTGCCTATCTGTTTACAATCTCAATCAAGCGACAAGTTTGATCCGAAGAACAGCTTGTATCTTCCTATATGTTTGTATCTTCAATCAAGCGACAAGTTCGATCCAAATAACAGCTTGTATCTTCCTTTATGTCTATGTTTCCGGTCAAGTGCCAAGTTCGATCCAAAGAACAGCTTGTACCTGTCTTGTATCTCTATTCCTGGTCAAGTAGCAAGTTCGATCCAAAGAACAGCTTGTACCCATCTCTTGTTTGTATTCCATGGTCAAGTGGCGAGTTCGATCCAAAGAGCAGCTTGTACCTCTCTTTTGTCCCTTGGTTTGTCTACCCTGTCAATGTCTACCTAGATCCCCAGTGATATGACATGCTCTGTAGACTCCAGTTCATTTGTCTTGCATTCATAATCAAAATGTTGCATGACATTCATATTTTAAAAATCTGAGAGCGTATTTTTACGTCCAAAAACAGTGCAAATGTTAATATTTAAGTATCTTCGTCCCGTCAAATCAAAGACTTTGTCTCTTGACTCTCCGGACAAAGAAACTTAAATAGGGGCAGCTGTTATACCCTAATTTTGGACCTAAAAATACTAGCTCAATTCTCCTTTTCTTGCATTTCAAGTCATTTGAATTTGTCTCTGATCAATTGCATCTTCCTCTGCATCTTATTTCAATGTTATTTGCAAAGTTCATGAAAAAGGGCATTTTAGTCATTTCCTATGTTAAAATTTCTTTCAATCTTTGAAAAATTGTTTGAGTCTTTTCATTTGGTTTGAATAAGTCTCTGTTTCAATCTCATGTCAAAATCCATTGCAAAAATCGCATTAAAGTCATTTTGAGTCAATTTAGCCCCTAGGGGCATTTTAGTCATTTCCCATGTTAAAACTTCTTTCAATCCTTGAGAAATTGTACATGGGTCATTTCAATCGGTTTGAATGAGTTTTTGTTTACACTGTGTTTGGTAGAGGAGAAATATGAAAGAGAGAAAGAGGGGAGAGAGAAGTTGGGGGGAGAGATGCAATCTCTCGTGTTTGGTTCAAAAGAGAGATTGATGAGAGAGACAAAATCTTGTGGGCCCCACGCCTGTTCCATTTCTCTTCTAAGGTGCGAAGAAAGGGAGTGGAAGTGTGATACTTTTTTTATTTTCCATATTTCTCCCTGGTGTGGACTATGGATGACATACATGCATGCAAAGTGTTTTTTTTATTTTTTTTTATTTAACATATTATGTTTCTAAGATTTTTGTTCTAGCATATGCCGAAATGAAAGCTGAACAAACATACCACAAAAACAACTTATCTTTGCCTCTCCCTCATGCTTATTTATTACATATAGTAAAATAAACTATTGGTAACTCACGAAATAGTTAACTATTGGATTATTTTAACTGACTAAATTTTAAAATATTTTAAATAATTAAGTAAAAAAGTGATAATTTACTCCTGTTTAGAAAAAAATAATTTAATTTCTTAATTAAATTAGAATAAAAAGACATTAATATTTATTTGAAATTAAATTCACATTGATAAAATTGTATATATACTATCTTTCTTAGTATAAGGATATTATGGTCTTTACAAAAAGTAAACACATTTCTTTCTTCTCTAGTTCTCTCCTTTCTCTCTTGTACCAAACAATATGTCAAATCTACTATATTTCTCATCTATTTCTCTCTTTTCATACTCTTTCTCACATCTTTCTCTCTTCACACTTTCTTCTCACAACCAAACACACCCTTAATGTCATGTCAAAATCCATTTCAAAATATTGCATCTGAGTCGTTTTGAGTCAGTTTAGCCCCTAGGGGCATTTTCGTCATTTCCTGTGTTAAAATTCCTTCTAATCCCTAAAAAATTGTCTCTGAGTCTTTTAATTTGCTTGTATAAACTCTTGCTTTATTCCCTGTTAAAAAACCATTTTAAAATTGCATTTGAGTCATTTTGAGTCATTTTAGTCCCTAGGGGCATTTTGGTCATTTCACACGAAATTTCGACAGAGAGAGGTTACTTTGAAGTACCTCATTTAAGTAATTGGTTCGTTTTAGTCCGTTTTGTCATTTTTAATCGTTTCACTTTACGTTATTTTCCATTTTACCAATTTTAATTCAATTTTATTTTTATTTTCGTTTTAGTCCTAAAAATTTTACTAATTGCATTTTAGCCCTTAAAGTTTTGTTATTTGCATTTTGGTCCTTTTAGTTTGTTGTTTTTGCAGGTCAAAGTTGGTCAAAGTTTGTTACAAGTCCAAGTGCCACATGGCATCACATCATTGGGCAAGCATTACACATGACATCTTATAAATAGGGTCCCATTGGTCAAGGGTCAACACCAATTTTTTTCAATCATCTTTCACAAAATACACAAAAATAACAAAAAAATCAATTTCTTTTTTCTCTCTTTTCTTCCCTAACTGTAACCACCACCAAAACCACCATAACAACCTACAACCTCCAAACAAACCACCACAACGACCTCCATAACCACCATTCACATTTTCTTTCTCAATCTCCAATCTCACTCACCAAAACCGTAATTCTCCCAATTCCTTCGATCCGATTCGTTTCGCATTTTTATTCAATCAATTCCTCGAGCAATCTGAATCCTAATCAATCGACATTGCTCAATTCTGCTCCCAAGTCATTGCGATTCAGTTGTTGAATCTCGAACACTAAGATTCATGCGGCAAATTCACGATTTTGATCATGAGAAGCTCTTTGTAGAACAAATTGGGGATGATTTTCTAAACCAAAACTGAACTGGAAATCAGAATCGCAGCAGCAAGAGGAAGAAACAAGAACGAAGCAAAATCGCGTGGAATCAAGAAGAAGAATAAGAAATTTTCCGTTCTGGAAATCACTTTGTCTCCAATTCAATTTGAGGTATTATTCTTGAACGATTTGTGATGCACAGTCGTAGATCTACTCAATAATTGTGTTTCTCGGAACTTAAATGTTAGATTTGGAGAGTATGTGATTCGTTTTTGAAGTTTCGAAATCGGATTTGTGCTTAAAATTGAAAAAGGATTTGGAAATCGTTAAAAAGTTTTGAGGTCGGACAAGTTTGGTGTTCGCCGGAAAACTGGACTTCTCGACGGAGAAGATGAAGTTTCCGGCGAACTATGAGCTTTCTGGCGTGTTTATGTTTTTCTGGTGTTGTGTTCTTGTAGAGAGAGCTTAGAGAGAGATCGGCTTAGAGAGAGAAACGATGAGTGAAAATGAAGGAAAAAACCAGCAATATGACTTTTATACTCCCTCTCTAAACCAATCCAGCTTAGTTGACCCGCTCCAGTTTCTTTAGACCGATCCATACCCATAATCTTGACCCAGATTTTCTCTTAGGATTGGGCTTGGGCCCTTGTGTGTTGTTGATTTCATTTTTGAGGATTTCTTTGCTATTCGTATGCTGCAAGTTTGTTCTCTACACCCCTGCTTATGTTCAAAACCTCTTGAAAATTTCACAAAAAATCTAATAATTTTCTTGCGTCATTTGATGAATTTTTAATGTATCTTGCATGTTAAATCTTGATCACAACATGTGAAAAATATTTTGGTCTTTTATTAATTCCATGTGTTAATTTTTGTTCAAATCTTGATAAGAATTTCTAAAGTTTTGTGAAGTTGTTGTGATCAATTTTTGGCACTTGATACTTGTTTTTGGAATGCAATTACATGTTGAAACTTGCTTCAAAATATATGCGTTCGTGTTTTGTGAATTTGTGTACTTTTTGTTATGTTTCGTGTAAAAATTGTGATGTGATTTTATTCTTGAGTTTTGGTGCATACTTGTGGCTTTGAACATGTCACTTTTAAAGTGAATTTGCCTCTTAATGTGGTGTTTGCTTGCTGTTTTGGTTTAGTTCTTGAGGACCTTGTGTTTGGTAAATAATGTGAAAATCTTTTGTGAAATAAAAGTGCATAAAAAGCTTGAAAATCTTATAATTTTTGGCATGTTAACTTTCCTTGGTTCTCATAATTGTTCCCTTGGAATGAATCACTTGAAATGTCTTAATGTTGTGAGAATCTAGGTCTTGAGCTTGCTTTAGGATTATATTGAATTTCAAGTCCTTTTGTCACTTTTTTTTGCTAAAATTGTTAGTTTACTTCCCTTGCAAGTTACAATAGCTTATTATGCATTTTGATACTAGCTTCTATTTCATGTGTGCTACTAACCTTTCTTGTTTCATGCCTCATTTCCATAGCATTTCACATCTTATTTTCATCTCTTATTTCTTGGCCTAGGAATTTTGTAATTTTCTTAATGCTTTTAAATTCTTGCAAGACCATAGAATGTAAACTAGGGCATGATGTAAAGGACAATGGACTCTAATGATGTACACCGACACATGCACACACATCACGTAGATATCCTTAGGTATATGCTTAGGCTATGCATGTTTAGATGTACGTTTAGGATTGTATGTTTAGATGAATGCCTAGGATTTACACTTAGAAAAAATCATTTTTTCAAACAAACATGAATAACGTCACTCAAATCATTTTCTAAATAAACCTTGGGATCAAAATCCCATTGATTTTCTCTTTTATTTTCTTAATCAAAATTTCAATGAATTTTAATCATACTTTGACTTTTTTGCAAAATCACTAATCAAACTTCACAATTTCACAATCTTATGCCCTTGAGGCCTCTCTCTCTCATTCTTCAAATTCCAATTTTCAAACTTAAAATCAACCAACAAAAACAAAAACATTTTTTGGAAGAGAACTACGATGGATTTGATCCCTTAAAACGGTACGTAGGCAAGGACAATATTCCTTCAATTCAAATAAAACAAAAATTCAAACATTTTCTTCTCCCTCCAATTCTTGACTTAGTAAACTCTTAGGTTTAAATAAACATTTTCAAAATAGCATTTAAAAATAAAGCGCGCGCGTAGAAAATAAGGACGGTTCCTATAGGATACTATAGTCGTTATGGGTGCCTAACACCTTCCCGTAGCGAAAACAACTCCCGGACCTCGACTCTCAAGGGTTTTTCTTACTTTTTCCCTTCCCAAGAAAAAATGAGATATCACCGGTTAAAAGGTTCAAACGTAATCAATGTTTGACACCCGAAAACCAAGATAAAACAAACCCTAGCTAGAACTTGGCATCTCCAATTCACTAACAAATTTTTGGACCCTTGGCAACAACATATGATTATCCTTTATAGTACAAGGTCAACCACTACAAGTTGTACCCTTTGGCCATTTTACACATAAGACTTGAAACACTTTGTCCACATCTAAGAGAGGTTTGCCAATTTCTGCAAGTTTATCAAATATTTCCTTGAGTTTTCGTATGTATTTGTCCAACGACAAGGTTCCCTTTGATAAGCCGTATAAGTTGTTTTTTAACTGAGCCTCACTGTCTTCAGTGTTAGGCAACAACTGATCATGGATTGTTTTCCATATTAAATAAGTTGTATCCCCTCCATAGATCATGTTTAGTACTTCTTCCTTATTCACAAGACTAATCACATGTTATCTGGGTTTTAACCAAAACAAAACGCAGACCCAACAAACTTACGACAACGACGATGTTCAATTTCAACGTGTTGAAGCTTTCATCAATGTCGTGGGAAATGATGAATAATCTAGAAACATGTAGCAACTTTATGTTATTTTAGTTTTCTCTAATGTATTCTAGAAATATCTAGAAATGTGCATCATATTTCAACACTCCTCCTTGATGCATATTTCGAAAACTTCAAATGTAGTACGTAGTTGCTCAAACATAGATTTGTGCCATCATCTCCTTCTGCATTGATACTCTTCATAGTTGATCAATTTGACAGGTGTTACCTCCACCATGATAGAAAATTTGTGTCACCTCTTGCCATAATATTTGTTATTGGTCTCCTTGTCGGTCTTGTTGAAGACTTTTACATGGACCATTCTTGCTCCTTAGGTACTCTAGTAATTTTCCTTGTTGGTCTTGTTAAAGACATCTAACAAGGATCACTTCTGCTGCTTAGTTGCATGTGAATCTCCTGGTTGACATTGTTGAAGATTTCTTACAGGGAGCATTCTTGCTTCATAGTTGCCTTTGAGTCTCCTTGTCACTCATGTAGTAGATTTTTGACAGGGACTAATTCTTGCTTTTAGTAGTTACATTTTTCTTCATAGGCTTGTACTCAAGTTGAGCATCAGAGGTTGCAGGTCTCCATTTTTACTTATTGTTTGGAATTGTGCTCTATCTGAACCTGAGCCTTATTCACCATAGCTTGCGACATTAGTTGGACCTGAACTTAAGAGAATCGGGTTGTTATGCTACCTGAACTCCTCTATTGCCTTCTTAGTTTCTGGTTTAAACTCAAACGGAGTAGAGCCTTATGGCTACATGTACTCCTTTTTGTTTTGAGTTATAGACTGGATTTTCTAGTTTTTTAGGATGGTAGAATATATAGTTGGTAACACAAGGTCATATTTTGCTACGCCTAGTTAACGACCAAACGCAGCTCTGATACCACTGTTGGAAAAAATATATAGTTGAGGGAGCTATAGTGGTGGAGTGTTTAGTAAAATGGACAAGAGGACACACGTTAGTGAGGAGCATATTTATAGATGCTTGTAGATGTTTCTAGAACTATAATAATCTAGACCTTTGTTTGCCTTATCCACACAAGATTATTATAGATGTTTCTAGGCTTTAAGTTAACCTAGACATTAATAGAACAATCTAGAAACATGTAGCAACTTTATGTTATTCTAGTTTTCTCTAATGTGTTCTAGAAATATCTACAAATGTGCATCATATTTCAACAATTATGGTAATTGTTTGATTTTGATTCATTGAATTAATGCTTTGCATTCGTTGAGATTTCCTCCAACGGTCATTGGCTTTGTTGACTTGGGTGGCATAATAATTAGTGAAGCTATTTTACTCTTTACAGTCATACCATCTTCGGCGTCATAACTTGACTGCTAGCGACCGTATACTACAAAGGAGCAGTATGAAATTACCTTTTTCCACATTGAAAGAATCCACTGTGTAAGACCAAACTTAACCAATTTCTTGACATTGGTGCTCCAGAACAAATTGAAGTTCAAAAGCCACAAACTCATACTAGAAAAACAAAAATAAAAAGAAGATTAAGAGGCAATACTCGAAAGGATAGAACAATACCCGGTATAAAACAAGACATAAATTTAAATCAATATGCAGTGCCTCTACAGGAATGATAGAGATATATGTAATGGTTGGTTCTTAATAATCTATGTCTTAAACACGGGCCATATATATCTTTGTTTTTGCATCTGAGCCTTGAATGTGTTATGGAATTTTTTACATCGCAATTTTGAAGAAAACTTGGCCTTAGGTCTTTCTTTTGCAACATGAGAAATGAAGTAGGAGGGTTTCCTTCGTAATTTTATAGTATTTTTATTTTAGCTTAATTTTAGTAATTTTGTGTTTTTGTTTTTGTTTTTTATTTTCGGTCCATTAAGGTTATGTTATTTCCCTATCTAAACTTAATAGTTGTAGTGTCTAAGAGACAACTTTTATTCATTCAATAATATTTTAGAGAATTTTCTCAATTTATGGTGGATTCTAGAACCCTATTTTCACAAGTTTGTCGCTTGCAAACTTGTTTCTTTTCAATCTAGGTTTAGGCGTTTAGTGCTTTCTAGTTTTCTGTTTTTGTTTCAGTTTGTTATTTTCTGTCCATTAGGGTTTTGTTATTTCCCTATTTAAATTTTCGGCCCATTAAGGTTTTGTTATTTCCCTATTTAAGCTTAACAGTTGTAGCCTAAGAATCAACTTTTATTCATTCAATAATATTTTAGACTTTAGAGAATTTTCTCAATTTCTGATGGATTCCGAAACCCTATTTTCACAAGCTTGTCGTTTGCAAACTTGTTTCTTTTCAATCTAGGTCTAGCGCTTGCTAGCCTATGCTTCCGACTGCGTTAAGAAACCATCATTTGCCTAACCTTAGATGATTTTGTGCTGAGCATTTGATTCGTTCGGTGTTAAGCATTTATGATTATAAAGTTTTCTTTAATTTTAAAATTGGTGATAAAACATGTCACACATCCATATATGCTTGTACTTCTCATGTAGGAAGAAGAAAGTTATGGATGAAAATAAACTATCTTGAACAAAGATTTGTTGGACCTTGGTGTTTCATGAGAGACTTCAATTCTATCATACGTTCTCATGAAAAGAGTGCAAGGCATCAACCAAATAAGACATCTTGTGATGACTTCCAGGGTTGGACAAATTCCAATAATCTTGTTCGTCTCAACAACTCAAGAGTTCAGCTTACTTGGTCTAATGAAAGAAAAGGTTTTGCTCACACTTCACAATATAGACTAGATATAAAGTTGTTCTTAACCATGCTTGGTTAGATGCTTGGAACTTTGTGGCTTTACGAACTCTACCTAACAATCATTATAATCATCACCCAATTTTATTTGTTCAAAAAAAAAAAAAATCATCACCCAATTTTGACAAACCTTACTTCTGGGGTAACTATTCAGCTTCCCCTTTTAAATTTCAAGAAATGTGGATCTTCCAAGATGATTGTAGAAGAGTTGTTGATCATTGAAATAAGATTATATTTGGTTATGTTATGTATATACCTGCTAAAAAACTCAAACCTTTTAAATCTATTCATAGAAAATGGAACAAGGATATATTTGGTGATGTGCGGGGTAATGTTGATCAAGCTATGTAAATTCCATTCAATCCAACATTTACTCTTGGGTACTCTAATGCATGGTATATTTGAGAAAGGAGTGTACAAAAAGTTATGGTTAAGGATTTGAACTTTCAACATCAAATATTGGCAACAAAAAATGTTGAGTTTTGAGTCAAAATTTGATGTTTGTGCTTTTGGAAAAATTGTGGCCTGATTTGCAGAAATTATGACACGATTTGGTGATTCTGAAAAAATGGGTGTTGCTGTTTCTTGAAAATCGTGACACGATGTCGAAATCATAGCACAATTTTTTGATCATATTGTAGTGCAATACTACGAGCTTATCCGTGACGCAATATATGGGCAAATCTAACATGATTTTGTCTGGATTTGAACACTATATATAAGTATCATTTGACCCATTTGTTGAGTGAGATTGTGAATCTCTTGGAAACCAAAGAGGGAACCTTTAGGGAGATTCAAAATGTCCAAATGTGAATCTTGGAAAACCAAAAGAAGGGGCTATTGGAAAGGATTGGTGCTTTTTGGACAGAGGTTCATGGGGTTGGGAAACAAATGAGTGGAGAGCCTTTTGTGAGTAACTTTGGAAACCAAAAGTGAAGATCCTTAAGAATTCAATGGCTAAGGGTTAGTTCTCTTTTGGGGTTAGATTCTAGAGTTGGGAAATAATTGGGAAACACCTTATGAGTTTGAGTCTGTTGTTGATGGGAAGGGATTGGAAAATTGGTATAAATTATGTTTGTTCTTGGAGAGCTTGTTGAAACTAATTTCCTGTAACCCTTTTGTATCTATTTGTAAACAACTCATGAATAGTGAAGTGGAGAGATCTCTCTCCCCTAGAGTAGGTCATTGTTGGATCGAACCGAGTAAACAATTCTTTATTGTTCTCTTTACTCTACAATCTTTATCTTGTTATTCTTTGATTCGGTTATGGTTTTTTGTTACACTTGGTTGCTAGATTAATCTTTTGTTGTTGCTTATCGTTATTTTTGGTTATTGGTTGCCATTGATATTTGAAGTTTCATCTAAATTTCATTGTTGTAAGATTGAGATGGATTAAAGTTTCATTGATGTAAGTTTCATCTGAAGACGGTGAGATGGATTGAAGACGGTGATAGGAACAACACCTATTTTCACATAATTACAACAATTAGGCAGATATCTCAAGGCATCACTAGGATTTTTGCTGGTGATCAAGTACTCAATAATAGTCGGATAATTCTCTGTGTGAGATTTCTGGACTTATCAGTAATAATTCTCCCTCTTTGACGAGGTGAAAAATGAAATCTTCAGTTTGGATAATTAACCTTTCTGCTCTAGATAAACTGTTGTAATTTTCCTTTGAATTTCAATAAAATTTTCTTTTTGTCTTGGTATTATTGTAAGTAATCCAATGATTAATTTTCCATAGTTCCAATTATTCCTTTTGTTATAGATTTCAAGGTTCAAATGTCATCACTTTTAATCAAAATCTTAATCATTCTAACTAAACACCTTAGGAAAGTACTTTGAAATTGTCGCAATTCCCTTTGGAATCGATTTTTCTATTTTGCGATAAAATCGTGCACTTGTGTACTTACCAGCATTTCTTCACTGATAGATGGATTTTTTCCTAATTTGAAAGCGAATATATTGATTATTTTTACCAAAGTTGATGAGGCTATCTTCCAATTCAATTTAATCACGTAATTCTTTTATAATAGTCATGCAATCATTGTACCGAAATTATTTCAGAAAATCAAAGGGGTTTTATTCATGGAGGACAAATCGTGGAATGTATTTGTATCACTTTAGACTGCTTCAATCTTGTGAACAAAAAATCGTTCAGTGGTAACTTACCTCTAAAGATAGACTTTAATATGTCTTTAGATACTTTGAATTGGGACGTTGTTATTCAAGTACATTAAGCCATTGGTTTCAATGATATTTTCTGTCATTGTATTAATTCTTCATCCTACAAAATTGTAGATTGTTGTTTGGTTTCCAATGGTAGATTAGAGTGTATATTGAAGAATAACATGGAAAGTATAGAAACACAAATGATCAAAGATAAGGAAGATGAACACTCTACACACTAGTAACTTGCAGCGCAAGCTAAGTAAACCCTAGGCTAGTTTTCATAGCTGTAACAAACTATAGAGTTAGTTAGAGCTTAGGGTACAATCACATATGTGATGTACATGCTAGCTTAGTATGGTACTCACATAGTTGAGCTATAAATAACTGTAAGCATTGTATTCCCAATCATTCAATAATATTCATCATTTTTCTCCAATATTTCTTTCCTTCTCTCTGTTTTCTGTTACAGTTTCACTTTCTCAATATGGTATCAGAGCCTCTTGATTCAAGAGAGCTTCTTCTTCCGCTACGTTTTTCCATCTTCTTCTTCGTTTTTCTCCCCTGTTTTTCTGTTTCCATGGCACCTCGCAAAAACAATGGTGCAGGTTCTTCATATGAGGTTGCTCTTGATCAAACCAGCCCGTATTTTGTTCACCCTAGTGATGGTCCATCCTCTGTAACGGTTACACCATTGTTGAATGGTTCAAACTATCATTCTTGGGCTCGTTCGATGCGTAGAGCTCTTGGGGGAAAAATCAAGTATGAGTTTGTTGATGGCACCATTCCTCCAGTTACAGATTCGTTTGATCCTTCCTTTCGTGCATGGAATCGGTGCAACATGTTGATTCACTCATGGATCTTGAATTCAGTAGATCCTTCAATTTCTCAATCTATTGTTTTCATGGAAAACGCCATGGATGTGTGGAATGATCTCAAGGAGAGTTTTGCTCAAGGTGATTTGGTACGAATTTATGAACTCATGCAAGAAATCTATTCTTTACAACAAGATTCTAAATCAGTTACTACATTTTACTCTGAACTGAAAGTGTTATGGGAAGAACTAGAGATATACTTGCCTATGCCTAGTTGTAGTTGCAGAATTCAGTGTTCTTGTGAGGCTATGCGCACTGCTAGGAAAAATCACATTTTGTTGTATGCTATGCGCTTTCTTACTGGTCTCGATGAAAATTTCAACATGGTTAAGTCTCAGATCCTTCTCATGGATCCTCTTCCACCAATGAATAGGATATTTTCCATGGTGTTGCAGCATGAAAGACAGGGTAATTTTGTACAAGTTGTTGAAGATTCTTTACCCTCTATCAATGATGTGAATTCTAGTAAACCTAAGCATGGTAATTCAGGAAATATGTACAAGAATACCAATCAAGGTTCTACTTTCAACAAGAATAGGGTTTGCACTTTCTGTGGTAGAAGCAATCACACCATAGAAACATGCTACAAAAAGCATGGATACCCTCCTCATCTTCAAAGAAATTTTAATAATTCTTCCTATGCTAATCATGCTGCATCCTCAGAGACTGAAGGTTCCACTCCTGATGAGACTGGGAGAGTTGCTTCTACATCTATTACAGCTGAGTAGTATGAGAGGTTAATGAGTTTACTTCAGGTTTCATCTTCTAAACAAGATTCAATGCCTGCACAAGCTTCTGCAAATCAGGTTTTTTCCATGCCATCTGGTCATACACCAAATGGTAAGCACAGTACTAGTTCCATATTTTCCTTAACTTGTCATAGTTTTGCTCTGAACTCCTAGAACATTGATTCAGGAGCTAGTGATCATATCTGTGGAAATGTTCAATGGTTTCATTCTTACAATGAAATCACTCCCATGCATATAAAATTGCCTACTGGTCACTATGCAATAGCTAAACATGCTGGAACCATTAGGTTTAGTTCAGATTTTTCAATTAAACATGTGCTTTATGTTCCTGAATTTCAGTTCAATTTGTTGTCTGTGTCAAAAATATCTGATTCACTAAATTGCATTGTTATTTTTTATGGTTCCACATGTATTATTCAGGAACAGAATACTCAGAAGATGATTGGTTCTGGTGAAAGGAGGGATGAATTATACTACTTGACTCTACCAGATAAGGTTGCTTGCAGTTCAAGTACCATTGACAAACCTTTCACTACTTTGCCTGATAGTCCCCTGTGGCATTTCAGATTAGGTCACCTTTCCTTTTCTAGAATGAATGCTTTACATTCCAAATTTCCTTTTGTAAATGTTGATAGCAAAGCTACTTGTGATGCATGCCATTTTGCTAAACATAGAAAACTCCCTTTTATTCCCAGTTGTAATAAAGCTAAACAGCCTTTTGAGCTAATACACTTTGATATTTGGGGTCCCATTTATGTTAAATCTATACATGGTCACTCATATTTTCTTACTGCAGTAGATGATTTTAGTAGGTATACCTGGTTAACTTTGATGAAAACAAAGGCTGAAACTAGACAACATATTATTGACTTTATTACTCTCATTGAAAATCAGTTTTCCTGTCAAGTTAAAATCATAAGAAGTGATAATGGCCCTGAATTTCTCATCCCAAAATTTTACTCCTCTAAAGGAATTTTACATCAAAGAAGTTGTGTGGAGACTCTTCAGCAAAATGCTAGAGTTGAGAGAAAGCATCAACACATTTTAAACATAGTGAGGGCTTTACTTTTTCAATCAAATCTTCCAAAACATTTTTGGTCTTATGCTGCTATTCATGCTGTTTTCATCATGAATAGAGTGACCAGTCCTATAATTGACAATAACACTCCCTATTTTCTTTTACATAAACAGTCACCTGACCTAAATCAATTAAAAGTTTTTGGTTCTTTGGCTTTTTCTTCCACTTTACAAGCAAACAGAAACAAACTTGCATCTAGAGCAAGAAAATGTGTTTTTTTGGGATATAAACATGGCATGAAAGGAGTTGTTTTACTTGACATTCATAATAAGGAAATTTTTGTTTCCAGAAACATTAGACATCATGAAAATATTTTCCCTTATCAACCTGTTTCATCACCATCTCTATGGAAGTACTATCCTAATACTTCTCCTACATCTTCAAATCAAAACCAAAATCTTAATCCCTCTATTCATGATAATCTTACCTCTTCTGACCTAAATTCTCTCCATACTTCTCCTACACAAGCACCACTAAACATAGATGATGATACTCAATCCATTCCTGACCTTACACATGCTCCTTCATCATCATCATCAACAAATACTAGAATTAGGAAAACATATACTTATCTGGAAGATTATGTATGTAATTCATCAACTTCTTCTGCACCATCATCAAAATCTTCAGGTATTCTTTACCTTATTGCATCCTTTCACTCTTATGCACATTTATCACCATCACATAAGTCTTTTTCCATGTCTGTCACACAATGTACTGAGCCAAAAACCTACAAAGAAGCTTGTCAGTCTGAATGTTGGTTAAAAGCTATGGAATCTGAACTAGATGCATTAGCTAAGAATGGAACTTGGTCCATTGTTGATCTTCCCAACAATGTGAAGCTTATTGGTAGCAAGTGGGTTTACAAAATCAAACACAAAGCAGATGGCAGTATAGAAAGATACAAAGCCAGATTGGTGGCCAAGGGGTACAATCAAGTTGAAGGTATTGATTTTTTTGATACTTTCTCCCCAGTAGCAAAACTTACCACAGTGAGAATTTTACTTGCCATAGCTTCAATAAAGAACTGGAATTTACATCAATTAGATGTAAACAATGCATTTCTCCATGGAGATTTGCAAGAACATGTTTACATGACCATACCTGAAGGTGTCTCTAGTGCACCAAATAAGGTTTGTAAGTTACATAAGAGTCTCTATGGTTTGAAGCAAGCAAGTAGGAAGTGGTATGAGAAACTGACCTCTTTGTTGATAGCAGAAGGTTACACACAGTCACCATCAGACTACTCCCTCTTCACTTTTCAGCAGGGTTCTGATTTTACTGCTTTGTTAGTTTATGTAGATGACATCATTCTTGCTGGTTCATCTATCACAAAATTCACTAGAATCAAAAACATACTTGACACTCATTTCAAGATCAAAGATTTGGGAACTCTAAAGTATTTCTTAGGTTTAGAGGTTGCTCATTCCAAAAAGGGAATATCTATTTCACAAAGGAAATACTGTCTTGATCTGTTGGATTCTTCTGGTCTTCTAGCTTCTAAACCTGCTACCACTCCTTTGGACACTTCAATCAAATTGCACCAAGACAATAGCAAACCTTTTGCTGATGTGTCTTGTTACAGGAGACTCATTGGAAGACTCCTTTATCTTAACACTACCAGACCAGACATCACACTAACAACCCAACAACTGAGTCAGTTTTTGCATGCTCCCACTGTTTTACACTACAAAGCTGCTTGTAGAGTCATTAGATATTTAAAACAAAACCCTGGACTTGGATTATTCTTTCCTAGATAATCTGAACTACAAATCCTTGGTTATGTTGATGCTGACTGGGCTGGGTGTATTGACTCTAGAAGATCAACAACAGGCTTCTGTTTCTTCTTGGGTTCATCCTTGATTTCATGGCGTGCAAAGAAACAGACAACTGTTTCAAGGTCATCTTCAGAAGCAGAGTATAGAGCACTTTCCACTGGGACATGTGAATTACAATGGCTTCTTTATCTCTTGAAGGATTTACAAATCACTTGTGTCAGACAACCTGTGTTATATTGTGACAGTCAGAGTGCAATTCATATAGCCTCCAATCCAGTGTTTCATGAGAGGACTAAACATTTGGAAATAGACTGCCATCTTGTCAGAGAAAAGGTGCAAAAAGGAATACTCAGGTTGCTTCCTATACCTACTGAAGAACAACTTGCAGATTTCCTCACCAAACCTTTGCCACCTCCAAAGTTTCACTCTTTTGTTTCCAAGCTTGGCATGATCAATATCTATCATGCTCCAGCTTGTGGGAGGATATTGAAGAATAACATGGAAAGTATAGAAACACAAATGATCAAAGATAAGGAAGATGAACACTCTACACACTAGTAACTTGCAGCGCAAGCTAAGTAAACCCTAGGCTAGTTTTCATAGTTGTAACAAACTATAGAGTTAGTTAGAGCTTAGGGTACAATCACATATGTGATGTACATGCTAGCTTAGTATGGTACTCACATAGTTGAGCTATAAATAACTGTAAGCATTGTATTCCCAATCATTCAATAATATTCATCATTTTTCTCCAATATTTCTTTCCTTCTCTCTGTTTTCTGTTACAGTTTCACTTTCTCAATAGTGTATGAAAGGCCCTAGAGGTTATAAAATACCAAATCATGCATGTTCGCTTTACAGATGATATAACGGTTCTTTTGCAAAGGGAATTTGAAGTCGGTGAGAAAAAGTGTTCAGAATATTTTTTCAGATTATGGCATTGCATTTGTTCAGCACATTAGTCCTGCTAAATGTAAGATTTATGTATGAGTTATTTCTTATTCTAGGATTTCTACTCTCATCAATATCTTAAGGACTTTTTAAATGAAATCAATATCTTAGATTTTGCAACAAGTAATCCCCCCTTTAATTATAATGTTGTTCCAATCGTTAAAGGTAAGGGAAACTCTAAATGTAGCGACAAAGTTTATCACGACATGCATCACGATGGTATTTCCTTAATACACCTGCTCCACTTTTTAATATTACAGCACCCATGATTTGTGTGCAGCGGACGATCCAAAGGCTGGAAATAATTCGTGATAAATTCGGGATGTCTTTTGTCGGGACAAATAGTATAGCTCTAAAGGTAAACCTAGGATTATACTCTTGCAAGTTGCAACCAATTATTGATAGGAAAATGCTACTTCTCAAGAAAAATAGCTTCAAGAATTTTTCAAGACACAGTTGGCAAATTTTAATTGGATGATTTATTTGTCCACTTCCCATTTTTCAGCCACACCTCCTTGAATTGTGGCAAATAGTGCATTGTGATTGGCTATTCTTTATTCTTGAAGAATTCTTGATGTTATTTTTCTAGAGATATAGCATTGCTCTTATTGATATAATTAAGTCAAAATTGATATCTTGGAAAGGTCATTTACAGCTAATAATGGAAAGAACTCAACTTTGTTCATTCTGTGGTAAATGTCATTCTTATTTAAAGCTTCATAATTTATCTTTGGTCTACGATACTTCTTAAACAATTATTTGTTATAATTAAGTCAAAATTGATATCTTGGAAAGGTCATTTACCCATAATAATGGAAAGAACTCAACTTGTTCAATCTGTCGTAAATGTCATGCTTATTTAAAGCTTCATAATATATCTTAGGCCTAAGATACTTCTTAAACAAATTGATCAATGGATAAAAAAAACTTTAATCTGGACAAGTTACATTGAAATTAGAAAATTGGTTAACCTTTCTTCAAACAAAGTTTTTACTCCTTTACATGAAAATGGTTTATGTTTAAGAAGCGTTTCGAAGATCAAAGAAGTTGGTTGCATATGAAGTTTTGTTGAGATGTGATCCAATCAAATCGGAAATGGGATGCGCTCTTAAATCTAGGGTTTTTAGAAACTAAAAACCATTTGAAGCATACATTTCGATAATTTATTTGGCCAGTTATGAAGAGAACTCTTGCGATGATCCACAATAACAACACTTGGAAAATATGAGATGGCACAAACATTTCTTTTTGGACAAATAAATTGAAATCAAGCATAATTTCTAAAGATTTAAATATCCATGGTATTGTCAGGTCCTGCTTGTCATTTAAGGTGACATATTTCTTTCGCAATAAATCTTAGTGTTTTCCATATTGGATTTCTGAGACTCATCCTAATTTAATCAATGACATAAATAACATGATCATTCCCGTTAATCATGCTCCTGATCAATTTGTTTTTGATCATTCAACCTCTAAAGACTTGTATTTCAAGGAAGCTTACTGATAAAGGACATCCTTATCAACAAACCTGTTATAGCAAAACTATTTGGTCTTTTGTGACTCCTCTTAGTACCAAAAATTTGGTTATATGGAAACTTATTCACAATGTGTTACTTACGAATGAAAATCTTTGCAAGGAGGGGTTTTACTATGGTGTCATGTTGCAGTATGTGCAATCAAGCATTTGAAAATGCACATAACTTATTCCTTAAGTGTCCATTTGTTGTTAAATTCTGGAACTATAGTTTCTTTTGTGCTTGGGATGCCTTTGGTCTCACTTCTATCAACATTCTAGTTATTCTCAATAATAGATGGAGCTCCCAGTTGAAAAATTTAATTCTATTTTCTATTACTATAGCATTATCTTGATTTTTTGGTTTTGTAGGAACAAAATAAAATTTGATAATGATAGGCTGAATTGTTATAACATCTTATCTATGATAAAAAAATGTTTCGTTGATTTCTAGTAATCTTTCCAAAGGCACAAAATTTCTAGGGCTACTTGCCATGCTCCTAATACTTCCTAAGAATATTACTCGAATCAATTGGATATATCCTTCTCTTTTAAGATCAAGTGCTACACTGATGGTGCAGCCAGAGGTTCTCCTAGTCTTTCTTCTCGTGCAAGAATCTTCAGGGTTTCTAAAGAAACTTTTGTTGCTAGATTTACTTCTTAAATTGGCGCTTCAAATTCTTTGAATATTGAATTGATTGCACCAATGTTATCTATTGAGGTTGCCCTTTCTAGGGGTTAGTTTAACTTCTGTCTTCAATATGATTCTTTGTTGGTGGTGGTTCAAGCTTTCACCAATCCAATAATTGTGCCTTGGCTTCAAAGTACATGGACTAATTACATTGCCATCGTTAGAGGGTTTCTTTTCAAGGTTTCTCATGTCTATAGGTATTGTAATACTTTTTGTAGTAATTAATGGTTTTATTTGGCGGAACTCTTTGTGTAGTTTTATTAGGAAATTCTATTCTGCAATAGATTTGCTTGTATTAGGAAAGTCTTACTTTTGCAATAGATTTGCATTTCCTAACTATCTTGTTCACAACAATTATTTGCTTTAAAACAAATATTTTTTCCAGAAAATAATTTTATCAAATATATTTTGATGAAATTATAAAATTTCCAAAATAAAAAAAAAAATGAGAGGGGGCCACGAAGCCTCGTGCCCATAAAAAATTTAACCTAATTAACTGGGCTATAAAAATGCTCCGGTGAGGGAGACACGATTAAGAGGCTTAGAAGTTTGATGCTAATCTGATGAATATATGTGTAAATAATCTTAAAACGACATAACTAAAAATAATTTGGTGCGGGGAGAAAAGATATATAAATTAAAAGAGTTATGATATTTGGTGTGAACACTTTCCACAAGAAATTTGACGAAGTAGTGAAACAGTAACCATACAATGGTAATATAAAAATGTATGGTGGATATAAATGTATTTATAAATTAAAAGTCAGAGCAATTCTTGCATTTCGTTGAATACTTCTTCCTAGCAAACAGCATTTTTGTTTATAAAAAAGAAAAATGATGACATAAGAATGAGATATATAAATTAAAAGAGTTATGATATTTGGTGTGAACACTTTCCACAAGAAATTTGACGAAGTAGTGAAACAGTAACCATACAATGGTAATATAAAAATGTATGGTGGATATAAATGTATTTATAAATTAAAAGTCAGAGCAATTCTTGCATTTCGTTGAATACTTCTTCCTAGCAAACAGCATTTTTGTTTATAAAAAAGAAAAATGATGACATAAGAATGATAACGTAAGTCCTTCAACTTGAAGTTCATGTTGTGGAGCTTTCATACTAGAAAATGATATTTAAGAAAATGAATTTAAAAGATAGTATAAACTTACAGTCTGTACCTCCATCTTCTTTATAAATAGAGTATTACTAAATTCTTTAATAACCAAACTTTTTCAGTCAGGTATATAGTGAATATTATTTATCCATGAATCTTACTCTATTTTGAACTAATTACAGAACTGATCAGTTTTAATATTTGAATTGTTTGGTGTTTTTTTTCAGATTTGGAAGTATGATGAAATCAACAGGTGTTGCCTCCGATGGAATAGTTCATCAAGCACTTACCAAAGACAACTACGAAAGATGGAAAATTGTTATGCAAAATTATCTGCAGGGGCAAGGTCTATGGGACGTTGTCATCAAGAATGTTGATGCTAATCATACTGACCAGGCAGCTTCCAAAAAGATGAACAATGGAAAAGCTTTGCATGTTTTTCAACTATCCAGCTGGAATCACTTCACTAATCAAAACAAGACCGAGTCAAAAACCATCCCAGATCTTGAGCAAGGTGCCAATCTATATATATATATATATATATATATATATATATATATATATATATATATATATATATATATATATATTCATAGTTTCTTTTATATATATAATCTATTGAAATTCAAATGTATAAGTAAAAAAGAAGAGTCAATGGCTTTGCAGGTTTGTGGTTTAGGAGTTTAAACGTTTGAAATTTAATTAATAATTATAATAATATATATCCAAAAAAAATTGTAGTGTACTCAAAATTACAAAGATACTTTACTATTGTCCTCTATGTTCTGAAATAATTGCTAAACACATCTCTCTCAATAGTTGCGTGCAACAAACAAATTGAGTCATATAGCTTAGTGGTAAAGAATTGCTAAACAGATCTCTCTCAATATTATATTTCTTCCGGTCTTTATTATAAGAAACAAATTACTTTTTTGATTCATGAATAATTAATGTATCATTATAAATATAGACTAAATACATCAATTATATAATGAAACTAAAAAGTCAATTGTTTCTTATAATAAGGACCGGAGTAATAATAATAAGTCAATTGTACTCAACTGCAGAGTCTTTGGTTCCATCCCGGTTCCGAAGTTTAGTTGAAACAAAGTTTAAGTAATACTCCCTCCGGTCCTATTTATAAGAAAAAGTTGATTTTTTAGATTCATTGAGTAATTGATGTATCTTGTTTAGGATATAAACCAAATACATCATTTATACAATGAACCAAAAAAGTCAAATGTTTCTTATAAATAGGACCGGATGGAGTATTTAGAAAAACTGAAATTAAATATTAAATAATAATAATAATAATGATAATGATAATGATGATGGTGATGATGATAATAATAATTATAATAATAATACTCCCTCCGGTCTTATTTATAAGAAAATTTTCAAAAAAAAATCTTGGTCCTATTTATAAGAAAAAGTCACAACTTTTAAGGTACATTTATTATTTAAAAGACTTTTCTAACCCTCATTTAATGTTGGTTTTTTCAATATTAGTGGGTATATTTAATACTTCACAATTTTTTATGAGGGTATATTTGTAAAAATATTCAAAAATTCCAACAGCTAATGATTGTCTTGATTTTGATGATTTTTGGTTTCTCTTCTTATAAAAAGGACCGGAGTGAGTAATAATAAAGGAATAATAAAAATAAAAGAAAAGAAAGTCAAGCAACCCCTAGAAAAAGTCGAACAAAAAAAGCTGATCAACGGCGGTAATACTTCCTTTGTCTCTTACTAGAAGCACCTTTGACTGTCTATTAATCTGCTAATAAGTCGTTTAATGGCAGTTCCACCTATCACGTTATTGTGAAAGACTAGATTGACCCGTTCTGCCATAAGTACTTCCATATTCCACTTGATTATGTAGTTAATGCGTGTCTAGTTTATGTGTGAATTTTATGAAATTGTTGTTTGTTGGTATGTGTATTTAATTTGATTTTTCATATTTCTATGCAAGTTAGTAGTATTAACTATGAGTATGTTTAGATAAAAATAATAAATGCATTTAGTAATTGGTATATGGGTTTATATTCAAGGACTAGATTTTTTTTCAAAGGGAACTTATAATTAGGGAGTAATAAATAATTGGTAGCTAATTAATTAGTAATTTGTGCCATAAAGGACTAGAAACTAGGAAATGGGGGTAACTTTTATAATTAATACTCCGTCTTAAATTATAAGCCGTTTTGAAAAAAATTGTTTTACAATATCAATAAAACATTAATGTTATTTTTTCTATAATAACTTCAACTATTTTTGACTCTTTCTTTCAGTTCTTTTATTTAACTTTCTCATATTTTTTTATATACGACAATTTTGTAAAATAATTCATAATATATCTTTCCCATGTAAAATTAATTACATTTTTTAATACGTGTGAAATGTCCAAAACATCATATAATTTAAGACAGAGAGTATGTAATTAGTACTTTTTTGTTTGTTAATGTTGTATTTTAAATGGTTAAGAGAAATGCTATAGATGCGCATTTTATAGACATTCTCTTACTCTTATTTATTGAGTCAAGTCACCCATCTTTTACGGGAGGGGATTTCCTTCCGTGTGTGTTTTCTCCTGTTTTCTACAGTGTGGGAATCCACACCATTAAATTTAATTATTATCTCTCATAATATCAAGTTTTTGACATTTAGATTTTCAAGTATTTATATTTG
The DNA here is from genome assembly GCF_051527215.1 of Medicago sativa. Lineage (NCBI taxonomy): Eukaryota > Viridiplantae > Streptophyta > Magnoliopsida > Fabales > Fabaceae > Medicago > Medicago sativa. The sequence goes on along the minus strand of NC_140753.1, from coordinate 17,522,621 downwards.
TTTAAAGGCTGAGATTTAAATGAACCCTCCTGTCACTGGAGAGGATCCATTCCCATCTTTTACTCATTATCTTGTTAAGCATTTCTTTTAAAGAGCTATAGGTTATTAATTCACCTTTAGGTAAATAAATGGAGTGTTTTCATGTTCGAACTCTGGCTTACCCACCGTCTCTACCAATTGAGCTAAACTCACATGAACTTTATCAAAAAAGTTTATGTAATTTTTTATATTATTTTATAATTTGTCACCACTAACCTCATTTAACACTGATTTCCAAAACCTTCCAATGTTTCATTCTAATCATGATTTCCTTGAGACGGTCTGTTAAGAGTCCCACATTGGATAGGAGATGGTCTGCCAATATGTTTATAAGTAGAGACAATCCTCGCCTCATAAGCCAGTTTTATGGGGTTGTGTTAGGCCCAACCACAATTTCTCAGATGGTATCAGAGTCTCCTCCATGATCCGTTGGGCCATCTGCTATCAAGTTTCCGTTATCAGGTCACCCTCCATTTATGTCCACGCTCCAAATGTCCAGTCCTAGGCGTGAGAGGGTGTGTTAAGAGTCTCACATCAGATAGGATATGACCTGACAATGTGTTTATAAGTGGGGGTAATCCTCACCACACCAACCGGTTTTGTGGGGGTTTTGTTAGGCCCAACCACGATTTCTAAGACAGTCTTCGGTTTTGTTAGGCCCAACCACGATTTTTAAGACGGTCTTCTCATGGTTTTAAGTGCTCTTGTCAAGTATCAGTGCATTCTCCATTATCATAAATGCAAAATGGAGTATATTGAATTGGGAGTGATGAAATAATATTAATTAGAGTTATAATTGAAAAAATGTAATTAATATTGCATTGAAAAATGAAATTGATCAATTATTTTGGGACAATATTTTTTCACAAAAAGGTCACTTTTTATGAGATGGAAGGAGTATATTTAAAAGAATAACCAATTATATTTATGATTTGTTGTATCATTACCCAAATTGGCTTTTTGTTTATTTCTAACTCCAGATAAAAGAGCAGACCAACTCCAAATGCAGAACAACACTTGCACGGGCACAACCTCAATTGAAATTTGTTTAAGCATATACACTAATATGAAGAAAAAAATTAATTAATGGAACTATATTATTTTAATTTAATTTAATTCATTTCATTTGTATGAATGGATTCTGTCCAACTACGTATTTCTCCTAAATATATATATATGTTTATTTTCCCTTCTAAATACTTGTGGTTAAGTGTAAATTGATATGCTGGGGGCAGGTATGTGGGGTGATGTGGTCCGGTGTGTTTCAGAAGTTGAAACTCCATCATCATGGGCAACAAAGGAGAAAAAAGCTTTGCATATCATTCAACTCTCATGTGGACGAGAGATTGTTGATGAGATTAGTCATTTCAAAACAGCCAAAGATGCCTGGAATTATTTGATGACATCGTATGGTGACGAGTTAAAAGCCAGCGCAGATGCCGAACAAGGTACATATTTAATCATTATTTTAAATTTGAATCAAATGTATTTTTAGCAAAAGAAATTTTATATAATAAATTACTCAGATGTTATTTGTATACATCGAAAATAAAAAATATGTAAAGTTAGGGGGTTAAAAGTGCATTTAAACCTAAAATGTAAAAAAGAATATGACAGGAATATTTAACTCTTGAATGTAAATGACAGCTGTATTGGACGATAGCCTTGGCCAACAACATAAGGAACTATTCAGGAGGGTCGAGAGAGGTGATTACATTGGAAACATCGATACAGATTCAGACATATATATACAATCCGCTTCTGGTAGGACTCTTCTTCACGTAGCAGTAATCGCTGGAAATTTGAAAAATGTGGAAAAGTTGGTGAAAGAAGGGAAAGACAAGTTAGTAAATATGCAAGACAATCAAGGTGACACAGCTCTTGCTCTTGTTGCTCGTTATACTGGAAACACCAATATAGCAAAGTGCATGGTAGAGAGAAAAATCGGACCTCGTGATGAGGAATCAGAATGCATGGTAATGACAACAAAGAGGTTTCGTGAACTAGTAGCAGAGAACATGGTTAAGACAACGACGAGGTTTCTTAGGTTTCTTGAACTAGAAGCAGAGAACATGGTTAAGACAACAACGAGGTTTCTTAGGTTTCTTGAACATTTAGCAAAGAGTACCATTCCCACAACCCGTGAACAACTAGCAAAGAGCTCGGTAAAGACAAAAAAGGGATTCCGTGAAGATTTAGGAAACAGCCGTACTGTAAAGAGAATAAAGAGGATTCGTGAACGGGTACCAGCACCAAATATAAGAAAGAGCACGGTAGAGACAGAAAAGAAGAATCATGAACCGGTAGAACAAGAAAAATGTAGCATTGTAGAAACAGAAAATCTAGCAAACAACACCATAATAGAGACCAAGAAGGTGGAGATACGTGAAAAACTACTTCAAATGCAGAACAAAGAAAATGTAGTACCTGTTCTTCTGGCTGCTGCTAATGGATACAAAGAATTGACTACGTATCTCTACTCCAAAACTCCCTCCAATGTGTTTGACGGAACCAATTCACAAAATCGAGTTTTGCTTCTTTCACTATGTATCACTGCCGAAATATTTGGTAAGAAAATTTAAAGTTGCTATGCATATTTTTGTGTAAAGTGAAAAATATTGATTTTTAAAAAAAAAAGTCAAATATTTTTAACATTTTGGGAAACTTTAAATTTTTTTATAGTAGTTTGTATGAAAAAAGTACCTGTATCGTAAATACAATTAAAAATAATAATTACTTTTTAAAATGTATTCTCGCCATTATACCATTTTCATTAGTTGAGTCTAGAGGTCAAGGTAATTCATATTTAGTGTTGGGCAAGGCTCAAATAAGATTACTTCTGCTAGATGAGATCTATAGGAAACCAAAAAAAATAAATACCATTCTCATGTATTGTATGAACTCCTCAGAAGGTAGATTTTCTCATTATGGGTCGTGACACTTTCTAATATAATACAAATGTTTCAAGATACTTGCTAACATTTTTTTTCTTTCTTTTCTATGTGGTTTTATTTTATTTATCAGATGTGGCTTTGAGATTACTCAGACGTTTCAATGATCTACCCAAGGAATCACTATCAATATACGAGTTCTCCGTCCCTAAGTTGCTAAGGGAATCATTATCATTACCTATCAAAATCTTAGAACCGGATCCGCTCCATCAACCCTTACCTGATAAATTCTCAGCCCTAGTTGCATTGGCTAAAATGCCTTCAGCTTTCCCAAGTGGCACCCGATTCAGTCGTAGAGAACAATTCATTTATGATAGTAAGTTTTCGCCCTTTTCTCAATATCATTATAAAAAAAAAAGGAGAGCACGAGTTTCGTGTGAAGAATAATAAGGATCCGTATTCTGCAGTCTTGCGCGTAGAAAAGGATTTTGGAGACAACTATGGGATGCCAGAAATTGCAAAATTCGTCCAACAGGTAACACGTGACACACCTGCTGTTGATGATGAAAGACCACTCAAGACTTCTTCCATAGACGTAGACCGGTCGTGTGGCATCGGCACAAAGGTTTTGGATTTTCTTTACCTTGTAATGCTTTACGGTATGTTATGTTCTTTCTCTCTTACTGTCATATATTGGACAAAATTTATACGATGTTCTTTATTTATATTTAAAACCCGGGTTTTTTTACGCCTTTTTATAATCAAAACTAAAAAACTATTTTTTTAGAGAAACAACAAAAACAGCACCTATCACACTGCATATAAGTTTTCTCATATAAATAATTAATTATTTTAGTTCATTAGTCGACAAAGAAAAGTACTTCTACTTGTTACTTTCATACGTGAATACATATATCATAAATGGCTCAAACATTTTCTTTAGGTTGGCTCTTCTCCGCACTACTGGTTTGGATATTTCTCTTTTGGCCTCTGAAGCATTTGGGTACGTCGTGTTTGTTAGGTTTATTAGATACTTGCTAAAAATAAAAATATGGATGCAGACCAAAATTGCAACGGGTTAAAATAAGGATCAAAAACCCAAATTTATAAATTTAAAGACATAAACCGTGTTTTAGATTCAATATTGGATCAAAGATGCATTTAAGTCCGAAAATTTATATTAAAAAAACATTTTAAAAAATTTGATCCTACAAGTTTTGATACACTATTTCTATACTTGATTTCTTAATATATGTACTTGGAGTATTTGCATGTATAATACACCAGCAACATTTTCTGATTTGTGGATTTGTTCAGGTCTACTACTTCGTATAGTATTCCGTGAAGCTGCATACTTGTTCGTTCAAAGTTTCAAATGCCTTAATATCTTTGGTACGTAAAATCAAATGCAGAAGTTCCTTTTAGAATATTTAAATATCTTTTATATTGAGTATGTCTCTTTTATATTTGTCTTGCTTATTGCTCTGTTTCAGATGAATTATATTAACCTGTGTGTGTACATAATATGATATAACAATATTTTACATTTAGTTCACAAAATATATAAAAAATATATATTTTACATACAACAGAATTTTTTACTACCTCTTTCAAAAAAAAAAAAAAAAAAATCCAATTCTTTGTTGTTTTGACTACCAAAGTCGTTATTAGACTATCATGTTACCAAATATAAAAGATACATACTAAATATAAAAGAAATTTACATTTTTAATAGTTCCACTCATCCCCTTCATTATTCCCTTAACCTACATGGGGACATGAAATTTAGAATATGTTTGTTTAAGCTTTAAATTACATTCTAAACATTGTTTATGATATTAAATATCAAGTTAATAAAAAAATAACGTATATCTATAATCAAGGTTATTTCAGATAGAACTCGAGTATTCCTAATTGTTTTCACTTTACCCGAACTTGATTAATCATTTAAGTTCAACATTGTAAGATAAAAAAAAAAGAAAAAGAAATTCTCTATCTAAAAAAATAATTTCTCTATCTTCTCTTTAGATCCCAACCACACCACCGTCCCTTTTGATCCAAATCTCGTTGTACAAGATGTAGATGGTGGTGGTTGGTGGTGCGAGGGTGGATAAACCATCCGCACCGCCTCTCATCCCTGTCCTTTCGGCGGTGGTTCATCGGAATATCAGGTTCTAGGCGCATCCTATCTTAGTCCGACGACGGTTTCGGTCCTCGTCATCGTAACTGGGTCCTTGTAGATCTATTCGCGGTTGTTGTTGTTTACTGTATCTTGATTTTTGGGTTTCCTTTTGATCGATTCCTTCTCATCGTCGATGTTTGCCGCCGTGGAACGATGTTTTTCAGAGTAGATCTGGGTCAAGTATGTGAACAACGTGAATAATTTTGGAGGGTTTGAGCAATCAGATCTGATTCAATTTATTCAAGGTTATGGATGGAAATTACAAAGCATGGTATGATGGGTTTGCTCCGTGGGTGGGAAGAGGGATTCGGTTGCAGTATAGGAAGTTATTGGAACATTGTTGCAACATAGGGTCAGGCATGCTATAGTGTCACGGTCAATTTTTAAAGTAACATGAGGTGGTTCTTTTGGTTCGGAGTCTTGTATGATGCATAAGATGTTTTGTGGTGGCTAAAAAAAGTGGTGGTGATGTTTTTGGGTGTTTATTTGTGCTCGACGGATGGAAGGAGTGGTGTGGTGGTGAGTTGGTGGTGGTGGTAACGCATAGTGGTGGTGGTGCGCGGTGATGTGGTGGTGGTGATGTGTGATGGTGGTGGTGCTTTTTCCTTGTCACCGACGGCCGCGTTTATATTATCTGGGTTGTGTTTCCACTTCAAACCGGCGTCGCTGCCAGTGTTTTGTTGTTGGTTTTTGTCTTCCTCTAGATCTGTGTTTGTGTGGCCATCTGTTTCTTGATGAGGCGGTTTGGCGGGATAGTTTTGGTGGTGGTGATGGTGTTGTTGAGGGGTGGTGGTGGATCGTTTTGAGGTGGTTGTGGTAGCGGCGATGATGTGTGGCCGTGAGGGTGTAACGGTTTGTGTCGGTGTACGTGGGGACTGGTTAGGAGGTTTCCAAACGTTTTGCGGACGAGAACTATTTTTCAGGGGGTGGTTAGGAGGTGGTTGTTTTTGTCGTGGTTGTTGTGGGTGATTCCTTGTGGCGGCCTTCTTTGTTACGGGTCCATATTTGTTGCCGCTTTCTCTTGTTTGTGTTTAGGGTGCTTTGAAGATGGGTGTCCTTCGAGCTGAGCAGCTTTATTTTTTTGAGTTAATTGACGTTTTGCACAACCGCAAATCATGCCGATTGTCTTACTTTTTGTGTGCTAGATGCTGGTGGGCCAGTTATTTTGCTTCGAGGTCGGGAGCTGGTGTCTTTCTGCAATCTTGTTTAGACTGGCTTCGGTGTTTCTCTGGTGGATTGGGGGTGAGGAGGCCGGCCTTCTGATTTGGTCTTGAAGTCGGGTGGGCCGATCGCTTTTGATTCAAGATTGGGAGTCAGTTCTTTGGTTCAAGTTTGGTTTTGGGCTTTTTAAGGTGTTCTTTCGGTGGACCGGAGGTTGTGCGGTGGTGGAGGCTAATTGATCTTTAGAAAAGGTGGATATGGCTCAGTTTGAGTGATGAAGATTGGGCCTTCTTTTACAAGGGTGTTCTTTTAGGTGAGTAGTGACGATGGGTGTTATGGATGCCGTTTTCCGGTGGTCGATGGTATAGGAGTCAATTTTAGGTGGGGATATTTATTTTGGTGGGTGTTGTCCTTATGGGTTGTTGATCGCAGGGGTGTCTTTTTTGGTGTTTTGTTTCAGGTGTTCCGCCTATATACGCGCCTTTTAATTGTATTTTACCAGTCTCTGTTCGTCTTGTGCAGCGATCGGATTTTTAATAAATTTTTGCTGATTCAAAAAAAAATCATTTAAGTTCAACCAAATGTAAAATATTGTTGTATCATATTAATAATTATGCTTAGGGTTTTGCTAACGAATGACGCTGAGACCAAAATTAATAATTATGCTTAGGGTTTTGCTAACGAATGACGCTGAGACCAAAATAAAAACTTGATATTTGTAGAATCATTAACATGCATGACCCTATTAGTATTAATTTTGTACAACTTATATGGTTATTTCCAATTGGTTTTAAGCAACAATTGTCAAACACTTACTCTAAGTCACTTGAATTTGTGTCAGGAATCAGAAAAATATATGACAAGAAATATACTCATTATGAAGTGATAGGAGTATTAGGTTACTTCTCCCAGGCTATTGTAGAATTTAACAGTTCACAGCTAAAAGAGGCATCGGCATATGTAGGCATGTTGCATGGAGCCCAACATGGAATAATCGAGTACATAAATGCAATGACGCATGCTAATCCTGATTTGCTTTTAGCAGTGGATAGCTGCTATAGAGGCATATTTTCTTATGCAATTATGTATCGTAAACAAAACGTGTTTCAACTCATGCATGGTCTTGAGGGACGGAAGGAGATATTTAGAAGATATCGAATAGACACGTTTGGGAATAATATATTGCACCTGGCAGCACATTTAGGCCCTTCATCTGATCGTACTAGCAGATCAGGTGCTGCTCTGCAAATGCAAAGAGAAATTCAATGGTTTAAGGTTAGCTCTCTTATCTCAATATATATAATTTAAGATATTTTTATCACATTCAATGCTAGAATTCATTGCATTAGGAATAATCTAAACAATATTTAATTTTAGAAAAGGAAACATTTGCACTATAAAGAGACAATATACAAGCAAGCGCAATAAAAATCGGTTGATGCTCACATTAGAATTCGACTTTCCACTAATTTAAGATAATAATCTTTGAGCATATTCTAATACATGTTGTTGACCACATATATTCAGCACTCCAAATGTTCTAGGTAGAAGATTTAATGTTGTTGAAGCTCCAATTGTATTAAGAGTCATGTATCGGGCTCTCTGACTTTATTGAAGATCTGAAGTGTAGTTTTTGTCAACATTATAACGACACGTGATTTAGTCAATCAAAATATGCACTTTTTTAACAGTACATATATGTCATCTATGGCTTCTTTATTGTAAGTTAATTGCTTAAAAAATCGCAGGCAGTGGAGAAAATTGTTCATCCTAAGTTTAAGGAAGCCAAAAATAGCGATGGTAAGAAACCTTATGAAATATTCACCGAAAATCATGATGAGTTAGTGAAAGCTGGAGAGAAATGGGCAAAAGAGACAGCAACATCTTTCACAATTGTAGGTACTCTCATCACTACCATCATGTTTGCTGCAGCATTTACAGTCCCGGGAGGAAACAATCAAGACACGGGTTTGCCTATCTTCTTGCATGATAACGCATTCACTATATTTCTCATAGCAGATGCAGCATCTCTCTTCACATCTGCCACTTCAGTGTTGATTTTCATCGGGATCCTCACATCGCGTTATGCTGAGAAAGACTTCCTCAAGAGTTTGCCTTGGAAGTTATTTTTCGCTCTTTGGTTCCTTTTCCTCTCTGTTTGCTCCATGATAGTTGTTTTTTGTGCTGCCATTATAATGATCTTAAAGGGATATCGAACTTATAAATGGTTCATTGTAGGACCAACCATGTCACTTGGGAGTATTCCGATTATCGTTCTTGTAGTATCACAAGTGAGATTCATGTATGAAATACTCCTCTCTACATGGAAAAATCCCATTCGTTCTATAAAAAAATAAGCATAGGAATATGTATGCTTTAAAAAATTCATACTTACTCATGAGAACGATAGAGATTCTAGCAATTGCAGAAAATTGTACAGTTTTTCCTTCTATTGTTTCATGAATTTGTAATTTTTCATTAAAGAAAGAATAATCTTGTACTTCTCATTGTCAAAAATATTACATACTATGTTGGTTTGACACCCAAATGACAAACTGACATAGGGAGTGTGGTAGCCCTTTCAGCAAGTAATAAGAAAAGTCACTTTCGATATTAGTCCTTTTCGGATAAAAGTTTCCTCACTTTTTACAACTTAAAATAGCAGTCCACCACATTGTACCAAATCTAGTGATTTAAGATTTTCTCTTAAACAAATTGGATTTTGATCATGACCTACAAAGATTCTCAATCTCAAAACTTCTGGCTCTCTCATTCTTGATTCAAGGTGTACATTACAAAACGTCATTGAAAACCAAGAGAAAAAATATATTGGAATAAATTGGAAATATATTTTAAATTCAGCTAATCTAGGAAAAATGTGTGTTAATTGATTGATTGCTGGGATGAAACACAAATCAGTATCAATTATTGAGAAAGAATACTTAAATTGATTATGAACAACAGTGCTAATCGATTAACTATTGAGCCCATTAACAAAGTGTAAGGATGCAGAATGTAAAAAGAGTTAAAATGAACAAGAAAGGATTTTACTCCGTGAGTGGAGCAGACTCTAGTGTTTTCTGAATTTTTAGCAATGCCTTTATTTCAGTGTCCCTTCATTACATATAACATAATACTATGACAGCTGTGGAATGTACTGCCTCCAACGGCCTTTTCCTACAACTGTCCAAACAAGGACTACAAAGCATAAAGCATATTCTAAATGGCTCTTATTGACTAGGCAAGCTGCTACCCTAATACTCTTATGGTTTGACATAGTCATTCATCCACTTGGGCCTAACCCGGTTCCTCTTAGATCTTAGGCGAGGCCCATTGTTCCAAGTGGGCTCATACTGGTCAGCTTCCTCTTCTTCCTCATGGTTCATTACATCCCTCCCCCCATCGCGAAGGACCTTGTCCTCAAGGTTCACTTGGGGGTAAGATAGCTGCAGCTCCTCCAACAATTCCCAAGTTGCATCTTCTGGGAAAGTGCCGCTCCATTGAACTAAGACTTTGGTCTGCGATGTGTCTTCCCCCTGTTGCCAGTTGAGAATAGCAATGGGTTGAATAATGGGTTGATTGTCCTTGTCATCCAGAGGCAGTTCTAAGGGAGGAGTAAGGTCTCCTGAACAGTGTTTGAGTTTTGAAACATGGAACACTGGATGAATCTTGCTGGTAGGTGGCAGTTGCAATTCAAACGCAACTTTGTTGATTGCCTTGATTATCTTGAAAGGGCCATAATAACGCTGAGACAACTTATGGACACGATGCCCTGCTACGGAACTCTGTCTGTAAGGTCGTAATTTCACGAACACAGAATCACCCTTCTTAAATGTGTGTGGAATACGACGCTTGTCAGCATACAACTTCATGGTTTGCTGAGCTTTGAGGAGCTTCTTCTTCAATTTGTCTAAGATGACGTTACGATTGGTGAGCTCCGAATCAACAGCCTCTATGTGACTCGTTCCAGCAACATACATTGGTAATGAAGGAGGGGGTTTGCCATATACCGCCTGGAAGGGGGTGATACCAGTGGCTGTGTGGACAGACGAATTGTAATGCCATTCTGCCCAGTGAATGTAATGACCCCAGTCCTTTGGTTTGGAATGAACAAAGCAGCGAAGGTACTGTTGTAAAGCCTTGTTGACAATCTCAGTTTGGCCATCACTTTGAGGATGATAAGCGGTGGACATTCTGAGTTTGGTACCATTTAAGCGAAACAATTCACGCCAGAATTTGCTAAGGAAGATAGGATCTCTATCCGAAACAATACTCTTAGGCATGCCATGTAATTTACACACCATCTTAGCAAACAAATCAGCAACTTTAACAGCAGTAAAGTGCGTTGGAAGTGTACCAAAATGAGCAGATTTGGAGAAACGGTCTACCACCACCAAAATGACCGTGTTGTTTTGGAACGAAGGCAGCCCTGTTATGAAATCCAAGGAGACATCTTCCCACACACCTTGTGGAATTGGTAACGGCTGAAGAAGACCATAAGGAGCATGTGTAGAATGCTTCGTGATTTGGCAGGTTTGGCAATTGTTGATAAAGGTTGTAACGTCTGCTTTCATGCCATGCCAGTATACGTTTTCTTTGAGCCGACCCAATGTCTTGTGTATGCCACTATGACCCCCGATTTGAGAAGCATGAAATTCCTCCAATAATGTTTGTTTGAAAGGAGAAGAGGAAGGAATATATAGTTTACCCTTAAAGAAAACCAAATCATTTATGATTTCAAAGTGACGGTGAGCTGATGGGTCTTGAGAAATTCCTTGAATTAAAGCTTGCAATTCTGCATCTTGTTTGAATGAGTCACAGAGCTGAGTTAAGAAGTCCCAGTGAGGTATTGTAACTATCAAACACTGAGCTGGAGGAGTGTGTATACGAGAAAGTGCGTCTGCCACGCGGTTCTGAGCTCCTGGTTTGTAGGCTATTTCGTAGGAGTAGCCTAATAACTTGGCAAGATAGAATTGCTGCTCTGGAGTTTGAATGATTTGTGTCATTAATTCCCTCAAACTCCTTTGATCGTTGTAGATCAAAAACTTGCGGCCGAGAAGGTAAGTACGCCATTTCTTGACAGCTGATGTTATGGCACATAATTCTCTAACATAAGTAGAAGCTGTCAACAATTTGGGACAGAATTTTCTGCTGTAGTAACAGATGGGATGCCCCCCTTGACACAAAACAGCGCCCATTCCTTGACCTGATGCATCTGTCTCTACCACGAATTGTTCTTCAAAATTGGGCAAACCCAAAACTGGAGCTTCCGTCATGGCTTTCTTCAATTTTTCAAAAGCAATTTGAGCTTGAGGTGTCCAATTGAAAGCATCCTTACGCAATAATTCTGTCAGAGGCGCTGCAATGGTTGCATAGTGTTCCACAAATTTTCTATAGAACCCAGTGAGGCCAAGGAAACCTCGAAGTTGCTTGACATTGGTAGGTGTCGGCCAATCCACCATGGCCTGTATCTTCTCGGGGTCTGGACCCACTCCCTGATCTGACACAATATGACCCAGATACGAGATGGAAGTTTGAGCAAAACTACACTTCGACATCTTAAGGAAAAACTGTTGTTGGAGCAAGCTTTCAAAAACCAATTCCAAATGATGAAGATGGTCTGGTAAGGTACGGCTGTAGACTAAGATGTCATCAAAAAATACTATGACAAATTGTCGAAGATACGGTTGAAACAGCCTGTTCATCGATGTTTGAAATGTGGATGGTGCAGTGCTTAGTCCAAAAGGCATGACTAAGAACTCGTAGTGGCCTTGATGGGTGCGAAATGTTGTTTTGTGTATATCTGACTCATTCATTCGAATTTGGTGATATCCAGAACGGAGATCCAGTTTGGAGAACCAGCGTGTGCCATAGAGCTCATCTAACAATTCATCAATTGCCGGTATTGGAAATCTGTCTTTTACAGTGATGGCATTCAAGGCCCTGTAATCAACGCAAAATCTCCACGAGCCATCCTTCTTGCGTACCAATAGAACTGGAGAAGAAAAATCGCTTGTACTAGAGCGAATGATCCCCTGATTCAACATTGTTTGAATTTGGTTTTCAATTTCTTGTTTTTGAAATTGAGGGTATCGGTATGGTCGGACGTTCACCGGATTGCTTCCTGGTGTGACATGGATACGGTGGTCTGTTGGTCGTTTTGGTGGAAGGGTTGACGGTTCGGCGAAGAGGTGGGTATATTTGTTCAGTAGTGCTTGAATTTCGGGGGGTTGTGTTGTCTGGTTTGTGGGAGATTCTGGTGGTGAGGGGTAAAGTTGTAAAGCAAGGATGGTATCTAAAGAGTCTGTGGCTACCAATCTTTTGAATTGGTGTAAAGAAGCTTCAGCAGGTATGGGTTTGGGTTGTCCAGTTAGTTGGATAATCTGATTGTTATGGAAGAAGGACATGGTGAGATTATCATAGTTTGTTAAGACGGGGCCTAAGGTTCTCAGCCACTGGACGCCTAAAACAATTTCAGCACCACTCAAGGGTAAGACAAACAAATCCACAGGGAAAACATGAGTGTCCAAGTGCAGTGGAATTTGTTTACAAATTGAAGCGCAACGCAGTTCTTCACCATTTCCCACAAGGACTTGAAACTCTTGGGATGGGCTCAAAGGCAGACCCAACTGTCTAGCTACACGGTCCTGTATGAAATTATGAGTGCTTCCACTGTCCACCAAGACCATAAGTGGGTGGTTGTTAATATGGCCTTGAACTCGTAGTGTTTGAGGAATTGTATGGCCCAGTAAGGCATGTAAGCTGATTTGTGGATTGGGTTGCAGAGGCGGGTCGGGTTCGGGTTGTGGATCTATTGTGGTTTCGGGTGGAAGCATGAGTTGGGTTAGGGCTTCGGTTTGTGGGTCGGATGTGTCGGGTTCCACAATGAGCAGGTAAAATGAGCGTTTACAACGATGACCCGGTTGGAATCGGTCATCACAGTTGTAACACAACCCTTTTTCCCGACGAGCTTGGAGTTCGGATGGGGAAAGTCGTTTGATTTGTGGTGTCTTTGTGGCTGGTGTGGGAGTGGTGGTTGGTGGAGTAGTTGATGTAGTAGTGAGGGAAATAGGGTTTGTGGATCTGGAAGAAGATCCAGAAGGAGTTTCGGTACGACGGCTGTAGGGATGATAAGGTTTGTCATTGAGTTTGGATTCTTGCAACTTGGCAAGGCCAATAGCATGTGATAGGGATGCTGGTTGAAAAGCTTGAACTTCCCGGCGAATTTCCGGTTTGAGTCCAGATATAAAACAGCTTAGGTAAAATTGGGGGGGTAAGCCAGTGATACGGTTAGCCAAGGACTCAAAAGTGGTTTGATAGTCTTTAACAGTGGAAGTTTGACACAGCTTAAAAAGCTCACCTTTTGGGTCTTCATACTGGGAGGGGGCAAAGCGCAGCTCCAAAGCATGCAGGAAAGCAGTCCAAGAGTGAAGGAGACCATTTGAATGCATCCACTGAAACCAGGTGAGAGCTTCACCTTCCATGTAGAAAGAAGCAATACTGAGACATTGTTCTTCTGCAGTGTGGTGGAATTCAAAAAATTGCTTGATTTTGAATATCCAGCTGAGTGCATCCGTGCCATTGAACTTGGGTATGTCGAGTTTTATGGCAGTGGTGGAAAAATTGTGTTGTTGATTTGTTTCTCCTGGAATGTTGTTGAATCCAGGAGGACCGAGTCTTGTTCGCATTTGATTCATCTCGGTGGTTAGGTTTGTCATATCTGCTTGGAAATTTTGTTGGTTAAGGAGAAGTTGATTAAGTGTTTCAAGGAGCTCTGGTGGGTTTATTGAGGCCATAGCAATGAAAGCACCAAGATGTAAGGATGCAGAATGTAAAAAGAGTTAAAATGAACAAGAAAGGATTTTACTCCGTGAGTGGAGCAGACTCTAGTGTTTTCTGAATTTTTAGCAATGCCTTTATTTCAGTGTCCCTTCATTACATATAACATAATACTATGACAGCTGTGGAATGTACTGCCTCCAACGGCCTTTTCCTACAACTGTCCAAACAAGGACTACAAAGCATAAAGCATATTCTAAATGGCTCTTATTGACTAGGCAAGCTGCTACCCTAATACTCTTATGGTTTGACATAGTCATTCATCCACTTGGGCCTAACCCGGTTCCTCTTAGATCTTAGGCGAGGCCCATTGTTCCAAGTGGGCTCATACTGGTCAGCTTCCTCTTCTTCCTCATGGTTCATTACACAAAGTTACAGACAGAGATAGCATATGAATATGGGGATATAAACCTTAGGTTCAGCAAATATTGACAATATGCAACCCAAAAATACAGTATGTGCCAAAACAGTATGCATCCATAATTTTTGTTTTTTTTTAAATAGAGTATGCATGCATAATTTATAACTCAATTAACTTAATGATAGAATTTAACTCACAACTAATGACCTAGTTTCATTCAATTTAATCATGGTCATATCAAACAAACAAGTTATTGACATTTAAGAGGGAAAAGAAGACTCGTTTGAAAAAACTCAAAGCCCAATGGCATCTCCCTCCTTGAGCTTCTCTTCTTAAGCTCCGTTAATCCTTTGTCGATCTCTCACTAGGCCATGAATGTATTGATGAGTGGGTAAGTAGAACTCTTTCAATGTATTGTGAGATTGTTGTTCCTTGGACTTTTTCAATGTGTTTGTTTCAAAAGAGGGAAAGATGATGGAAAAAGGGAGTTATCCTTGATTGAGTTTCTCTTTGGGGTTTTCCAGATTCTTATTTTGTTCCAAGATGGTATTAGAACTCTTCTTAGCTCTATTTTACATCGCTACTGAAAAAATGGTTTACGGTGTTGGTAATGTCGGTGGAAACGTCAACAACTTTTCTCCTTCAATTGTGGAACCCTCTCAAATGCTTTGAAATGCGTATTACGTGCAATTTTCCAATGGAGCTTCTCCCGTTGCAGTGACTCCGATTCTTGCTCACTCAAATCTCGAAACCGTTGCAACATGTTTGTACATTCACCTGTAATGAACTCCATTGGTGAATCTTTTGCACAAAGCATACAAGAATTTTGACGTTTAGTGACAGCATAGAAACTGTAGGTAAATGTCATTTTATCATAGGTATAGCACTAAATACCTATACCTATGACTGTTTTTTTCGTTGTCAATAGTTGACATATATACCTACGGATTTTAGCTGTAGTATAGAGCTTATTCAAAACATTTTTTTACCTACGGCTCCTTTATGTCAGTACACACTTTTTAGCCACATCCATTATAAACTTTTATTTTACAAAATTAATTTAATTAAAAACTAAATACAATACATTAAATAAATGAATTTATTTAATAGTACAATAAAACTTCAATTATATTGAACATGCCAATTATTAAAAGCTTGTAAAATTACAAAATAGCTAAAAATAACAACCTAAGAGTATCATAATTGTATTTATTTTCATTTGCATTCCAAATCCAGTACAAAGTCTATAAAAAAATCTAGTACATATCCAAAAATAGCTAGAAGCCTTCCTTAAAAAAAGAAGCAAGGATCTGGAAAGAAAAAAAAAAAATAGGACAACTACAGAGCATAAACATACCAGAAAAATCAGAACCGATTTTAAATGCAAGCATCAAAAAACAACACTGAACCCGCAAAATTTCTTGATACCAAGATCACAGCCATCCCTTCTACTATGGACCTGTCACCAAAAGGGGACTAATAAAACCACTTGCACAAGAAATTGGAAATTTGAGGAAGTTACCAAAAATCTATGGCTCTTTGTGATATAGACACTAGTATGCAGCAATTTAATGTTGAACCTACATATAACTTTCACAACTTTAAGATATATACTCTGATTAATATAAAATTTTAAGTTTTAACCATTACAAAAGTTAACATCTAATTTATATATACTAATGCACAAATTCTACAACATTAAATTGTCATGAAGCATGAAAGCTTATGAATGATTTCATATCTTATGAGTCAAATCCTAAGTAAAACAAATACATTCTAGTAAAGTAACTTAAATCCATACTATTGAGCAATAATTCTTTATGTTCTGCAAGATAAGACAATCTAGTAAAATATGAAACACATTATAGTTCTTTATTCGGATAGTGAGTATATAATATAATATAACAAATCATCAAAACTCATGTCCATAGAACTACTTATCAGTTATAAGAATTCAGGAAATCATACAAAAATACAAACAAAATAGTACAAAAAGAATACATAAGATTTTCTTAA
The DNA here is from genome assembly GCF_051527215.1 of Medicago sativa. Lineage (NCBI taxonomy): Eukaryota > Viridiplantae > Streptophyta > Magnoliopsida > Fabales > Fabaceae > Medicago > Medicago sativa. Next base: position 17,506,132 of record NC_140753.1, on the reverse strand, counting down.
TTTCCGTGAGTGACTTCAACCTCAGACCTAATTACATAAGGGATAAATACATACCTTATGCAATGTCATATACAGTAGCCATTCTTATGCACCTTAAAAATGTTGATTGTGAACTATCATTTATTCAAATTAAAATTGAATTGGAATGTGGACCATCTAATGTTGATCCAATAACTGCGCCAAATGCTCGAATGCAACAAAACTTTGCCTAGGCAGTGAATCCGTTTTCATATTTTTATTGAAGTTTACTTGTTTCTTCAAATTCCTTACCATTATATCAAAGGCCGTTTTTAAATTCATCTCAATCTCTGAAGCATGGGTACTCCAAACATGGAAAAGTACCAGTACTGGGTACGCACCCGAATGGGTACGTGTATGGCACTCGTACCTTACATACCGAACCGTACCCATTTTAACTTAGTTGTTTCGCTATAGTTGATGCAGCAAAAACGCACCGGCAGTGGAAAAATAACCAAAATTATTTTTCTTTATGATTGTATTTCAATTCTCTCTCTTGCTTTTGATGAAAATAGTAAGAGAGGTACACAAAAAAAGTAAGATTTTGAAGCAACATGATGATAGAAGTGTGGTTAAACACATGATCAAAATAAGAATAGTATTATACTATATTTTTATTATAATTGATTTTTTTATAAGCATGTTGTTACAACAACAATGGTAGTAATTCATTTGAATTTGAATTTTTTTTTTTTTATGTTTTATATCAACGTACCTGTACCTTCATTTTTTTTAAATTTGTCATATTACGTACCGGTAATTGCCCATACCTATGCATCATAGATCTCAATGAACAAACACATCACCCAGTATTTAGAACTATCATCTATAATGCTAAATTTTTAATATATTATACAATGTCCCTGCGAGCTGAGCTACGCTCACGACGAGTACTATTCTGAAAGATGCTTTATGTGTGAACTATCTCTAGTACTCCCTCCATCCCATGTGCCTTCTATTGATTACAGGTTGCTGTCTTACTGTCAACTACTAGAAGTAATGTAATAAAATCGTAATTCGTGTATATTTTTGTATTCTATTGATTACATCGAGAGGTTTGAAAATGAAAATTTTGGTGACTATAGTAGAAAGTATCTTCTTCCACTAATTACAGCACTTGTCCACCCCGTTTGTTGAACATTACTACATCTCTAGCATCCTGCAATCTATAACGTAGCAATGGTTGCCTATTTCATCTCCAGCATCCTACAACTCATTAGCACCCTAAAACCTTTACCTAATCGTCTATCAGGAATAGATCACATCAACAACCTTGAAAATATTCTTAAAGAAATCAATGACAAAGTCCAGAAACTGAGCTACTCCTCCATAGGTGAAGGACGTCTTCTTCCTTTGTTGCAAAAGGTTAGAGATGTGGTCATCGATTTGAACGACTTGATGGAGGTTCTTCGTTACAACGAGAGTACTACCGGTGGCTCAACAACATCGTTCATTGCATTCGGCCTAAAAATAACCAATCATTTCAAAGTCAAGAAAGCCGCGGAGGAGTTTAAACGCTTGACCGAGGTGGATTTAAAGGGATTGTGTTTGTCAATATCTCAAGAAGCAGCAGAAGCAGCAACAGAAACAGTTAATAGTAACATGAAGAATGTCAAAAGAAATTTTGAGAAAATTCCTCTGATTGGAAGAGAAAATGAAAAGAAGGAGATTATAGATCAACTACTGAAGTTGAACAACCCTGCTGATGATTTTGTTCCTGTTATTGTCATTGTTGGTGTTCCTGGAATTGGGAAAACAAAACTTGCAAGTTTTGTTTGTGAAGATGAACAAGTCAAAGCTTATTTTGGTTTCGAACCAATTTGGATCCGTTCACTCCATGAAACCTTTGATGTGGAATACATTGCTAACCTAGCTACCACCACAGTCATTGACGGAAGTATACGCCGCCTACTTGTGCTTGATGATTTGCGAATTGAGATTAAGCATGATCTTGAAAAGTTGAAACAGAAATTAACTGAATCTGGCAGTACCGGTTGGGCAATACTCATCACTACACGTAGCAACTATGTCGCCGATAATATTTCTGTTGCCAGGTATGTTTTGAAAGGGCTTAACAAACATGAATCTCAATTGTTATTCCAACAAATTCGTGGGCCAACTTCAACTTCAACCAACAACAAACAAGACAACGTCGAATGGGAACTCGTGAAGGATTGTGGTGGAGTCCCTCTTGCGATTGTGACCGTAGCAATGTTGATGAAGAACCAAAGTGGTGGTGGTGTTTCAATTTTGGAATCAGACCAAATATCAGACGTGGAGAGGAAGTTTCTACAAGAGCTGGAGTTTATGTATTACAAGGATCTTCCAATGCTTCACAAGTTATGTTTTGCATATTGTTCATTGTTTCCAAGAGATTATTTGATTGATGCTGAGAGATTAATTGAACTCTGGACTGCTGAAGGATTTCTCACCATTCCACAACAACAATTTTGTCGACCTTGTTTCAATGACTTTGTTCCGTTGGTTTTCCAACAAGTGGAAGAAAACGAAGAAGGTGTTGTAAGTAACCACTCATATAGAATGAATCGGTTAATGCATAAACTCGCAAGGCTAGTCACCTGTGAAGAAAACATGACTGTGAATTCGATGGGGGATAAAGTTAAAGGTGGAATGTTGCGAGCTTCATTTGATTTCGCTTTGGATCTGTCATGTGGGATCCTAGACTTGTTGTTCGATAAAGCAAAGAAACTGAGAACCATTCTTTTGCCGTACAGCACTAACAACCCTCGCCTTCCACATGAGGTGAAGATGACAACATCAACATGCGATAAGATCTTCAACACCTTCAAGTCCCTGCGTGTGCTGGATCTACATGATTTGGGGATCAAGATGGTTCCAACATCTATTGAGGAGGTGAAGTACTTGAGGTATCTAGATCTTTCCCATAATAACATAGAGAAGCTACCTAGTTGCATCACAAAGCTTATCCACTTGCAAACATTGAAATTATCACAATGTTACATCCTCAAGGAATTGCCAAAAGACTTGAATAGCCTGATTTGCCTCAACCATCTTGACATTGAGGGATGCCTGGACTTAACTCACATGCCAAGTGGGATAAATAAGCTCACTTCTTTGCAAACATTGTCACTCTTTGTGGCCAGCAAGAAACAAATGGTCACTGGAGGACTAAGAGAACTCACGGATCTTAACAATCTGAGAGGCCACTTGGAAATATCGCATCTAGAAGGCTGCTCAAGATGAATTTCTGAAAAATAAACAACACCTTCAATTCTTGACTCTAAGATGGGATCATGATGACGAGGAAGAGGAGGAGGAGAAGGAAAGCCATGTCAAAGATACAGACAAAAAGTTGCTTGATTGTCTTGAGCCACATCCGAATTTAAGAGCGATATTGATTGTGGGGTACAATGGTCAAACCTTGTCCAACTGGCTTCATTCCATCAAGTGTCTTGTTAAGTTTACCTTGAACGATTGTTCCAAATGCGAGTTTCTCCCCCCAATGGATCGGCTTCCACATCTCAAGGTTCTCCAACTTCGAAGACTGGACTCTCTGAAATTCATTGCAGAAAACAATGAAGTTTGTAATTCCCCTTCCTCTACTACACCAATATTATTTTTTCCATCCTTGAAGGAACTTGCAATCTCGGATTGTCCTAATCTGAAAAGTTGGTGGAAAAATGAGATTTGGGGTAATGATAGACCATATTTCAGTTGCATTTCAAAACTAAATGTCCAATGTTGTCCTAAATTAGCTTGCATGCCTCTATATCCTGGTCTTGATGATGAGCTCGTTCTGGTGGAGTCGAACGTAAGATCAATGAGGGATACAATGCATCACGCTGATGGTAGTGAAACTACTACTAAGTCACACTAGTACAAAATTGACATAAGAATTATTTATATCATACCTTTTTTATTAAAAAAAGGTGTGACATATAATTGAGGTGGCAATTTTGTAAATATATTAAAATATTTAGTTTTAGTGATAACCTTCAAAACCTGATTTTAGAAATAAACAGGTGTTAAATATGAGAAAAAAGAAGGTGGCAAACTTGTAAATATCATTCCAAACCTAATTTTAGAAAAAAGAGTATTATATCTTTTTTTTTGTTGTTGAAGAAATCCAAATAAAAAATTAAAATTGACACAAGAAAGAATCGAACCATAGACCTTAATAACATTATACTCTAATATTTCAGGTCATCACCATTAACTCTCTCACTCTCACTATTTTCCTGTAACTAAAATCTATAACAAACTCCCTCATCATGTCAAAAAAAAAAAAAAAACACTATGACAAATAATTATGATAATTATATAATTAAAAAAAAAGATCGAAGGAAAACCCAGTGCCAAATCTCACCTAGAAACTTTAGTCGATACAACCATTCATTCCTTTTCTATGTACACAGCAATCGATCTTCTCTGGTTTTTCTCTCCCATGTCATCAAAGCCTTCAATCGAACTCCCCCTTTCTCAATCAAACCCTTCAATCTATGTCTAATGTTCCTCGATCAAACTCTCACACTCTCCAGTTTCACAATTGCTATCAGATTTCACAATAATTCTACAGTTCCTCTGTCGAATCTCACGTCCCTACGGTATTCAGTTCCTCAATCAATCAGAGCTAAGGTATTCAATTCATTCATCTATTATTGCATTCAACGATCAAGTTCCTTATCCGATCAGTGCTTGTTTGTTATATATTCTGTTATGCACGATTTAGTTTACTCTTCATTCGGTGGTTACACGTTTTAATTGATTTATACAAGTTTTTTTTTTTTTTACTTTATATGTTTTCCCTTGGTCATGGTCTTTGTATTGTGCAATTATGAATGATGTCTTTGTGAAAAAATTCACAACTTTTGGTTTATTGGCATAGAAAAATAACAGTTTTTTTTATTTGAGTGATTTGGGTTGTTGAGGAGATAAAGGTTTTGTCTTTGAGATGGTTTTGGCTAGGCTGAATTTGTCACCTTGTAACCTTGTATGTTTCATGATTGGTGTTGGGATTCGATAGATTGCTTGAAGATGTAGGCTTTGTTTGGTGTTTTATTTTTTCTGCTAGTTTTTGGTAGGGAGTTTGTTTAATGTTGTTAGGGAGGTGTGTGGCTGTTTGTGTTTCTTCAGTTGGTGGAAGTGTGGTTCTTGGTTCCAAGCTTCGGATGCTCAGATTTTGTTTGTTGGTGCCGCATTTTCCTTTGTTCTGCTGGCATCATTATGAGTTGTGCGCCCTCGCAACCCACATCCATCCAATGACAAAACACAAGAAACGTAAGTTCTGAATCACACACAACTTTTTGCAACTTCGGTCCTCTTCGCTCCGGATCATGCTCTGTTGTGGTCATGTATCTACTTGTCTGCTGCTTTGTTTGATATATTCTGCTTCTAATGAACATTTTCTGTTTTAATAATTGAGTGGCACGCCATTTACATTCGAAATTTGATCTCTGATGTTAGAAGGGAGGCATACAAGTAAGTAATATTAAGGTAATCATGCTATCAACATAATGAATTGTTCAAATTACTATTTATATGGTTTTTCTTATATCCTAATGAAGATTTTGGAAAACCATTTGTGTGTCTTTACAGAACCAGGAATACCTTTTTTGCTTTGATAAATTCCGATCACTACATTTGGTGGGTGATACAATTTTAATGTATGATTTTCATTAGTGGTTACTTTAGATTCCTATGATTTTAGCACTTAATCTTGCAAGTTAAATATATATTTTTTTAAGTTTAAGTTGCATTGAAGTTTCATAAAAATTTCAAGTTGGGTGTAGTTACATAATCCATGAATCCTTGTACTACATCCAATGGATAGAAACATGATAGCATGATAAAAGCTATATATACTCTTCAAATTATTTTTTATTTTTTTGGTTACATACTCTTCAAATTATTTAAACTTTCTTATCTGTGCTCTTTTTTTACTTCCACAATCTTTTTCAGGTAGCTAATATATTACCTTATATAGTTACCCTCCTTGTAAATGATTTGTATTATAGAGAGTGTGTATACTTCTTAAGTGATTGTTTAATGAAATTGCCATGTCACCCACAAAGTTTTATACATATAGTATACCATGCAACTTATAATACATGATTTGCACATTAGTTCAACGATTGTATGTCTCTTTATATGTTGGCCCCTCATAAAACTGTCAAACTCTATCACTGATTGTGGTCTAAATATCATTCTCTTAATCAGGGTTGTAGGAAGCCATGTGGTTGTCGAAATCACAAAGTAAGAAATAAACACTAGATCTTTTTTCTCTTGATATTTTTTTGGTGAATAGGATTTTTCTCTCTCTTGATTGATGCAAAAATGTTAGGAATTAGGATTTTTCTTTCTTTAACATTGTGTTTTAAGACATTTCAAAAAACAAATTAATATTTTTCCCTTACTCATGTTGTATGATTTTCATTTGTCAAATGAAATTTGATGAGCTTGAATATACATCACTTATTGTCTCGATAAAAGCTGAAATTTATAGTACAAAAATATGTTTTCTTTTTGGTTGTGAGAAATTAGAGAGTGGATTTTACCATCACAACTGTTATACATTTATTTTCCTTCATAAATTATTTTGCCCATTGGGTTGGAATGTTGGAGTAATGTTGATAAAGATGTTGTGGAATCATTTGCAGCTCACCTTTATGTACGTTCAAAGGTACTAACTTTAAGTGGGAATCAATTACTTACAACCTTTGTTGTTTCAATCACATACAAGGTACTAACTTGCCTTGTCCTATGCACTTTGCGGTGTTCATTAAGACGCTAATCATGTCATTGAACCAAATAATGGTTCGTCTATTGACGGATGGAAAAGTTCACCAAATCACACAAATGCCTCATCCTTCATGCAAGGAACAAAATCTACCGGTTGTGTATGTTAAATACACTTAAAAAATAATCCTTGAAATTCTAATACAATTTTTAATTTAAAGATGTTTGCATTGAATGACTCATTGTGTTTTTTGATTTCAAGATCTTTTCTCATTGTGCTTCTCTGATCCTGGACAAGAAGAGGAGGAGGAATGTTGAATCCACAGATGACAAAAAGAAACCCGTCGATGCTCCGAAAGTTGAATGAAAACAAACTGAGGTAAGCTCTTGAATAAGCTTCAAAATCATACACCTTCCAAATGAACAAAAGTTTCTAACCATGATCGACCATGACGGACAATAAGTAATTGGATGGCTTAATGTACCAGGAATAAAGGTGTCAGAGTAAACAATGCATGTTCAAATGGCCAGCTCTCATGATTAGAGTAAACAGGTTCAGATTCGAACAAGTAATTTGATCCTTTTGCTGATACGAATTCATGGAGTATATGAAAAAAGTGAAGTGGTTAAGTGGGGTTTTTAGGTTTTTTTTTTTTTTACCTAAGTGGGGTTTTTAATTAGTTTTTTTTTTTTACTAAATGGGGTATTTAATTATCAAAAAGTTGAAGTAGTTAAGTTTCACTTGTATAAATTATTCTTAGATTCTATATCTCATCTTTAATGCTTGTGTTGGTAATTTATTAATTTCATCTTGTCAATTTGATCACCAATTTATCAAGTTATTATGCTGATTTCACAAATAAATTTTGTTTCTCTTCATTATGTTTTAATCAATGATCAAAATACCAAAGGTGTTTTAATCAATGTGAAGAATTATTAGATGCTACTTGCTGCAAGTAAAAAAAATCATAGGAATCGAATAGCCTTATGCCCTTGCATATAGGTGATGAGTGGCTGTAGGCTGTTTTTTTTTTAACATGCTATTGTGTTTTTCACACCCTTTTTTTTACTAAAAAAAGGTGTTATACGTGAGGTTTCACACCTGTTTTTGTGCAAAAGTGGGGTTACATATACACATATCACACCTGTTTATAAGAAAAAACAGGTATGATACATAGTTATTATACCTAATAAAAAACAGGTGTCGTATCTCAAACTTACAACACCCGTTGATATAACCCCGACAAAAAACAGGTCTTAAATCTCTAAAAAAACAGGTTTTGTATCCCTGATTTGCACTAGTGTCAAAACCCTTTTCCAAATTGAAGTCAATGGTAATTGAGCGTATTGAGCAAACTCCACCAGAGAGGTGGCTTAAAAACTTCATTTCACTTGAGGAACTTCACATTAGAGATTGTTTTACTTTAAAGTCTCTACCGCAAGGTTTCAAGTCTTTGAGCTCACTCATATCACTCACGGGTGATGATTGGCCACAAATTGCTCATATCAAAAATAAACTGGTGAAGAAAACTCCTCAAGACTTAAGGGATGACATGTGAAATTAAGCAAAGAGGAAAAAGATGATGCTAGCATTGTCCAATATTCCATTCAACTATAGTATCTCAAAGGTGATGGCTGTCTATATTTTCTCCACAATTGTGTGTTCGCAGAGCCCAATATTACATTATCAATCAATCATAATCTTTGAATTATTAAAAACATTTCAATTTAATTATATATATCTTCAAAGTCATACAAAAAATTAGTTGTGATTGTTAAGAGTCTCACATCGGATAGGTGATGGTCTGACATCGTGTTTATAAGTGGGGGCAATCCTCACCGTTTTTGTGGGGTTGTGTTAGGCCCAACCACCATTTCTAAGAGTGATTGGTTGACAGTGTATCAAATCATTTGTTTGTTTGTTGTGGATCACCCAACTCAAGGACTCTAATACAAGTTCTACTTTCCATTGATCATTAATGTTGTGCTTAGACTATTGTGGGGACAGTGTAATTAGACCATATTTTTATGATGAGAACATCTCCAATAGTGTGTTGCTTAATTGTTGATGTTATTATGGTTATGAATGATTGTATGTTATTTGGGTGTTCTTTGTGGTTAATCTGTTTGATTATGTGTTTGTTTGTGTAATTCGTGTGTTGTTTGACGTTGATGTTATAAGATCTGGTGTTGTTTCTACAAATTATGCTATGTTAAAATCGATCTGTGTTATAAAAATTGAATTTTAGTGTATAGAAATCAATTTATAATCGACTAGGGCCGCTTATATTAATCGATTAAGACTTGTTTCCGTTATACTAATGAATATTAGATGATATAGACATTTTGAGTTAATCCATTATCGTGTTATCCAAAGTAAACATGGTACTATCTTAAATCGTTCGAATCCTTTTAGAATCCTTATATAAAGGAGATGTCTTAAACGTGGGAATGTCTCTCAGGTTGTTGGAGATGGTAAAAACACTCTCTTCTGGTCGGATGTGTGGATAGGAGGAATAACTCTTGGAGATAGATTAAATAGATTATTTGAATTGTCATTATTAAAGGAGGAGACTATCTTTGGTATGTTTTCGATGGGGTGGGGAGTTGAGGGAGGTGCGTGGAGATGGAGGCGGAGGTTGTTTGCATGGGAAGAGGAGTTGGTGGGGGAGCTTAGGATTTTACTTTCTAATGTTTCCTTGCAGGTTGATAGGGTGGATAAAAGGGTGTGGAGATTGGAAACATCTTCTATTTATACGGTTCGAAGTGCTTATAATTTTTTATCAGCTACTCCTAATGTTGATCTTCCGGTTCCGGTCTCTTCTTTGTGGCACAAAAATGTTCCTTTTAAGGTGGTGATTTTTGTCTGGCAACTGTTTAGAGATAGACTTCCTACCAAGGACAATCTTTTCCGTCGTCAGGTTATTGCTGTTGATGCTCAGACTTGCACTGGAGATTGTGGGGAAATGGAAACATCATCCCACTTGTTTTTACACTGTGACTTTTTTGGTTCTGTTTGGATTTGTATACTCAGGTGGTTAGGTATTATTTCAGTTATGCATAGCGAGTTACCGAATCATTTTAATCATTTCGGCTTCCTCGGTGGTGTGGCCAAGTCGAGGCAACATATTTTACAGGCTATTTGGTTTGCTACGGTATGGGAAATATGGAAAGAAAGAAACAACAGGGTATTTAATGATAGAAAATGCACAATTTTTCAGGTTGTGGACAAGATAAAGTCGGAAAATTCATCAATCTTCCTCTTAACTACCATGGGTGGTGGCTTTGTCCATTCATCACTTTAGGCATTGGTTAATTGGTGTTTCTTTTTGATTTTTCTGCTGAAGCGGTTTGGTGTTGTAATGTAAATATTACCGTGTAACTGTTTGAACTTGGGGTATTTCTTCTTTAGCACATCTTGTGCTGAGAAGGCCCTCTTTGGTGTTTATTCAATTCATTTTAGCCTCCTCAAAAAAAAAAAAAAAAACATGCATTCAAATCAACAATATTAAGTTTTTTGCTAAGAAAACAATAATTCAATATTTTAAATTTACAATCATTAGGAAGAGAGCGATGACAGTTCCTTGAGAGAGAAGCATTCTCTATAACCACCATGACTTCCTACCACCACCTTTCTTCTTCTCAGGATCATAGGTCAATCTATCATCATCATGTTGCCTTGTATTAGTTTTAAGTCATCAATCCAACCAATCGCTACTCCAAATAATCTCAAGCCACATGCACACTAAAAAAAACCTTTTTACAAGCTCTAAACAATGTTTGTGATCTACCTCGACTATGTGTTAAATCGGATAGGATTACAATCACAATCCTGGATTTGAAACATGTAAAAACAACTTGCATGACCGAATAATCTGGCCCAAAGGGTGCCTTTGTTGAAAGCAGATACCTTGCCTGACAAACTATCGGTTTTGTGCAAATCATTGGAAAAATGTTGACTTATTTTTCTTGGTAAAGGTTTCTATGAGTTCTCATTTTCATAGGTTAAAACTTTGAGGGGTTAATTTGCAATATTTAAAATATTTAAGAGTGTGTTTTTATGGGGAATATTCTAAGGTAATGTAATATTTTGTGGGAATTCAAATCCTTTTATGTAACTTCATTGTTTGGATGATAATTTGGAGAATTTTCAAAATGATCGAAATTTATGAAGTGCATTGTCCAAGTTAAATTTAGGGAATTTCAAAATGATCGAAATTTATGAAGTACATTGTCCAATTTAAATTTAGAGAATTTCAAATAACACCTAAGAGCTAGGAATTTCAAAATTCTTCCTTCTTATGATTTTTTTTCTAAAATTTGCAAATTGACCGAATAAGTTTCCAGAGTATTATAAATTGACTCCTATTCTTTTGAAAATTAGAAATTGACCCCTCCATGTTTAAAATTTTTACTTATATGCTCCTCAAAATGTTTGATATTTGCAAATTGACCCTATTTTTCATTTTTCAAAGTTGGGTAAAAAATTTCAAAATTTATAAAAGTAGCGCAAAAATAATAACAATGAAATTATTTACTATTATATGTAAACAAAAATATTTAAAAAATGAAAGCATTTTTTAATTTCTTAAAATTTTATTTTTTGTAAAATTTCCAATTACTTCATCCAAACACACTCTAATGGTTAATTTTTAATTCTTTGAAAATTAATGGGATTAATTTGAAAATTTTGTAAAATATGAGGACTAAAAAGCATACTTCAGGAAAATTATAAGGAAGAATAAATTTAAATTTCTAGCATTTGAAATTCTTTAAATTAAACTTGAACAAAATACTTCATAAATTTCCATCATTTTAAAATTTATTCAAAATATCATTGAAACAATAGAATTTGTCATGTGAATTTGAATTCTCTCAAAAAATTACATAACCTCAAAATATTCTCTATCCAAACACTCTTAATGACCTTACTTGAGCCCTAGATTGCTCTTCAAGTCTATTTGTTGGCTTAAAAACATTTTCGAATCAATACTACAGTAATACCATTTTCTTTTTCATCTTTATTTCTTGTTTTATGACATTTTATTTTCTTCATTTTTACTCCATCCTAAGTGTTTGCATCGCTCAACTCAGTTTGTAGGGACAATGCATAATATATGTAAGGTCCGGGGTTCAAACCCCGGCAAAAAAAAATGCTTTATCTAATGAACTACTATTTTTGGTAAAATAAAAAAAAAAATAGGATTAGTGGATAATCTTCTAGTCCAAAATAAAGAAGAATCTGATTATTTAGTCCAAATTAGAGAAACTCTTATGACTCAAATAAGACTTACAAATGAATTTATATTTATGTCCATCTAAAACGTTAAGGAAACTCAAATTTGGAAATTTCACAGTAATGTCTTATATAAAGTAGAACAAACTCTTAGGGTGTGTTTAGATGGAGGGTTTAGGAGGGAAAGGGAGCGGAGGGCTTAGTTTTCTATTTTAAATTACGGACATTATAAAATGATTTTTAGAAAATTGAATTAACAGTATGATAAATGATCGTATAATACTTCAAAACACTTAATTTATTTTGAAAAAACATTTTACATTGGTCGTAATTTAAAAAATAAAAATGAACTACCCTCCCTTCCCCTCCTAAACCCTTAATCCAAACACACCATTAAAGACTTTAGAGGTTTATGTGTGAACTAGTAGTTTATTTATTTTTGATGGAATCTGTGAACTATTATTTGTATTGTTATATGAATGACTGACTTTTGTTTTTTCGAAGCATGTTTTAAAATTTATACTCCCTCCGTTTCAAAATGAGTGTCGCTTTAGTAAAAAAAATTTGTTTCAAAATGAGTGTCGCTTTCAATTTCCAATGCAATAATAACTTTTTCTTTTCAATTGTACCCTCCAATTAATACTCTGTACACTACTTCCAAAATTTTACTTTTAAAACTAACCAATAGTTAATAAGGATAATTTGGTAAAATAATCATTCTCTTTCTCTTAATCATTGCATTTCTTAATATGTGTGTAAACACCTAAAACGACACTCATTTTGAAACGGATGGAGTAATATTCTTTAGAATTTACTTAGATAACCTCATAGTATATTTGAATTATTAGATTTGGTGTTCACAAAAATAATTCTTTGGATTTTAGTGATAACCTCGTACCATGTTTGAACAATTTGAAGTTTGAACATTTTTGTCACAAGAAACCTAATAAGGAAGAAAGTAATTGGTATCTTATGTAGAAGAAGTTGATTTCTAAGTTTTATGTCATTGAATTTATCATATTCAAGATATTTTTATTTTTATTTTTAACTTCTTAACATTGCTCTTCTCATTAACGTTTCCCTTATTTTAAAGAGGTTTCCTAAATAAACATTAAACAATCATGTAGAATTATTTTATTTTAATTTTTCACATTTTTGGACCACGAACTATTTGGACATTTTTGTCACGATTATTTTATTTTTTGAGGAATGTCAGGATTATTTTAAACGGTCATGTTTCCTACAAAAAATTTAAACCGTCATGTGCAATTCTACTCTATTTTTTAATTTAACCATCAATACGTTACACATTGGTGGTAAAACCAATAAATCTGACTCGAGTTTTTTTACGGAAGATTTATAGCATTTGGCTCGATTTTGATGTTCAAATTTTCTCCAGTCAAACTCTGCGTTGTTGTAAGTAATTTTATTTTTTTATTAACTTATAAACGTAGTGTCAATAACTTAAATATACTTACACAAATAAATGGAGAATTGGATTTTGATAGTAAGAGATAAGAAGTTAGAGCTCCTAGGTTAAAATTCGGACAAAGGAGAAAAAATTAATTTAAAAACTAGTTATTTACACTTGTCGTTAAAAAAATGGTAGAACCAACCTTTACCTATTTTCTTTTTTATTTTAGTTATTGAAGAGAGACAAAGTTTTTTTTTGTAGGGGGGGACAGTTTTTGTATATATCTTGATAACTAATAAATATATTTTTTCTACAACATTGATCTTTAATAAGTTGGAAAATGTCTTGAGGAATTTAAATCTTGTCCCTCAAAGTTATATTTACGATTTATATTGTGTGAATATCACTGCTATGCTTTTTGAAATGAAACAAATATGCAAGTTTTTTTTTAAGTGGTACATATTGACAATTACAAATAAATGAAAAGTAAGTAGGCAACAAGCTACATATTTTTGTTCTTAAAGATACTCTAATTTACTCAACTTTCTTTGCTCTTAAAATCTTTAAAGACTAATCACCGAGTTATTGATATATCAAACTCACTTTATTTTAATTTTTTTTTAATGGTCGGGATTCGAACCTCGAACCTTGCATATTATGATGCTAAGTGTACGAAGACACTTTATTTTAATCTATAATAAACATATGTTTAGTTTTAATAACAAATCATATTAATGTTGTGATGCGTCGCGCATGCAGAAAAATTCGTCATATACAATATCATGGTATATTATGAAAGAGAAATGACTTTTTGACAACCACTTTTTGACAACTTTTGGACAACTTTCTCTCTCATACTCACATGATGTTGTTATCATCTCTCTTCCTTTTTCTCTCTCCATTGTTTTTGACCAATAAGAAGTGAGAAAAACAAGGTTGTCAACAAAGTTGTCATCAAATGGATGTCAAAATATCATTACTCATTATGAAAGATGCTTTATGTGTGAACTAGTATTTGTATTGTCATGTGAATGACTGACCACATTTTGTGTTATCGAAACATGTTTTAAAATTTATAATATTCTTTAAAATGTACTAGTTAGATAACCTCGGACCATGTTTAAACAATTTAAAGTTTGAATAGTTCTGTCATGAGAAATATAATGTGAAAATAATTGTTATATTTTTTTTTTTAGAGGTAGAAAATTATTGTTATCTTATTAGGTAGAAAAATTTTACTTCTAAGTTTTATGGCAATGAATTCTTCATATTCAGGATAAAAAAAAAAATTAAAAACTTCTTAACAATGTTCTTATCACTTTGTCCAAAAAAAAATAAACAATACTAACATTTCCATTATTTTAAACAGGTTCCCTAAGGGTCTGTTTGGATGTGGAGAGAAAGTAAAAGGAAAGAAAGTATAGGGAATGAAAAGTTAAGGAAAGAAAGTGAGTTGAAAGTGAGTAGAAAGTGAGATGATTTGTTGGGTTGTTTGGTAAGAGTGAAAGTGAAAGGAAAGTTAGAGGAAAGAAAGATGTATATTTGTTAAATAACAAAACTATCCCTATATAAACATGGAATATGTGAATATAAATTTCATTATTGATTAAATAATATAATATTTTTATTAACATACCTATTACATAAATAAATGAATATATTAATAAATAGAAATAAATATAATTTGACAGACAATAGAAATAAATATATAATTTATACAATGTTTTTGATTTGCTGTTAGCAAAGTATATACATATTAAAAAAAATAGAAAATGGTATGGCTATATTGGACTTTCAGCCTTTCTGTACCTTTCCTTTTGTGCGTGGACCCCACCCAAAACAATCTTTCCTTGCTATGGTGTAAATGGATCCAAACTATGGAAGCACGGATTTCAATAAACTTTCAGTCCTTATAGCTATCTTTCTGTAACATCTCAGACTGCTTTTAGGATTGTCGACTAACCCCACAAACCAACACGAGTCTTTTCAGCGTGCTTTGTCCTCACTCGCATGCTTACCGAGAAACTTCCCGGTAGGTCACCCATCCTAGTACTACTCCAAGTCAAGCACGCTTAACTGTGGAGTTCTTATGGAATGAGCTACCGAAAAGAAGATGCATCTTGTTGATATGGGTAGTACCTAACAATTCTTATAAGCCTTCCTTCAACCATGTAGTCCCATACCTACACGGCCTCCGGATCCCTCTCATTCCGATGTGATTCGGTTCCTCTAATTAACGTGTGGAGTTCTTATGGAATGAGCTACCGAAAAGAAGATGCATCTTGTTGATATGGGTAGTACCTAACAATTCTTATAAGCCTTCCTTCAACCATGTAGTCCCATACCTACATGGCCTCCGGATCCCTCTCATTCCGATGTGATTCGGTTCCTCTAATTAACGTGGGGTCATCCTTACGGATAGTGCCCGTTCCAACTGGCGGGATATCGAAAGCCACGTCGTGGGTGTTACATGCCCACCAGCTTCCGCCTGGTTCGTCCCCGAACCACACCGTACTGGGAGAGGTCTGCTCTGATACCATTTTGTAACATCTCAGACTGCTTTTAGGATTGCCGACTAACCCCACAAACCAACACGAGTCTTTTCAGCGTGCTTTGTCCTCACTCGCATGCTTACCAAGAAACTTCCCGGTAGGTTACCCATCCTAGTACTACTCCAAGCCAAGCATGCTTAACTGTGGAGTTCTTATGGAATGAGCTACCGAAAAGAAGATGCATCTTGTTGATATGGGTAGTACCTAACAATTCTTATAAGTCTTCCTTCAACCATGTAGTCCCATACCTACACGGCCTCCGGATCCCTCTCATTCCGATGTGATTCGGTTCCTCTAATTAACGTGGGGTCATCCTTACGGATAGTGCCCGTTCCAACTGGCGGGAACCTTTCGTATCCAACTGGCGGGATATCGAAAGCCACGTCGTGGGTGTTACACTTTCCCTCTACTCTCTTTGGTTCCAAACATACCCTAAAGAAACATTAAACAATCATGTGGAATTATTTTATTTTAATTTTCACCATCTTTCTTTGGATTTTATTTATTAGATAGATAACTTCGGACTTAAACAGATTTGTCAGGATTATTAAAGGGTCATATTTCCTACCAAAGAGTTAAATTGTCATGTGCAATTATATTTTTTTAATTTAACCATCCATAGGGTAGTACATTGGTGGTAAAACCAATAAATCTGGCTCGATTTTCCTACCAAAGAGTTAAATTGATGTGCAATTGTATTTTTTTAATTTAACCATCCATAGGGTAGTTACATTGGTGGTAAAACCAATAAATCTGGCTCGATTTTAATTGTACCAAATACGTTTTATTTTAATTACACCAAATTTTTATATCAAACTGACTTTATTTAAACCTATAATAAAAATACTTATTTTTGTGAAAGAAATAAAAATACGTTTAGTTTTGAAAACATATTGGTACTACTGTTGTAATTGTGTGCGAGCATGCACAAAAACCCGTCATAATATCTAGATATACTCTAAAAGATTTTTTTTTTTCTTTTCAAATAATCTATTTGTTAGAAATTCACATTTTAAAAGTGAATAAGTGAGCTAAACTCATAAGGACTATTCTAAGAGATGTTTTATGTGTGAACTATTTATGTGTGAACTATCTCTAGTCAAAAAATAAAGAAAATGTTGTGATGCATTATTGTAAATTAGAGAAGAAAAAAATCATGATACAAAAACATTTGCAAATGAATTTAGTTTTACACTCCTCGGAAGACATTAGTGGAACTTGAACTTCTACATCGATATCTATGTTAATTAGATCAAACTCTTGAAGATTTCGGAGTTTATTACACCATCCTATCACTGTTATAAGCAAAAAAAACTACATTTTAGATTCATTCATTAAATGATGTATGTGGTCTTTATTATGAACCACGTACATCATTTAAAGAATGAATATAAAATGTAGTTTTTTGCTTATAATAGTGATCGGAGGGTGTACATGTGAACCAGTATTTTATTTCTTTTTTGATGAAATGCGTGAACTAGTATTTGTATTGTCATGTGAATGACTGACCATATTTTTTGTCATCGAAACATGTTTCTAAATTTATAAATTATTTGAAGTTTAGTTAGATAACCTCGAAATATGTCTTAACTATTAGATTTAGGTGTTGCCAAAAAAATCTTCTTTGGATTTAAACGATAACCAATGTTTGAACAAAATTGTTTAAACTATTATATATGTTTCTCTTGAATAATTGTTCAAACAATTTAAGTTTGAAAAATTTTGTCAAGAGAAACATACTACCCCGGTCTCAAATGTAAGAAACTTTTCACTTTTTTGGTTCATTCAATAAATGATGTATGTGTTTTATAATAAAGACCACATACATCATTTATTGAATGAATCTAAAAAGTGAAAAGTTTCTTACATTTGAGATCGGATGGAGTATATATATAATAAGGAAATAAATGACATAGTCTATGTACAAAAAGTTAACTTCTAAATTTTATTTCCTTAAAACAAAAAAAAAACTTCTAAATTTTATGGCATTGAATTCATCAAATTCAAGATAATTATATTTTTCTTTTAAACTTCTTAACAATGCTTTTGTGATAATGTTTGTAAAAAAAAAAATGCTCTTATGACGGTGATTAACAATATTTCCATTATTTTTAAACAGGACTCCTAAAAAAACATTAAACAATCATGTGGAATTATTTTATTTTAAACTAGACTCTAACCCGTACGATGTACGGGTTTTGTGGAGTTTCTTATATAAGCATCAAAGTGACAATATTATTAATTTTAGAGTTACATTCAAAGTAATAGAAACAATGAATCTAAGTGATGTTTGAGAGTGATCGACATGCAAAATCTCAAAAAAAAAAAAATTATAACATTAGTTTGCATCAACAAAAATGAACTTGGAATAAAAGTCATAAATTAAACTATGTGAAATTAATCAAACATGGAAATAAACACAATAAAAATGGGTGTTAGTGACTTAAAAAAAAGGCCTTTTTACGTATCCATTTTAGAAGCAACTATATTTCAATAAAAATGTTAGTGGTGTAGTGGTAAAAGCTCTAAGGTGTTGTTATGTGTAGGTGGTTCAATTCCTTGCAAAACAATTTTAAAAAAAATATATATTTAGACCCGCCAAAAAGGGTGTAGACCCGCCAAAAAGGGTGAGAATAGGGTTTTTTTTTTTTTACCAGGGCGGGATTAGGGTTAATTAAGGTTGATTGGAGAATATCTAACATATATATATATATATATATATATATATATATATATATATATCTTCCAAAACAATTTAAAAAAAAAATATATTTAGTCCCGCCAAAAAGGGCGGGATTTGGGTTTTTTTTTACCAGGGCGGGATTAGGGTTAATTAAGGTTGATTGGAGAATATCTAACATTATATATATATATATATATATATATATATATATATATATATATATATATTAAGATATTCGTTCCGTTATAAAAATGAAAAAGATTCGTTAGGATTTTTATAGAATTTTTCAAGCGTGTGATAGTTTTTTTTTGTTTTTGTTAAGGAATGTGATAGTTTTTTGTTTCTTTTATTTTTAGGGAGGTATGTGATAGTTTTATTTTCACGGGATACACCACGTAATAATTTGTTTATTTTTAATTTAGAAAAATATTGATTTACATTATGTCAACGTGTGGAAAAACGGGCATTCACATAGCCGTCTTTTCGTTTTTTTTTATTACGCTAACACATATAGATTATGAACGATATTTTATATAAAAAAGTTTATATAGATTAAAATTATAACCATAAATATTTATGAATTTCAAATGTAACAAACAAAATTGTTTAAGGTATAGTTTGAATAACAAAAGTCAACCTAAAATCCTCTATTGTTTATAAATACTAGTTTAGAGACCCGGCGTTGCCCGGGTTAGATATTAAATAAGTTTTATAAGTTTGTATGCACGAATACACGTGTCAGTATGTTAGATTGAATTTATTTAAATTTACAATTATAATAATATAATAAAAATAAATATAAATGATGAGATGAATGTCCAATGCAAGAATAAAAAGTGTAACAAAATCAATAATGAATTAGTCCATGTGGTAAGAGTTTTGGGTCCCTTTAAACATGTGGTCATGAGTTTGTTTCGTAGCCCATGTGTATGAGAGAGAAAAATCGATTGAAAAGGAAGAAAAATTTAATCATATATGCAAACTTTGTTGAAAGTATTATGTGTAGTTTGTTGAGATATCTCCGCTACATAAAATATTAGAAATTCAATAAAAATTTAAAGAAAATATTGAGTAGATAAGATCAAAATGTTGTTGAGATATTTATGTTAAATAAAATAGGGTTAATTAAGTTTTTAGTCCCTATAAATATTCACAATTTTGTTTTTAGTCCCTATAAAATAAAATCAAACTTTTTAGTACCTGTGACATTTTCCTTAAGCATTTTAGGGACCAAAAATGTTGATGGAAATTTTTTATAGGGACTAAAAATGCTAATGAAAATTTTTTATAGGGACTAAAAATGCTGATGGAAAATTTTATAAGGACTAAAAAGTGTGATTATATTTTATAGGGACTAAAAACAAAATTTTGAATATTTACATGGACCATTTACTTAATTAACCAAATAAAATATTGATTTTTAAAAATAGAAAAAATAATAAAAATATTGAGAATGAATGTGGAAGTGACACGTGGCATAAAAAACCTTACTTTATATATATACTATTGATTGATTGATTGATGTGTAGTTTGTTGAGATATTTCTGCTATATAAAATATTAAAAATTCAATAAAAATTAAAAAAAAATACTGAGTGCATAAGATCAAATGTTTGTTGAGATATTTATGTTAAATAAAATATTGGTTTTTAAAAATAATAAAAATATTGAGAATGAATGTGGAAGTGACACGTGACATAAAAACCTTACTTTATATATATACTATTGATTGATTGATTGATATCAGGTCCTGAAATATTATTATTAAAATCAAAACGCTATTGATTAATAATATTGAAACGAAAAGGACCTGAAAAAATAGTATAGGTGATAGTAGTATAGGTGATTAATAATATTAAAACGCTACTGTTGAAACAAAAAGGAAAAAAAATAGTATATGTGTTAGTTCAAAAACTTGAAACAGAAACAATAGTACAGGTGTTAGTTCAAGGACCTGAAACTCGTAGGTGTTTGTAATGGATGCCAGCAACAATAGTTCAAGGACCTGAAAGAAAAAAAAGAAAAAAAAACAATCGGTAAATTCACTCGTAGGTGTTAGTTCCCTCTCATATTATATATAAAAATAAAAATCTAAGCATAAGTAAAAGAAACAATAGTATAGGTGTTTGTTAAACCTAAAGAAAGAAAAAGCTTAGATCAAAAGAAGGTTTGAGTTTCAATTTCTGCACAAAATATGTGTTTACGCAATTAAAAAATTCTCCTTTATTATAGTTAAAAAAAACAAATCGAAACTTTTTTTTCCTCAATGAAAAAACTAATTGAAACTTCTTTTCCTAAAAAAAAGAAAGAAAAAAATAAAGGAAGATTTAATGGATAGTATTGAAAGTATTATATATAGTTTGTTGAGATATTTTGGCTACACAAAATATTAGGAATTAAGTATAAAATTAAATAAAATATTTAGTGGATAAGATCAAAAGTTTGCTGAGATTTTTATGTCAAATAAGATATAAAATAAAATATAGAAAAAAATATAAAAATATTGAGAATAAACGTGGAAGCGACACGTGGCATAAAAAACCTTACTTTATATATATACTATTGATTGATTGATTGATTGATATATACTATTAATTGATTGATTGATGTGAAGTTTGTTAAGATATTTCTGCTACATAAAATATTAGAAATTCAATAAAAATTAAAAAAACATACTGAGTGCATAAGATCAAAAGTTTGTTGAGATATTTATGTTAAATAAAATATTGGTTTTTAAAAATAGAAAAAATAATAAAAATATTGAGAATGAATGTGGAAGTGACACGTGACATAAAAAATCTAACTTTATATATACACTATTGATTGATTGATTGATGTATAGTTTGTTGAGATATTTCTACTACATAAAATATTAGAAATTAAATAAAAATTAAAAAAAAATATTGAGTGCATAAGATCAAATGTTTGTTGAGATATTTATGTTAAATAAAATATTGGTGTTTAAAAATAGAAAATATAATAAAAATATTGAGAATGAATGTGGAAGTAACATGTGACATAAAAAACCTTACTTTATATATATACTATTGATTGATTGGTATCAGGTCCTGAAATATTATTATTAAAATCAAAACGCTACTGATTAATAATATTAAAACGAAAAGGACCTGAAAAAATAGTATAGGTGATAATAGTATGGATGATTAATAATATTAAAACGCTACTGTTGAAACGAAAAGGAAAAAAAATAGTATAGGTGTTAATTCAAGGACTTGAAACAGAAACAGTAGTACAGGTGTTAGTTCAAGTACCTGAAACTCGTAGGTGTTTGTAATGGATGCCAGCAACAATAGTTCAAGGACCTGAAAGAAAAAAAAGAAAAAAAAAACAATCGGTAAATTCACTCGTAGGTGTTAGTTCCCTCTCATATTATATATATAAAAATAAAAATCTAAGCATAAGTAAAAGAAACAATAGTATGAGTGTTTGTCAAACCTGAAGAAAGAAAAAGCTTAGATCAAAAGAAGGTTTGAGTTTCAGTTTCTGCTCAAAATATGTGTTTACGCGATTAAAAAATTCTCCTTTATTATAGTTAAAAAAAAACAAATCGAAGTCTTTTTTCCTCAATGAAAAAACTAATTGAAACTTCTTTTCCTAAAAAAAAGAAAGAAAAAAATAAAGGAAGATTTAATGGATAGTATTGAAAGTATTATATATAGTTTGTTGAGATATTTTGGCTACACAAAATATTAGGAATTAAGTATAAAATTAAATAAAATATTTAGTGGATAAAATCAAAAGTTTGCTGAGATTTTTATGTCAAATAAATTGTAAAATAAAATATAGAAAAAAATATAAAAATATTGAGAATAAACGTGGAAGCGACACGTGGCATAAAAAACCTTACTTTATATATATACTATTGATAGTACAAATATATCATTAATAATTGTAACAAAAAAAAAATATCATTGATAAGTGTACAACAACTTGTCAAAAAAAAAAAGTTTACAGAAACAATAGATATATACAAACGATGACACAACAGAATATGAATAAAAAGCTTATCATCGAGGAGAAATATTAGGGATTGCTGCATTTTAGCAGAAATTTGTTAGTTTAAATTGGTGTGCTGCATTTTAGATGGAATTTGTTAGGTTAAATTGCTGCTAATCTAATGCAGAATTTTAGAGGGAAATTATTTGGTTAAGTTGCTGCAGACCTAATAAAATTAATAAATAAGGATAAAAAAGGCATGAAATTGATGGGCATGAAGAAAATGTTTGATACAAAAAATTGGTGGGCATGAAATTGCAAACCTAAAACTGTAGAAAATGTTTGATACAAAAAAAAAGGAGGATAGGAATTGAGTTTGTTAGGTTAAAAAATAAGGATTCGGCTGGCCAAAATTATAGCAAACTTGATAAAAAAAATCGGCTGGCATTCGGTAAGATGATCAATGGCTAAAATTGAATGGCGCCTAAATGTGCAAGATCCAATGGCTCAGAAAAGTGGAGGGAAAAATGGGGGGAAAATATTAGGGCAACAATAGCTTGAGGGGTTAAGCTTTAGTAAGTTAGGGTAGAAAATATTTGCTTCATAAAAAAAAGGCAAGAGGATAGGAATAAAATTTGTGCGATGCATTTTTTTAGATGGAATTTGTTATGTTAAATAATTGCAAACCTAAAAGTGTAGAAAATATTTGATTAAAAAAAAGGAGGATAGGAATGAAATTTGTTAGGTTAAAAAATAAGGATTCGGCTGGCCAAAATTATAGCAAACTTGATAACAAAATTCGGCTGGCATTAAGTAAGATGATCAATGGCTAAAATTGAATGGCGCCTAAATGTGCAAGATCCAATGGCTCAGAAAAGTGGAGGGAAAAATGTGGGGAAAATATTAGGGCAACAATAGCTTGAGGGGTTAAGCTTTAGTAAGTTATGGTAGAAAATATTTGCTTCATAAAAAAAAAAAAGGCAAGAGGATAGGAATAAAATTGGTGCGATGCATTTTTTTAGATGGAATTTGTTATGTTAAATAAATGCAAACCTAAAAGTGTAGAAAATATTTGATTAAAAAAAAAAATGAGGATATGAATGAAATTTGTTAGGTTAAAAAATAAGGATTCGGCTGGCCAAAATTATAGCAAACCTGATAACAAAATTCGGCTGGCATTAAGTAAGATGATCAATGGCTAAAATTGAATGGCGCCGAAATGTGCAAGATCCAATGACTTAGAAAAGTGAAGGGAAAAATGGGGGGAAATATTAGGGCAACAATAGCTTGAAGGGTTAAGCTTTAGCTATTCGGACTCAGGATTATTTTAATGGGTCATGTTTCCTACAAAAAAAATTAAATTAAATTGTCATGTGCAATTATATTTTTTTTAATTTAACCATCCATACGGTAGTACATTAATGGTAAAACCAATAAATCTGACTCGAGTTTTTTTACGGACCAATAAATCTGACTCGATTTTTTTTACGGAATCTTATAGCATTTGGCTCGATTTTGACAAATTTTCTCAAGTTTAAGCTGTATTGTTTTATGTGTTAACGCTTTTTTTTTCCGATTTAATAGATAGATAAAATGTCACCGTTAAAAATTCCTACAAATAAATGAAGAAGTTGAAATTTGAATTCTGATCACGGCATTTGGTTTAACAATTTTAACATTTTTGTTAGTTGAGTTTAATCATCCATTCTCTATAAGCATCCATAACTTCTTTTTTAGTTTGTGGGGTAAGGAGAATTAAGGAGTTTAATTTAGCGCTGTTAGGTAGGTGGTGTTGGCGGCTGTTGGTAGATAGAAATAGTTTGTGGTTTAGAGTGTTGGCTTCGCGGTATGGTGTGGAGGGAGGGAGAATTCAGAGGGGGGGGGAGGCCGTGTGGCATCAGCCTGGTGGCGTGACATGTTTGCTTTGTGTAACACCCATACCAGACGTATCTAGAAAGTCTGGCACGTGCGTTAATATTAGTACTGGATACATTAAAATATACAACAATTAAAAACTTCGAATGAATAATATTTACATCAAGTTCCGTTCGTATAAATAATAATACAATACAACTCATCCATACGTAAAAATACATCCTTGAAGTCCATAACATCCTGCAGCTTCACGAACGAACCCTTGAAGTAGTATCCATCCGGCTCCGAACATGCATAAACATCCTGCTTATCTGAAACAAATAAGGATTGGGATGAGACATAATGTCTCAGTGAGTTCCCCTAAATCCTAGGCTATAGGCAACCTCGAGGGGAAACCTACGGTCACCACGTGTCTACATTACAACCTGACGGTTGATTATACGTGTGTGGGGACTTGCATACTTAGACGGTAGTGCATACTAGAGCCGTCATAGTTTTATCTTAACTTGTTATAGGCTTCACTTCCTATACGTGTTGTAACACCCATACTAGAAATTACCTAGGATATCTAGTATGCTCGTTAAACTTGGCATTGGATACATTAAAATTACAATAATAAAATTTCTTCTGAACATATCATAAAACTACTTGTCTATACATTTAAAATAGTACCACTGACGTGTACAACATACATGCAATGACAAGTAAATATAATTGTCCAACTTCTTCTTCTACTTCATCACGAACTGCCCTGCTTGCGATCCACCTGTGTCTCTGAAATAAAATAAAAGGGATTGGGGTGAGACGGGATGTCTCAGTGAGTTCCACCTATCCTAGGCTGTAGGCAATCTCAGGGAACCTAGGATCGCCATTTGTCTCTAAACTCAACCATTTTGGGTTTATGCAGTTTTATCATGCATAACTGAGCGATCGGGGGATAACTAGGATCGCTGTCTAAAAGACTGATATAATCCTGATACTAATACTCAACTCATAATCATAATTATAATCATAATGTCTGTCATATTATGTTAGAAATGTTAGCGTTGAACAAACAATATTATCTGAGTTGATTTTACGGAATAAACCCAGGTGGAGTAACCCCGGAATTTATTCCACTCTGACCGGTATATATATAAATATTTCCAACTGGCGGGAACCCAACTGACGGGGATACCGGACTCCTCTGATTATTGTGGGGTCATCCTCGCGGATAGTGCCCGTTCCAACTGGCGGGAACCTTTCGTATCCAACTGGCGGGATAGCGAAAGCCACAATTTAAACATGTTTTAATATTATAACTTGATCTGATTCTCTGATAACTGAGTCAATCCTCAACTCCACTACTGACGGGGAGATAGAGAGGAATAACTTATCTTAACTAATTTTCTTTTAATGAAAACATCTTGAAACTGATAATAAAGACGTAGTGATTCCGTCTTTATTCTGAAATTATTTCTGATACTAACCTATTCAGGTTCTAGGCATATCGTTGTCATATGCCATTTCTAAAAGGTTATAAAATTTTCCCCATATCCTGATAAATTAAATTCGACTAATTAAGCCGAACTTCCATACTTAGAATTCTCTACTTTCCAATGATTGGAAATTTACCCATGAATAATTTGTTCAATAGCTATTTTACTCTAAACATTACTTTACACAAATAAATATACACTATGGTAGTGTATGATTAGAGGATATGCATAATACAATTTCGGCTACATATTCGGCAATAATGAGAATTGGAGTCTTAGCTAAGTCAAACCATTATATTACCTTAAAAGTATAATTTATATTAGCTAAGAGTCGAAATAAAGTAATAAAATCAAACAATTCTCACTTTACGTAACGTTAGCCGAAATTGCATATTTATTCATTCTCACGTAAAACTTATCATAATATTTTTCCTCTAACTTCTACATTACCATAATCATATTTATCAACATAAAAGTTATTTTAGAGTACTCTAGCAAGGGTATAAATCTTAATCATATTGTCACTAAATTATGTACTAATGTACTAAATCATATTCTATTATTCTAAAGGCATAATTTAACTACCCAAAGGGAAGTTTTCTAACTAAAGGAACTCACCTCATCTTATTCCAAACTCTTGAACAATTATAAGCATCAATTCAGCATCTTCACCTCATATTCATGGTTCAGCACAAATCCTACTTCTGCCCCCAACTTCAAAATCATCTCCAGACTTCAATACTGGACCAAAATCAATGAAACTGGTATCGGAACGTCCGTAATTTCGTTAGCTAACCATAGCATTAAAAATCACTTGATTCCAAGTTACAGAGAGAAAGTGCTCACCGTTTTAGTGGAGCTATGTCCCAAAACCCGTAACCAAAAATCCAGCAGAATTTACTCAACTTCAAATGCACTTTCCGAGATCATCACTAATCCAAAACACATGAAATCTATATTCAAACTGAAGGGAATTAAATGGAGAATTCAAAAATCCAATAATTATTCGATTATGGGTTACACAGCAGTATATACAGGCCAGTGAAGATCATACGAATTTCGTCTCAAAATCATGAATTTCTAGTATTACCTCTTATAACAATATCAACTACCACTCAAAATACATCAACAACAATTCATCAAAGTTGTTATACCCCTCTTTCCATAATAATTCCTTAAATCCAAAGTTTCTACTTTTCAACCCTTTTCTCCAAAAATTCAACTTAGTATTAACTCACCTTGAATGTGATTCCATAGCTCCTTATACATCAAATAAGTCACTACCATAATCACCCACAACATAATTGCATTCCTAAAACATTTAAATGAACAATTCAACAAAAGACAATAGAGGTAAAGGTGGGTGGATTGAATTCCATGGGAAAGGAAGAGGAGGAAGAGTTTTGATACTTACTTAGTGATTAACCATCATGGGTGCTCCAAAAACAACTTAATTAATGATTTCCATGAGATTGGGAAGAAAATTGGAGTATTTGAGAAGAAGAGGGAAAGGGGCGGTTATGAGGAAAATGGAGGGAGTATGAATTTTTGAACCATGATTCTTGCTTAGCTCACTTCTATTAACTCATATTCCATGGTAATTTTGGTGAAGAATTGAGAGATTATGGTGGTGGTGAGGTGAACCGAATTTGAGAGAGGGAGGAGAAGAGATTAATGTTTTTTTTTTTTTATAAATGGAAAGATGTAGAAGAATGAAGAAGAAATGGTGGGTTTTTCTACTTAAAAATCTCAAATGGCCAGATTACCAAAATGCCCTTCAAGTAAAAAGTCACAATTACCCTCCGTTAATTCTTAACAATTTAATTTCTCGAGTCCGTAGGGATAATATGTGAGATTTTTACCGAATTTCTTTCCGTTTCTTAATAAATAATCAACTCTTTAGAAATTATTTATGTTCTGACATGTTGAACTGATACGACAATTTATTTAAAATTCTGCGGGATATTACACGTGTCATGGCGGTTGAGGGGGAGTCTAGGACCGCATTGCCAAGAATACGCTCTACGTATCGAGGCCCTAACATAACATAATCATGGCACGATTCTAAACCGGACGGTCAGGGGAACCTAAGATCGTCATCGGTATCATGATCTTTACTTAATCTATACATAACTTGCTCTTGTCTTAGCATCTGATGCTCTTAACTTGATCACATATGTAATCATTCTTGCATAAACATAACATAATCATATCGTACATAAACGTATCTAAGTTCATTCATTAAGTTAGCGTTGAACAAACAATTATTATCTGAGTTCATTTTACAGAAAGTCCCGGGTGGAGTAACCCCGAGTACAATCCCATACATGACCGATGTACGTACATCGGACTCCCTCGGTGTCGTGCGGGTCCCTTGCGGCTTAAACCGTTCCCCTTAGGTCGAGAACCTCCCGTATCCCCCTGGCGTGGATAACAAGAGACACGAGCACCTACGTCTTGTTTACTCAGTGACATGCGGGTCCCTTACGGCTTAAATCGTTCTCATTATGAGAACCCCTTGTATCCCCCTGATGTGGATAGCAAGAGACATGTCACCTACACATATTAATCATGGTCTTGTCGTGCATATAAGTTAAACATAATCATACATACATGTTTACCTCGGAACCTTGATCGATCCGATTATCGGTAACCTATACTTATTCATACTTAACATGGTGGAGCGAAATAACTTATCAATCCACAACTTACGTACTAGCTAAGTTATTCTAGCTCATGTGCGAAGAGATTACACTTCGCGTCTTAACCTACATAAGGTTCGTGCTTAACTTCTAGTTCTCGACAAGCTATGTCGAGGCTCTACGTTCATTCCCTTTCTTAGTTCATCACTACCCGGACATATTGCATATCATAACATCTCATGTGCTATTCGTCATTGAAATTCTTGATGTTGTTCATGCATTTCTTTACCAATATCCTTAGGTGTATTGTGCAATGATAACTTGACTTTGAGGGGTTTTTAAAGTTATAAGAGACTGCAGGGAAAAGCTTGGTCAAAACCACTACATTTCATGAATTTTCTTGTAAAAAGTGCTGTGCTGTCAAATCTCGCTTGAGCGAGATTCATCTCGCTTGAGCGAGATTGCAAGCGAAATTTCTTGCTTGAGCGAGATTCCAAGCGAGATTTTAATTTAGTTCTGCCAAAATCTCGCTTGAGCGAGATTCATCTCGCTTAAGCGAGGTTCTTCAGTACCAGACCTGCAGAATTCGTAATTTTGACCTCTAAACCTCAAAATTGAGTTTCCAATGCACACAAGACACCCAGAATACATAGAAAACAGCTTAGAACATTTACATGACAACAACAACATAATTTCAATGATTAATGGCAAAAGGGGTACTAAAACCCTAACTTACATACTAATACAAATCATGTTTTCTCACAAGAATTGCACAACCCAAAGGTAGGAGAAACTATCTAAGAACTCACCTAACAAGATTCTTGAAGCATCATCATGTCCCAAGCTCAAACAATCCAAAACTCTAGCCCTTGATTCACTTGCTTCCTTTATTCAACCCATCTCAAACTTGCTGTTTTCATGCAATCCAAAGCATCATGATCTTGCTAGCTTATCTCTAATCCAACCCAAGCTTCCTTCAACCAAAACCCTAATCTCATGATTTCTTCCCTTATGAGGATAGAGTGGAAGAACAAGCTCAAATAGAGCTTCTATTTGTTCCTTGATCTTGGAAGTACCATAACATAAGCTTGATCATGAAGAGGAAGAAGTTTTGGAATGGATTGGTGAAGAAAAGAGAGGAAGAGAGCGTGAGAATGGAGAGAGGAGGGAGAGAAAATTGTTTTCCCAAACTTAGAGAGATAAAAGGATAAAAATTGTGAGATATTTTGGTGCCTTTCCAAATAAATATCCTTTTCCCGCGCAATTACCAAATTGCCCTTGCCTCAAACATGCTACATCCGTCTCTGATACTTAACTCGTATTAAGCTGACATAGCATAATAAATATTTCCATTAACTTACTTTCCATGAACCTAAGTCCTCTGATACATTTAACAGATAAAGTTCCTTAAGCTGATGAGCGGGATGTTACATTCTACCCCCCTTAAAGAAATTTCGTCCTCGAAATTTTAGAGATCGACTACCAATCATCATGACAGAAACTTACCATCTTTGGTCTGAGCCATACATACTCTATTCAGACTTACTCATAGAGTTCGTCGTATTATGTCCTCATCTTGTTTCTTAACCCATATGCAACTGAACATAACCTTCTTGATTTTAATATTACCCAAACTTAGAGTTTTCTTATCATATCATGATTCAGAACTTACCTTGCTACACACAGACTTATTGTCTCGGACTCGTATCTTACCCACTTAACATAAACCATTCATATAGGTATCTTTTTATAAACATGAACACTCAGGATTTGCCTTTTAACTGGGATCATACGGAAACCAGGTTTGCCCTGCAGTGCTTACTTGTAACTTTAAAACATATTTCATACATACATCTTATCATGAATACATAATCTTACTATACCTTGAGGCACATGGTTCTTACTTGTATTACTCATGTAAATGATTCCATGAATCTCTTATCTCTTTTCAGAGCCTTAGGAAATCTTCTGATTTCATCACAATTCCATTGCATCTTATCACACCCGAATTAATGGGTAACTCATATAGCTTGACATGAAAAAGTGAAATCAACTCACCACTTCATCTGACAATCCATTAACCAATATTATGGTTCACATACTCGTGAAACTTACTAGTAATTCCACTTGCACTTACATCGTACACTCTTAACACAATTCCGTGTATCCCACATGATATTGGCTTCATACGAACATTGTCGTTTCATAACATGTACATACTTTCAAGTGCCATCTCTTGCTAAATGATAACGATACGTGTTCTAGAATCTTTCTTGAAGAAATTTCCTTAAGCTCTGGTATTCAGGTTCTTGGAACGAATATATATATATACATGACTAAAATATTTTATCATTCCCAAAACTGAATTTGTAATAGCACCACAGAACCATCGGACGAGTTTCTATATTTGAAAAAGATTTAACAACTCGCCCTAAACTTGTCCACGACAAGTTGGTCCTGAAGTTGGTACGTCTTAAGTGAGTTCACTTACGACGTATCTCATCAGTTTCGAAAATGTATAATTCCATGAGTTTAAAATAAGCATCGTTCCCAAGTTCCATAATACCAATCTTAACTTTTAAAAGTTCTAAAATCATGACTTAACATGTCTTAACAAGTATCGTTTTCACTCAACAAGTATTGCATACGAGAGTATGATTCTCATTGCACAACTCGAGAGTTGCATCTCCTTTCATGATAACATACTTAACTTCGAAGATAAATTCTTCCCTTATTCAACCGTTATACATACTTGCCATACCGCTTACATATCCGTAAACAATCCTTGAACCTCTTAACATAAACTTATTCCTCTTCTTCGGAACACTAACTTGATTCTCCACATTAACTCATTCGGTTATCGCTTGAGCGTTACTACCTTTTCCGAAACCGGTCACCATTCTTGATGCCTTGATTCTTTACTTGAGTCACGAAATGTAACCTTCTGAACCTTACATACTTCCCATTATCATCTTTCGCGCATCCTGACCAATTCATACAAGGCAATTCTTGTCATTTTCATCTTACTTAAGTGATGGCACATACTTAAAACTTTTACCTTGGCCAATGCTATCTATATAAACATTCATACTTACTTATCACATCAAGAACTCCTCACTTATCTTATGATGCTTCTGTTAAACTTGCATTACCAACCGAACATTCTTCACTAAAATTCATACATACTAAAATTTCCATGTTTCATAATTAACGATTAGCTTCCATGGCGCTACTCTGATTCCCACCGGTTGGTTTAAACCATTACTCTAATCCGTTAGAGAGACTGAGACTTCATATTCCTAATTACCACTTGAATACTAACTTCTTGAACTGTTCTCAAGATCTTCCATGTTGTAACCAACATCACAACCTTACACTTGTCTTGTGAATCCAAAACTCATGATGGTTTATCTTATTCTTATAATACTTGACTCGGGGGTAACCTTACTTTCTTGCTGGTTGCAGTTACCATACATATCATATCTGAACTTATTTTCGGGCAAACTCAATTTCCATTAACAACCCATCTAGCACTTGAACATAACTTTCTTGAACATTTAATCTTTGTACCTTCGCATTCTCGCGGACTATATTTTGCTTAATCATACCAATGCTTGCTCATTAATTTTTTTTTTTATTTTTTAAAGAAAACTTCGTAAACTAGCGCACAAGTCATTGACGTTGATAATTTTCTACTTTATAAATATATTGAGTTTTGGCCCCGATCGTTGCTCTAAATTCATAGAACGAGTTGATAGCACATACGTGTCATCAATTCTAGATTATAATAAGTCCAGCTCGCTCTACGAGTATCATAGCAAACCGGTTCCTAGAAAATCTCGTGAATTTTCAAAATATCAACTTCAACGACCCATACGCGTAAATATTTCTAAATTATTTACTTTATATTTCAACATCATATCGAGCCTAGCAAGTATATTAAGCAAAACATAGGTTCGAGCGATACGTCATAATTCCACATAATCGATGAATCTTGTGATTTTCTCATAACTCTGCACCGCTTTAATTCTTACATCATACCTCATGCATAAACATTGGTGACTTTCCTTCTAAATGCAGGAACTTCTATACTCTTGATCTTGGCTTGTTCTTGACACATCAACACATTAACTTCCAAAAATACCTTAAACCGTATCATTTTCGTTGATGGTTGTCCACGTCCTTTTCCTTAGAAATTGTAGGAGGTGATATGCATTCATTACTTGATGTCTTAAAAGATTTTCGTCACGTGAAATTTATTGTGAAGACATCTCCCCAATAGTCATTGCAAACCATAGGATCGAACTAGTAGGTTTCACAAAAAACGGAAAAATTTCGTCCCAGGCTTACTATTGGTGAGCTTCTCCAACAGTATTTTTCAGAAAACATTTGTTGCATAAAACTCTTATTCTCAAGTACAAAATGCACATCATTCATTCCTATCGTCGTAAAATATTCTATAACATATGCATGGCAGCATCAACCTTTTTCGATACAATTCTTGGCACGTCGGAAATCAATGTCTTACCCGACATTGTCGGAACGTCCCTTCTTAACATGCCTTACATTCCCAGAGGATTCACACTTGTACCTGATTAGTTCACCGGCCACCTTTTGGCACGATAAAACTTCTTCATCACATACTTCGTTCCTCCTGGGTCCTATTCAGCTCTCAGGCATCCATTCCAATCATCGAATGTTAAATTGAGTTGATCAGGCTCAACTAACATCAACAACTAGAACATTTACCTGGAACCCAATGGTCCCACTTCCTTTGTTGTAATTTAATGACCCAAGGCACAGTCTGAATCGACCTGCTCTGATACCAATTGTAACACCCATACCAGACGTATCTAGAAAGTCTGGCACGTGCGTTAATATTAGTACTGGATACATTAAAATATACAACAATTAAAAACTTCGAATGAATAATATTTACATCAAGTTCCGTTCGTATAAATAATAATACAATACAACTCATCCATACGTAAAAATACATCCTTGAAGTCCATAACATCCTGCAGCTTCACGAACGAACCCTTGAAGTAGTATCCATCCGGCTCCGAACATGCATAAACATCCTGCTTATCTGAAACAAATAAGGATTGGGATGAGACATAATGTCTCAGTGAGTTCCCCTAAATCCTAGGCTATAGGCAACCTCGAGGGGAAACCTACGGTCACCACGTGTCTACATTACAACCTGTCGGTTGATTATACGTGTGTGGGGACTTGCATACTTAGACGGTAGTGCATACTAGAGCCGTCATAGTTTTATCTTAACTTGTTATAGGCTTCACTTCCTATACGTGTCATGGCGGTTGAGGGGGAGTCTAGGACCGCATTGCCAAGAATACGCTCTACGTATCGAGGCCCTAACATAACATAATCATGGCACGATTCTAAACCGGACGGTCAGGGGAACCTAAGATCGTCATCGGTATCATGATCTTTACTTAATCTATACATAACTTGCTCTTGTCTTAGCATCTGATGCTCTTAACTTGATCACATATGTAATCATTCTTGCATAAACATAACATAATCATATCGTACATAAACGTATCTAAGTTCATTCATTAAGTTAGCGTTGAACAAACAATTATTATCTGAGTTCATTTTACAGAAAGTCCCGGGTGGAGTAACCCCGAGTACAATCCCATACATGACTGATGTACGTACATCGGACTCCCTCGGTGTCGTGCGGGTCCCTTGCGGCTTAAACCGTTCCCCTTAGGTCGAGAACCTCCCGTATCCCCCTGGCGTGGATAACAAGAGACACGAGCACCTACGTCTTGTTTACTCAGTGACATGCGGGTCCCTTACGGCTTAAATCGTTCTCATTATGAGAACCCCTTGTATCCCCCTGATGTGGATAGCAAGAGACATGTCACCTACACATATTAATCATGGTCTTGTCGTGCATATAAGTTAAACATAATCATACATACATGTTTACCTCGGAACCTTGATCGATCCGATTATCGGTAACCTATACTTATTCATACTTAACATGGTGGAGCGAAATAACTTATCAATCCACAACTTACGTACTAGCTAAGTTATTCTAGCTCATGTGCGAAGAGATTACACTTCGCGTCTTAACCTACATAAGGTTCGTGCTTAACTTCTAGTTCTCGACAAGCTATGTCGAGGCTCTACGTTCATTCCCTTTCTTAGTTCATCACTACCCGGACATATTGCATATCATAACATCTCATGTGCTATTCGTCATTGAAATTCTTGATGTTGTTCATGCATTTCTTTACCAATATCCTTAGGTGTATTGTGCAATGATAACTTGACTTTGAGGGGTTTTTAAAGTTATAAGAGACTGCAGGGAAAAGCTTGGTCAAAACCACTACATTTCATGAATTTTCTTGTAAAAAGTGCTGTGCTGTCAAATCTCGCTTGAGCGAGATTCATCTCGCTTGAGCGAGATTGCAAGCGAGATTTCTTGCTTGAGCGAGATTCCAAGCGAGATTTTAATTTAGTTCTGCCAAAATCTCGCTTGAGCGAGATTCATCTCGCTTAAGCGAGGTTCTTCAGTACCAGACCTGCAGAATTCGTAATTTTGACCTCTAAACCTCAAAATTGAGTTTCCAATGCACACAAGACACCCAGAATACATAGAAAACAGCTTAGAACATTTACATGACAACAACAACATAATTTCAATGATTAATGGCAAAAGGGGTACTAAAACCCTAACTTACATACTAATACAAATCATGTTTTCTCACAAGAATTGCACAACCCAAAGGTAGGAGAAACTATCTAAGAACTCACCTAACAAGATTCTTGAAGCATCATCATGTCCCAAGCTCAAACAATCCAAAACTCTAGCCCTTGATTCACTTGCTTCCTTTATTCAACCCATCTCAAACTTGCTGTTTTCATGCAATCCAAAGCATCATGATCTTGCTAGCTTATCTCTAATCCAACCCAAGCTTCCTTCAACCAAAACCCTAATCTCATGATTTCTTCCCTTATGAGGATAGAGTGGAAGAACAAGCTCAAATAGAGCTTCTATTTGTTCCTTGATCTTGGAAGTACCATAACATAAGCTTGATCATGAAGAGGAAGAAGTTTTGGAATGGATTGGTGAAGAAAAGAGAGGAAGAGAGCGTGAGAATGGAGAGAGGAGGGAGAGAAAATTGTTTTCCCAAACTTAGAGAGATAAAAGGATAGAAATTGTGAGATATTTTGGTGCCTTTCCAAATAAATATCCTTTTCCCGCGCAATTACCAAATTGCCCTTGCCTCAAACATGCTACATCCGTCTCTGATACTTAACTCGTATTAAGCTGACATAGCATAATAAATATTTCCATTAACTTACTTTCCATGAACCTAAGTCCTCTGATACATTTAACAGATAAAGTTCCTTAAGCTGATGAGCGGGATGTTACATCCAAGTGTAACATCCCAGACTGCTTACAGGACTGCCGACTAACCCCACAAACCAACACGAGTCTTTTCAGCATGCTTTGTCCTCACTCACATGCTTACCGGGAAACTTCCCGGTAGGTCACCCATCCTAGTACTACTCCAAGCCAAGCACGCTTAACTGTGGAGTTCCTATGGATTGAGCTCCCGAAAAGAAGATGCATCTTGTTGATATGGGTAGTACCTAACAATTCTTATAAGCCTTCCTTCAACCATGTAGTCCCATACCTACACGGCCTCCGGATCCCTCTCATTCCGACGTGTTTCGGTTCCTACTATTGTCGTGGGGGTCCCTTGCGGCTTAAACCGTTCCCCTTAGGTCGGGAACCTTTCGTATCCACCTAGCGGGATATCGAAAGCCACGACGTGGGTGTTACATGCCCACCAGCTTCCGCCTGGTTCGTCCCCGAACCACACCGTACTGGGAGAGGTCTGCTCTGATACCAAGTGTAACATCCCAGACTGCTTACAGGACTGCCGACTAACCCCACAAACCAACAGGAGTCTTTTCAGCATGCTTTGTCCTCACTCACATGCTTACCGGGAAACTTCCCGGTAGGTCACCCATCCTAGTACTACTCCAAGCCAAGCACGCTTAACTGTGGAGTTCCTATGGATTGAGCTCCCGAAAAGAAGATGCATCTTGTTGATATGGGTAGTACCTAACAATTCTTATAAGCCTTCCTTCAACCATGTAGTCCCATACCTACACGGCCTCCGGATCCCTCTCATTCCGATGTGTTTCGGTTCCTACTATTGTCGTGGGGGTCCCTTGCGGCTTAAACCGTTCCCCTTAGGTCGGGAACCTTTCGTATCCACCTAGCGGGATATCGAAAGCCACGACGTGGGTGTTACATGCCCACCAGCTTCCGCCTGGTTCGTCCCCGAACCACACCGTACTAGGAGAGGTCTGCTCTGATACCAAGTGTAACATCCCAGACTGCTTACAGGACTGCCGACTAACCCCACAAACCAACACGAGTCTTTTCAGCATGCTTTGTCCTCACTCACATGCTTACCGGGAAACTTCCCGGTAGGTCACCCATCCTAGTACTACTCCAAGCCAAGCACGCTTAACTGTGGAGTTCCTATGGATTGAGCTCCCGAAAAGAAGATGCATCTTGTTGATATGGGTAGTACCTA
Organism: Medicago sativa; assembly: GCF_051527215.1. Taxonomy (NCBI): domain Eukaryota; kingdom Viridiplantae; phylum Streptophyta; class Magnoliopsida; order Fabales; family Fabaceae; genus Medicago; species Medicago sativa. The sequence continues at coordinate 17,468,970 of NC_140753.1, read as the reverse complement.
ACAATTCTTATAAGCCTTCCTTCAACCATGTAGTCCCATACCTACACGGCCTCCGGATCCCTCTCATTCCGATGTGTTTCGGTTCCTACTATTGTCGTGGGGGTCCCTTGCGGCTTAAACCGTTCCCCTTAGGTCGGGAACCTTTCGTATCCACCTAGCGGGATATCGAAAGCCACGACGTGGGTGTTACACTTTGTGTCAGGAGAGTTGGTTTATTGATAATGTTAGTCTCTCTCTTGGTAATGGGAAACACACGCTTTTTTGGTCGGATGTGTGGCTTGGTGGGATGTCGTTACGTGTCAGGTTTAGTCGTTTATATGGCTTGTCGTTGTTAAAGGAGTTAACAGTGTTTGACAAGAGTCAGTTGGGTTGGGGAGATGAGGGAGGGGCGTGGAGTTGGCGGCGGAGGTTGTTTGTGTGGGAGGAGCAGATGTTGGGTGAATTGTTGTTATTACTTCAAAATGTATTTTTGCAGGTTGAAAAGGATGACAGATGGCTATGGACATTGGAATCTTCTAATGTTTACTTTGTTCGTAGTGCATATCGTGTTCTAACTGTTCACCTTCCTTTAGTTTCTCCGGTAACAGTTTCTGATCTTTGGCATACGGATGTCCCTCTGAAGGTTGTTTTGTTCGCTTGGTGGTTATTCCGTGACAGGTTGCCTACAAAAGACAACCTGCATCATCGTGGTGTTATTGATCGAGATTCAAGGCTTTGTGTGGCAGGTTGTGGTTCGATTGAATCATCTCAACACTTATTCTTACATTGTCATATTTTTGGATCAGTTTGGTATTTTATTTATAGATGGCTTGGCATCTCTGCGGCTGTTCCTGATCAGGTGTTGCCTCACTTTCATCAGTTCAGCTTTAGTGGCGGAAGTGCAAAGAAGCGCCGCTCAATCTTACAGGTCATTTGGTTTGCTACGGTTTGGGAAATTTGGAAAGAAAGAAATAATAGACTGTTTAATGATAAAGAATGCTCGATAATTCAGGTGGTTGATAAGATTAAGTCCCTCGCCTTTAGGTGGTTGAAGGTGAAATACGTTACACTTCCCTTCAATTATCATGGCTGGTGGCTTAGTCCGTTCACCATGCTGGGCATAGGCTAAGAGTTATTTCTTTGTTGTTTATTTTGTACAGGTTCATTGTAATTACTGTTGACTTTGTTGTCTTTACTTTGTACATCTTGTGCTAGGAAATACACTTCATTTTGGTAATATATTCCATTTTAGCCTCTTCAAAAAAAAAAAACAATAAACTAAAAGGAATTTTTAAATGAATCATTCGTGTAGACATTACATATTTATAACATTTATAAAAGCACTTAACAATAACTTAACGGATCGAATCCAACACCTTGAAAAAACCACTAAATAGATCACACTAGCAACTTTAGAGTGCTTATATTTCTTATTTTTTATTTGGATTGTTTTTTGGTTTAAGTTGTTCAACTGATTTGATCTAAGAAAGAAGTTAAAGGTCTAAGATCCACACAAAGGAGAAAAAAATTAAACTACATTTGTCACTATAAAAAATGGTAAAACCAACTTTTACCTATTTTCTTTTTTATTTTAACGGTGGGATTTCTTTGTTATTGAACAATGAAAGAGTTTTTGTATAATTGATGATGACTAATAAATTTTTTATTTCCTTCCTAAAAGTTAAGTTAGAGAATGTTTTGAAGAATTTGAACCTCGTCGCTCAAAGTAATATTTACGGCTTATCTTGTGAGAATTTCACAGCTATGCTCTTTGAAATGAAACATATATGCAAATTTCCTTTTTTTTTTTTTTTTATAAATAGTATATAAAGAAAGTTACACATAAATGAAAAGTAAGAGACAACAAACTGCATATTTTTGTTCTTAAGTTTACTCTAACTTACTCGACATTTTTTGTTCTAAAAAACATTTAAAGATTAATCACTGAATTATTGTTATCAAAGTCACTTTATTTTAATCTATAATAAACATACGTTTAATTTTAATAACATAGTCATATTAATGATGTGATCGCGTGTCGTGCTGAAGAAAAATCGTCATAATATCTAGGTATATTCTAATAGACGTTTTATGTATGGACTATATCTTAATTACTAAATCTTAACCTTTCAAACTATTGTTGCCCTAATATTTTCCCCCCATTTTTCCCTCCACTTTTCTGAGCCATTAGATCTTGCACATTTAGGCGCCATTCAATTTTAGCCATTGATCGTCTTACTTAATGCCAGCTGAATTTTGTTATCAAGTTTGCTGTAATTTTGGCCAGCCGAATCCTTATTTTTTAACCTAACAAATTTCATTCATATCCTCCTTTTTTTTTTGAATCAAATATTTTCTACACTTTTAGGTTTGCAATTATTTAACATAACAAATTCCATCTAAAAAATGCATCGCACCAATTTTATTCCTATCCTCTTGCCTTTTGTTTTTTTATGAAGCAAATATTTTCTACCCTAACTTACTAAAGCTTAACCCCTCAAGCTATTGTTGCCCTAATATTTTCCCCACATTTTTCCCTCGACTTTTCTGAGCCATTGGATCTTGCACATTTAGGCGCCATTCAATTTTAGCCATTGATCATCTTACTTAATGCCAGCCGAATTTTGTTATCAAGTTTGCTATAATTTTGGCCAGCCGAATCCTATTTTTTTTAACCTAACAAATTACATTCATATCCTCTTTTTTTTTAATCAAATATTTTCTACACATTTAGGTTTGCAATTATTTAACATAACAAATTCCATCTAAAAAATGCATCGCACCAATTTTATTCCTACCCTCTTGCCTTTTTTTTTATGAAGCAAATATCTTAATTACCAAAGCTTAACCCTTCAAGCTATTGTTGCCCTAATATTTTCCCCCCAATTTTCCCCCACTTTTCTGAGCCATTGGATCTTGCACATTTAGGCGCCATTCAATTTTAGCCATTGATCATCTTACTTAATGCCAACCGAATTTTGTTATAAAGTTTGCTATAATTTTGGCCAGCCGAATCCTTATTTTTTAACCTAACAAATTTCATTCATATCCTTTTTTTTTTGAATCAAATATTTTCTACACATTTAGGTTTGCAATTATTTAACATAACAAATTCCATCTAAAAAAATGCATCGCACCAATTTTATTCCTATCCTCTTGCCTTTTTTTTATGAAGCAAATATCTTAATTACTAAAGCTTAACCCTTCAAGCTATTGTTGCCCTAATATTTTCCACCCATTTTTCCCTCCACTTTTCTGAGCCATTGGATCTTGCACATTTATGCGCCATTCAATTTTAGCCATTGATCATCTTACTTAATCCCAGCCGAATTTTGTTATCAAGTTTGCTATAATTTTGGCCAGCCGAATCCTTATTTTTTAACCTAACAAATTTCATTCATATCCTCCTTTTTTTTTGAATCAAATATTTTCTACACTTTTAGGTTTGCAATTATTTAACATAACAAATTCCATCTAAAAAAATGCATCGCACCAATTTTATTCCTATCCTCTTGCCTTTTTTTTATGAAGCGAATATCTTAATTACTAAAGCTTAACCCCTCAAGCTATTGTTGCCCTAATATTTTCCCCACATTTTTCCCTCCACTTTTCTGAGCCATTGGATCTTGCACATTTAGGCGCCATTCAATTTTAGCCATTGATCATCTTACTTAATGCCAGCCGAATTTTGCTATCAAGTTTGCTATAATTTTGGCCAGCCGAATCCTTATTTTTTAACCTAACAAATTTCATTCCTATCTTCCTTTTTTTTTAATCTAATATTTTCTACACTTTTAGGTTTGCAATTATTTAACATAACAAATTCCATCTAAAAAAATGCATCGCACCAATTTTATTCCTATCATCATGCCTTTTTTTTTATGAAGCAAATATTTTCTACCCTAACTTACTAAAGCTAAACCCCTCAAGCTATTGTTGCCCTAATATTTTCCCCCATTTTTCCCTCCACTTTTCTGAGCCGTTGGATCTTGCACATTTAGGCGCCATTCAATTTTAGTCATTGATCATCTTACTTAATGCCAGCCGAATTTTTTTATCAAGTTTGCTATAATTTTGGCCAGCCGAATCCTTATTTTTTAACCTAACAAATTTCATTCCCATCCTCCTTTTTTTTTTTTGAATCAAATATTTTCTACACTTTTAGGTTTGCAATTACTTAACATAACAAATTTGATCTAAAAAAATGCATCGCACCAATTTCATGCCCACCAATTTCATGCCTTTTTTATCCTTATTTATCCTTATTTATTAATTTTATTAGGTCTGCAGCAACTTAACCTAATAACTTCCCTCTAAAATTCTGCATTAGATTAGCAGCAATTTAACCTAACAAATTCTATCTAAAATGCAGCGCACCAATTTAAACTAACAAATTCCTTCTAAAATGCAGCAATCCCTAATATTTCTCCTCGCTGATAAGCTTTTTATTCATATCATGTTGTGTCATCTTTTGTATATATCTATTGTTTCTGTAGACTTTTTTTTTGACAAATTGTTGTACACTTATTAATGATATTTTTTTTGTTACAATTATTAATGATATATTTGTACTATATTTATAAACAATAGAGGATTTTAGGCTGACTTTTGTTATTCAAACTATACCTTAAACAATTTTGTTTGTTACATTTGAAATTCATAAATATTTATGCATATAATTTTAATCTATATAAACTTTTTTATATAAAATATCGTTCATAATCTATATATGTGTTAGCGTAATAAAAAAAACGAAAAGACGACTATGTGAATGTCCGTCTTTCCACACGTTGACATAATGTAAATCAATATTTTTCTAAATTAAAAATAAATCAAATTATTACGTGGTATATCCCGTGAAAATAAAACTATCACATCCCTCCCTAAAAACAAAAGAAACAAAAAACTATCACATTCCTTAAAAAAAAAAAAAACTATCACATGCTTGAAAAATTCTATAAAAATCCTAACGAATCTTTTTCATTTTTATAAAGGAACGAATATCTTAATATATATATATATATATATATATATATATATATATATATATATATATAGATAAATGTTAGATATTCTCCAATCAACCTTAATTAACCCTAATACCGCCCTTTTAGGCTGGTCTAAATATATTTTTTTTAAAAATTGTTTTGCAAGGAATTGAACCAACTACCCATAACAACACCTTAGAGCTTTTACCACTAGACCACTAACATTTTTATTGAAATATAGTTGCTTCTAAAATGGATGTAATCTTAAAGGCCTTTTTTTCAAGCCACTAACACTCATTTTTATTGTGTTTATTTTCATGTTTGATTAATTTCACATAATTTAATTTATGACTTTTATTCCATGTTCATTTTTGTTGATGCAAACTAATGTTATAATTTTCTTTTTGGAGATTTTGCATGTCGATCACTCTCAAACATCACTTAGTTTCATTGTTTCTATTACTTTGAATGTAACTCTAAAATTAATAATATAGTCACTTTGATGTTTATATAAGAAACTCTACAAAAACCCGTACATCGTACGGGTTAGAGTCTAGTCTTTTGGTAAATATTCCATCCGTTTCAAAATGAGTGTCGTTTTAGGTGTTTACACACATATTAAGAAATGCAATGATTAAAAGAAAGAGAATGATTATTTTACCAAATTATCCTTGTTAACTATTGGTTAGTTTAAAAAGTAATACTTTAGAAGTAGTGTGCAGAGTATTAATTGGAGGGTACAATTGAAAAGAAAAAGTTATTATTGCATTGGAAACTGAAAGTGACATTCATTTTGAAACAATTTTTTTTGGCTAAAGCGACACTCATTTTGAAATGGAGGGAGTAAAAAATTAGGGTGATATGTCGAGTTGCCAGTGTTGAAGATATACCGACTCTCTTCTCTCTCTTCAACCCTAATCGCTCTCTTCTCTCACTTCAGCCTACCCTTCCACCACTGCTATCTTCCTCCTTTTGCCAAACTTTTCAATCACCATGTAGCCACAGGGATGGTGATGTAATTCGCCTCCAGGGTTGCGTCATCACCAAACTCCTTTGAGGGTATGGTTCTCCTGGTGTCGCTGCCGTCCTGGGTGGTGGTACGTTCTTGTTCTTAAACCTTCATCATTGTCCTTCGTGTCGGTGACTATCGGTTTGCTGAAATCGTGTTTATGCATGTGTTTCACCACAAAACGTGAGTTATTGAAAATCTGGCTATGATCTGTTCTCTCAATTTCGATCCGCGCGCGATGGTTAGTTTCTAGGTTTACAAACTATCGCTACTTGCCCTACTGGTGGAGGTTGTTCTGGTTCTGTCCGAGTTTGTTCTTGGTCACTGTTGTTGGATTGTGAATCCTTCATCTTTGGACTGAAATATAATGTTTGAAAGGGCTTTTGTGTTGGGTTCGTGGACTTGTTTCCATGTTGACAAACAGTTTCATCTCCCACATTTTTGATTCGGAGGAACATGTATGATATGAAGTTGAACGCTCAGATACTGTTCCATTCCAATGTGTGTTGTGGTTTGTGTACCAACGTCGTGTTCTATTTCAGATGGTTTGGCTCGAAAGGGCAATTATAACTTGCTGTTGTTTTGTAGGAAGTTGTGGATCTTGAATTGCTTATTTGTTGGCAGACGATTTATATGCCGATTTAGTTTCTCCATTCTCTATGTTTGATTTGGACTGTGGGACTAGAAAAGGTCGTTTAGCTTGCACTACAAGAAATTTGCAATTTTGCGACACTGAAATTGCGACCCTTCAATAATAACTGTCGCAATTTAATAATTGCAACAGTTCTTGCGACCCTTTTGGGCAACTGCCGCAGAATTTTTCATTCTCTTAACAAATATCCACAGAGAGGCGCGCCTAACACTCAAAATTTCCTTGTCCCTTTCTAAATCCCCAATTCTCCACAAAAAAAAAAACAATATTTCCATCTCACTCTCAAAATCCCCAATTATCACACAAAAAAAAACAATGATCCATAGCTTATCATCGTCCCTCCACACTAGATCTACGCCACCTTCCTCTCCGCCGACCCTCACCTGCGTCACGTCGTCCTCTCCTTCACCCCTCTTGTCCTCTGCGTCACTAGATCTACCTCTAATCGAGAGCCTCAATCTCGCCTGTCACAACCCTCGGTTAACCACTGCTTAAGCTATTGCTTCAATCCACCGTCGGTTAACTGTTCGTTTCACCACCATCCTCTTCGATGAACTTCCATTTTTTAAGGTTAATTTCTTGTTTTTTTTTGTTTTAATTAAGATTTTTTTTCTACATTTTATTGTTGATTTGACTTTTGAGTGAATTTTTTTTGTTCCTTTATTGTTTTTTTAAATCATGGATAATTTCTTGATTTGTATTCTGCGTTCTCAGTTATGTGCAATTGGATTTTGCTATCGGATTCGTCGTCATTCACACTTCTTCAACTCAATCGAAAAAGGGAGGTTGATGTGGTTGCTGCATGCATGTGTACGACTTCCATCTTACACTTTTCGCCGTTTATTTTTAAAAAAATGGTATTTGATTTATTAGTTTCAAGAAATGAAGCTTATTGTTTTCAAAAATTTTCATTTTTAGTTTACTCTTTACTTGTTATATTTTAGGGGTTTTTTGAGTTTTTAATTTTTTTGTAATTAGATGTTTGTTGTTGCAATGTTGGTCTTTATTGGTATATGGTAAAATGGCACTGAATTTGAGTAATGGTGACCGTACTTTGAATACATTGTTTTTCCTTTGTTTGTGTAATTTCTCCACTTTCTGATTTTGGTTAATTTTTTGCTATTTCACTTTTTTTTCAACTCTTTAGTTTATGTTCTTACTAAGATGCCAAAGCACTTTAATTTGGTACCCGCGAATTGGGTTGCGGTTATCTTCCTAGTGCAGCGAATTATGTTACTGGATTTTTTTTGAAGTTCAATGCCTATTACCTATTGAATCTCTTGGATTGTTTGATGAAAATGGATTAAATCTTTTACTCCTATGATTTTTTTTCTTCAGATTTTGATTTGAGTCTCTGTTTTGCTTGCAATTCAGTTTGTTAGGATCTATGTAGCACAAATGCATCATGTACTAGATTCCTACTACATTTTGTTTCAGACTCTAATATATCTTTAGAATATTGTTATGTGCCCGAACACTTTGTCTAATATATCTTCATATTAGTCTGTTATTCGTTTAAGCTATATGTCCACAACTTCATGCACCATTTCTGGTTTTGCTATTGTGTCGTTGATCCCTGGAATGGTCGTTTTAAAATAAAAGTGTGTGTTATTGTTTTGTACTTTAGTTCTGGTTTTGTTCTATTTTATTTTCCTAGACTAACTAATGACTTATATATTGTTCCCATTTGAGGTTATCCATTTGAGGTTTAAAAAAACTATTTGAGCATTGTGAAAATGAACGGTTAGTGTGATCTTAATATAGCTCATTTTTTATGATATGTTCTTTGTTATCTTGTACGTACCATGATCACAATATTGGCCATCTTTTATGATCTTAGTATTGCTCTTTTTTTTTATGTGTTTTTGGTAAATTTCTTGATTTGTATTATGCATTCTTAGTTCTAAGTTTTGTGCAATTGGTTTCGCTGTTGGGTTTCGCCGTCGTTAGCACTTCAATTCTCCTATTCAACTCTCTCAAGGTAAAATTTATTCATTTGAATCTTTTTTATTGGTATAGAAAGAATAAGGAAATTACTCTTTAGAATTTTTGATATCGATATGCCAGATAACGAATTTTCACTGCTAGATATGCTACTCTGAATATCAGTCACAGCTCCAAGTTTTAGGTTATTAGACATTCAAAAAGTTGAAATTGTCATATAATTGGATGTTATTTAACTACTGTTCTTTTCTGTTCCAACTCAGATGAGGCAGCTTTGATCCTTATTCGACACGGTGAGTCGTTGTGGAATGAGAAGAATTTGTTCACAGGTTGTGTTGATGTATCACTTAGCAAGAAGGGTATAGATGAGGCAATTGAAGCTGGAAAAAGAATTAGTAGCATTCCAGTTGATCTCATATTTACATCTGCTTTGATTCGTGCTCAAATGACAGCCATGCTTGCCATGACCCAGCACCGCCGTAAGAAGGTAGCGAGAATGAATAATTATCTTTAGCTGTCAAAAGAGTGACCAACACAATATGTATCTATCATTTTTTTCTCTACAAAGCTTAGAGAATATTAGTAAGTATGGTACACTTAGAATGACTAGTACTCAATTGAAATGACAAGAATTTAAATCTAGTAATACTTGCACAATAATCCAGAAAATTAGTCTTTGTTATAATTGTTATTGCTGCAATGTATTGAAATGCTAATTTCTAAAATTAACCATTAACTTGCCTGCAGGTGCCTATTGTTATGCACAACGAGAGTGAACAAGCAAAGGCATGGAGTCAAGTTTTTAGTGAAGATACAAAAAAGCAGTCCATTCCAGTAATAGCAGCTTGGCAACTAAATGAAAGAATGTAATATTGTTATGTTATGCATATATACATTTAGAGCATTCCAGTAATAGAAGCTGTGAATAATGTCATTGGTCAAGAAGATTGTGATGACCAAATAGATAGCTTTCTTCTCAAGAGGCAGGTAATGACATAAGGATTTTGGTTATTTATTGGTTCCCTAGTTAAACAGAAATCTATAAATATCCTGTTTTTGTTAAATGTACATACATTTATAATATTAAATATTGGTATGCAGAGTCAAATTTGTGGTTCTATTTGGTCATGCTCTTCTGAAGGAGTTTTGAGCTTTTCTGCTTTCTCAGTTTTCTCATTCTGTCACAATCACCATATACTAACGGCTTCTCTTTTAATTCTTTTCTCACTATTCTCATCTAATATGGCTTTTAATTCTTAATTTAAATATATCATCTACTTATGTCCTGATGCAGCCATTTTGAGATTCTTTTGAATGAAGTCATTTGGTGAAGATTAACTGCAAGAGATTGGATCATAGTTTACAAGTAAATAGGTGTCAACATTAAGGTACTAGATAACTAGCTTTCCTCGTCTTATAGATTGCCTCGTTTTATCTTTTTGATTTCTTTGTCTTATCATTTTGCATCAAATCAAATTGATTTTTATGATTTCTACAAACCATGGTTTTTGTTATATGAGAATTATGATTGTGACTGTTCTGCCTATAAGTTGTAATAGTAAAGGTGGAGGTGAAAAGGTTTAAAGATGAAATTAAAGAAAATAGTAAACAAAAGGATTATGTGATTGTAGAAAGATTGGATTATGTGCAGGTAGCTTGGAATGATGAACAAGAGGATCATTTATTTCTAGGAATGTTTGATGTTTTTTGTTCATTTAGTATAAAATTTCCCCTTTGCTATTATGAAATTTGAGGTGTATTATCATATTTTATTTATATTTATAGTTCATTTTATGTTACTATGATGATATTTTTAATGAACTCAGTACTGTTTTTTTATTTAGAAACCTTAAATAATAGCAATTAACACCCTGTCTTTGTTTTCTGCAGCATCTTTACCTAATTGAAGTTTGCTATCTTTGGTTGATTTAATAGCACTCCTTGTCATCAAGTAAACTTGTCTCTGAAAAGGTGAGATACTAGTTCTAAATTTTAATCCATGTTATTTATTTTTTTCGTAAGGTATTTTGATGGAGTTTATGTGTCTAACTGCCAATGGAATGTTGCAATGGAAATTCTGGATTTTTCTTATGATTGTTGTGTTCTAGTGTGGTAATCTTATCATAATAATTTAGTTTAGATTTCATACTAACTTAGTTGTTGATATGATAACATTTTAGTGGTTGGTGTTGACATATAGAAAGTTACTCTGCGATTCATGATTAGAAGAAAGATTATATATGTGTATCAAGTAGCTCAAGTAGTCCAAACCAAGTATCCAATACACAAAACATGTTTCTGCTAATGTTTATAATTGAAGTTGATGATGTTTATAATTGAAGTTGATGATGTTTTTATGTTCATTTTCCTATACTTTTGATTTTTTAGAAATGAGTATTTTGTGAAAAATATTTTCTTGTTTTCTCTATTGAATTTACTGCTGTATATTTGTGCGGTCTGTTTTCTTGTTGTTTGCGGCCTTTGGTTCGGTTGAGGCTTGTTTTTGAGCTCTCTGTTGTAGAGGCGTGTTGTCTCTATCAGACTTGGCGGGTATCCTATTGCCTTGTTTTGATTGCTTCCCTTTGGTCACACAACAATACATGCTGAGGTACCCGAGAGTGGTGAACATGAATTATGAATCACTTTGTGGAGCTTTCTTGGACTGAGATATTTTGCAAATAGATCTTGTGGAGCTTTCTTGTTCAAAAACTAGACCTTGTAGTCACCCTCTTTTAAATGTAAGTGCAATATTTCTTTCACTAATTTTTTTAATTATTGAGTTCCTTCACTAAATTTGGAGGGTTCAGATGCTGGTCTAGCATCCATACTGGAGTACCTGGAGTTTTACTTGAACTCAAGACTGGTGTTTTGAATGAAAGGGTAATGATTTATTTGTTTCACATTGAATGCAATTAATTGGTCTTGTAAGCTTCTCTGTAATAAATAGCTAATGGTTATTCCATAGTGGTTATTTTTGACAAATATATCAGAAAGTAATTATAAGTTTAATTGCGCGATAAGTTAGAATCATGACTTGCGTGACATTATTGCTTATTTTTGTTAATTGATGTGTCTTATATAATCTTTGACTTATTTTTAGGCGGAAGACTTAGAATCACCAAACAGAGCATAGCATTCTTTGGAGTCTATTCATCTCTAGTTGATCAAAACAACTTCCTCGCCAAATATCATCTACATAATTGATTAAATTTTCATGTTAGGAACTTAAGAAACCTTATTGTATCACTTGTTTGTATTTTATATGAATGTAAAATTCATATTTTAGTTTATGAATTTGTTCATATTTTTTATTATGAATTATTTTAGTTTTATATATTTTTTATTAGTAAATAGTTTTATTAAAAATTCAGGAAAAAACTATTTTTTTTTTAAATTAACTCAACATCTGCGACCCTTGCAAACTGTCGCAATGTTTTTTTTATAAATAAATTTTATGCATCTGCGACCCTTCCCCAACTGTTGCAAGTCCCTTGAAATCCATTTGAATCTCCTCATTTGCGGCCCTTACCAACTGTCGCAGTGCCTTTTGCGGCAGTTGGTGCGGCTGTTCTATGAAGGGTCGCAAAAGACACTTGCGACCCCAACATCCGTGACTGTTGGGGAAGGGTCGCAATTGTACATCTGCGACCCTTCTAACAGTCGCAATCTGCCATTTTAAAGGTTGCAAAATGCATTTTTTCTTGTAGTGTTGCTTCCATTTGCTGCAGGGAGTTGATGGTACATGGACTCGCTTTCGTGTTGACAGATGGCCCTATCACCGCATAGAAGACCTTTGATTAGTTTTAGGATTAATTAGAGGATGATCCACTTATGTTGTGTTTTTCCTGTTTGGGGTCGACCTACACTTTTGTGTGGATTTATTGGGTTTGGTTTATGTCTCCCCAGTTTTTTTTTATGTATTTTTCCCTTTTCTTAATACTATATATGAGCATTTGACAATAGATTAGAGTTGGGTACCAACTTAGTTGGGAGCCACTCTTTTTGATGTCATTTGCTCTTGCCTTATTAAAAAAAAGTATTAGGGTGAAGATATGATATTCTAGTCCAAAGTAAAGAAGACATTGCAATGATTTAATCTAAATGAGAGAAAATTTTATGGTACAACGAACATTTGCAAATGAATTTACATTTACACTCCTTTTAAAGATGTTAGTGGAATTTGAATTAAACCTTCCACATCGATGTCTATGTAAACTAGACCAAACTCTTGGAGACTTCGAAGTTTACTACTCCCTCCGTCCCTTAATGTAGCCACCCATTGTCTTTTTCACATTTTTTAAGAAAAGTTGTCAGTGTAATTAATGTGTCTGTTTTGTGTATTAATATTACGAAATTTGCCTTTTGTTTGTATGCGTATTAAATTTGACTTTTCATATTTCAAGACAAGATGGTAGTATTAATTAGGGGTATGTTTAGGAAAAAATAATAAATGCATCTAGTAATTTGAAAAGGGGTTTACATTTAGGGACAAAAATAAAATCAAATGGGTGCTTAGATATAGGGACGGAGGGAGTATATGTGAAATAATATTTTATTTATTTTTTTATGAAATTTGTGAATTGTCATGTGAATGACTGACCATATTTTGTGTTATCAAAATATATTTAAAAATTTATAATATTCTTTGGAGATTAGTTAGATAAACTGATATATTTGAACTATTAGATTTTTTTTTTTTTGAGGGATATTTGATCTATTAGATTTAGTGTTTAGTAAAAGATAATTCTTTTGATTTCAATGATAACCTCGGACCATTTTTTTTTGTTGATAAAACCTCGTACCATCTTTGAACAATTTGAAGTTTGAATAGTTTTGTTGTGAGAAACATAGCAAGAAAATAATTGATATCTTAATCAATTAATAAAAAGGTATATACAAAACTGCTTTATTAATTTATGCGCGGAATTGATGGAATACATGGGCGCAGTGGTATTGATTGACCAATGTGACACCGCTTGGTAACCATTGTGAAGGATTCGGGAAAATTCTTTCGCTTGATGTAGCATTTCCCTATTTTAAACAGGTTCGCTTAAAAAACATTAAACAATCGTGTGGAATTATTTAATTTTAATTTCACCATCTTTGTTTGGATTTTGTTATTTGATAGATAACCTCGGACTTGAACAGTTTTGTCAGGATTATTTTAATGGTCGTGTTTTCAGTTTCCTACAAAAAATTTAATCTGTCATTAACCATCCATACGGTAGTACATTGGTTGTTAACCCAATAAAGCTGACTCGATTTTTCTTTTACGGAAGCTTATTAGTAGCATTTGGCTCGATTATGATGTTCAAATTTTCTCAGGTTTAAGTTCATAAAACTCATACAAATAATAATAACAATAATAATAGCAGTAGTGATGATGATGATGATAATAATAATGTTTAATTGCAGTTTTGGTTTCCCTATTTTCTAATAAATAGGATGACCAAAATTGCTATTAAACCTAATCTATACTACAGTTAAAACTCTATAAATTAATAATGTCAGGACCAGAGAAATTTATTAATTTAGAGAGTTATTAATTTATCGATAAATTAATAATTATTAATTTAAAGAGTTTTTAAGTAATTATACTGTACTTACCAAAAAAAAAAAGAATTACGTTGCAGCGAACCTTGAGACTCAACGTAAATTAGTAACTACTGTGTTCATATGCATTGGAAATCAATAATGACTTTTGAAGTATAGTAAATGTAAACAAGAGGAACAAATGTGTTCAATGTATTTTTCATATATTTTTTTTCAGTTTCTATGAATTATTAATTTATGATTTTCTTGGGACCGAAAATTATAAAGGGATCTCCCGAAAAATTATTATCTTATTATTTTATCGAGTTTTTCAATTTTTTACATTGGCCCAAGTCGGGACCGGACAAATTTATTATTTTAGAGAGTTTATTAATTTACCGAGTATTAAATTAAAGAGTTTCTACTGTATATAGGAGTATAAAGAAAACTACTCCAGCACACTTTTGGGTTGGACTTTTCATTCCAAAAATACCCTTAATTTTAAATACAAATAGTCAATTATAGAATAACGCGTGAATTAGTAATCCTTTTAAATACAAATAGCCAACTCTAAAATAACACGTGGATTAGTAATCCATGTCACTATTCGTCCTTGTTAACCCTCTTTTACCTCCGTTAACCAAAGTTTAAACTCACGAAAAACTAGCACAAAACAAAAATTCATGTTACTTTTTTATCCACCGCTTTTATGTTGTGCATCTGTGTTGTTCCCCTCAATACAATCGACAAATATTGTCAAGTATTTTCATATCCCTTCCACAGAAAACAGTATTCCCTTATTATTTTATTATTTTATTAATATAAGTTACTCTTCCTTAGTCTTTGATCAATTATAACAAACGTGAGCAAAAAAATAATGGTAAAGATTGGACTTTAAATCCTCTAAAAAACAAAATATTAGTAACAAACGTGAGTTAAAAATAATGTTAAAGATTGGACTATAAATCCTCTAAAAAAATATTAGTAACAAACGTGAGCAAAAAATATTGTTAAAGATTAAACTTTAAAGCCTCTAAAAAAATATTAGTAACAAACGTGAGCAAAAAATATTGTTAAAGATTAGACTATAAATCCTCTAAAAAAAAAGATTAGCAACAAACGTGAACAAAAAATAATGTTAAAGATTGAACTTTAAATACTCTAAAAAAAGATTAGTAACAAACGTGAGCAAAAAATAATGTTAAAGATTGGACTTTAAATCCTCTGAAAAAAGATTAGTAACAAACGTGAGCAAAATATAATGTTAAAGATTGGACTTTAAATCCTCTAAAAAAAATATTAGTAACAAACTTGAGCAAAAATAATGTTAAAGATTGGACTTTAATTATCAATTAGTTTCCAGGAGAAGAACATAATTTGTTGTCATATGACGAGGTTGAAGGGGATACTCATAACTTATATCAACATGAATTCTTAAACTCAATTGCTCATGGAAGTACCCCCCACATATTTTAAAGGTAAAAAAAGTTGCACCTTTGATGTTGTTGCGAAACATAGACCCTAGGTATGGGCTATGTAACATCCCGCTCGTCAGCTAATGGGAAATTTCATATGTTAAATGTATCAGAGGACTAAGATTCATGGAAAGAGATTTTGGTGAAGAATGTTAAGTACAACGAAAGATATTAATGAGTAATATCAGTCAAGCATGGGCTTAAGTGTCAGTGTCAGATAAACACGACTAAGGCGAAGGGCAAAGTGGTAAAACATCGCGAGCGACTATATAAGGTCACAAGGGCCATTTTCCTTCATTTCTACCCACACTTTCTCTCTCTAGGTTTTTGGGAAAACCTTTCTCTCCTCCTTCTCTCTAGAATTTCGCCTCCCTCTCCTCTCTAAGACATCCAATCTTCTTCCAAATCATGATCAAGCAAGGATTAAGGCAGCTTATCAAGCAAGAAACAAGTGGAGGAAGAGATTAAAGCATGGTTTGGAGGAAAGGGCTAAAGATCAAGAATGAAGAGGAAGTTAGGGTTGATGCTTGAAGCTTGAAGATCAAGTGCTAATCATTAGGTGAGTTCTTAGATAGAACCCACCTTTGGGATTTTGTGTTTAATTGCAAGCAAAACATGATTTTTGTTAAGATTAGAGAAATATGAGTTTTAGTACCCTAGCCTTGATCTTGCTTTGTACATGTTAATATTGCTATGAAAGTTGTTTTATAAAGTATATATATGTTGCTGGATGTTCTGATGCATTGCAGGAACCATTAGATTGAGTTTTGGGTCAAAAATTGGAAATTTGGTACCACAGACCCGAAGAACTACGCTATTAGCGAAATCTACGCTAATAGCGAAATTCTTCAGATGACCCACGCTCTAGGGGCGCTATTAGCGCAGCCCTCTGGTTTGGCCAACAAGCTTTTGGCCTGTTGGTCCATCCTGGGGTCCGTGGGGCATTCCGGAGTCTTTCTTTCGACGTTTTATAACTTTTTAACCCCAAAACATCATCTAGGCAATGCACATAACATCAAGCGATTCTTGGAAGAAAATCATGGCAATCTTAACATGAATGGAAAGAGTGATTCAAGAGAGATTAGCCGAATTACTCGGGTAGCAAAGAACTAGGCATGGGATGAAAGTAGAGCCTTGACATAGCTTGTCAAGAACTAGAATAGTTAGTAAAGAATAGAATGCTAGGCATGAGTAGTATGCTTGATTAGATGCGAAGTGATATAGAGTATTCTCTTCGTATAGAAATTAGAGTGCCATACGAGTATGGCAAGACGTGAATTGATTTTATATCCATTCACAAAGTAAGTTGAGCAAGCATAAAGTTACCTCTAGTGGGATCGTCTAGGGATCCGAGGTAAAGAGTTAGCATGTTTAAGTTAATTTTCATGCATAAGACTAAGACTTTTAAGAAAGAAAGAGTGTCATGTCTCTTGTTATCCAAATTGGATTCAAGGGGTTCCCCAAGGGGAATGGTTAAGCCGCAAGGGAGCCGCATTTCACTAAGTTAAGGTGTCGTGTCTTTTGTATACCTTCCAAGGTTGGGTACAAAAGGTTCTCCAAGGGGAATGGGGTAAGCCGTAAGGGACCCGCACGTTCACTAAGGGAGTCCGGTGCGCTCTTGCTAAGCATTTCACCGGTAGTAAGGGATTATCTTCCGGGGTTACTCCACTCGGGACTAATCCATAAAATGAATTCAAGATAATTGTTTATTACACGCTAACATAATCAATGAAGCTAACTATGCATATTGTCCATACATGTTTATGTTATGTCATAGAGCCTTGACGTAGATCGTCAAGAACAAGTAGAGACTTGGCGTAGTTCGTCAAGAAGTAGTAAGATAGCAAGAATCACTATTGTGATAAGAGATGATATGTTGTAGATACAACATATTAAGCAAGTAGAAGCAAGTATAGAAAGATATGCCGATGACGATCTTAGGTTTCCCCTAATCGTCCGGTTTTGAATTGTGTCATGATATAGGTATATGAGAGCCTTGATGCAAAGAGTGTATTCTTGGCAATGCGGTTTTAGTTTCCCCTTCACCGCCATGACACGTATAGAAGAGAAGCCTATAACAAGTTAAGAATATTACGACGGCCCTAGTATGCACGACCGTCTAAGAAAGCATGTCCCCACACACGTATAATCAACCGGCAGGTTGTATTTTAGACACGTGGTGACCGTAGGTTTCCCCTGAGGTCACCTATAGCCTAGGATTAGGCGGAACTCACTGAGACATTATGTCTCATCCCAATCCTTATTTGTTTCAGATAAACAGGTTGGATTAGCAAGCTAGTAGCCGAATGGATGTTGCGACAAGTGTTCGTTCGTACCGCTGCAGGACGATGTGGATATTCAAGGATGCATCTAATATACTTTAGAAAAGTTGAGTTGTATTATTATGTACGAACGCATTTGGTTGTATATATATTCATTCGTAGTTGTATTGTTGTAAATTTTTAATGTATCCAGTACTAAACTAATACACATGCTAGACTTTCTAGATACGTCTAGTATGGGTGTTACATTTGGTATCAGAGCAGGTCGATTCAGATTGTGCCTTGGGTCATTAAGTTACAACAAATGTAGTGGGACCATTGGGTTCCAGGTAAATGTTCTAGTGGTTGATGTTAGTTGAGCCTGATCAACTCAATTTAACATTCAACGATTAGAACGGATGCCTGAGAGCTGAATAGGACCCTGGAGGAATGAAGTATGTGATGAAGATGCACCGAAAAGTGTGAACTCAGAAGTAAGAACTCGGACTGAGCATTAGTAAGAGTTGATCGTGCCAAAAGGTGGTCGGTGAACTAAGTAGCAGAAGTATGGATCCTCCGGGAATGTAAGATAGTGAAGAGAAGGAACATCCTGACGACGTTGGGTAAGTTGTTAATGAAACTTCGTATACCCGTAAGTGAAGAATACAGAAATATCTTAGCAGGACCTGAAGCTTCAGTAAGGGTCGTAGTTGGAACGGAATTGTATTCCGGAAAGTAATTGTAAGGCTACAAGATAGTGAGCAGTCGACGTATGTTGACGGAATTAGTGGACTCTCAGGATTAGTGTTATGTTATTGAAGTTATGGACTTGAATGTTCAAAGTGAACAAGGTTCTAGTGTTCGGGAAGCTACGTTAAGCGACAACGCAGAGAAGTAAGCTACTCATAGTAGAAAAGGATTCAGTGAAAGTTTTATGTTATCAGGACTGAAGCATTAATTTCCGACGTGCCGAGAATTGCATCGAAATAGCTTGATGTGTGTGCCATGCATATGTTATAGAATATTTTATGATGCTAGGAAAGAATGATGTGCATTAGGTTACTTGAGAAATAAGAATTTTTGTGCAAAGAATGTTTTTTGGAAAATTAAGCTGAAGAAACTCGCCGATAACGAATCTGGGGAAAAGTTTTTGGTTTCCGAAAGCTGTCAGTTTGTCTCCAGGATTTGCAGTGACTCGGGGAGTTGTTTTCACAAACTGTTATGCGACAAAAACCTTTATAACAACAAGTGACGAATGCATATCATATCCTAAAGTTTTCAAAAGGGAAAAAGGCATGGACAACCATCAACGAAAATCGATTCGGTTTAACGTGACTTTGGAAGTTAATGTGTCAAGAAATAAGAATGAGTTTGGACCAAGAGTTTAGAGGCACCAGTATCTAGAATGGAAGTCACAGATGTGAAATCATGAAGCAAGAAGTTAAATGGTGCAAAGTCATATGAAATCACGAGGATTTTGGATTTCGCAGAGTTAAGAGTACCCCTCGAATCTATGTTTTGCTTGATGAACTTGCGAAGGCTCGTTAGGATGCTAAGTTGTAAAATTTACATGATTTTAGAAAGACATACGCATATGGGTGATTGAAGTTGACATTTTTGAAATTCAAAATGAAATTTTGTAGGTACCGGTATGTTACGACTCGCGTAGTTTGGGCTAAACTCACTAGGACTAAGATTTGATGACACATACGTGTTATCAACTCGTCCTGGGATTTTAGAGTAACGACTGGGACCTAGATTCAGTATATGTTTCATATATATAGTTGTAAATCATCAACGTCAATGACCCGTGTGCTAATTTACGAAATTTTATTAGAAAGAAAAATTAACGAGCAAGCATAGGAAGGATTGAGCAAAACATAGTATGCGAGATACGAAGCTACAATGTTAGATGCATAAGGAAGTATGTCTGAATGCAAGATTAGTCTACCACGGGAGGTTGTAAGAGCGTTTCATGGAATAGTAGTTATGTAATTGCAAAGATGTGCTCCTTGAGTTAAGTTGCTCAGGAATAAGAATAAGTATGACATTGGTATGTCCAGAGGTAAGTTTCCTTGAGATTCAATCTTACCAGCAAGGAGTAGAGCGAGGTTGCAGAGTAGCATGCAACATAGAAGTATCGAGCAGAGTTCGAGCAGATAATAATGTAGGGATAGAAGAAGAATAAAGTTCACTCGTCTCAACGGATCAGAGTATTGGTTGAAGCCAACCGGTGGGAATCAGAGTAGCGCAACGGAAGTTAATTACTTAAGTTGCGAACAGTAGCCTTGGAACATGGAATTTTGTAGTAAGAATCTTTGTGAAAAATGTTCGAGATAGAAATACCATTTCAGTGGGAAGTATTATGTGGAAAGCGAGGAGTTCTCGTTATGTTAAGTAAGTATAGATGCTTATGCAGCTAGTAATGATTAAAGTAAAAGTTTAAAGAAAGCATCTTCACTCAGGTAAGATGAGAAAGACTAGAGTTACACAGATGGATTAATCGGGTTGCCTTTTTGGTGATGTCGTATGCGTAGAAGAGCTATTGGTTAGACAGAAAGGAAATTGTGATGTGATAAAAGAATACGATTCATGAGATATGCACGGAGAAGCGCATATCATTTTATACCATACTTGTTAGGTGATGTTTTATCTTGGTTTTCGGGTGTCAAACATTGATTACGTTTGAACCTTTTTAACCGGTGATATCTCATTTTTTCTTGGGAAGGGAGAAAATAAGCAAAACCCTTGAGAATCGAGGTCCGGGAGTTGTTTTCGCTACGGGAAGGTGTTAGGCACCCATAACGACTATAGTAACCTATAGGAACCGTCTTTACTTTCTACGCGCGCGCTTTATTTTTAAATGCTATTTGAAGAATGATATTTTCATCTAAGAGTTTACTAAGTGAAGAATTGGAGGGAGAAGAAGATGTTTGAATTTTTATTTTATTTGAATTGAAGGAATATTGGTTCCTTGCCTACGTACCCGATTAAGGGATCAAATCCACCGTAGTTCTCTTCCAAAAATGTTTTGTTTTTGTTGGTTGATTTTAAGTTTAAAAATTGGAATTTTGAAGAATGAGAGAGAGAGGCCTCAAGGGCATAAGATTGTGAAATTGTGAAGTTGAATTAGTTATTTTGCAAAAGAAAGTCTAAGCTTTATTAAGATTCATTAAAATTTTATTTAAGAAAAGAAAAGGAAAATACAATGGGGTTTTGATCCCAAGGTTTATTTAGAAAAATGATTTGAGTGATATTGTTCGTATTGTTTGGAAAATGATTTTTTCTAAGTGTAAATCCTAGGCATTCATCTAAACATTGAATCCTAAACATACATCTAAACATGCATACCCTAAGTATATATCTAAAGATACCTATGTGATGTGTGTGCATGTGTCGGTGCTTGTGTCGGTGTACATCATTAGAGTCCATTGTCCTTTACATCATTGGCCTAGATACATTCTATGATCTTGCAAGAAATTTAAATTGCATAAAAGTAAAGTACAAGAATTCCTAGGCTTTACATTCTAAATTTTGCATGAATTTTAAAATGTGAGAAAGATAAGGACCAAGAATATAAGATGAAGGATGAAATGCTCATGGAATGCATGAAATATGAAGTAAAGTGGTTAGTGATAAAAGGCATAGTATAGTAGAAAAAATTGGCAAAGAGATAAGGCATAATAGCATAGTAAAATGGCAAGAAAAAGTGCCAAAATTCCAAAGCAAGCAAGAGACCCATAACCCTCACATTTTGACATTTTTCAAAGGGTTTTATGTTCAGCCCCAATGTGAGAGTTATGAGAAACACAAGTCAAGGACTATGGCATTCTTATTAAGCCTATTTTACACTAATTCACATGTTAAAGAATCAAGTAACTTGCCATATAAGGAATCAATCATCACACATCACAAACCAGCACCAAAACACTAAATCAATCACCAAACAATATTCCAAAATCATTCAACAAACCACCATTATTATGAACCAAACAATTAGAATTAAAACATGCAAAAAAAACTTTACAAAATTGAACAAAAACTACACAAAATTCAAACAATTTCTCCATGTATTTTCTCTAACAATTTTCAGCATACAAAATGATCGAGAAACAATCCTAAATCATTCAACAAATATGCCATACAATTCACAGGATTTTTAAAAGTTTTTTCAAGATTTTCAACAAAATTTAAAAAGAAAGGAAATAAACCAAAGCAAAATAATTTTCCAATATTTCTTGATCAAACTTGACATGCAACATATCAAGATTGATCAAAAAATATAAAAAAATCATAGGAATTTTTCCTAGAATTTTTAGCAAAGTTTTAAAGCATGCAGGGGTAAGATTCAGCAAAACAGTGTGTAACATAGCAAGAAACTAGCAAGAAAACGAAATTCAGCAAACACAGGCCCAAGCCCAAAGGTTTGAGTTGGGTTTGGGTGATCCAACTGCTTTACTGCCCTCAGATCAACCCAGTTCCTTCTCAAACCCTAGATCCAAGGGTTGAGGGCGCGTGGCACATGACAAGAGCAAGTAGGTACATGGAAACAACACATCATGACCGCACACATCATCCAGCAACGAAATCAACGGTTGTAAAGGCGAGGGAATGGGGAAGCATAGCACACGCGCGCGCGTAGGATACATGAGAGTATATAAAGAAGAAGCATGAAGAAAAACCTCATAAACACAAGCCAACCCTCTCTCTAAAACATCCTAGAGAGAGAGAGAGAGTCTGCAAATGACTCTCTTCTCCGACCTACAATCCGATCATCTTCTTCCCTTCTCTGACGTGGCGGCCGGTGGTGGCGCCGCCGCGTCGGAGCTTCAAACTATTCCGATTCGAAACCTAATTACATATTCCTAAAGCTCTTCCTCTCCTCTTTTTGATTCCAACACTAGTTTTCCAAAAAGATTCTTGAATCAACGTAGATCAGGGAATTTCTTTCACGGCTTTGATGTTTTTTTTTGTTAACTCTTTTTTAAAGGATTCCTTGAAGAAAAGCTTCTAAAACGCTCCGATCTACGTTGATTTGCAGCAACAAGCACACATACGAAGCAAGCATCTTAGATTTACGAAGAAAAAACAAAAGGAAAAGGAAGAAGAATCTGATACCTGTATCTAGGTCGGAGGTGAGACAAACGAAAGAAAACGTGAGCTCTTCAGTTGTTCCTCTTCTGATGAGCTTCGAATTTTTCTTCTTCTCTGATTCAACTTCGAATTCGATCTTTCTTTTTCTCTTCTCCCCAAATCCTTCGTGATCACGTTGGATTCATCGTCGTTGATGATAATTCTGCGTTTGAATTGCGAAGGTAAAGCTCAATGATGATGATTCTTTGAAATCTCTGAGAGTTTTCCCCTTTTTGTAAATTCGAACTGGTTTTTGTGAAATTGAAAGGAGTTTTGATGTTTGTGATGATTCTGTGATGTTGAATTTGGTGAGGATTGAAGGATTCTGTGATGATTTGATTCGGTTAGGGTTTGAGGATGATGAAGTTCTTCATCGTGTTCTTCAGATTTTATGGTTTTTGATCTGTTTTTGTGGAGAGAGAGAAAATGAAATGTGTTTGTGATGATGTGTAACAGAATGAATGGATCTATGTGACTTGGCCTGTGACTGGGCTATTTATAGTTGATGTGTATGATGACTGGACCAATCTGCTGATGCCATGTGGCACTGGACTTGTAACAAACTTTGACCAACTTTGACCTGCAAAAATAACAAACTAAAAGGACCAAAATGCAAATACCAAAACTTTAAGGGCTAAAATGCAATTAGTAACAATTTTAGGACTAAATTGAAAAGAAAAAAAAAATTGAATTAAAATTGGTAAAATGGAAAATAACGTAAAGTGAAACGATTAAAAATGACAAAACGGACTAAAAAGAACCAACTACTTAAATGAGGTACTTTAAAGTATCGAAATTTCGTGTGAAATGACCAAAATGCCCCTGGGGACTAAAATGACTCAAAACGTCTCAGATGCAATTTTAAAATGGTTTTTAACGAGGAATTAAAGCAAGAACTTATTCAGACAAATTGAAAAGACTCAGAGACAATTTTTAGAAATTAAACAGAGTTTTAACACATGAAAAGACTAAAATGCCCCTAGGGGCTAAACTGACTAAAAATGACTTCAAATGCAATTTTTGAAATGGATTTTGACATGGAATTGAAATAAAGATTTATTCAAACCATTTGAAAAGACTCAAACAATTTTTAAGGACTAAAGTGAATTTGAATGCAGGAAATGACCAAAATACCCTTTTTCATGAATTTTTGCAAATAACATTGAAATAAAATGCAGAGAAAGATGCAATTGATCAGAGATAATTTCAAATGACTTAAAATGCAAGAAAAGAAGAATTGAGCTAGTATTTTTTGGTCCAAAATTAGGGTATAACAGGTGATAACGGTACTTTCTAGAATGGTGTCAAGCCACGATTTTATAACTTTTAAAGTTACGATTGGTATTGAGGAACTTGGGAACGATGTTTATTTTAAAAACATGAAATTTCACATTGTTAAAACTGATGAGATACGTCGAAAGCGAGTAAGCTCACTTAAGACGTACAGACTTCAGGACCAACTCGCTAGAGGCAAGTGTGAAGGAGAGTCGTAAAACCTTTTTCAGATATAGAGACTCGTCCTGAGGTTCTGCAGTACTAGTATAGACTCAGTTTTAAAATGATATTTTCTTTTAGTCAAGAAATTGTTCGTTCCAAGAACCTATGTACCAAAATTTAGAGATTTCTAGAAGCAAAATGCTAGAACGAGTATCGTTATTAACTAACAAGGAGCGGTATATGAGAAGTATGCAATTACTATGGAAAATAAGGTTCATGTAAAAGCGGCGGTGTCCGTGTGATATCAATAGCATGCGGGATGCACGGAATTTAGTTAAGAATGTTCAAGTGCAAGTGCAAATGGACTTACTAGAAAGTTTCAAGAGCATATGAACCGTCAGACAGGCTAATAGATTGTCAGATGAATCAGAGTAATTGATTTCGCTTCTTCATGCCAAGTTAGATAAGTTACCCCTGGATTCGGGTGCAAGGAGACTGTGAGAGATAGAAAGGTTTCTTAAGACTCCGAAAGGAGATGATAGATTTGCTGAATCATTAAGATAAGTAGCAACAGTAAGAAGCATAAATCGCAATGTGCGGTAAGAAAGATTATGTGTGCGTGATAAGATGTATGCATGATAGGATGTGTTAGATAGAAGTAAACACTGCAGGGCAAACCTGGATATCTGTAGAACCCCAGTTTAAAGGCAAATCCTGAGTGTTTTTAGATAATGAAAGGTTACCTAGATGCATGGTTATGCTCAGTAGATAAATTATGGATTCAGGACAGTCAGTCCACTTGTAGAAAGAGCGTGGTTCAAACACGATGTTTTAAGACAGTTCGGTAATTTTTATAAAGATAGTAAGATTGAAGAGACCATATTCAATTATATGCAGAATAAGAAAGAGGAAGAATTACATGCTTTGTTGAGAAAAGTATCCTTCAACTTCCCTAGAGTGGTTTTGATCAGATATTGTATAGTAGAAACCAAAGGAATCAGATTTTTGTTGCGATGGTTGGTAGATGAATTCTAAATATCGAGGACGAAATTTTTTTAAGGGGGGTAGAGTGTAACATCCCGCTCGTCAGCTAATGGGAAATTTCATCTGTTAAATGTATCAGTGGACTAAGATTCATGGAAAGAGATTTTGGTGAAGAATGTTAAGTACAACGAAAGATATTAATGAGTAATATCAGTCAAGCATGGGCTTAAGTGTTAGTGTCAGATAAACACGACTAAGGTGAAGGGCAAAGTGGTAAAACGTCGCGAGCGACTATATAAGGCCACAAGGGCCATTTTCCTTCATTTCTACCCACACTTTCTCTCTCTAGGTTTTTGGGAAAACCTTTCTCTCCTCCTTCTCTCTAGAATTTCGCCTCCCTCTCCTCTCTAAGACATCCAATCTTCTTCCAAATCATGATCAAGCAAGGATTAAGGCAGCTTATCAAGCAAGAAACAAGTGGAGGAAGAGATTAAAGCATGGTTTGGAGGAAAGGGCTAAAGATCAAGAATGAAGAGGAAGTTAGGGTTGATGCTTGAAGCTTGAAGATCAAGTGCTAATCATTAGGTGAGTTCTTAGATAGAACCCACCTTTGGGATTTTGTGTTTAATTGCAAGCAAAACATGATTTTTGTTAAGATTAGAGAAATATGAGTTTTAGTACCCTAGCTTTGATCTTGCTTTGTACATGTTAATATTGCTATGAAAGTTGTTTTATAAAGTATATATATGTTGCTGGATGTTCTGATGCATTGCAGGAACCATTAGATTGAGTTTTGGGTCAAAAATTGGAAATTTGGTACCATAGACCCGAAGAACTACGCTATTAGCGAAATCTACGCTAATAGCGAAATTCTTCAGATGACCCACGCTCTAGGGGCGCTATTAGCGCAGCCCTCTGGTTTGGCCAACAAGCTTTTGGCCTGTTGGTCCATCCTGGGGTCCGTGGGGCATTCAGGAGTCTTTCTTTCGACGTTTTATAACTTTTTAACCCCAAAACATCATCTAGGCAATGCACATAACATCAAGCGATTCTTGGAAGAAAATCATGGCAATCTTAACATGAATGGCAAGAGTGATTCAAGAGAGATTAGCCGAATTACTCGGGTAGCAAAGAACTAGACATGGGATGAAAGTAGAGCCTTGACATAGCTTGTCAAGAACTAGAATAGTTAGTAAAGAATAGAATGCTAGGCATGAGTAGTATGCTTGATTAGATGCGAAGTGATATAGAGTATTCTCTTTGTATAGAAATTAGAGTGCCATACGAGTATGGCAAGACGTGAATTGATTTTATATCCATTCACAAAGTAAGTTGAGCAAGCATAAAGTTACCTCTAGTGGGATCGTCTAAGGATCCGAGGTAAAGAGTTAGCATGTTTAAGTTAATTTTCATGCATAAGACTAAGACTTTTAAGAAAGAAAGAGTGTCATGTCTCTTGTTATCCAAATTGGATTCAAGGGGTTCCCCAAGGGGAATGGTTAAGCCGCAAGGGAGCCGCATTTCACTAAGTTAAGGTGTCGTGTCTTTTGTATACCTTCCAAGGTTGGGTACAAAAGGTTCTCCAAGGGGAATGGGGTAAGCCGTAAGGGACCCGCACGTTCACTAAGGGAATCCGGTGCGCTCTTGCTAAGCATTTCACCGGTAGTAAGGGATTGTCTTCCGGGGTTAAACCACTCGGGACTAATCCATAAAATGAATTCAAGATAATTGTTTGTTACACGCTAACATAATCAATGAAGCTAACTCTGCATATTGTCCATACATGTTTATGTTATGTCATAGAGCCTTGACGTAGATCATCAAGAACAAGTAGAGACTTGGCGTAGTTCGTCAAGAAGTAGTAAGATAGCAAGAATCACTATTGTGATAAGAGATGAGATGTTGTAGATACAACATATTAAGCAAGTAGAAGCAAGTATACAAAGATATGACGATGACGATCTTAGGTTTCCCCTAATCGTCCGGTTTAGAATCGTGTCATGATATAGGTATATGAGAGCCTTGATGCAAAGAGTGTATTCTTGGCAATGCGGTTTTAGTTTCCCCTTCACCGCCATGACACGTATAGAAGAGAAGCCTATAACAAGTTAAGAATATTACGACGGCCCTAGTATGCACGACCGTCTAAGAAAGCATGTCCCCACACACGTATAATCAACCGGCAGGTTGTATTTTAGACACGTGGTGACCGTAGGTTTCCCCTGAGGTCACCTATAGCCTAGGATTAGGCGGAACTCACTGAGACATTATGTCTCATCCCAATCCTTATTTGTTTCAGATAAACAGGTTGGGTTAGCAAGCTAGTAGCCGAATGGATGTTGCGACAAGTGTTCGTTCGTACCGCTGCAGGACGATGTGGATATTCAAGGATGCATCTAATATACTTTAGAAAAGTTGAGTTGTATTATTATGTACGAACGCATTTGGTTGTATATATATTCATTCGTAGTTGTATTGTTGTAAATTTTTAATGTATCCAGTACTAAACTAATACACATTCTAGACTTTCTAGATACGTCTAGTATGGGTGTTACATTTGGTATCAGAGCAGGTCGATTCAGATCGTGCCTTGGGTCATTAAGTTACAACAAATGTAGTGGGACCATTGGGTTCCGGGTAAATGTTCTAGTGGTTGATGTTAGTTGAGCCTGATCAACTCAATTTAACATTCAACGATTAGAACGGATGCCTGAGAGCTGAATAGGATCCTGGAGGAACGAAGTATGTGATGAAGATGCACCGGAAAGTGTGAACTCAGAAGTAAGAACTCGGAATGAGCATTAGTAGGAGTTGATCGTGCCAAAAGGTGGTCGGTGAACTAAGTAGCAGAAGTATGGATCCTCCGGGAATGTAAGATAGTGAAGAGAAGGAACATCCTGACGACGTTAGTTTAGATGATCCGTGATAATGTGTTATGTTTTAATTAATCGCATGTTTTATGTTGTTTTAATTGCATGTTTGTTATGTGTTGTTGAATTAAGTTGTTGCATTATGTTTTGAATAATATATATATATATATATATATATATATTATTTAAACTTTCATTATGTTTTAATTTACGTCAAAGATGTTCATTTAATCGATAAAATAACCAAAGATAGATATGCTTTTCGGATTACGAAATCCGGAAAACGAAATCCAAAATGCCTCAGCATAGGATTCTTTTCTATGGACCACATTGCACCAAGAGTTTATGTGGTCCACAACATCCAAGGACCTCTATAAATACATCCTCTCCGGTTTTCACCTTCAATACCATCAAAACACACAAACACACCAAAGAAAACCATGCAAATTTTGGTCATTAAGCTGAGGATCTTTCTCATGCTGTCGCAAATAGATAGCTCTCTATTTGACTGCATGATGAAGATCCTCAGCATGCTGTCAAAAATATATAGATACTCCTTCATGCCTCCTTGATACATAGATAAGTCAAAAATATCAAGAGGTTGCTATGAGTTAGATCTTCCTGCGTGCCAGATGAATATGTCATTTGGCAAGGCAGCAGGATCTAACTCAAATAAATCTTCTTGAAAACAACTTCCCAAAAGATTCATCATTTCTGTTATTATCATTTTTTTTACTGTTTATTTGTCTTATGTTGCTTCTATTTATGTTATGTACCTTCGTTCTATTTTTTTCCAAGCCATTCGCCAAGAAATGCTCCAAATAAAAGGGTCTGGTGCATTTCAGACTATAAAATCCGGAACAACTTCGTGCTATCCGGATTTTAAATTCCGGAAAAACTCAGTAAAATTTTGGCCGGTGCCGTTTCACCAAAGGTTTGGCCGGTTAGTGGAGTTTTAACGCGTTTTTTTGACGGTTTTGAATGAAAAACACGTTTTCTTTGACTTCCAAATGACCTAGGACTTGTTTTAGGCTATAAAAAGGCTTGGATCTTCAACATTTTCCTTCATTCTTCTTCACCTTCTTTCTTACATTTTCTTCAATTTTTTAAAGTTTTTTAGGTAGCTTTTAGGAGTGTTTGTGGTGTCATGGTCATTGTTGACCGCTCATACGACCCCTGAAATTGCATTGCAGCTTATCCGGGGGTCGTATAACTGTCAATAGAGACCCTTGACATCTAAGAAAGGCACAAAATATTCATAGCGTATTTGTCCGGAT
Organism: Medicago sativa; assembly: GCF_051527215.1. Classification (NCBI taxonomy): domain Eukaryota; kingdom Viridiplantae; phylum Streptophyta; class Magnoliopsida; order Fabales; family Fabaceae; genus Medicago; species Medicago sativa. The sequence goes on along the minus strand of NC_140753.1, from coordinate 17,439,429 downwards.
TATATTTTCCAAAAACACTAACAATCTGGTCTGGAGTACGTAATCCAGACCAGGGGTATTTTTGGAATTTTGCAGGACGCGCGAGAAGGCAGCTGGGTGGGAGAAGTAATAGTCCTAAAAAAACACGCAACTATTCATGTTGGAGTTTGTCTTTTATTTGAAAAACTTACTATTAGAAATTGGCTAATGTCAACATGTTTGGGGCACATGTTAAGGAATTTAAATAGAAATAATGATCTTAAAAATTGTGCATTCAACCTTATTCAATTTTTTAAAGTCAAAATTTTGATCTTTTAAATAAAAAACTTCTAATTTTGGATTCCTTAACTTGTGCACTAAGGGCACAAGATAACAAGACCCTTAGAAATTATTCACAATAATGCTATTTACTATATATTTATTTGTTCTATTAAAAAAATATATATATTTATTTCTTAGGTATGTTTTGATTTTATATGACTTTTTTTTGAAGGAAACATGCTTATAGCATTTCATTGATAATAATAGTTTCAATACAATTGGGTATCTCAAAATAAACGGCGGGACTAGCTAGTAACATGGCTTCTCTTGCAAGAGCATGAGCAGCCTCGTTGGCTTGTCGCCTAACAAACTCCACCCTAGAGTTGGAAAATAAAGCAGTAAACAACAAACGACAAGAAGAAATAATGCAGCCAAATTCGGATGTGTCGTCCCTGTCAGAAAGAAAAGCATCAGCAGATAATTTAGAATCCGTTTCAAAGTCCACGCTATCAAACTGCATATCACTCAACCATTGTAATGCAGCGTGCAACCGAAACGCTTCACCTACATCAGCTGAAACAACACACGATAGAGACACAACTTTAGCCAAAACAAAGGTACCTGAGGAATCACGGACACAGATGCCAATACCCGTGCGGTTGAGGGAGGAAGAGAACGCGGCGTCAATGTTGCATTTATATCGACCCGGTAAAGGAGGTTGCCACAATCAGACATTTGGGAGAGCCGAAGTGGAAGGTCCCCCCCTCAGTGGGTAGTAGCGACTAGTGTTGACTATTAGATGCAAGAACCGCCGGCGTGTTAGCTAGCTGCCAATCAACAACCATGTTCCTAGCTCGTTCAACCACCATAGAGCTTGTTTCTGTGACAGCGTCCCATACTCGAAGGTTGCGGTGTTTCCAAATGCTCCACATAACGGTTGTCAATCGTTGTGAAAATTCAACCGACAAGTTTTCAAGTAAATAAAAAATGGCATTTGTAGATGATGCTGTAGTCGAAAGGGCATGTTGATGGAACTCCATAGACCAGTTCTATTCCACACCTGGATAGCAAATGGACAAGAGAAAAATACATGAGTGATATCTTCGTAATCAGATGCACAACTGGCACAATTGGTGGGACAAGTAACACCTTTGTCTAACAGTCGAATCCTCGTAGGAAGGCAGCCCCTATAGATACGCCAGATTAAATTCTTAACCTTTGGCGGGACTTTAAGATTCCAAATGCCGGTCCAATACGCTGGCCGCCAAAGGTAAGCAGAATCGACAAGTTCAGACACACATAACCTATAAGCGCTGCAAACAGAGTAACGTCCGTGACGTTCAGCTTTCTATATAATTCTATCCGTATCAACCTGTGGGATAAGGGGCGTGTGTAAAATCTTGTCAGCAATATCAACGCTAAATACCTGTCGAATCACCTGTTCATTCCAGCTTTTATCATATAAATTCATCAAGCTATTAATAGAGAAATTTTGGACAAAATGAGCTCCAGGGATATCACTTCGAATGCAGTCCCCATCATGTAACCAAGGTTCATTAAGAATAGAAATAGACGCACCTGAACCTATGCTCCATCTTGCGCCACCTCGCACTAGGAATCGAGCACGCATGATACTACGCCAAACATAGCTCGGGTTGTGGCCAATTTGAGCCGTGAGATAGAACCCAAGGGGAAATAACGTGCTTTAAAAATACGGGCCACTAGGGACTCCGGTTCAGTAATAAACTTCCATCACTGCTTACCTAACACAGCTAAATTACAAGCGGAAAGGTCTTTGAATCCCATACCTCCATGTATCTTTGGTGCGGATAGTTTTTCCCCACTCATCCAATGAATACCTCTCTGCGTTGCTTTGCCATTGCCCCACAAAAATGAATTCATCATCTTCTCAATTGAGTTTATCAAAGTAGTTGGCAACTGGAAGATACTCATTACATAAGAAGGAATTGCCTGCAAAACAGATTTGATCATAACCTCATGACCTGCCTTAGAAAGACACTTGCCGCTCCAAGAATTAATTTTATTCCACACACGATCTTTGATATAGGCAAAGGTTGCATTACGGTCTCGGCCAATCATGGACGGTAAGCCAAGGTACTTAGCAGTGCCCATCACAACTAGCACTCCAAGGATAGCAGTAATGTTCTGTTTGAGAAGGTTCGGAACATTTTTACTACAATAAATCTCACTTTTTGGTAAGCTAATAGCCTGACCAGACGCTGTTTCATAAATAGAAAAGATATTTTTCATAACAATTGCTTGATTCTCATCTGCTTTAAAAAAAGAGAAAACAGTCGTCAGCAAATAAAAGATGAGAGACAGACGGAGCTTGACGGCAAATTTTGGTGCCCGTAAGAACACCCCGGGACTTCGCATCCCTAATGAGTGAAGATAAACCTTCGGCACAGATAATAAACAAGTACGGGGAAAGAGGATCCCCTTGTCGAAGGCCACACCCCGGGATAATAGGGCCAACCTATTCACCATTGACAAGTACAGAATAATCCACCGATTCAACACACATAGACATCCAATGAATCCAACGCCTATGAAAACCCATTTTTGTCATGACCGCCCGCAGATATGTCCAATCCATATGATCGTATGCTTTACTAATGTCAAGTTTTAAAACAACATACCTGTCCTCGCCGCGCGTTTTGGTTCTCATAAAATGTAACATCTCGATGGCTACCATAGCATTATCTAAAATGGATCTTCCTGGGACAAAAGCGGATTGATTGTCGGATATACATTGAGACAATACCTCCTTCAACCTGTTTGCTAACACCTTCGAAATAATTTTATGAAGAACATTACATAAAGCAATGAGGCGCCAATCTCGCATGCTGACCTGCGAAGAACCTTTCGTAATCAGAGCAATGTTAGTAATATTCTAGTTAGGAGGAAATTGCCCCGTCTCTAACCAAGCACAACATTCTTTAAAAATATCATCGCTACATAAATTCCAAAAGTGTTGATAGAAGCCATGATTATATCCATAAGGACCTGAACATTTGTCCGGGTGCATCGAAAAAATAGCTATGCGAAATTCCGCTTTTGTAAATGGAGCAGTAAGTTTTTCATTATCCAAAGCAGAAACACAAGAATTAATAATGTCAATGACAGGAGAAAAGTCGCCTGTTTGCTGCTGAAAAATATTCACAAAATAATTTCGAGCGACATCACACAAACCTTGTGCATTAGTTATTTTATTACCTGCATCATCGTTAAGAGAAATAATGTGATTTACCTTCTTCTGAGCTGAAGCGCATGCATGAAATTTTTTTGTGTTTCTATCACCATCCTTGTACCAATGTGTCTTTGCACGTTGTCGCCAATATGCATCGTCTTGGGACAACAGCCGCATCATTCGTTTTCTTAATTCGAATATGCGAGTTTGATCTTGACCAGGTGAAACAAGCCGAGTTTCCTGCAGTTGTTTACTGCAATCTTCAATATATTTTTTTAATTTATGATAATGAGATTTTTTTCCATACAAACATGTCTTTTGCGCATGAGGAAAGCTTTGGAATAATAGTATGAGTGGAGTGATCCTGCCAAGAGTTAGTAACAAGCTCCTTGAAGCCCGATTCAAGATGCCACACATTTTCATAACGAAAGTGGCGCTTAGAAGTATGGGGCCGAGGTGCAGAAGCATAATATATATAGGATAGTGATCAGAAGCAGGAGCTACCAAAGTTTCGACATAAGCAGTTGGAAAAATATTAAACCACAAACTATTGGCAAGTGCACGATCTAACCTTTCTTCGACGGCATGTGGAGTGCCAAGACTTTTGAACCATCTGAAAGGATTGCCTTCAATCGGAACATCGGATAAACCAGAGTCAAGAACAGCTTGTCAGAAATCGTTAATGAGCCATGGAGGTCTAGTGGTGCGCCCCCTTTTCACACTCGCATCGAGAATGTCATTAAAATTGCCAAAAATGCACCAAGGACCTGTAAATTGATTTGAAAGTTGTCGTAAAAGATTCCAAGCGGCATTTCTACGACCACCATTAGGATATCCATAGTAACCAGTAAGTCTCCAAGTACCAAGAACATTATCAACAATTTCAACAGTAATATGGTTACTTGAAAAATCAATAAGCTGACAAGTTAATGAATTGCGCCAAAATAATGCAAGACCCCCGCCTCTACCGGTGCGGTTTACAGGAAGACAACAATCGTAACCAAGCAAAAAACGAAGTTCTTCAATTTTATTTCGGTGAGCTAGAGTCCCACTTAGGAATAAAATATCCGGATTGAAGTGCCGGACTAGGTACTTAAGGTCGGGAATTGTACTCGGGCTACCTATACCCGAGAATTCCATGCCACTAAACTCATTTACTTAGGAAGGCCTGATCATCAGGACCGACAATTACATCAGTTTCATCAAACAGTGGGTTAGACATTACATTCATATCATCATCCCCCCATGACTAACATTTGTTCCTATTACTGTATTTCCCTCATCCTCATCAGCAGCAAAAGATGAATTGTCACCATTCTGAAGGGCCAACATCCTCTTTATTTTCTTCAATTCAGAGCCGATTTCCTCTTGAGAATTTGCAGCAGTAGTAAAAGGAAATGGACCAGCAGACAGTCCAAGCACCAGAGGCCAAGTAGGAAGCAGATTGGACCCTGAGTTACCTGTTGAAGAGGACGGTAAGAGATGTACCATGCCTGGAGAGTTCGCACCAGAACCTTCTTTTGCTTTGGCAGCCTATTGAGCAGCAAGACCATCATGTTTGATTGCAGTGATTTGGTTCTGTACAGCTACCATCCTGTCATTGAAGCTTGGAACCAGTACACCTTCAGCAGTTGCATTTCGGCCAACAGAGGCAGCAGCAGCAACATTTGTATGGCGCGGCACAGCTACGGGAATAGGATCCTGTATCCACCTGTTGGTTGCAGCAGTACCGATACGTTGCAAAGTAGGCTTGAGATAAGCACCCCAGTTACGGACACCGTCGTCAGCTTTCAATTCAAATAGCTCCGGACACACCTTGTTCGTATGTCCGAGCACACCACACCTGTGACAAAAAACACCCAGCTTTTCATATTTAAAGTTAACAGTAACAAAAGTACCATTGTTATCACGGACACGCCACTCTTGTTTCATGGGAACAGTCACATCAATTGCGACACAGATACGCATATAGGAACTGTGGATTGAATTACGACCATCGTACGACTTAAAAGTACCTAAAAACCTTCCTATGCCTTGACCTACTTTTGGCTGGATAAATCAAAAGGGTAAGCCATAAACTTGGACCCAAAAATCTATGTGGTTCAGCGGGACAAAAGAGGGAACGACATCAGGGGAAATCCGGTCCATGACGATATGAAAGTTATCATAAAGCCACAGACCTTCATCGAGAACACGTGCTGCATCAACTTTGTGGTGGAACTCAAACAGATAGCAGTTAACCACAGACTTAGTGATCGTGACCCTTTTGCCTGGCTTCCATGCGCGAGACATACGCTCACTGAAATAGGCAAATTGAATCTCGCAACCAGCAAGCATGCGACCGATCAGAGTGTTCAAGGACAGCGGCAATTTCAGGTTCAGAAGCAAGGTTTAGGGTTAATCCCTCCTCAGACAAGGTAAGACTATCGATGTTAAGGTTGTTGGGATCCATGGAAGCAGTTTGGAAACGCGAAAGCGTTGATGAGAAAGCAAGGGAGATAGGTTGACCGGATCAAAGCAGAAGACTCAGGGAAGTTTTGCTGTGGACTAGGGTTTGAGCGATGAAAAAATCTCTGGAGAAGCACATATAAATATTCCAAAATAGAAACATCTAGAGTACGTAACAGATGGGGATCAAGATTACGTATCAGATGAGGATCAACTTCTCACCAGATGGATCCGGCCCAAGGTGCGGCGACAGCCCAATCTAGGGAGGCGCTAGAAACCCTAGGTGGAGGAAACCCTAGGAGACATGTATATTCATTTGTCTATGATTTTATATGACTTATGTGGTTATAATATTTTACTTTTTTTAATAGTATAAAATTATCAATAATTGTGTAATTTTTTAGTTTATTATTTTATATATTATTCAAAAATATAAATAAAAAATTATAAACTTAGAAACGGTCCGACCCCGGTCCAACCCCGGTCCGACCCTTGAACCTTGAACCCGTAAGCATGCCGGTTCAATGACCGGTCCAGTTCTGATTACCTTGATTTTAATTGTAAGATCTCTTTGTTATCCGAGAGAGAAAGAGTTTTCGTATATGTGATGCTAGATTTTTTTTTAAGCCCTAAAATGAGAATTTTTTTATGCCCTAAAATGAAACCAAAAATCAAAAACTACCCTAGTTGAAACAAAAATGCCAAAACTACCATACTTTTAGAAAGTTGACCCCTATGTCACAAGTCCAACTTGAGACATACCTCCTATGTCCCAAGAGCAAATTGCGACATACCCCCATTCTCAAAGTTTGCATTTTTTTTGTCCTTATTATGTCACAAGTGGGACTTGTGACATGTTTATTTTTTTTTTTGTTTTTTAATTTAAATATTTTAATAGAATTAGTTTTTAAAATTTAAAAAATAATTGAAACGAATATTTATTCCTAAAAGTAGGGTAGTTTTGGCATTTTTGTTTCAACTAGGGTAGTTTTTGATTTTTGGTTTCATTTTAGGGCATAAAAAAAAATTCCAAAAACGAAACCAAAAATCAAAAACTACCCTACTTGAAACAAAAATTCCAAAACTATCATAATTTTGAAAAGTTGACCCCTATGTCTCAAGTCCAACTTGAGACATACCCTATGTCTCAATTTCAACTTAAGACATACCTCCTATGTCTCAAGTCCAACTTATGTAGGCTCAAAGGTGGTTCCCGATTCAGCCATGCGTAGAGCAAAGAAAGGTCGTCCCGTAATTACTCGCATTAGCACTGAGATGGACGTTGTGGAAAATGAGGGGAGAAAATGCGGCATTTGTAGGAAGACCGGTAATTCCCGATAAAAGGCATTAATACTAAACATCAGTAGCAATCTAGGTCTATTTTTTTTATTGCATTTGGTTTGTATTTTATTAAATATTAAATATTTATTATTCGTTTAAATGTATTGTACCTTTAAATGTGTCATCTTAAATAATAAATATTTATTTCAATTATTTTTTAAATTTTAAAAACCAATTCTATTAAAATATTTAAATTAAAAATGAAAAAAATAAAATAAATATGTCACAAGTCCAACTTATGACATATAATAAAGACAAAAAAAAAATGCAAACTTTGAGAGAGGAGGTATGTCGCAAGTTGGACTTGAGACATAGGGGGTATGTCTCAAATTGGAATTGAGACATAGGGTATGTCTCAAGTTGGACTTGAGACATAGGGGTCAACTTTCCAAAAGTAGGGTAGTTTTTTATTTTTGGTTTCATTTTAGGGTATAAAAAAAAATCCGCGATGCTAACTAATAAATATTTTTATTTCTTCTGACAACATGGATCTTTAATAAGTTGGAGAATGTCTTGAGAAATTTGAACCCCCGTCCCGCAACAGTTATATTTTCCACTTTATCTTGTGTGAATTTCACTGCTATGATCTTTGAAATGAAACAAATAAAAAACATACTCCCTCTGTTTTTAATTATAAGCAAATTTGACTTTTTAGATTCATTTAATTAATGATGTATGTCGTCCATAATATGAATCACATACATCATTAATTGAATGAACCTAAAAAGTCAAATTTGCTTATAATTAAAAACGGAGGAGTATAAAATAATTTTAGATTTGTGTAAAGTTTACCTGATGATAGATATGATATAAACTTATAATCCACAGGTCGAATTTGGAAAGTATGAATGAAGTAAAACGATATTGAGCTGCGTAACATTGATGTAGCGTTACATCGGTATAATTTGATATCTTTATATCTCTCTCATATAGACACACATGTATACATACACACAAATCAACCAATGAATTGAAAGTGTATATATTAATTTAGGTTTGTGAAAATTTTATATAGATGATATATGAGGGGAGATCAAATTACACCATTCTAACATTTGAGTAATGTTACACTACTCAATAATATTTTAACGAATACAAATTTTACGAAATTCATTGTTAGATTGACAGTTTATATCATATATAGATCATGTATGTAAAACTTTTCACAAGACCTTAATCTTGACAAGTCTCATTAGACAATTAACCATTATACTAACATAATTATTATTAAACACTAATCTATTGATGAATATTCGTTGGAATTTCATTTCTTAACAGGCGACGATGATTTGGGACATTCTATTATATGTCTAATGATATGTCGTTGCCATCAGTTAATTAGTTAGTTATCTAATTGTTGTCTCATTAGATAATTAAGCATAACATTGCTCACAATAGTTTGTATCCCATCCTCTCTCATCAATCCTACGTCCGGTGTTATGAGACATGGCATCCATGGAATAAATGTGAAAAAAATAACAAACTCTTTGTATTAATGAAAATTGAATATTACAAATGACCGAAACTTACCCATTAATAGAAAAAAATTAATAAGTTTGAGCTCTTGTGCAAAACTTATCTCTTTTATCCACCTTGGGTTTGGACATAGTTTAATACATATACTATAGTAATTTGTACTGTAAGTTTGACTCGATTTTGGTGCTCTAACTTTTCTCACGTTGGACTTGCGCATTGTTAGTACGCTTTCTCTAACGTTTTCTTCCTTCCAATCCGTTTGCTCCCTTTGTTTCTTTCAAAGTATTCTGACTATACGGAAACTGAGCACTCACACACTCGGTTTTTAAAGTTTAAGGTTAATTGTTTCTTTCTAATTACAAGTCCACCGACACTATAATCGTTTTCTTAAGTACAAACCATGTTGCTTTCTCTTGTTTCATTTTGTCTTTCTAAATATGTATGTATATGTCTATATATATGATTTAGTAATTATATCATACATATTTTTGCACCACAGATTGTGAAGCAGTAGAATGACAGGAACAAGCATTGCAGCGAGTGGAATAGTTCTTGAACCACTGACCAAAGACAACTACGAAAACTGGAGCTGTCTTGTTAGAAACTATCTTGTGGGACATGGTCTGTGGGGTGTTGTGACCTCTATTCCTGAAATTGGTGCGCGTTCTAAGACTGATTATGAGATTTGGAACAGGAAGAATGGGAAGGCATTGCATATCATTCAACTAACATGTGGACCAGAGAATCTTACTCATATTAGAGATCTTCATATTGCTAAAGAAGCCTGGAATAAATTGGGTGCAACTTATAGCTCAGATTTACAAGCCGATCCAGATATTGAGCAAGGTATATATGTAAATTTATATATATGTACACATTAATCTATTCTTTGGGTAAATCACGTAATGATCCCTATACATATTAGACATAGTTTCTAAATGTATTGAAAGGACAAAAGTATTTTTAAGTGTCTTTTGTGAGTGGGACACTAAAATAGATCTTCACTCATTTTCTTAAATACTTATAATATTAGGGTCCAATTAGTAAGGAAAATAAATGGAAGAAATATGTATATGTTTGTAGCTTAAAACATACATGCTTTAATTTGCAGGTGTGGTGGATGATAGTCTCCTTCAATATAAATCGCTGCACAAGTATATTGAGAGCGGTGAGTGGAAAGATGCAAACTCGTTTATTAAGAGGGACAGTACAGCAATATATTCCACATCCTCTATGGGGAGGACCGTTCTTCACGTTGCGGTAGTTGCTGGGCACGAGGAAATTGTGAAGAAATTGGTGAAGGAAGGGAAAGATAAGTTAGTGAAAATGAAAGACAATCGAGGTTACACAGCCCTAGCTCTTGTTGCTGAGCTTACCGGAAACACGAATATAGCGAAGTGTATGACTATGGTATATAAGAAAATATCACGGTCAGAGGACCTGTTATCTATGAAGACCAATGATGGTGAAATCCCTGTTCTTCTTGCTGCTGCTAAGGGACACAAAGAAATGACACGTTATCTTTACCGTTGTACACCGTTGGAAGACCTGGCCGATGATAATTATCGCAATGGTGTTTTGCTTCTTACACGATGTATCACTGCAGAAATATTTGGTTCGTGGTTACTGAATTTTAATTAAATTGAGAGTATTTTCCATATTAGTGTTTGATGTCGATTCAATATTGTATCTTAGGTGTGGCTTTGAGTTTACTCCAACGATTTCCTCAAATGCCTCTTGCCCACAAATCACACTTTGAATCGGATTGTGTGCAACCATTATACGCATTGGCACGCATGCCTTCTGTGTTTCCAAGTGGTAGTGGATATGGGTTCATACGACAATTCTTTAATGATAGTAAGTTTTTTTTTTTTTTTTTCTGTTTCCATTTCGCTTACTTTTCAAATTGGGTCATCTTAAAATTCTCGGTAGTGAAATAGCTAGGTATGCAAACTTATAATGTTACACGGTGAAATGAATTTTTATACAAATCTAAAATTATTTATACGTTGTTGAGATACATAAAGATAAATATTGTTTAATAAATGATCAATATAACTTTATAAAAGAAATTTAAAGGTGATTTATAAAAGGGAAATGCTAACCGGTGTCTTATAAAATACAAACTTTTGATCCAACATAATTTAACATCTCCACTACACATATAGTATTCATTTTATCATCTTTACTTCCAATAATATATTAAAGGAGTTTTACTTTAATCAAAAGAGTTTTACATGATCTGTTTGGAAATTGGAAGCATTATATATTATGCTGAATATTTTAAAACTCTATCTTGTGTATCCAAAAACTCATCAAACTTCACTCTTGTGCGATACTTTTCTTCTCAAGACCAACTTTACAAAATTAAGGAGTATCGTTCCAATTTTATTGGATGTCCCCGAAGGGACAATTGAGGAGTAAATAATGAATGAGATTGGAATAAAAATCATCAAACAAGATAAATACTCAAATTTTGCATTCAAGTGTTTTCTTTCTGTCTGCATCCAAGACTAATCAACTTCCGCTTTTAGTTTTGAGATTACCTGAAAGAGAAGTGCATGAATTTTACGGGATAATTGTGAGTCTTGCAAATATTGCCAAAGAGGAAAAACAATTCAAAGCTTCTTTCGTAGGTATGGAATATTACACTCCTAATTCTTCTTTCTAGAGCTTATTATGTTCATGCAAGCAAGTTTTTCTACAATATGCGAATGGTGATTCTGAAGATTATTAATCTTCTCGGTTGTTTCTTTAGGAAGGTTATGTGGACGGATGTTGAATTTATCGCCAGTAAAGCAGTTGGGTAAGTTTTTTATCTATCAAATTATTTTATATATCAATTTTTTTTTTAATAATTTTTATATATCAAAGCCTTGTGCGAACCCTTGTTGTGATCTGTGATCTTTTTGTTTCCGTTTGTGTGCTTTGCACCGGATACGCCTTGTAATCCAGACCCTAAGGGTGTGAATACAAAGCCAGTCCCTGTTATATATGTGTGTTGATATGTCATTTTTCTTTTACGCATTTTTTTTTTCAGGTCGACTACTCATACTTGTTCACATGTCATTTCAGAATTCGGTACTATTAAAGTTCTCTGGTATGTAATTATTAATCCTTGTTTAAATAGGTATATTAGATTGATAATTAATTATTAATCCTTGTTTAAATAGGTATGTTAGATTGATAATTAAGATTATCCTTATTGTAAGTACAATCATTCCTCCCCTCTTTGTGATTAATTAATTAAATTTATTTAAATCCCTCCAATTGCATCCATCAGGAATAAGGAAAATATATAATCAGAAAATGACCTACCGTGTAGCTCTTGAAATATTGAGTTGCTTGCACCAAAGAATTCAAGAGTTTAAGGAATCAGAACTTAGAGAGGCTTCGGCTTACGATGCAATGTTGCAAGCAGCAAAGCATGGGATTATTGAGTTTATAGATGCAATGAGAAAGGGTAATCCTGACCTCTTATGGGCCATTGATAAAAATAAAAGAGGCGTATTTTCACATGCAATTTTGAACCGTAGAAAAGCCGTTTTCGAACTCATACATGATGCAACTGTAAATGGACGGAAGGAGATAGTTAAATGCCGTGTAGACGCATTTGGCAATTCCATGTTGCACTTGGCAGGATATTTAGGGCCTTCCTCTGATCTTGATCGTAGATCCGGTCCTGCTATGTGATAGAAACTGATATCAAAATATAAACTAATAGTAATTGTACAATATAATCCCAAGAAATTCGAGAGTCTTGGTTCTCTCCCCTCCAAGAATTCGAGAGCTTGGTCTCTCCCTACCTATCCTTTATCCCAATCCCTGAATGTGTGAGGCGTCGACGACTCCCATTCCAATCCAGATTCCTCTTCTTCATCCGATATAGGTAGAAGGTCTCTATACTCTGGCTTAAAATGCCAAATGAATGCAACGTGAAACGCTCGCCAACTCGCATGTGGATGGCATCGACTCCACCACTGCCACCATACGAGAGCACGGTTTCGCAAGGCTTTCACCGCCTCCAGCAACTTCTCACCCTCCTGTGTTCCCAGGACATCAAAATGTTTCTCAATACAAATCAACCACCAATAAGCGTCACCGCTGCCGTCAAATTGTGGCATGTCCATTTCCCCCCTACTGTGAATTCCTTTTCCCCCTGTGCATGGTCCAAACACGATCTCAAATGGAAGCAAGATTGGAATTTCTGGAACGAGCATATGAGGATTACAGGGCCACTCGTGATGAGGTAAAAAACTTGCGACAACAACTGGAAGTGCAACAGGCTGAAGCACAACGCAGAGTGGAAGAATTAACGGAAACTGTTAACGGTTTGTCAATACGCCGTGAACAGGGATCGTCGCAGCAGATTCACAATCCAGAGGACAAATGGAGGAAGTTAACAATTCCAATTTTTGAAGGAGACGATGCTTTTGGCTGGACAAGTCGTGTGGAGCGCTACTTTGAATTGCGACATGTAACTGAAGCCGAGAAAATTCAGGCAGCCATGGTAGCTATGGAAGGAAAAGCATTGACGTGGTACCAATGGTGGGAATTTTGCTCTCCTAATCCCACATGGGAAGATTTCAAAGCAGCACTTCTTAAAAGGTTCCAACCTTCTATGCTCCAAACTCCTTATGAATTGTTGTTGAGTTTGAAACAATCAGGGTCCGTGGAGGAGTATCGTGCGCAATTTGAATTGTACGCCGGTCCATTACGTGCTGCAGAACCAGAATATCTCAAGGGGATTTTTCTGAATGGCCTCAAAGAGGCTGTGAAGGCGGAATTAAAATTACACCCGGTCTCTACCTTGCCGGAACTGATGGATTTTGCTCAACGCATTGATGAGAAAAACACTCTATTGAACCCAAGCAATTCTCATGCCCCAAAAACAGGAAGTTTCACGAGGAACTTCCCTTCTAACCGTACAGTAACAGTGGATGCGAATAAGAGTTCATTTGCTAGACCATCCATCACTTCTGCTGCCACCGCTGATGCTAATACAACATCTCAATCAGCACCTTTTCGTGGTCGAGTATTTAAGAAACTGACTGATGCAGAGTTGCAGGACAAGCAAGCTAAGGGTTTGTGTTATCGCTGTGATGAAAAATTCTCACCAGGTCATAGGTGTGCAAACAAGCACTTGCATGTACTCATTTTGGAAGGGGATGAGGACGAGGCTGACACGGCTGACCAGAAATTGGAATCTGAAAGTGATATTAATTCTCTTCAATTATCTATGTTTAGCATGTCTGGTCTTACTTCTAAGAAAACAATCAAATTATGGGGGGATTTGCTGAACCATAAAGTGCTGGTGTTGGTGGATTGTGGGGCTTCTCACAACTTTATTTCCTCGGTTTTGGTACAGAATTTGGACTTGCAGTTTAAACCAAATTCTTCTTTCACAGTTGAGGTGGGTGATGGAAGGAAGATTCCTTGTCTAGGGGTGTGCTCACAGTTGACTATCACTCTTCAGGGATTGCAGGTTCAACAAGATTTTTATGTATTTGATTTGGGTAATGTGGATATTGTACTAGGCATGGAATGGTTAGCTCAACTTGGCGAGGTTCGTGCCAATTTTGGCGATTTAATTCTCAAAGTTCCAACTTCATCGGGTTTTCATGTTTTGCAAGGGGATCCAACTTTGTCAAGAGCACCAGCTTCTCTCAAAACCATGTACAAAGCATTGCAAGCTTCAGGTGACGGTTATTTATTGCAAGTTGAGGCGGTTTCTGCCGTATCTGACCAACACAACACTGTTCCCACGTGGTTAACAGCAGTTCTGAACGATTTTCAGATTGTTTTTAAGGAAATTCAAGGGCTGCCACCGTCAAGAACGCATGACCATGCCATTGTCTTACAGGAGGGTGCTGCAATCCCAAATTTACGTCCTTACAGGTACCCTCATTACCAAAAGAATGAAATTGAAAGGCTAGTGACGGATATGCTTAAGTCTGGGATTATTCGGCCTAGTGTCAGTCCATTTTCAAGTCCTATCATACTTGTTAAGAAGAAAGATGGGGGTTGGAGATTTTGTGTTGATTATAGAGCTTTGAACAAGATCACTATTCCTAACAAGTTTCCTATTCCGATTATTGATGAGTTATTGGATGAATTGGGAGGAGCAACCGTATTTTCTAAATTGGACCTGAAATCAGGTTATCACCAAATTCGGATGAAGAAGGACGACATTCCGAAAACTGCTTTCCGCACTCACGAGGGTCACTATGAATTTATTGTAATGCCTTTTGGTCTTACTAATGCCCCTTCTACCTTCCAAGCTTTGATGAATGAGGTATTGCGTCCTTATTTACGTAAATTTGCTTTGGTTTTCTTTGATGATATATTGGTGTATAGCAAGGATGTAGAGGACCACAAACACCACCTCAGGGCTGTCTTGGCTTTGCTTAAAGAGCATCAGTTAGTAGCCAACTATAAAAAATGTACATTTGGCCAACATCAATTAGAATACCTTGGTCATATCATTTCAGCTCAAGGCGTTGCTGCTGACCAAAAGAAAGTGGATGCTATGCTTACTTGGCCAAGGCCAAAGGATTTGAAATCACTAAGGGGTTTTCTTGGCTTGACCGGCTATTATCGTAGATTTGTTCGTAATTATGGAAGCATAGCCAAACCTCTTACTCACTTGTTAAAGAAAGACAACTTTCTTTGGAACGAAGAGGCACAAATTTCGTTTGACACTTTGAAGAAGGCCATGGCTGAATTACCGATTTTATCCGTTCCAAACTTTTCAATTCCATTTGTGATTGAGACTGATGCTTCTAACACAGGTTTAGGTGCGGTACTAATGCAGCAAGGCAGGCCAGTCGCTTTTTTGAGCCAACCATTGTCAGAGAGAGCCCAAAGAAAATCGGTCTATGAACGAGAATTGATGGCCATTGTGTTTGCAGTTCAAAAGTGGAGACATTACTTGATGGGCAACCATTTCATCATCCACACTGACCAGAAAAGTCTGAAATTTCTGCAAGATCAACGTGTCTTGGGTGCAGATCAGTTCAAGTGGACTTCTAAATTGATGGGATTAGATTTTGAGATCATTTATAAGCCTGGCAGTGACAACCGAGCTGCAGATGCTCTCTCTCGTCGCATGACGTATGCAGCTATTTCTATGATTCATTTTGCTGATTATGAAGAATGGGAGGCCGAGGTGATGCATGACAATAAATTACAGGCCATTATTCATGATCTGATTGCAGATGGTGTCAGTCATCCCAATTACTCTTTTCAGAATAGGAAGCTATTTTACAAAGGGAAATTGGTATTGCCTCGCAACTCTTCCAAGATTCAAACTCTTTTACAAGAATATCATTCTTCCCCAATTGGTGGTCATTCCGGATTCTTTCGAACATACAAAAAATTGGGAGCTTTGGTGTACTGGGAGGGCATGAAAAAGGATATTCGGCAGTTTGTGGCCTCCTGTGAAATCTGTCAACAAAATAAATATCAAACTTTGTCTCCGGCAGGTCTGTTGCAACCTCTTCCCATTCCTACTCATGTTTGGAAGGACATTTCTATGGATTTTATCGAGGGGTTACCACGGAGTCACGGTAAAGACACTATCTTCGTAGTGGTGGACAGATTTGCAAAGTATGCTCATTTCATACCTCTCAGCCATCCATTTACAGCCAAATCAGTTGCTGAAGTCTTTGTTCAAGAAGTTGTACGTTTGCATGGATTCCCTGCCACTATTGTTTCTGACCGTGACAAACTCTTCCTCAGTCATTTTTGGACTGAGTTATTCAAATTAGCAGGAACCAAACTCAAGTTCAGTACAGCTTATCATCCTCAAACCGATGGTCAGACAGAGGTGACTAATCGGTGTTTAGAAACTTACCTCAGATGCCTAACCGGTGCCAAACCTAGATTATGGGTTAAATGGTTAGGGTGGGCTGAATTCTGGTTCAACTCAAATTACAACAGCTCCACAAGAACTACTCCCTTCAAAGCTTTGTATGGTCGGGACCCTCCTCATTTGATTAAAGGTACAACTATTCCTTCATCTGTGGATGAGGTTAATAGGATAACTGAGGAAAGAGACACCATTCTTCATGACCTTCGTTCTAATTTGCTGAAAGCTCAAGATCAGATGCGCACCCAAGCAAATAAACACAGGCGTGAGGTTTCCTACGTTGTTGGTGATTGGGTTTATCTCAAACTTCAGCCATACAGACTCAAATCTTTGGCTAAGCGAATTAATGAGAAGTTGAGTCCTCGTTTCTACGGTCCTTATAAAATTATCAAGATTATTGGACAGGTTGCTTATCAATTGGATCTCCCTCCGGAAGCTAGAATTCATCCTGTTTTTCATGTATCTTTGTTGAAGAAAGCTATAACTCCAACTGTTAATCCTCAACCTTTACCGCCTATGCTTTCAGAGGACTTGGAGCTGAACGTGGAACCAGATTTTCTCAAAGATGTGCGCACTACTGCTGGCGGCCAAGTAGAAGTACTCATCAGCTGGAAGGACTTACCAGACTTTGAGGCATCTTGGGAGTCTTATGATGTTATTAATAATCAGTTTCCACTCTTTCACCTTGAGGACAAGGTGAAACTTTTGGGGGGGAGTATTGTTAGTAGACCTCCTATTAAAAAGGTGTATGTGAGGAATAAGTTTAAAAGCCCAATCAATTAGGCCCAATTGAGGTGGCTAGTTTTGCTTTAAATAGAATAAGAGTGACATTTTACTGTCATCGGTTGTTTTATGGTTTGGGTTTGGTTTGGGAGATTCTAGGCTCTCTAAGTCCTAGAGGTTGATTAATTTCCAGCAGTTACATTTTGTAATCTCCATCAGTTTCCTTTTCTTTAATTATAATAAATATCTCTGGGCTGTTCAACAGAGAACAAGAAATATAGTAACCTCCTCAATATACCCTTCTCATATTCTACCTTATTATTCTATATTCTATCACTATGCAGATGCAAAGAGAAATTCTATGGTTCAAGGTGATTTCTTATGTCTCGTCTTTTTTTACCACTCACTCGCATACATACATGCATGCAGCTTATATGTTGGAACAAAGAGGTTATTTGATGATTTTGAGAGATAATAGAAGAGAGAACTGAGAAGAGATTAGAGAGTTTAGGAGAAAATAGACTTGTATTGTATGTTGAAAAATTCTCTAATACAAACACATATGTGAGCTTGTCTATTTATAGACTACATGACTTGAGATACAAGTTAGCTCCTATAACAACTTCACAACCAACTTCAAAAACTAAATTTGAAATTCTGGAAACATTTATAATTTATTATAGTCAACATCCAATTTTGAGATACATGACTTTTAAATAAGTGGTTAATTACGTTCTACAAATGATTAATGATTAGCCACACATTATTATCTTATTCATTAAGTGTTCACTGAATGTAATTAACCATGAATTTTAACCGCGCTATAACTTATTGTGAAATTTTGTGTAGGCAGTGGAGGAAATTGTGCACCCCAAGTGTAAGGAAGCAAAAAATGCCGACGATAAGAAGCCTCGTGAGTTATTTACAGAAAGCCACAAGGAGCTAGTGAAAGCTGGGGAGAAATGGGCAAAAGATACAGCTGGTTCATTTACTCTTGTGGCTACACTCATCACTACTATCATGTTTGCTGCAGCTTTCACTGTCCCTGGTGGAAACAATCAAGACAATGGAGTTCCCTTGTTCTTGCACGACATCACATTTGATGTGTTTATTATAGCAGATGCAGCATCTCTTTTCACTTCTTCAACTTCGGTCCTTCTCTTCATTGGAATCCTAACGGCTCGTTACGCTGAAAAAGATTTCCTTAAGTCATTGCCACTAAGGTTACTTTTCGCACTCATTGCCCTTTTCTTCTCTGTGGTTTCTATGATAGTTGCCTTCTGTGCTTCACTTGCTATGCTCTTAAAGGGACATCATAGAGTCATAATAACAGCAATGTCATTTGCCAGTGTTCCTGTTATCGTTCTAGTTCCGTCACAATTGCGCCTCTTCCTTGAGATTTTCAAGTCTACAGTATTATCCAATTGAAACTTATTACTTATCTAGAACGAACTGTAACATTTGTTTTTGCATTGATTGCTTTATTAGCATTTAGAACGAACTGTAACATTTGTTTTTGCATTGTTTGCTTTATTAGCATTCATCCATGGAAGTATTGTTATTGAACCCTTGACCAGCCATGTGCACAAAACATTTATTATTTTTGGGTTGTTCATTCACAAGCTTATAAACATTCGATCACGTGAGTTCATTTGATTCAGCCATGGTGCTAGCTAGCCTATTAGGTAGGGAAGCAAATTTATTAAATAAACATTTTCTGAGTTGGTGCAAAGCCCAAATGATGTTAGAAAGGCGGTGGAGGATTATCTTAGGGAACATGTGTCGGTTGAAAGTTGGGAGCGTCTTAAGTTGGATGGTGTGGTTTATACAACAATTTCTAAAGAAGAAAATGAGCGTTTAATGGCCCATTTTTTGCTGGAAGAGTTTGAAGTTGTGGTGAAAGAGAGTGACGGTAATAAAAGTCCAAGACTGAATGGTTTTAACTTCGCTTCATTACTTGACACAATATTTGACCCAAAAACAACATCAGTGGTAATTTTGTAATTACCATTAAAGTATAAGTATAGAATTATTTTTTCATCTCCAAACCCCTCTCTCTATGAGTCTATCCTCTTCCCTCTCTTCGAGGCCCCTTCTACCTCAACGTCGTCAAGCGCACGAATGCCTTCAAACTCCCTGAAAACGAGATCAAACACGCCATTGAATAAAAAACTATGACATTTGTCGGAATAAAAAATGAATGTTGCAGAAAGAGATCAATCTAGGCGACGAGAGAGAGTGGACGGGTAACTATTGGTGGCGCGGAGGTGAACAATGCAGATGGAGGATGGTGAGAGAGAATTCAGACCATAATTCAAAGATAAGAGAGAGGGAAATACTCGAGTGACAGAGAGAGGGTGGGGGGCGAAAAGAGAAGCAAGTGAGGGAGATGATGAAACACAGATCTATGAGGAAGATGATGGTGGCAGACACGGATCTATGCATAGTACATTATACAATGATTTTATTTTTGTTCTATTAAATTTAAGAATTGACCACACATAGAAAATATTGAAATTTTATTTGTAAAAAATCACATATATACAATAGTATGAGAGATAAATCGTTCAATGATTGTTTGATCACATGCATATATACAAAAAGTGTCTTTAACAATGTCGAAAATGAGAAAAAAAATCGTATAATGATTTTAAAATATAAATACACAGAATTATAATTCGTAAATTGTTCATAATTTTTTTTAGAAGCAAAATCAAGGAGTTTTTTGATGTGTTTGAGGTGGGTGAGGAAAGTTAGATATAATTGTTATCAGCAACCACCTTCTGTGCATTTTTTTATTTTAAAAAATGTCATCAAAATTTTGCTTCATGTCATCAAAATTCTTTAGATATAAAATAGAAGATATAACTTTCTTTGTCTAAATTTTTGCTTTTGTTATAATTATGTTATTATTTTTATCACTCATACAATATATTTTTTTTATAAAAAAATTACGGTATAAAAGCTTGCCCCGATCGATTGAAATTACTGGATTCATCATTGGATGATGGTGTGTGATTTGGTATGTGGAAGTCGTGGCCACAACGGCAGTGGGTAATTTAGTCGGAGAAGAAGGATGAAGTGGTCGTACAACGACAGTGATCGAAAGCGGAGGTGAAGTGGAAGGGGAAGAAAAAGTAAAATAAAAATGAAGTATATATGAATGGTTGTATACGGTGGATTGTGTCAACAACCATGTTTTGAGTTATCACTACTTATCACATAGATCAATGTTTCAATTTCTTTCTAACTAAATGTGTAAATGGGTGTTTGGGTGGCTATTGATAATTTTCCATTTTTTTACGAGTTGTTTCATTTTAATAATATTAATAACTGTAGCTGTGAATAAAATATATCATCAATCACGTCTTATAATGAATAAAATATAGCAATATGTTCTTTCTAATTTCTATACTCATTTCGCAGGGCATAGTGTGGTAGACTAGTAGCTCTCACAAGATTCAAGGCTCCTGGAATGCAGTTGTTTACACTTTAGACCATTTACAATGGTCACCAACATTAAACACCCTTCAACACCCACTTTTTCAATTCCCAACACTCCACATCATCTTCTCTCTCTTAATTCAACACTCATTCAACTTTAACCTCTCCAATGGTTTTTTTCATTCAACACTCTACCCCACCACCTTTTATTTCTTATTCTTATTTAATTTTATATTTTTGTTTTTATAATTACATAAAATTACAATTATCGATTATAATTAAATTAAAATAAAGAAAAACTTAACAATTTTTTTTTAAAAACAAAATTTATTGGGATTCATTTCACTGAAAAGAAGATTAAAACTTCACTTAGTTTGCTAATAAAAAGATATAATAAAAAGAAGATAGTGAAAAACTTGGTATTTTTTTCTGTGTCCAAATGAAATGAACCAAGTCTCTATTTATAGAGGAAAAAAAATCATGAATTTTGATATATTTATTTTTTTTTTAAAATTATTTTTCAATTAAATAATTGATGTACAATTATTAAAAAAATTAAAAACCGGGTGTTCAATGAAAAGCCAACACGCGTTCATACTGTACAGATTTTTTGCTTTCTCTCTCCGGGCTCTGCTCTTCACGTGCGCTGTCGGGAAGTGTAATACACCCGCCATTTTCGGGCGAATCAAAACGCGACGCGTGGCATTTCCTTCCCTTTCAATTGTGTTGAACCGGTTAAACCTCTCTTTCCTCCAGCTCAGTTTTCATCACTTGTTAAACATACCATTGGAGTGCAATTTTCTGTTTAATGCTCCATTCAACAGACCATTGTAAATGGTCTTACACTGTCCTTTTAGGTCTAACACGTTACTAATTAATTTTTAAAACCATAGGATCTAGCGCAACCAATGGCATTGCCAAGACTTGAGTTAGAAGTTTAAAATTTTGAGTTTTAATTAGTAATATATGTAAAAGTAAAATATATATACAAAATAACCTTATACTCAATTTACATTATACTCAAAAAATTACATGCATGTATTTTGTGTAAAAAATTGGTAAGGGATCTTATGAAATATAAGTATTTTATTTGCTTAATTCTTTGTCTCTCTATTTCAATTGTATCATAAGAGGGTCATTCCTATAGAATTGAAGGTCATGTTCAAATATAAAAAATGGGCCCTATCGTAAAACAAGATTTTTTTAAGCAATAATAATCATCTATTTAAGTTATAAATAAAATCAAAAATAGTCATTCTTATTAAGTAAAAGTAAATTTGTATGAAATGAACTAACTAACTTGTGTTGAACTACACTAACAACTAATTATTTTAATATTAAAAATTGGATTCATAATAAAAAGAAATGCTAAAAACTTTAAAAAAAAAAAGTCATCACTTTGTTTAGTGCAAAATGGATCTTAAGTATATTGGTTGTTGTTGCTTAAAAAAAGTGTCTTTGCTATCTAAATAGTGACAAACTAGTACTAATATCAGGGGAAAAAAATAGTAGCAAATTAGTGTCAGCATGCATGATTAAACATGAAACAATAGAAAAAATACTAATTATTTAACGAATTTAATTTGTGTTGTTAATGGAAATAGATGACAAAAAATTCAAGATATATGGTAGTTTTTTACATTCACATATAGCTCTGAAATGCATATTAAATTGTAATGACCTAGTAGCTGTGTATGTAATTAAGACTTTTATATTTGGTTCAAATTCACACATATGTTCGGGATTGAACCTCAAGACCCAAAACTCAAATGCATTATATTTTACCACTAAACTATTACAAGATGTCTGTTATTTTTTATATTTTATTATATATACCTATACTTTTGGGTGCTATATTAAAAAAAATGTGGCTTCTAAATTGTGAGGCTCAACACTGTAGCTCACCTTGCGCTTGATAAGGGCTGGGCCACATAAGTATACATGTATACTTTACAATATGATTTCTGCTCTTTTTCCAGCACAAAACACTCGCGCCCAACTGAAATGACACATTTACCCCTACGCAACTTAATTAACGCAAGGTTACTGTTTCCGTACAAAACCCATCAGTCCATACTCCAAGCACCATTTTCTATCCCTCCACCTTCAAAAACCCAAAAAGTACGAATTTTTGGGTCAAAATCCTCATCCAAAATCATCGCAAATCGTCATGAAGCAAGTTTCTACGCTCATCAAGCATCAACTATCAGGTATTGTATCATCTAAACTCGTCTCATTTTGCTGGTTTTTGTGTTTGGTTCGTCTGGTTTTCATAGGGAATAGGCTTGGCGCAAGTTAACTTGCGCAAGGATGCGTGACTTAAGTCACGCAGGAGTTAAGTGTTGCGTGGCTTAAGTCACGCTACTGTGCACAGTCAACTTTTTTAAATTTTTTGCACCACTTTTATTCTTGGTTAGCTTGTTCGACAAGTAATTTATTTATTTTTCCTTTGTTATTTTTTTTATTCAATAGATATATAGTGAGATGGTTGACAATGTGGCGGGTGATGACGTTGAACCGAATCCGGCCAAAAATGAACCTTCCGGGGATGCTTCCGGCGTAGGTTCCGGTGATGTCAAACCAACCGTTAATGTGAAAGCGTTTAAAGTTAAAATTCCATTTCAAGCTCGCATTGGTAAAATTGAAGAACCTAAACTGGTACCTATCGATGTTGTTTGCAAAGTATGTGACACCGCCTCATTTTTTACAACAAATGCAAGATGGAGAGAGCGAGAAGAGTTACGTGGTTGGGTTCGTCAACAAGGGGAAATGGCCGGATTTGCTGTTTGTATAGATAAATCAAATTTGAAAAGGTCGTACTTGACGATGCAATGTGAAAGGAATGGGATATGCAAGCCACCTAAGACGAGGAAGAAACCGAACCTTGAAGGCATCAGCTCAAGGAAATGTAATTGTCTGTTTAGTTTGAAAGGTTTCTTTGATAAGGATACAAACGATTGGTGGGTTGCAATGCTTTGTGGAATGCACAACCATGACTTAAAGGAAAAGTTACAAGGACACCTTCTTGCGATTAGACTTAGTGCGGAGGAGAAGAAAAAAGTTATCGACATGACAAAGAGTTTGACGGTGCCTCGAAATATTCTCACCAATTTGAAGCAAAATAACAAAGAAAGTGTAACAACTATCAAGCAAGTGTACAAGGGACAAAGAGGTGACATGACGGAGTTGCAATACTTGATTTCGAAGTTGGTGGAGCTGTACAAGGGACAAAGAGGTGACATGACGGAGTTGCAATACTTGATTTCGAAGTTGGTGGAGCATCAATACGTCTATTACACAAGATGCAATAGTGTGGAAACCAATCTTGAAGACATATTTTTTGCTCATCCGGAGTCAATTAAATTGCTCAACACTTTTCCGAGCGTTTTGGTCATGGACTCCACTTACAAACCAACAACTACTGAATGCCATTTTTTTGAGAATTTAAGGACAAATTGATGTAATTTGGATCGTTTATGTGTCATTATGTGCGATTAAGTGATTACGCGTCATTAACGACGAATTTGTGTAATTTGGATCGTTTATATGTGATTATTTGATTTTGAGAAAAACGATGAATTTGGGTTATTTGGACCGTTATGTAATTTTGGGAATTTAAGTACAAATTCATGTAATTTGGATCGTTTATGTATCGTTAATTGTGATTAAGTGATTACGTGTCATTATCGGTGAATTTATGTAATTTGGACCGTTTGGATCGTTATGTGTGATTTTGTGATCGTGATAAAAAAGATGATTTTGTGTAATTTTGATTGTTTATGTGCGATTATGTGATTTTGTTGTTAAACTGTCCTAATTCGGTTCAATTATGACTGTGTAAAGATTAAGGGTCATTAATGACACACTTTGCATTGAATGCATATCAGTACAGTATTTAATGATGTACTGATATATCAATAGGCGTGAGTTAATTCACGCATGTGTTAACACTCTGCGTGAGTTAACTCACGCAGCGTTTTACACTTGTGTTACTTAAGTCACGCCGTGTTATTTAACTAACACATAGTTTTACACATGCGTATGTTAACTAACGCATGGGTATTTTGGACAGTTTGGCTGGGTGGGAGCGAAAATTGCTAGGAGAAGAGCAGAAATCTTACAATATTACATGTATACTCAAATAAATTTGTCAACAATCATTTAACTCATCATTTTCTATTTGTCTCTCTATTTCAATCATATCATCAAGATATCTCATATACATCACACCATCCTCGCTATTTTTATCTTTCTCGTTGTGTTGAAAAAATGAGTAAATATCTATTGAATATTGGGTTAAATATGTTTTTATCTCTATAAATATATCAAATTTTCATTTTAATCCCTAAAAAAATTCGACTTTAAGTCCCTCAAAAGTTTTCCATCTTAACTTTTGGTCTCTTCTTTAAAGTAAATTCATATTTTTGAATAAATTTTTTAGAAAAGTTTATATATTATAAGAATGTCTCAAAAAAAAATTAGAACTTTTTAACAAAACATGAATTAAATATAAATTTTTATATTTTTAAAGATTAAAAATTCATATTTAATTCATGTTTTGTTAAAAAAATTCTAATCTTTTTGGAAGACATATTTACAGTATTATGCACAATTTCATTAAAAAAAATACAAAGGTTACACATAAGTTGACTTAAAAATAGAGACAAAAAATAATTATTGAAAATTTTATAGAAACTAAAAGTTTAAAGAAAATTTTAAAAAAACTAAAACAAAAAGTTGGTATATTTTTAAAGATCTATATCATATTTAACCCTTTAATATTTTCTATTAATACTATGAGATGATTGTCAAAAAATATTAATACTATGAGATGAGATAAGAAGAACATTGCGGTCCATATGAACAGCTGGCTTGTCATAAGTTTTCTGCCACTATTGCCGGATACCAAAATATAATACTCATAGTATATTCTCCCCATTCTTTTCTTTATAGTTTTCGCTTTAAGGTTATCTAGCTTGTTTCAAAGTAATTAATTATATTAATTAATAAAGTTTGTTTGATACGATGAATGTATGCATGTAGCTCAGTTGACAGAGACATGCATTGTTATATGTAGGGCTCAGGGTTCAAACCCCGGACATCTCACTTGTTAACCTTGAAAAATGTGAATTCTAATCAATAGTCTACTTGACAAAAAAAAAAAATCCCCTAAAGTATTTTAAAAGATTTTTAAAAAAAGAACTAACTTGTAAGTTTAGTATACAATAAGTTACCCATGAGCATGAGCGCTTGCATGAAATGTTACAGGTCTCTTCTAGCTTAACTAAAGTCTTGGTTTCGAATCCAACCTTGAGCGTGCATTATTCCATCCGTCTAAAATAAGTGACCTATTATATGTATTTTTTTTTTTCAAAAACAAAACAATACACATTCATTCAAATTGATATAGTACGTCATTAACTATGAAGCCCGGATACTTGACACAATACGGATACTATACGGCACTGATACGTCGATACGGAAAATTTTTAAAATTCAAGATACGATACAGCCAAGATACTTTAATAAAAAAAAAGTTAAATTTAAACGACATATTAAAACTCATAATACAAACTATGAACTAAAATTCAAAAGCAAAAAAATAGGTGCAAAACCTAGATCAAACAGAGATAGAACAACAATAATGCACACCAATGAAATTGTCTTCACATGTCAATCAATAATACCAGCCTTCTCAACACAACAAAAAGAGACAAAACAAATAATTAACAACAATGGTAATAATCAAAGTGACAATTAGTCAATTAAATATATGAAATTTCCCAAAAAGAGAACACTACTACTTAGTTTATTACATATATCCAAAAAATAATAGAAACATCACTTATCCAGCACATATCGGTTTTTCACCGTCTATCCCTTGCGTATCCCCAATGTATCTGAAAAGTATCGAACAACTGTTTTTTTTTTAAAAAATTAATCTTCGAATACTCTTTCGATACGTATCGGAGCGTATCGGTCAGGTATTGGTACATGATACATATTGGATACGGTACGTCATCTATTTTGAAGTATATTTGCCTCAGAGATCATTAAACATCGTTAAAAACGTAAAGGATGAATCTGCGAACAAACTCATAACATACAAGTAATGACACACAACGACAAAATGCCTACAAATAATATCATAAAATTGAAGTGACTGGAATACCCATGTCTTCGAATCTGCAATGTTGACGCCTAAATCATCGATTGAATAGTTGATCTTGCAATAGGAAGTAAATGAACATCGCAACAAGACAGAAAATAAAAAAATATCGCACAAGACGACTGACAACACATTGTCGCACTCAGACGACAAAATAAGAAAGAAAAATACGTAGATATATCAGAAAATCACTTATTTATATTGAAATAGAGAGAAAAGAATAAAAATAAGTGATTTCGCGTCAAAAATGACTCAAAACCACCATGAATGAAGAAAATGGAAGAGAGAATCTAGAGAGAGAAACTAGAGTCGTAGTTTGACTATATGCATTATTCACATAACATACTTTGACCATATTTTTCTACTATTATGTAAAGACAAATGATAGTAGATAAGATGTTATTGGATTTGTCTCGATGAATTTTATCAAAATATCAAATTTTTAAAAAATTTGGCATTACGTAATTAAAAATATTAAAGGTAAAAATGTGCAATTACATGTGTACAAAAGTAAAGAGATGATTAATATAATTATGGATATAGATTTTCTCCTTCCATTTATTCAATACATCCTCTTTATATCTAGCCTTTTTCTCTCTAACTCATTTTGTCCTTTTGTTGGTAGACGAAGTGACAAGCACCACCAGAATCATATACACAATTGTGATGTTGTGAGTTTGTATTCAGATGAATGCGTACAACCTAACAATATCCATATTATGAGTTGAGTTAGACTTTACGAACAAATGGGTTTGTTTTTTTGTGCATGAGAGGAAGCATCAAGGAAGGAGAGGGAGGAGAGAATCTGAAGTCAGCCTCACTTTCCCTTTAAAGCTGTGGATCACCTTTGGTCTTGGGAGTTTTTATCACAATTCGTATTCTGTAGTTTGGAGATCTCCTCTCTCTTGTTTATTACTTCTACTTCTAGGTGAGTATCCCCTTTATTTTTCTTCACACTAGTAATACAATGCCAAATGTCAAGTTAGCAAATATATATAACTATTCAACTAATTAAATTGTAGAATTAATTTCCAATGTTGACTGCTACTTGCTGTTTGTTTTGCTTACACTACTGGATACTAAAATATCCAAGACTTCTATCATTTTTTTGTAATTGTGAACATTTTTTAAAAATGAATAGTAGTTTGTTTGATGGAGTAAGTTTTTTTGAAAAAGTCAACATAAAATATACCAATAGAAGATCCAAACCTGCACCAACAAGAAAAAACAACATAAACACTAGCTAAAGCACTGAAGATGATTTATCCACCAGTGATGAAGTTAGTTAACTTTGGTTGTGAATTTTTTTGCTTGTAGTCAACATGAGTTTTTTTTGTTCTTTTTCTTGTCTATGTGTAATGGCTCATTATTGGCTGACAATTTTGTTTTTTCCTGTAGATAGGAAGGCAGTAAGGGAAGTAATGGCCTCCAAGAGAGATTGTTTTGACATCTCTGGACCCTTACATCTAACTTATGTAAACTGGTAAGATCTATCAGAAAAATCTTCCACTTTAATTTTTTGTGGTATTTATAGTGGTTGTAATTTGTAAACCATACCGTAATTGAAGACTGTAGTATATATGATCCGAAACGTGATAAACATCAAGACATCTGAAAATTTAGTCCCTGAACTTTTTTTAGTCATTGTAAATATACAATTTTTGTTTTTAGTCATTGCAAAAAAATTTGTTTTTTGTCCTTGCAAATTAAATATAAAACTTTTTGTTTTAATCCTTGATGTTGTGTTTTAGTCCTTACAAAATTTGTTTATATGAAATTGGTCCAAATAATATTCATTGTATTCCCTGCAAATATTTTACGAGTGACGTAGATCAATTTCAAATATAAAAAAAAAATATATATATAGGACAAAAACCAATACTCTTGTCATTTGCAAGTATCATAGCATATAAATTTTTAGTATTGGTATACTAGTTGACTTGCTTGACTAAGAAATAGTTTGAATTCTAAAAGTTGCATTTAAAATTGAAATGTTTTTTTTGCTTCTTAGAATTTACATATGAATTTAATATTACAAAATAAGATTTCATCTTAATTATACATTCAGGGATGATGCTTGTGATCGAAAGTCAGTAGCTGCTAGTTTGGTCCAAGGTGTTTACATTCTGGAAAAGGATCGGCAAGAACAACGAGAAGCTCCCAATGCTCTAGCACTTCCTTGGTGGACATTCTTCCATTTTCAGCTGCATCATACACTAATTGATGATGTTGATCACTCCATATTTGGTGCAATTTATGAGTTCAAGCCTCCATCATCACTGTGCAATGACACCTTACATAGAAGTCCGCGTTATGTAATTGCCTTTCGAGGGACTATTAAAGAACCAGACACATTAATACGCGATTTCCAGTTGGATTTTGAATATTGTAGAAATGGACTTCATCGAACTTCACGGCCAAAAATAGCCATTGAAGCTGTCAGAAACATGGTGGCTAGTGTAGGTGGTTCGAAAATATGGTTGGCTGGTCACTCCCTAGGATCTGGAATTGCATTGCTTGGAGGGAAAGCTATGGCTAAGAATAGCATATTCATCGAGTCTTTTCTTTTCAACCCTCCATTTCCATCTGCTCCAATTGAAAGAATTAAAAATAAAAAGTGGAAAGAAAGGCTTCGAGTCGCTGGCAGCATGTTAACAGCAACACTCGCGGTTGCTACAATGGATATAAAAAAACTGTCCTTTGATTCTTTTACTGCTTTGTCTGCTTGGGTTCCATGCTTATTTGTGAATCCATGTGACGAAATCTGTTTGGAGTATGTCGGTTACTTTGAACAGAGAAGAAAAATGGAGGACATTGGTGCTGGAATCATTGAGCAGGTAGCAACACAAAACTCACTAGTTTCTCTAATGATGAATGCGTTTGGTAAGGAACCTGAAGATTCTGAACCTCTACATCTCATTCCTTCAGCTACTCTGACAATTAACCACACTCCTACTGGAAATTTCAAAGAAGCTCACGAGATTCACCAGTGGTGGAAACCAGACTTACAGTTGAAATCCGAACTCTACAAATACTAGTAGTTCTTCTAGTTATTGTACTCAAGTATGAGCAGAAAATGCTATTTAGGTTTGAAGTTGTTTGTGTTAAAATACACTTTTTAAGTTGTTGTAACTTAGAATAATTTTGTTTTGACAAAATAGTGGTTAACTTTGCATTGGAAAGATGTATGTGCTTGAAAAGATGTTTGCTTCGACATAAGTTTATTACACATGAGAATGGTCGAGATTCCAGCAATTAGAGAAAAATTTCTAATATTTCCTTCTATTGTTTCATGAATCTTCCATGAGAAACTCCTTTCTCAGTGATTTTTCCCTCAAAACTCGCAAACAAAGCCTTAGAGAATGAATAATCAAGTGTTATGAATGGGTAGTGTCGCAGCACTCCAGTTCGGGGATATTATAATGTACACAAGTAAAAAACAAAACGTCAGCTTTAAATCACAATCTGTGAAAGCATTTATACAAAATCTCATTTAGATATTACCATTCTAGGTATAAAAGGGATCAGATTTGTCAATGAATCACCTGGGTACTGATCAGAGGAAAAATAGAAAAATAGCAACTGCATCAAGTCAAACATCTGAAATATTTTGTAAAAATTGCTCAAAATCAGCTCCAAGATAGCCAATGGAAATCATATCTTCAAGAATCTAGCGAAGAACATCCAGCAATAACAAAAATAAAAAAGACTCAATATCTGAGTTATTGTTTAGATATATAATATTATCACGGTGTAATCCTTTTTGGGTCACGTGGAAATAGTGATGTCATGCGAATATTATCGAGGCCACAGAAGAGCATTACAACACGCTCCAAGCCTGCGCCAAAGCCACCATGCAGTGGTGCACCATATATGGAAATTATCACACATTTAGTTATCTGATAGACAATTTTTCACCAGAAAATAATAACAACAATAACCTAGGTTCGGTAGTAGAGACATCCTAAGCATAGGTATAAGAGACACTCAATGCTAGAGGTAGATGTGATGATAAATAATACCTGAAAGCATCAATGTAATAAGATATGGTATCGACATTGATACCACAAGCCTGTGCACGTTCTTCTAACAATTTTGGTTCGTGAATATGCTGAGCGCCTGAAGTTATCTCCTCACCTAAGCGACAACAAATATATAGAAGTTCAAATCAAACAACTATAACAGGACACTTGAGATTTAATGGAAGTGCTAATACATTCGGAGAAGCATGACGGTTGAACAAGACGTGATGAGTTAAGTGCGCTATAGTGTCATATCAAAGCATTGCATAGAAAAATAACTTGTTGTATCTTCATACCACGGATAAAGACGTCAAACCAGTTACCGTAGTTTTGATCATCAGAGCAAGGCATTGTATAGAACGGCCTTACAGCCAAAGGGTATCAGTGAAGGATAAAGAACTCTGTGTCATGCCTATAAATAGAACTGAAATCCAAAATCAATTTTACATAATAGCTCATAACAATAAATAAATAATATTTAGTAGTAAAATATTAAGGGAATTACTTTTCTAAAACTAATTGGCCTAGTTTCCTTTCAACTTCAGTATTTCCTGCAAAGCAAAATCATTAATAGATGCAAGACAAGCATGCAGTAAATTTCTATCAGCCTTATAGATCATAGTTAAAATAAGTTCTTTTCTGAGTCTTAAATGATTCAACAAAAAACTTTACTCCCAGAACTATCCATAGGAGAAAAATTAGACTAGAAGACTTCGGAGGATGGCCTCACAGTCACACCCTAGGACAGAACATTGGGAGCCTAACCAAATTCCAGTTGGTTTTACCAATGAAATGTTTTCTGAAGACGGCATTTCACACATGCCAGCATCCTTTACAGGACTCCAAAATGTCAATTTTAATTGGCAAGCGTGCAAGACTATTGTATAGATTGAGAATGGGGGCAATGATACAATTAAAATGACTAGACAAGTATATCAGATTCTTCAATCATCAATTCAAAAATAAACAAACTATATATCAACCTCCATGTGACAAGTGCCTGTTTTGGGCCTAGCCCTACTGCTGTTCATGAAATATGGTTTGGTTCGACTTAAGATTATTTTTGATTTTAGTATGATAATCTATAAGATTAAAATGTTCACGGGCTACCTCTTATCAGTACCTTAACTCCCTCACCTCCCACCTTCTAACTCAGCGTCGTGATAAAAGACTAAAGGTTTGAGCTTCATTGTATCACATTTGTTTGTTTATATACCACTTACAAGTTGAATAATTTAGAAATTTTTAGCTTACCTTGAGCATCTCAATACCTTCTTCATATGTAAGCCGCAGAGTATTTCGCAGGTACTGCAGATTCACAGGGTTATGGTCAGATCAAAACAAATAACTATGCATTCAATTAACATTAATATTACTCAGCAAAAAGCATGTAAACAATACTAAACAAATCAACTGAACAATATGCAATAAAAATTAACATTTATATTACTCAGCAAAAAGCATGTAAACAATACTAAACAAATCAACTGAACAATATGCAATAAAACATGACAAAAGACAACAACAAATCCACTACATAAGATCAACTATGATAATTCAAAAAAAAGTACCTTTAGCGGTTCGAATGGGTACTGATTCCTCACAGCTTCAAGATCTTTCTTACATTTCTGGTTCAAACAATCAAATATAGCAACAAACAATTTATCAACTATATCCATAATCTACCAGATAAAATAAGACAAATCATCAGTAAATCAGGTTATGTCCCTCAACGATTTCAAACACACAAAATCAGCCAGTGTGACAGATATACCTCGAAATAGTGGCAGTCAATCCGCATTTCAGCATCAAAACCAGTAAACTCACACAGATGCCTGTGAGTAAAGGAATCCTCTGCTCTATACACAGCCCCGACCTCAAAAACACGGTTAAAATCACATATTGCCATTTGCTTGTGAAGTTGAGGTGACTGAGCCAGGCATGCAGGATGCCCTTTGTAATTCAGTTTAAAAACAGAAGCTCCACCCTCACTAGATCCATTAACCAACTTTGGAGTGTGAATTGAAATGAAGTCTTCGGCTCTTAGAAATTGTCTGAATGCCTGCCCGAAAATACAATCAAAAGTTATCGAGATGATTCAGCATAGCATCACACACAAAATACATTTCTTAAGCAAGTTTCTCTGTATGCGTTTATTCCAGAAAATATAATAAACATGACTCAACAGTAAATAAACAAGTAAAGAAAGAAACTCATCAGAATAACATTGGCAATTGAAATTGAATTAAAATGCTTTACATCTTCAACATTATCCGCAATATGGAAAATTCCTTGATTAGCTGGTGTTCGCAAATCAATTACTCTAAAATTCAATCGCTTGTCCTGATTCACGCGAACAAGTTGTTTGCCAGCCTGCATTCATCACAAAAAAAAAAACCATCATCATTCACATAAATGGAAATATCAAAATGAACACAAAACATGTACAAAAATGATAAACTGAATCTATTTACGCAAACATAAAAGAACACAAATCTTAATCAGTATGGTTTTGAATTATTGATCCGAATATAGTTATTGCTTGCCACAACTAACGATGAACAGTCGGTGTAATGTACCTGACTGGCCCTGTCATATTCAGCTTCATTTCTAGAAGCATCCTCAATTTGGAAGGGTAAAACTGGATCAGCCCTACTCACACAATACAATTTATAAAACCACACAACACAATACCATCATAACCCTAAACAATACAACTCACAAACTCCAAATTCAAATTTTCATAACATTGCGAAATTAGAAACCCTAAAAAACTAATAAAAACCTGCTGAGTGGTGCCTTTAATAGGAGCAGCCAGAATGGAAACAACGCCATGAACGTCCACCACAGACTCACGGCTAAGACCTTTTGCAAACTTCACCATCTGCTCACTCACAGAATCTGGCTGAGTTTGCACCAAGCACTGTACAGTTTCAACATTTTCTCTGAGGACTAAAAACGCCCTCTTCTTACTCACTGGTCGTATAGTTTGTACCCTCCCACGAATTCGAACTGAATTATTCACCAGTGAATCATCAAGTGCTTCAACCTGGGTCCCGGGGACAAGATGGACCGGTGTCTTCGATTGCAGATAAGATTCCTAATACCTTGTTTTGTCTTGTAGTGCGACATTGGTGCTGAATCACTACTTTAACGATCACATGATTTGTACTGTATTTCTAGATGGCGTGATTTGATCATTGTATGAGAGATATCCTTTGCGTCTTAGTTGAATATAAGTTAAGGCACAATATTGCTCTAGATGATCGCTCTTACCTTGATACAAATAATGTCATATATGGTTTCTCGATTCCTTCAACTGATGATGTTTGGTGTTGACTTTGACTTCCCAAATCATCTATGTTGCTTAGAGAACAGAACACCCAAACAATCATGTTTAGGTGTCCAAACGGTGGCAACGAGGCATATACAAAGCTTATGTTTTCTTGTCCAAATGGTAAAAATATTCTATACAAGGAAGAAAACACATCACAATATCAATTGTTCTCAAATATATCGTGATCATAAAAACTCAAAATTATATATAGGTCTTGTTCTTCAAACCAGTTGGTTTAACAATTTACACACACAAATAAAAACTCAAAATATAATTACCTATTTTAGTTGAACATTATTTTATTATAAACTAGTTACAAACCCGTGCTTCGCATGGGTTCAATAACACATTTGATAAAAAAATTGTTCGGAAGGATAAATGTCGAAATTACGGAACATTGTCATTCATCGTAAAATATTTATCAAATCATTAGAAGAGTGCATATTTAGTTTGTTATGCGAGGAATTGAACATAATATTGAAGATGAAAATAATTGGAACCAACGAAGGAACCAATAATGTGTAAATTACGGTTACATATTAGCCTAAAATTATAAGAGGGAGTGCCACTGTTATAGATTTTTTCAAAAGGGATTACTACCTATATTTACATCAGACAAAGTCAAGCAAAGAAGTAGCATCGCTAAGTCAAGATAATCTAGTCTAGCATTAGAACTAAGGCGATTTGTCACAAGTGTGGACCATGAACTTTGAAGATCTATTTGGGAACGACTTGAATGTGCATATTTTTAGGTGGCCTCTCTATATTAAAGATTAATTTACCGTCTACCTCTAATTTTCTTTCCTAGCAAAAGTTGAACCATTGGCCTCCTAAACACTTTTCATAGCTTGCTCTTTAAGCGGTTATCAAGCGACACATGTACCTTTTTTGAGCTTGGCTGTCAATTAGTGTTATCGTTTTCCGCTTTCCTCTGAGAATTGTCCTTGATATCTCATTGGGGAAGTGCTAGGAAAGAAACAAATTGCAATGTAGTATAATTATTTTAAGGTGACAATAATAAAAGGCTACATCAAATTGTTTATTTCGTATGGGTTGAATACTGTATTTTTAAAAAACTTTGTTATAAAAGAGAAATGAGCAAATTAAGAGAAATAACTGCATCTTTCTTAGAAATTAAGAGCCTAAAATAACTGCATCCAAGGTGTTTACATTCTGGAAAAGGATCGGCAAGAACAACGAGAAGCTCCCAATGCTCTAGCACTTCCTTGGTGGACATTCTTCCATTTTCAGCTGCATCATACACTAATTGATGATGTTGATCACTCCATATTTGGTGCAATTTATGAGTTCAAGCCTCCATCATCACTGTGCAATGACACCTTACATAGAAGTCCGCGTTATGTAATTGCCTTTCGAGGGACTATTAAAGAACCAGACACATTAATACGCGATTTCCAGTTGGATTTTGAATATTGTAGAAATGGACTTCATCGAACTTCACGGCCAAAAATAGCCATCGAAGCTGTCAGAAACATGGTGGCTAGTGTAGGTGGTTCGAAAATATGGTTGGCAGGTCACTCCCTAGGATCTGGAATTGCATTGCTTGGAGGGAAAGCTATGGCTAAGAATGACATATTCATCGAGTCTTTTCTTTTCAACCCTCCATTTCCATCTGCTCCCACTCCCTAGGATCTGGAATTGCATTGCTTGGAGGGAAAGCTATGGCTAAGAATGACATATTCATCGAGTCTTTTCTTTTCAACCCTCCATTTCCATCTGCTCCAATTGAAAGAATTAAAAATAAAAAGTGGAAAGAAAGGCTTCGAGTAGCTGGCAGCATGTTAACAGCAACACTCGCGGTTGCTACAATGGATATAAAAAAACTGTCCTTTGATTCTTTCACTGCTTTGTCTGCTTGGGTTCCATGCTTATTTGTGAATCCATGTGACGAAATCTGTTTGGAGTACGTCGGTTACTTTGAACAGAGAAGAAAAATGGAGGACATTGGTGCTGGAATCATTGAGCAGGTAGCAACACAAAACTCACTAGTTTCTCTAATGATGAATGCGTTTGGTAAGGAACCTGAAGATTCTGAACCTCTACATCTCATTCCTTCAGCTACTCTGACAGTTAACCACACTCCTACTGGAAATTTCAGAGAAGCTCACGAGATTCACCAGTGGTGGAAACCAGACTTACAGTTGAAATCCGAACTCTACAAATACTAGTAGTTCTTCTAGTTATTGTACTCAAGTATGAGCAGAAAATGCTATTTAGCTTTGAAGTTGTTTGTGTTAAAATACACTTTTTAAGTTGTTGTAACTTAGAATAATTTTATTTTGACAAAATAGTGGTTAACTTTGCATTGGAAAGATGTATGTGCTTGAAAAGATGTTTGCTTCGACATAAGTTTATTACACGTGAGAATGGTCGAGATTCCAGCAATTAGAGAAACTTTTCTAATATTTCCTTCTATTGTTTCATGAATCTTCCATGAGAAACTCCTTTCTCAGTGATTTTTCATTTAGAGAATGAATAATCAAGTGTTATGAATGGGTAGTGTCGCAGCACTCCAGTTCGGGTATATTATAATGTACACAAGTAAAAAACAAAACGTCAGCTTTAAATCACAATCTGTGAAAGCATTTATACAAAATCTCATTTAGATATACCATTCTAGGTATAAAAGGGATCAGATTTCTCATTGAATCACCTGGGTACTGATTAGAGGAAAAATAGAAAAATAGCAACTGCATCAAGTCAAGATAGCCAATGGAAATCATATCTTCAAGAATCTAGCAAAGAACATCCAGCAATAACAAAAATAAAAAAGACTCAATATCTGAGTTATTGTTTAGATACATAATATTATCACGGTGTAATCCTTTTTGGGTCACGTGGAAATAGTGATGTCATGCGAATATTATCGAGGCCACAGAAGAGCATTACAACACGCTCCAAGCCTGCGCCAAAGCCACCATGCAGTGGTGCACCATATCTGGAAGATCACACATTTAGTTATCTGATAGACAATTTTTCACCAGAAAATAATAACAACAATAACCAGGGTTCAGTAGTAGAGACATCCTAAACATAGGTATAAGCGACTCTCAATGCTACAGGGATATGTGATGATAAATAATACCTGAAAGCATCAATGTAATAAGATATGGTATCAACATTGATACGACAAGCCTGTGCACGTTCTTCTAACAATTTTGGTTCGTGAATACGTTGAGCGCCTGAAATTATCTCCTCACCTAAGCGACAACAAATATATAGAAGTTCAAATCAAACAACAATAACAGGAAACTTGAGATTTAATGGAAGTGCTA
This sequence comes from Medicago sativa, assembly GCF_051527215.1. Taxonomy (NCBI): domain Eukaryota; kingdom Viridiplantae; phylum Streptophyta; class Magnoliopsida; order Fabales; family Fabaceae; genus Medicago; species Medicago sativa. Next base: position 17,401,852 of record NC_140753.1, on the reverse strand, counting down.
ATACATTTGGAGAAGCATGACGGTTGAACAAGACGTGATGAGTTAAGTGCGCTATAGTGTCATATCAAAGCATTGCATAGAAAAATAACTTGTTGTATCTTCTTACCACGGATAAAGACGTCAAACGAGTTACTGTAGTTTTGATCATCAGAGCAAGGCATTGTATAGAACGGCCTTATGGCCAAAGGGTATCGGTGAAGGATAAAGAACTCTGTGTCATACCTATAAATAGAATTGAAATCCAAAATCAGTTTTACATAATAGCTTATAACAATAAATACATAATATTTAGTAGTAAAATATTAAGGGAATTACTTTTCTAAAACTAATTGGCCTAGTTTCCTTTCAGCTTCAGTATTCAAGTCACCAAAAGGCTCAATTTCTACTCCAACTTCCTGCAAAGCAAAATCATTAATAGATGCAAGACAATCATACAGTAAATTTCTACCAGCCAATTAGATCATAGTTAAAACAAGTTCTTTTCTGAGTCTCAAATGATTAAACAAAAAACTTTACACCTAGAACTATCCATAAGAGAAAATTAAGACTAGAAGACTTCGGAGGATCAGCTCTCGGTCACACCCTAGGACAGAACAGAGGGAGCCTAACCAATTTCCAGTTGGTTTTGCCGATGAAATGTTTTCTGGAGACGACAATTCACACATGCCAGCATCCTTTACAGGGCTCCAAAATGTCAATTTTAATTGATGATTTTAGTATGATAATCTATAAGATTAAAATGTTCACAGGCTACTCCTTATCAGTGCCTTAACTCCATCACCTCCCACCTTTCTAACTCAGCGTCGTGATAAAAGAAAGACTAAAGGTTTCAGCTTCATTGTATCACATTTGTTTGTTTATATACCACTTACAAGTTGAATAGTTTAGAAATTTTTAGCTTACCTTGAGCATCTCAATACCTTCTTCGTATGTAAGCCGCAGAGTATTTCGCAGGTACTGCAGATTCACAGGGTTATGGTCAGATCAAAACAAATAACTATGAATTCAATTAACATTTAATATTACACAGCAAAAAGCATGTACGCATACTAAACAAATCATCTCAACAATATGCAATAAAGCATGACAAATAACAACAACATATCCACTACATAAGATCAACTATGATAATACAAAAAAAAAGTACCTATAATACAAAAAAAAAGTACCTTTAGCGGTTCGAATGGGTACTGATTCCTCACAGCTTCAAGACACTTCTTACATTTCTGGTTCAAATAATCAAATATAGCGACAAACAATCTATCAACTATATCCATAATCTGCCAAATAAAATAAGACAAATCATCAGTAAATCAGGTTATGCCCCTCAACGATTTCAAACACACAAAATCAGCCAGTGTGACAGATATACCTCGAAATAGTGGCAGTCAATCCGCATTTCAGCATCAAGACCAGTAAACTCACACAGATGCCTGTGAGTAAAGGAATCCTCTGCTCTATACACAGCCCCGACCTCAAAAACACGGTTAAAATCACCACATATTGCCATTTGCTTGTGAAGTTGAGGTGACTGAGCCAGGCATGCAGGATGCCCTTTGTAATTCAGTTTAAAAACAGAAGCTCCACCCTCACTAGATCCATTAATCAACTTTGGAGTGTGAATTGAAATGAAGTCTTCGGCTCTTAGAAATTGTCTGAATGCCTGCCCGAAAATACAATCAAAAGTTATCGAGATGATTCAGCATAGCATCACACACAAAATACATTTCTTAAGAAAGTTTCTCTGTATGTGTTTATTCCAGAAAATATATTAAACATGACTCAACAGTAAATAAACAAGTAAAGAAACAAACTCATCAAAATAACATTGGCAACTGAAATTGAATTAAAATGCTTTACATCTTCAACATTATCCGCAATACGGAAAATTCCTTGATTAGCTGGTGTTTGCAAATCAATTACTCTAAAATTTAATCGTGTATCCTGATTCACACGAACAAGTTGTTCGCCAGCCTGCATCCATTACAAAAAAACATTGACATTCACATAAAGGAAAAGATCAAAATTAACACAAAATAACATGCACAAAAAAAAGATAAACCGAATCTATATACAACAAACGTAGAAGAACACAAATCTTAATCAGTGTGGTTTTAAATTATTGATCTGGAATATAGTTATTGCTTGCCGTAACTAACGATGAACAGTCGGTGCAATGTACCTGACTGGCCCTGTCATATTCAGCTTCACTTCTAGAAGCATCCTCTATTTGGAAGGGTAAAACGGGATCAGCCCTACTCACACAATACAATTTAGTTACTTGAGTTTCCACCTATAATGAAGAAAACCACACAACACAATACCATCATAACCCTAAACAATGCAACTCACACTCCAAAATCAAATTTTCATAACACTACGAAATTAGAAACCCTAAAAAACTAATAAAAACCTGCTGAGTGGTGCCTTTAATAGGAGTAGCCGGAATGGAAACAACGCCATGAACGTCCACCACAGACTCACGGCTGAGAGCTTTTGCGAACTTCACCATCTGCTCACTCACTGAATCAGGCTGAGTTTGCACCAAGCACTGTACAGTTTCAACATTTTCTCTGAGGACTAAAAACGCCATCTTCTTACTCACTGGTCGTATAGTTTGTACTCTCCCTCGAATTCTAACTGAATTATTCACCAGTGAATCGTCAAGTGCTTTGACCTGGGTCCGGGGGACGGGATGGACCGGTGTCTTGGATTGGAGCTCCTCTAATGGGATGTTGCCATAATTGGTGGCTAAGGGGTCTGCTGAGAGATTAGAGACAGAGGTAGTAGCAGCGGCGGCCATTTGTTGCCGATGTCGGAGCTTTACCAGCTTGGCGGCTTTTTTACTTATAGATTCTGATGATTCCGACGATGATGGTGCTGGTGCAGGCTCTTTGCACTCGGGAGATGACATTGAAAAAGACTGTGGAAGTTCGATCGTACTGGACTGACAGCGTATTCTCTTCGATTGTGGAAGCAAAGATATAGTGAAGTTGAGAAATCAAGCTTTGCAGGCTTTGGGAGTATTCTGTTTATATATTTGATGAAAGAGTCTTGCTCCCGAAGGCACTGACGTCTTGAGCCTTGAGCCCCAAGAAGTTCCAACAAGCATGAATCTTATCTTATCTTATTTACTAAAGCTTAACCCGTAAAATAACCCTAAACCTAATTTCTTCCCCCCATTTTTTCATCCACTTTTCTAAGCTATTGGATCTTGCGCATTTAGGCGCCATTCAATTTTAGCCATTGATCATATTATATTTATCTCTTCTATTTTCCGAAACAACTATTTCGTATTTATCTATTCTATTTTCCGAAACAACTATTTCATATTTATCTCTAATTATAATTTTGGTCATATCCAAAATTTGTTATCAATTCACTTAAATCCGAAATTTGTTTTCCTATAGTTTTGGCCATCCGAATCCTTATTTATTAATTAACCTAACAAATTTCCCTTTCAAAAAAAAATAAAAATTAACCTAACAAATTTCATTCGTATCCTCCTTTTTTTTTTTTGAAACAAATATTTTCTACACTTTTACGATTGCAATTTAACATAACAAATTCCATCTAAAAAAATGCATCGCACAAATTTTATTCTTATCCTCGCCTTTTTTTTATGAAGCAAATATTTTGGTTATATATACGAAGCCCTAAACCTGTTTATATACGAAGCCCTAAACCTGTTTCTCTCAATAAAAATAAACCCTAAACCGTGGTAAATGCTTAATCCGTAAAGCTAACCCTAAACCTAATTTTTCCCCCCATTTTTTCATCCACTTTTCTAAGCCATTGGATCTTGCGCATTTAGGCGCCATTCAATTTTAGTCATTGATCATATTATATTTATCTCTTCTATTTTCCGAAACAACTATTTCGTATTTATCTCTTCTATTTTCCGAAACAACTATTTCATATTTATCTCTAATTATAATTTTGGTCATATCCGAAATTTGTTATCAATTCACTTAAATCCAAAATTTGTTTTCCTATAGATTTGGCCATCCAAATTAACCTAACAAATCTTATATAATAAAGCTTAACCCCTAAAGCTATTTCTAACCCTAATATTTTTCCCCCCATTTCTCCCTCCACTTTTCTGAGCCATTGGATCTTGCACATTTAGGCGCCATTCAATTTTAGCCATTGATCATCTTACTTAATTAATGCTAGCCGAATTTTGTTATCAAGTTTGCTATAATTTTGGCCATCCGAATCCTTATTTTTATTTTTATTTTTTTGAATTCCTATCCCCCTTTTTTTTATTCCTATCCTCCTTTTTTTACGAATCCTTATTTTTTTTTTAATTCCTATCCTCCTTTTTTTTTTATTCCTATCCTCCTTTTGGCCAACCGAATCCTTATTATTTTTTTTAATTCCTATCCTCCTTTTTTTTTTATTCCTATCCTTCTTTTTTTTAAGCACATATTTTCTACACTTTTAAGTTTGCAATTATTTAACATAACAAATTCCATCTAAAAAAATTCATCGCACCAATTTTATTCCTATCCTCCTGCCTTTTTTTTTATGAAGCAAATATTTTCTACCCTAATCTATTTATCTATAAAAGTTAACCCGAAAGCTTATTTTAGCTCTAATTTAAACCTAAACCCTATTGCTAAAATTTACTGTTTTAACCCTAAAGCTTAATTCCGATTTGTTTAACCCTATTAACCCTATTTTTTTGCAAGCCAAAAATCGTATTGTTCCTAATCGTTTCCTACTAAACAGATAAACATAAAAAAAATCACTCCTATTAACAAATTGTTCCTATCCACTCCTATTAACAAAATATTATTAACAATAAAAACAACAAATCTGTTGCATATCCACTCTTATCTGTCGCTACAGTCCTTCTTAACAAATTCCACTCCCATTTATCTGTTGCATATCCACTCCTATTTTTTTGACAATACAGATCGCTCCAACCTTTGTTAACAAAATTAACAAAATTTTCTTGCATTAATTTCGGTCATTCCTGCCAACTACCCACTGATCCATTAAACATTTAATGTGGCCTTCCATATCTCTCCTTGCAGCAAGTGAATTTGTATTCCACGAGAAGTCTCTCCAACTCCCCAATTCATTGTGTACACATGTCACCATGATTCAAATTCATTTTGTCTATGAGTCCGGTTTAAATAGTGGCGTGCACATACCTTTGTGGTACAGTTAATCTTAATGGATTTCCATACAATTTCTGTTCTAATCAATCTAATCATGAATATTTTGTCGTTGAGGTAATTTTCTCTCATCATTTTTATTCATGTGCAATTCCTTTTCTTTCGAGGATAGTTGGTTTATCTTGAATTGTTGACCTTTTTCTTAATGTGTATCTGAATGGCTAAAATGGATTATTGATTCATTCGAGGTACAAATTGTTTTCTTAATTTGCTTTGGAATAGTGAGTTTTAGGACTGTTCTTCATCGACAACATGGTTTGGGCTACAATTACATTGATGTTGTCCCTCCTCACTATTGCAGTTTCAAGTGTGTATTGTCTTTAATATTCATCCAAATTCCCTCCTCTATAAATTATGTAAGTTGAATCATCTTTCATTTTCATTTTTTATTTTGTTTTATGGGTTTGATTAGAAACAGTTTAATAATCTTTTTGGGGATTTTTACCAAAAAAATTCTTCAACAATGATTGATAAGGAGGATAATACTTCAGAGCCTTTTGATGCAGAGACAAAAGGTTGGGTATATTGTGTTATTTGAAGCCATCTGAATAGAGTGATCACTCATGACTCTGACATTGAGAAGGGCATATATAACTCCATTTTGCATATTAGTTTTAGTCCTTTTTATTTTTGAAATAATATTAGCTTTAGTCCTTGATATCTAAGTTCTTTGTATATTCCACAACATTTTTTCCCCAATATAATGGAATTGGGGAGCCAAAAAACTATATGTAATAGCACTAATCCTCATTTGAAATATATGAATCTTATTTTTTTTTGCAAAAAAAGCTTAATTGTGTTTTATTGGATGAATATGAATCTTTTGTTGTTTTTTTTATGCATAAACTTTTGATCATAAAGATAAAATAGGGTGTTGATTAAGTGTTAGGGAATATGAGATGTGTACATGTATCATTGTGTTGTTGCTTCTTACAAGTTAAAGTTGTTTCTTTTTTACTGGTATTAATTTTTTTTCTTTCACATTGACAGATTCATATTGTAGCATTTCAGAAAGAGAATGTAACCAAAAATCTTTTCAGAAATAGAAAAGAAATAGGATACTCATAGCATGATTCTCAATGGAAGAAAGATAGTAGCAATGACCAAAAAATAGAAAGTTTAAGTCACTCCACATTATTATTGTTGAGATTCTGAAATGGAAAATTCTATTGTTTAATGGTAAAAAATGGGAAATTCTTTGTATATATCTCTAAACTTAATACATATATTTAAACTTATATATAAATAATTATACTTCTGGATTATATAATTGACTTTAAGCCTCAATGTGGAATCTCTAACAATCGGTTTAGTCATCATCCAAAAAAGTACATGGGTGCCATACCACCTATTGTAAACTGAAAAAAGGACATCACCAATTTTACTTCAAATTTTAGTTAATATCAGTAAAATATGTGGTTTTTTATAGTTAACGGGTCTTAATTATTAGTTATAGTTCTACTTATTTTGATTTTCGAGATCATGCTAACATGTGTGTTAATTTTCCTTTTAAAAAAAATATTTTCCTAACTTTTGTTATCAAAAAGCAAACAAATAAGCTTAATAAATTACTCCATCCGGTTACATTTATAAGCAAAAAATCACTTTTTAGATTCATTCAATACTTAATGTATTTGGTCAATACATAGACCAAATTCATTATTTATTCAATGAACCTAAAAAGTGCATTTTTGCTTATAAATGTGACCGGAGAGAGTATGTTTTTGGATCTGCTAAAAGTAAATAGATGTTTTGGTAAGATTCAAATGTTATGAAGATTTTTATTTTTATTGCAACATTTATCTCTGTTAATTTCTTTTGTAATTTTTAATAGTGTCAACCTGTTTTGTAATTTTAAATTTTTGACATTTCACCATCAAATAATGGCCATAACCGATGAAATCAATTTTCAATTCATTTTATTTTTTAATTTTTATATGACTTCTATTAAACTATATATGTTTACATTGTTGCGACTTATTCGTTTAACTTCTTCTTGGAAAGACCCGTGCGGTAGCACGGGTCAAGAGTCTAGTTTCAGTCAAAGAAAACATGAAAGCATGACTTGTGCCCCAAGGCATTGAAGTCTTGAGCCCCAAGTTTTTTCTTTTATTCTCGAGTGCTACACCGAGGGAAACTATTATCCCCGATTGACAGAACGCCCCGCTACTGACACTTGAACAACTTTCAAGGTCTCGTCGCTTCGGTCAATCACTTGAGCCCTGATACATTTTCGGTGCCATGGAGCTAGACCCGTGAGCTATTACGCTCCCTACATAACTACCAAAGAAAATATTCACCTTCGCTGGGACTTTGAGATTCCAAATTACACTCTAATCACCCACAACCTTCGGATTATTTGTGTCAATAATTGAGTCAATACACAATGGGGTATTTGAACGAACTGTCTAAACAAAACAAAGTTCAGCCACCACCCTTCTATCCTCCTATACAGAAATAAGAGCCGTATTCAAAACAAATTTCGGTTGCTCATGATTAAAAAGCCTTGAAACTACAATTTGGATGTCCTAGTTTAATTTCTTAAAAAAAAGGTTGAAACTAAATTTACACTCCAACTTATACTATAAGAAATTAAGAATACATGCGATCACATGATGTACAATTTTCAAAATTATTTATATTTTTATATTTAGTTTTTTAATATATGTCCCAAGGACCGAAAGAATTGTTTGAATTTGAACCATACTTAGAGAGAGAGAGAGAGAGAGAGAGAGAGAGAGAGAGAGAGAGAGAGAGAGAGAGAGAGAGAGAGAGAGAGAGAGAGAGAGAGAATAAGTTAAAAATAGACCTCGGTTGATGGAATGAGATTGAGATTACTGATAATAATTAATGTTTTTTTCCTAAAAATAATAATTAATGTTTTTTTTCCTAAAAATAATAATTAATGTTTTTAAAATTAAATTTATATCATAAACACTAGAAACACAAAATTTAATTATCAATTAATTCTAGTTTAATTAAAGTCCCATGTTCAAACTAAGCATGGGTACACAACAACTTTAAAATTCTTAAGGAGATTTTATCTCCCATTTGGGTTTGACAACATTCGAGGGATTATTCTTCTCAGTTACACGAGGATATCTGATTTATGAATGTGAAAAAAACATAAGAAATGGATGTTTAAATTGTGTTTTAAAATTTTTTTTTTTGACAACACAAATAATGACTTAAAGTAAAAAGAGCTAGTCCGGTCCTTTAACACTTCAAGGATTTTTACTAAAATCTCATTGATTACATAACCACTAAGACAACCTAGCCCTACATTTTCTACCTTAAACTAGAGGACTTCCTTGCCGGAACCTAAATAACTTATTTGTCTGAAACTCTAAGACTCCCTTGCCTCAACCTAGAGGACTTCCTTGAAACTAAACTTTTTGTGTTTGCAACAACTTGACAGATATGTAAAGAAATTAAAGGACAAATTACAAGTGTATTAACTTTCCTAAGAAAGAATATAAATAACACTTGATAATATTTCTGATCTTTGCCAAGTGTGAAATTATGTTTGAATCAATTTTTGTTTTGTGGGTTCGTAGTATGAATATTCTTCTTTAATGAAACATGCTTCCTTTTATATGGGATTTGAATGAAGTCGGTGCTTTGAATAGTGTCGTTGTTGATCCCATTGAAGGTACGATTGTAGATAAAGATTCCTGGTACCTTGTTATGTCTTGTAGTGCGACTTTGGCGCTGAATCACTCCTTTAACGATCACATGATTTGTACTATATTTTTAGATGGCGTGATTTGATCGTTGTATGGGAGATATTCTTTGTGTCTTTGTTGAATATAAGAGCATCTCCAATGGGGGGTCCTTACTTAACAAGGACCACTCCCCGTTAAGGACCCTCCATTGGAGGAAGATAAATTGAGTCCCCGTTAAGGAACAGGCAACTATATAAGGACCCTCTCTCTCCTGAGTAACTAACGGGTCCCACGTTTAAAAAAGTAATAAAATGTGTACTACTTGGTCCCACTTGCATAAAGAAGTAATAAAATGTGTACTACTTGGTCCCACTTGCATAAAGAAGTAATAAAATGTGTACTACTTGGTCCCACTTGTAAAAATGAGTAATAGATAAATTATTTTTGTTTAATATGTAAAGATAGTGGGACATATTTAAATACTTTTCATTGGAGTCCTTATTAGTGTATTGTCATTGGAGTCATTGAGTCCTTAATAGGTACTTTTATTAAAAAATTATAAATAAGTGATGTGTCACGTGGGGTCTATTTAAGGAGTCCTTGTTAGGGAACTACCATTGTGGATGCTCTAAGTAAGGCACAATATTGCTCTAAATGATCGCTCTTGCCTTAATACAAATGATGTCATATATAGTTGCTCGATTCCTTCAACTGATGACGTGTAGTGTTGACTTTAACTTCCCATATCATCAATGACTCTATGTTGCGTAGAGGACGCCCAAACAATCATGTTTAGGTGTCCAAAGGGTGACAACGAGACATTCACAAAGCTTATGTTTTCTTGTCCAAATGGTAAAAATATTCTACAGAAGAAAGCAAACACATTGCAATATCAATTGTTCTCAAATATATCGTGATCATAAAAACTCAAAATTAGAGGTCTTGTTCTTCAAACCATTTTGATTTAACAATTTACACACCAAAAAAAAAAAACTCAAAATATAATTACCTATTTGAGTTGAACATTTTTTTATTATAAAATTGTATTTTAACTGTAAATTTCTTTTTTAACTTTTTAATCAATTTTTGTTTTTTTTTTTCGTGAAATGAAAGTTTAGGTGAAATGAATTTTTTTCAGGGGTGTGTGAGCATTTAAAGGGGCTTATAGAGCAACTTTCTAGTAAAGTTTGATTTTGCAGGCCCAAAACAGTCAAAGAGAGAAAGAAAAAAAAAAGTGACAAAAACAAAACATAAGAGGACTCGGGTGTGTTTCTCTCAGAAAACAACCACAAACGTTGTCTGTTCCAGCTCTGCCTCCTTAAACCTCCCTCTAAACCCTAAAAAAATTTCAACTGATTCTGCAACTTTTCCAACGTAGAACACGGTGAGTCCTTGCTAAAGCTTTATTTTCCTTTTCCGCTGTGTATTTTCGCGTTAATTCATGTTTTTCTTGTTACTAAGAAGCGATCTTTTTTCTGAAATTTTAAGCTTATATTGAATTTTTAGCTAGTTTTTTGTTTGTTCTGAATAGGTTTCTTAGTTGAAAATATTGGGTTCTATTCTATATTGAATCTTCACTGTTATTTATTTCAATTGGGTTTTTTTATTTGTTCAAAATTGGATTTTTTTTTTCCATTGAAACTGTACTCGGATCCCTTAAGCAACTGAAATGGTTTCTGTCAGTTGGAATACTCACTATTTTTTCGCAATTGTTGCATCTTAACTCTCAAACACGAGAGAGAAAATGAGAATCTCAATTATAAAGAAATGAGAGATTTAATTTGATGGTTGAGATTCAACAATTGAGAAAAATTGTGAGGATTCCAATTGAGAGAATCCATTACGCTTAAGCAAGGTCTCGAGTCTTTTCGATGGGAAAACTGTGGTTGAAAAGGGAGATTCCACTAAAGGTTGTAAGCTAGGTTTTCCGGCCAAGAGTAATGCCGGTGGATACATCACACTGATAACATGGTTAAAAAATGAAGTTCATGCTTTGTGTTTTCTTTTCCCTTTAATTATTTGTGTTAATTGTAAACCTAATATGTTCCGGAAAATGGATATTTATTTTTGTGCTCTGTATCCGTATAGTGGTTTATTTGACTCATGTATCTTAGTATTATTTTGTTTTGAATTTGATGATGCCAATTCTCCACCTACTGGCTTGGGAATATTTTATTTTTCTGAGTAAAGTAAAGAAGAAAAATAATTGTTTTGTAAGGTAGATTGCGTTATTTTGTTGTAAAATGATTTGTTTTACTTTATTTGGTATTTGTATAGATTGAAATGGAGGTGCCTTTGGTTAACGGTGATCCAATGATTGACGATGAAACTGAAGATTTGGATGAGGAAATGTCACCGTTTGAATCAGATTCAGAAGAAGATGTCAAATTAGCTGAACCATCTAAAACTGCAGTGAATAACAGAGATGCTATATTAGATAAACTTGGAGACATAAGCTGGCCTGAGAATGTGGATTGGAAGCACAAACTCTCCGTTGATATTGATCAAGGGCAAGAAGTAGATGTGAACGATGACTTGGCACGTGAGCTATCGTTTTACACGCAGGCATTGGAGGGAACTAGACAGGCCTTTGAGAAGCTTGAGTCGATGGGTCTCCCTTTCTTGAGACCTGCTGACTATTACGCAGAAATGGTGAAGGGAGATAGCCACATGGAAAAGGTGAAAAGTCGGCTATTAGATGAGAAGCGGAAGATGGAGGAGGCTGAAGAGAGGAGAAAGGCCAGGGAAGCAAAGAGATTGTCTAAAGAGGTTCAGTCACAGAAATTGAAAGAAAGGGCCAAGCAGAAAAAGGATGACATTGAATCTGTTAAGAAGTGGAGGAAGCAGAGGCAACAGAGTGGGTTTGCTGACGGTGCCGATGCTCCAGATAAGTCTTTGAGCTTTGAGGATGGAAAAGTGTTCGAGAGATCAAAGAAAAAGAGGCCTGGAGTGTCTCCAGGCGATCGGTCAGGAGGTAAGGCAAAGCAAGCTATGGGAAAGGGAAAGAAGCCGCAAAAGAAAAGAGATACTAAGAATGCCAAATTTGGTTTTGGAGGCCGGAAGGGTTCGAAGAAGCAGAATACAGCTGAAACAACTAATGATTTTGGCGGATTCAGTAAGGGTTCTGCTGCTGGAAATAAGAAGAGAAAGAGATAAATATAATCTTGTTTTGTTGTCTCACAAAGGCGTGTAATGGAATGCGGATATGGCACAATCTGGAGAATTTCCATCAAATCTGTAGGTTCTCTTTCCTAAATAGATCATGGTAAGCTGATAAACTTTATTGGCAGTTATAGATTCTTATATATCTACTGCAATTTTGATGTTTTGTTAAACAATTTGTTACGCTGTGCTGCTCGTTACTATAAGATGTAATCGCTCGTTTAAGTACCAAGCCTGTTTTAGTAGAGAAATAACTATTTCTTTTTTGTTATGTTATTTATTTATCAATTTTTCAATTGAACACTCTTTTCTTGTCTTGTTTACGGGAACACTTGCATTGGTGCATGTCATTGTTTGTTTCGTGAATGCTTCAATGCCATTTGGTTGGCATGTTTTCAGAATATTTGGAAAGAGCGCAACGATAGACTTTTTGACTGAAAAGATTCATCTTCATCTCTGATTTTAGACCTTGTGATAATTCAAGTTTGGTGGTCTAATCCTTTATGCTGTCTTTGATTAATCCATCCACTCTTTGTATTTTTTCTTTTTTCTTTCATTACTTGTAATACTTTGATTGTACCTCTTATTTTTTATTCTTAGCACTTGTGCTAAAAATAATCTCTTTAATATAATTTTAGCTTATAAAGAGTATGTTTGGTAAGACTTGTTTTTTAACTTACAGTTTATGTGTTATTAGCTCATTTACTAAAAAAAGACCAATTTGGAAACTGTCGCTTTCTGACAAGAGTATAACTTACATCGGTATTTGATAACCTAATTCAAGTAGCTTATATTAAAGCTTATAGCTTCTCATTGTAAGGAGGGGGTATATGTTTGTTATTATGTTAGTATTTGTCTCCTTTGCCAGGATTCGAAACCTAGATTTTTAACACTATAACTCGTTTAATCTATTGGTTCAACCACATGACTTTTAACTTATTTAATCTCTTAACACAACCACGCATTAACTCGTTTATTCTCTTAACTCATCTCTTAGCTCGTTGATTTCTTAAGAACCACATCCCTCTGAATCCATCTAGACAGGGAAAAAAAAGTGTTTAGAATGGATAAATCCAGACATAAATGGTTTTCAAGAATCATGGAGGAAACTCTCTCTTTCTTTTCTTTTTTTTGTTTTGTCTCAGAATATCGTAAATAAAGCATAAACAGTTTCTCTAATGACTTGAAATAAGCTTTTATACCTCAAGTTGGAATTTCTTATTTAATTTCCTCATGAACACCTATAAATTTTTATGGTTTTTTATAGGTAGAAACTATACTTGTTGTATACTACTCTCACACTAAATAGAGTGGATGAACTAGGATAATAATAATTAATGGGACAAAATTTGAAAAATAGTGCAAAATTTTATTGATATCGCAAAATGACATATATAGTTTGGGAGCATTTTTTTTTTTTTTTAGCTAGAATGACATATAATTTGGGACAAAAAGAGTGTATGATTATAAACAAACACAACTTGATTTTTTAACGTCTCAACAAAAACAACTTGATTTTTTAAATATTTATTAATCTAAAAAAATTAATCAATTTTTATGTGCCGATTAAGGGCATGTTTGTTACATTTTTTCTTAAAAAATCCCTTTCGTTTATTAAAATAATCACTTTTGAAAGTTTAATCTGTTTCTAACACCCTTAAAAAAAAGTATGTTACAATTTTTACAAAAATAGAAATCTAAAATAAAGAATCTAAAACCAGTTTTAAATTCTTTTTTTTAATCATACTTATCTTCAAATCTATCTCCATTAACTTCATCATCACTTTTCATGTTTGTGTTTTAAATCATAGTTTTTGCGATTTAAATCGCAGTTTAGCTGATCTTATCTATTGCTCATATTGGTTTTGAGTAAGGTTCTGGTGCGATATATCGAAGAGGCAGGTCAGATCATCGTTTATGGAGGAGTTATTGTGATTCATAATTTTGTTTTGTCAAAACAATGGTGATGGATTTCTTCCTGCATTAGTTCTGGGATTGTGGTAATTCTTTTTTGACATGTCTAAAATCTTTTTTTTTAACGGCAAATTATATTTATAGAAAATGGATAAAAGTACAAGAAGTATTATACTAAATTTTTTGAAATTAATACAAGTGATACTACACTCACACTCAAAAAGACTCGACAACAAAAGTAGAATCAATAAAAGTAGAATTCAAGTTTTCATCTCAAGAAATAACTAATGAAAGAGATACTGCATTTTGTCTGAAAATCAACACTAATAAATAACTTAAACATTACAAGAAGTAAATCATGAAAGAAAAATCAATTAAAGTAGAATTCATATCTTGATCACAAATGATCCATCAAGTCTTGAGGAGTTTCCTTCACTAGTTTGTTTTTTATATGAGCAATTTGTGGCCAATCATCACCCGTGTTTGGTTGACACCTTGGCAATAACAAAGGGCAATCCATAATAATCAAAGTATTTAGAGACTCAAGCTTTTCCATTCCTTTGGGCAGAGAATCTAACTTTCTGCATTCAGAAAGAACCAGTTTTTCAAGTGAAGTGAGGTTACCTATACTTTCTGGTAAAGAAGTTAAACCATGACAATCATAAATCCTTAAGTCTTTCAAAGTTTTCACGTTTTCAACTCCCCATGGAAGGGACTTGAGTTTTGGAATACTCCTTAATGCAAGAGAACAAAGGTTTTTCAGACCCTCCCACTCATTTGGATATTTGTCAAGATCAAGTTCTTGACATCTTTCAATAGTGAGTGTTTGGAGTGAACTCAAAGATCCGAAACCTTGTGGTAGATACGCTAAATTAAAACAATCTCTAATGTGAAGTTCCTTAAGTGAAATGAAGTTTTCAAGCCATCTTTTTGGTGGAGAATGCTCGATGCGCTCAACTACCATGGACTTCAATTTGGAGAAGGGTTTCAATTGTGAATTAGAAGTTTTGATTTCAGGAGCAGCGTAATGCATTGTATCCTTCATTGATCTTACGTTTGACTGCACCAGAACGAGCTCATCAACAAGACCGGGATATAGCGGCATGCAAGCTAACTGAGGACAATATTGAATATTTAGCTTTGAAATGCAACTGAAAGATGGTCTATCATTTTCCCGTATGTCTTTTTCCCACCAACTTTTTAGATTAGGACAATCTGAAATTGCAAGTTCCTTCAAGGATGAAAAGAATTTTGGTGTATTAATGTGATTGTTCTTTGCAATGAATTTCAAAGAGTCCAATCTCAGAAGTTGGAGAACCTTGAGATGTAGAAGCTGATCCATTGGTGGGAGAAATTCGCAATTGGGACAGTCGTTCAAGGTAAATTTACCAAGGTATTGAAGTGAAGCGAGCCAATTAGACAACATGTGGCCATGGTACCCGACAACTAATAGCTCTTTCAGATTCTGATGTGGCTCGAGACAATCGATAAATTTATTATCTATGTCGACATTGCTTTCTTCCTCCTCGTCATGATCCCATCTTAGAGTCAAGAACTCGAGGTGTTGCTTATTTTTCAAAAAATCATCTTTAGCAGCTTCCTTTGATTGAGAGAACTTGACTTGTTCAAGATGAGAAATTTCCATGTGGCCTCTCAGATTGTTAAGATCTGTGAGTGATCTTAGTCCTCCCGTGACTTGTTTCTTGCTGGCTACGAAAAGTGACAATGTTTGCAAAGAAGTAAGCTTATTTATCCCACTTGGCATTTGTGTTAGATCCAAGCATCCCTCTAAGTCAAGATGATTGAGGCAACTCAGATCATCCATGTCTTTTGGCAATTCCTTGAGGACATGACATTGAGACAGTTTCAAAGTTTGCAAGTGGATAAGATTTGTTATGCAACTAGGAAGCTTCTCCATGTTGTTATGGGAAAGATCTAGATATCTCAAGTACTTCACATCCTCAATAGAGCTTGGAACTGTCTTGATCCCCAAGTCATGTAGATCCAACACGCGTAGCGAGTACTTGAAGGTGTCAAAGATCTTATCACAAGTTGACGTTGTCATCTTTACCTCGTGCGGAAGACGAGGGTTGTTAATGTTGTATGGCAAAAGAATGGTCCTTAGTTTCCTTGCTGTCTGAAACACCGAATCAGGGATCTCACATGAAAGATCTAAAGCAAAATTGAACGAAACTCGCAGCGTTCCGTCACGAACTCTCTCCCCCATCACATCAACGGTGATGTTTTCGTCACCAGCGATTTCTTGCCTTGCGAATTTATGCATTAACCGATTCATTCTATATAAGTAGGTGTTCATGTTGTTCCTCACAACACCGCAGTACTTCTTGTGGTCACTTTCTTCTTCCACTTGATGGAAAACCAAAGGAACAAAGTCTTCGAAACAAGCTTGACCAAATTGTTGTTCTGGATTGATAAGAAACCCTTCACCAGTCCAGATTTGAATCAATCTCTCTGCATCAATCAAATAATCTTCTGGAAACAATGAACAATATGCAAAGCATAATTTCTGATAAGTGGGAAGATCGTCATAATAGATAAGCTTCACCTTTTCTAGTGCTTCCTGAATCCATTCTTCACCACCAACACCACTATGCTTCTTCATCACCTTTGCAACGATCACTATCAAAAGAGGGACCCCACCACAATTCCTCATGATGTCCCAGCCCTGCTCAGCTGGTTGGGGTTTGGATTCGGGTTCGATGGTGCTTTGTGCTTTTTTGGTTGAAGTAATTGGTCCATAAATCTGCTGAAACAATAACCAAGATTCCTCTTGATTAAGCCTCCGCAACTTCAAAACATATGTAGCACCAATATTGTTGGCGACATGGTTGCTACGTGTGGTAATGAGTACCACTGTATTGGTACGGCCACCAGCAACCTCCATCAATTTCTTCTGTAACTTCTCGAGGTCATCATGCTTATTAATCTCAATTCTCAAATCATCTATAATAAGTAAGCGGTGTTTGCCATTGGTGGTGGTCGTCATGGTGCAGGTAGGTATCTCATGGTGAGGTATCTGATGTGAGGATTCAACATCCAAGGTTTCGCTCATGAGACCATTCATCGAAATTTGTTCGAATTCAAAATTCGCTTTGACTTGCTCATCCTCACAAACGAGATGAGCAAGTTTTGTTTTCCCAATTCCAGTAACACCAACAATAGCAATAACAACAGGAACAGCAGCATCAGTATCGGCGCTCTTCAGGTTCAGCAGGTGATCTATAATCTCTTTCTTGTCATTTTCTCTTCCAACAGCTACAAAGTCATCGTATGCAAACTTTCTTCTATCATCTGTATTAACTTCTGCTGCTGCTCCCTTTGCATCTTCCTCATTCAGCAAGCGTTTGAGTTCGTCTGTGGCTTCCTCATTCAGCAAGCTTTTGAGTTCATCTGTGGCTTTCTTCACTTGGAGCGTGGCTTCGAAACGATCCTTTACTTTTAAGCCACCACTGGTACCCTCCTTTTGACGGAGATCCTCCATCAAATCACTCAAATCGATGAGTACTTCTTTAACCTTTTGAAGCCAAGGGTGAGGAAAAAGAAGGCTGTTGGGGTGGTGTTTTTGGACTTTGTCATTGATCTGCTTAATATTTTTTTCAAGCTGTTTGATGTCAATTCTTGATAGCTTATTTGCAAGGGGTTTTAGGGAGTTCATCCATTGTAGGATGTTGGAGATTGAATGGGAAAGCATGGCTACGTCCATTGATTTTGTATTTTGTGCTACGTCCATTGATCTTGTGTTTTGTGTGTGAAATATTTTCAACAAAAATGGATTGATAAGTGGAAGAAGACTATTGCTCACTATTATCTGTATTAATCACTACATTTTTCAACTCTCTCAATATTTTTTTTATGTTAACCCTTCCATTATATTAAGAAGTACTTTGCTAATCTGGAGTTCGACCGTGAGATGAATTCTTCCACTTAATAATAAAACTTGAGTTCTACCAAACTATTCATATTTTTGTGAAGTTCATTAACCCCACTTAAGTTCAATTGATTGGTTTCAACTCTTTCAATTTAATCAATAATAAAATACAACAATAGATTATGATTTATTACTTTTTTTTTGACCAAAGATTATGATTTATTACTTACTAATTGATTAATTGATGAAGATTAATTAAGAATATAGAAACAAAGCTTAATCGATGGTTTCAACTACCTTTCCTGCTGGGTACCAAAGTCAAACAAGAGAACCTAATAATTTTAAAATGTTGCAACTTGCAATACTTGCATTTTGGCTGATAGAATCCGTTCATTTTTTTTTTTGTCAGTATTGTGGAAAATTAACAAGTAGGAAACCAACATGGAAACATGACACATGGGCTTGGCCAGTTGGCCTTATGGTCTTCGTAGGAAAAAATTACATTTTTTTTGTTGGTATATACGCACTGTTTAATGCGAAGACTTGTGAAAGGGATATATATATTTAAATATCTCTTCTTTTTTAATTATTTCCATCATATTCTCACGATAGATAGAGACACTTCACCTTACAGAACTTTGAACAATGATTTGATTTATGGAAAATACTATAGTTCCCGAAAAAAATCAACCCGACAAATCACGATAGGCATAACAAAAAAACAAATAAACACCACCACATGCTTTATTCCACCAAAAACGGCATTACACCCAGTCACCTCCAAACACATAGGCTTCGTGATTTGTTCGGGATCATTCTGTTCGGGTTGTATAGCATTGCTCTTGATTTATATATGATTTGATTTCAATATCTCATTTCATAATATATGGAGAAGTAGCAAATGGCAAAGGATATGTTGGGAGAAAAAAAATTAATAATACGGAGTTGAGTTTGATGAAAAGAGAATAATGATGCTTATGGTTTATCACTGAAAGAATTATGTGTAACTTTCACTAACAAAAATGATCAATTTATTGTCCTCATGATCTTAACTCAGTTTACAATGCATAATATATGCATGGTTTAGAGTTCGAACCCCCGACATTACAAAAAAAGTTATCGATTTGAGACTAAAAAATAAAATGATTGATCTTGTACAAACGTTAAACTAAAAAAATATCACTATTAGCTCTCTTTCATTTATATGTTATTTGTTTTTATCTCTCTTCTGTACTCGTCTTGTGCTCGGATTGGTTTTAATGAGATTTTACTTATTGATTTTTTTTTTGAAAGAAGATTTTACTTATTGATAAAAATGAAAATTATGATTTTTTTTTTTATAATGTTTTTGAAATGAAGGAGCGGGAAGAGAAGGAAGAAAAACTTTATGGAGACCTAAATAGAGGGGAAAGTAGAAAATATAGAGAGCGGCAATTTGGGATCGATATATCATACTGAAAAGTAGAATTGTCAAATAGGTTGGTCAGAGCTCACTCCATCTCGAACCGGTGAGTTAACACTTATAATTGAGCTTGAGTGGACCAACGTGTTTGCTAAGAAGATTGTTTTTCCCACTTAAAGAATTGCTCTCCCACACCTCAAAATTACTCTGAATACTCCTAACAACAGTTAACTGCCGTTAACTTTTTAACATGTCAGTTAACTGCCGTTATAGGTTATTTAGGTAATTTTGAGGTGTTGGAGAGCAATTCTTTAAATGTAAAGAGCAATCTTCGTTTGCTAAATGAGTTGTCAAAATTGAACCCTACTTAAGTATTAAGTGGTTATACAGTTTGATGGGTTAATCCAATCCATCGAAAGTGATAAACGAAACAAATTATTTCTTTGAAAAACTATATTCAAATATGTATGTCATGTAAAATTTTGATTGACAAGGATTTAATCAACATTATGTTCATATGAAAATCAATGCATACCACCTAAATTAACATTCATCAAATAAACTACATGCTTTTAAAAAAAATAATAACATTGTCCCTAAATTGATTTCGTTATGCAGGACACACACACGACGATTGAAATATCTCACACGCTTGCACCACCATGATAAGTGAGAGACTATGAGAGGGATACCGATGATTTTTTAGTTTGACCGATTTATCCTAAAAACATGTTAGATTTATTTATTATATTTATATTTTTAATGTGGCATCTGAAAACTTAGTGGCCCAAGCCAGCCTATTTTTTTTTTCTTTGAAAAAGATTTATAAAAAAGGTGCAACACAAGGACTTTTCAGACAGGCCAGCCTATGTTAAATACAGACTAGAGGGCTAGGCTAGAAAGATATGCCATTTTTTCACGATTTTTTTACAACTCAACTCATAATAAAACACAGGTATGATGGGTTAGCCTTGACAATTGTTGTTCTCACATTCAACGTGTCTTAGAGACACAGGTAAATGACCAAAAAACCCAGCGGCAGTTAACTGCTGCCAGTTTTTCTAGTTATAAACCAGCGGTAGTTAACTATCGCTGGAGGTATTTTAGTATTTTACTTGTGTTTTTAGGAAGTATTGAAAGTCAGAAAAGCAACTGTCTTTGAACTTAGGAACTTATGATGGTTGGATCCATTTTGGGGCAAGGCCGGCACAAAGCCCACGTGGCCCAAGCAAGGACTTTAAGCCTAAAAAATGTTAGGTACAAAAAAAACCTCCAAATATTTTAATTTACTTTTTTTTCTTTTTTGGTGGTGGTCGGGGTTTGAACCCCAGACCTTTGCATATTTTATACATTGTCCATACCAACTGAACTAAGCTCACGGGAAAAAAATATTTTAATTTACTTACAAATATATAATATGAAAATTTATTAATAAATATTTCACTTGGTAAAAGTGAAGGCCTCACTACAAAACTATTTTTTAAAAATTATAAAAAGCTTGTGTAGTTTTTTCAATTGTAAAAAACCTCGCAATAAATTAAAATTGTTTTAAGCCTGTAAATTAATATGTTGGGCCGGCCCTACTTTATGGTGGAACCTACTATCTAATTTTTATGTTTATCTTCCTTCAAACAAAACCTTCCTTTTAATACAACTAGTTTAGAGACCTGGCGTTGCCCTGGTTAGATATTAAATAAGTTTTATAAGTTTGTTTGCACGAATGCACGTGTCAGTGTATTAGATTGAATTTATTTAAATTTAAAATTATAATAATATCACAAAAATAAATATAAATGATGAGATGAATGTCCAATGCAAGAATAAAATGTGTAACAAAATCAATAATGAATTAGTCCAAGTGGTAAGAGTTTTGGGTCCCTTTAAACATGTAGTCATGGATTTGTTTTGTGGCCCATGCGTATAAGAGAGAAAAATCGATTGAAAGGGAAGAAAGTTGTTGAAATATATATATATATATATAGAGAGAGAGAGAGAGAGAGAGGACATATCATATGAGAATGCATTATGTATATGAGAATGGTGAGAATAGCTATTAACCCTTAGATTAACTTTTGATGGCTGTGATTAAAAAACAACACATGTGCATCCCCTCATCCTACGTGAAGCAACTATAAAAGGGATCCATGTCAGAAAAATCTAAAACAGATGATCATATAACATCTATAATTTTGCATGATCATATAACATCTATAATTTTGCATGATCATAGTCAACATATATATAATACCCGTGAGTATCGTACGATTTTGATGTGCAAGCTTTTCTAAAGTTAGATCCAGGAACGAATCTATGTATACAGAAAAGGGAGCAGCTGACCCCACTTCTCTTGTATCTTTTGAGACTAGTAACAAATAATTTCATTCTTTTGGTGATTAATCATGAGTAATTTTCTATATATTGACCCCTCATGAAGTATGTTAATGTCCCCACACACACTATATCTAAACCGGGCAGCACTTCCATGACTTTATGGCGGGAAAGGCACGTAACTTTCAACAAATCGTGTCTGTTGGAATTTTTGAACGAACCAGATTGTGTCATATGGTACTTAACCTTTTAGATCGGTTATTTAAAAAAGTGATTTTAAAAAGTTTTTGTCTTTTTTGAAAATAAGATATTTTTTATTTTTATCTTTATTTTCATTTTTATCCCTTAGGATTGTATTACTGGCTCTGATACCAGGTTGTGGGCTGAATCGCCAGCGGAATTTTCTCGAACTTGATTTAACATTTGTTCGATTTTAATTAAACCTTGAAATGGTTTTAAGAGTGTTTTAGCTCTTTCTTTTTGTGTGTTTGTAAGATTTTCTAGATTTTCTATTTCTCTTAGAAAGTCTTCAATATATTCTATATGATATTGAACGAATTCTTTAGAATGAAATAGAATTTGCCTTAAGACAATTCTTCTATGATAGAATTCTATATCAGAGACTATGTTCTCTAATCTTTCTTTAAAGAGTTTTACTTCTGTTATAAGACCTAAACCAGGCATTATATAATTTTTTCTAAAGATTGTTCAAATTCAGTTAGTTTTTGAGATGGCCATAACAGGGTTGTGGCTCTTTCTTTTTGTGTAACAGAAATATTTTCTATTTCTTCTAATTCTTTTATCATTTCATCTATATATGAAATTTGTAAAATCATTAAATCATGGATTCCCCAAATTGTGTTCTTCATTTCTATTTTAAAGAAATTTTCTTCTATTTTGTTAACTAGGGCATCTAGTTTTATTCTGAATAATTTTAGTTCATTTTTTATTGTTATTCCTGGCATTATAATTTTCTATTAATACCTGAAAGTTCAGTTTTTATATCTGATAAAGCTTTATTAAGCTTTCTTTTTTCATAACTATCTAATGAAGTTCTTGCTGGTAGAAACTTTGGTTCACTTGTACATTCTTCTTGTTTTAGAAGAGGTGTTCTTTCTATAGTCATAATAGATTTTGACCTCTTTAATGGTTTTAGAATTGGCGATTCTAGTTTTATTAGTGGGGCAAATAGTTCATCTATTTGTATTTTTTCTTTTCCACTAAATTATATACTGTAATGGGAATTACTTAATGCATAATTCATTTTATAGCTTATACTAAAAGGATGATTTCCTGGTCTCATAAGAGTTTGGTCCTTAAGTTTATAATGGATTACTAAAGTTCTGTCTAAATCTATATCATTTAGACTTAAACCTATCTGTAGATTTATATCAAATTTTAATTTTCCACACTTTAGATTTCCCTCACCTTGGGTTATTAGTGAATGTTTTTCATTCATCCTAGCATCTTCGATAAGAAGTTCTAGTTCTGCATCTATTCCTTTTATAAAAGTACTTTTTATGATTATTTGGATAGTTGATATATGAATATATCCTATCTTCTGTCTTTTTTCTAACGATAGATGTTTTAATCTATTATTAATTTTTTCTTTATCAATTATGGATATTACAACAGATCCATCTGTTGATTCCATTGGTATGGCAACTTCTCCTACCATTATTCCATATTTTAAAATATTTTCTCTAGATAATTTTTCTTTTATTAAGGAAAAAATACTTTTCTGTTTGAAGTTTTCTTCTGGTTTTAAAGTAAAATCTACCTTTTCTATATGATCTATCAATACATCTGCCATAAAACCAGATGAATTTTCTTTTATCATACTATATTCCATTATGAAATGTAAAAATTATAAAGTATTTAAAATATTTAAAATCATACCTGACTTTGTCTTGGATTTTTGATAATTCTGATCTTTCGATCCTTTGGATTTGAAATAATCTTTCGATTATTGATATTGAGAATTAAAATCTTTTGATTTGGTTATGACAATCTCAAATCCTGCGAAGCCCTTTCCCACAATGTTTCTCATAAACTAAGGTACTTACTTCATTGATTTAAGTTGTGGTTTACAAGTGAGCATCAAGGCTCTTATTTATAGGAGGATAGGACTTACAAGTAGTTCACATGTCCTTATCCATGACAGCAAAAAAGAAAGACAATTAAAACACGCAAATAAAAAGAAAACGCATTATCACTTAAAGTGATAAGATTCTTATCTCTAAGTGGACCCTATCTGACTCAGATGATAAGGTTTCACTATTACATCATGATATCTACATGACGCGTGTCTAGGCTTTTTCTTTTGCCTTATCTCCAATTGTTGAAATTGTCGGTGTTTTGTTTTCTTCTGCCGACACTTTGTCTTTTGCACACCATTTACAGATATGCCCTTTGTAGGTTGAGAAGTATTGGCAACACTCCTGTTGTACTTCATCTGGGATCCGGTGGAGACCATTTTCGAATCCTGAGAATAATTCTTCGAATTGAAGTGTTTGTTTGAGGTGCTCTGTAGAGACCTTTTTCTTTGAATCACAGATCATGAAACAATAATCTGAGACATATAAAACTTTGTAATTGATAGTGGATGACCCATATTTGATTAGGTAATCATAAAAACGCTTCATTTGTTGAACAAATGAGATTAATGTCCATCCAACACTTGTTGCATTTGGTTCTAGATAGGTTTTGTTTGAAATACCTATCTTTATGATTGTTCTTGGCCTTACAGCCATCTGATTATTTTCTTCTTCGAACCATGGATATGTTTGCTCGAATTGGAGAAATATTTCTCTTCCTTTGGCAAGGAAATCATTAAATCTTTTCGCTGTATCACCGATCTCCTTTGGAAGATCAGAGAGTTCTTGATATCTATAACCTTCTTTTTCCTCAAGATATACAGTCTTGAGCATTCCGTAGTCATAGAATTCTTTAAGTAATTCCTTGGATATTCCTGGAACTGTATTAGCTTTTACCCCATGTTTGGTATTAACTGGATAAAAACATTCAATTGCTAGTTCTTCCTTGAAGTTGGCTAGCCATCTCCACTTTCCCATGAAATCATCAATGGTCTTTATCTTGTTTTTTTCTTTTTGGAGGTTTATAATTGATCCTACTGAAACCTTCTTTTTAGATTCCATTTTTGATGGTTGGCCAATATCTTTTGCTATGGCCATTTCCTTGTAGGAGGCCTTGTAAGCTTCTTTTGCTTCTTCCATTGTTGGATAAGCTTTGTGTCTGACATTTTTGCCATTAATGTGGAGGCTTGCAATTGCCCAGTTGTTGTAGATGCCTTTCATTGGACCATCAAAGATGACATACACCTTCTTTGTTGGTTGTAGATCGACAACATCGCTTGGTTGGTCTGAACCATTTTTTGACTCTTCATCTTCTTGTTCGACTTTGTCAGCCCATGACTTTTTTGTACCTTCTTCTGGCATAGAGCCTGCTGAAGATGTTGATGAAAAACTTTGTTGTTCATTCAAAGTCTTTTTTGTTGGTTCTTCTGTTGTTGTTGGAGTTTCAACATTTATGATCTTGGTTAGGCTTTCGATCATTTTAATCATCTCCCCCCTCTCTGAAGAGAGTTGTTTTAGCTTTTGGCTATGAATTTCAATCTGTTCATCTTTTTGCTTCAAGCTATTGTAGAGAACTTTTAGAGCTTGCTCCATTCTCTTGTCAGAGTATCTGCAAAACAATTGTTTTCTGATTTTATTAGTTGAATATAAGGATAGAATTGTTGGATGCGCATTTGCCATCTAACAAGTCTTCCTTGTTTATGATCAACTTTTAAATTGTAGCGCCAAAATCCGCTAGCATAAGTTGAATCAGTTCGTAATAAAAATCTTGATGGAATTAAATCCATTCTCCATTTTTCTAAAACATTTAAACAAGAAAGAGTTTCTTTCTCATTGATATGATATCTTGTTTCAGCATCTTTAAAAGAGCCTGAAACATACTTGCATAAAACAAGATCTTTATCCTTAATTCGGATGTTATTACTTGAATAATCAAGTTTTGAATCAGTTGAAACTGATGTTTTATCTGATCGCCCATTAGGGATATCTGATTTTAACTGTGGGGTTGCGCCCACAATGGTATAGGATTGTTGTGGGGTTTCATCCTCAACATATCCATTGAGATTTAATCCTAATTTTTGTTTACCATTAGGTAGAGCTCTCATAACTCCAGCCCATGTAAACTGATTTGCATCAACATTTACAACCAAAAAATCATTTTCTGTTGGGTTGTATAGTTGTGGTAAAACTTTTAATTTTTCTTTTAAAGATTTTACAGCCTCAGTATCTTTTTGTGTCCATGACCATGACACTTTTTCAGATATCTTCTTCTGTAAATTTTTTCTATCATTTGCTAAATCCTGAAGGAATCCTTCATTAGCAATGTAGTTTAAGCATCCCAAAAATCTTTGGATTTGTTTTCTATCCGCTAATTGATCAGGAAAAAGTAAAATCTTTTCTTGAACATGCGGTGATAAATCGAGTTTTCCTCCTTCTCTTATAATAAGACCAAGGAATTCGATTTCTTGTTTCAAAAGTATTGACTTTTTTCTGGATAGAACAATTCCTCTATCTTTTATCCTGTTTAAAACAGTCATAACATCTTTAACATGTTGTTCTTTACTTCCTTTAGTAAAAATTAATATGTCATCGATATATACAAAACAAATATGATCAAGATCTTTAAGAGTATTGTCCATAAATCTTTGATATATTGATGGTGCTTGTTTTAAACCAAATGGTAAAACATTCCATTCAAAATGTCCTTCTGGACAACTGAAAGCTGTTAAAGGTTTAGTTTCTTCTGACAACCTTAACTGCCAGTATCCAGATTTTGCATCTAAAGATGAAAACCAATTACATCCTCTTATTTTTTCAAAAACGTAATCTTTTCTTGGTAACTTATATGAGTCACTTATAGTTGCCTCATTAAGTTTTTTATAATTGATCACCATTCGAGCTTTTCCTCTTTTTATCTCAGTATGTTTTCTGACATAAAAAGCTGGCGCTGAATGTGGACTAATAGAAGGACTTATTAATCCTTTCTCTAATAGTTCTGCTATTTCTTTTTTAAATTCTTCCTTATCTTCTCCTGAGTAAGGGATCTTGTATAAGGCCTTGACTTCCTTTTTAGGATCTTTAAGTTTTACAACAATTAAATCTTGTATTTTGTTTACTATAGTATCCAATGGATTTTCAGAACAAACTTGATCTAGATGATGTTCTAGATTTTGTTCAGTTATTAAGTAAAACTTTCTTTTATCCCACATACATCTAAGTATGTTAAGATTTTCTGAAATTGCCTTTAAAATTTCATTTTTTGTTATAATGTTTGTTGTAACAAATTCACTTTCTTTTGGGTTATTAACATCAAACCAATTTAATGTTATTGTATCAGTTTTTTGAATAAAAGGATTATATAACTTTAAAAAGTTATTTCCTATTATCAGATCTATTCCAGAATCATGTTCGTAGATTGATTTTACGTAGAAATATCTATGTTCAATTTTTATAAAAACATGTTTTAGAACAAACCAGATTTGGTGTTTTTTCTTATCAGCAAAGATAATTTCTTTTGGTTTTTGTAGTTTAATCCATCCTTCCTTAATTATGGATCTCCTACCAAAACATAAAGTGGCACCGGTATCAATATAACCCATGATTCTTTTTTTATTCAGTGTTACCTGGATAAATGTTGCATTAGGATTTCCATTTTTTAAAATTTTTCTACTCATTCTTCAATTTCTTCTTCAGTAGTATATTCAAAAATACTGCTTTCATCAGAATCTATATCTGATTCTATTGGCTCGAAACCTACTTCCCAAATTAATTTTAAGGTTTCTTTTTTAGAATCTTTCTTTTTAGGACATTCATTTGCATAATGTCCTTCTTCACAAGTCCTACTTGTGGTTCTTCTTCCATACTGAAAGAACTTTCTGAACCAAAGTCGTAAACAAACTTGTTTTCGTCATCAGATTCTTCGGTTATTTGGTTTTTCCTATTAATGTCTAGGGAAGCCATTAATGTTTGTAATTCATTTAGCTGGTTTGCTATCTCTTCTTCTGTTTCGTCCATATTAGGGTAATGGCGCGAAAAAGTTAATTTCTTTTTCTGATTTTTCAATATTTTCTGAAATTTCTACCATATCCCCCCCTTCTTTTTTGACAAAAGTTTGTAATTCTTCTAGGGTTAGACATTTATCTCTTATAGGTAAGAGTTTTAATAGATCGATCAAATCATCTATTTTAACACAAAGTTTTTCATCTAACAATTTTTGGTTTTCTTCTAAGTTAGATAATTTTTCATTGAGTTTTTCTTCAAATTCTTTTAGTAGAAATTCTACTATTTTATCTAACTGTTCCTGAAGTACTGTTAGGTTTTCAAAAATATCTTGTATATTTTCACTTACACCTTTACTAGCCATGTATAAACTTTTGTATTTTAAGGCTTAAAAGATTTGCAAAGTTTTCATATTCCCAATATGTAGAATAATTATTTTCAATTATTAGGAACCAATATGCTGTTTCTCTTAACCAATTAATTTGATTTCTCATTCTAATTATATTATTATAATTAGGTTCTAATATAAATGGTTGGGGTATTATTTTTCCAAATGGATTAATAAGACCATCCATGATTTATCTGACTAATTTTTGAAGATTTTTTCTTAACGAATCAGCTAATTCTATATTTTCTTTAAAGAGAAAATAATCAAAATCTTCTTTTAGATAATATCGAGCTGTTTCTTCACACCATCTAATTTGTGTTTTTACATGAGTAATATCCTGATAATTTGGGTTTAAAATAAATGGTAATAAAATCATTTTTCCTTTCGGATTTATTTTATATATTCTCAACCTTCTAAGTCGTTTTTTATGAAAACTGGTTTTAAAGGTTTTTGACATGTGTCAAAATTTTATTGGTTCAATGTCACAAAGGCACTGAGTGCCAAAGGCACTGAAGTTTTTCCCATCTAAACCTTGACAAAGCACGCCACTAAATACCATGTATACAAACAAATGGAGTATAACACTATATTAGCCTTTGTTCAAAAAACAACACTATATTAACCTCTCCTTTCAAAAAACAAAACAAAAGAAACACTACATTAACCTCTAATATTTATCTATACAGTATATAACGAAAATAACCTTTTTCAATTTTTTTGAGTTGGCTTTTTCTCTTTCAAAAAATGTCCTTGATTTTCAATACAAATAACACGTAACAAATCGTTAAGAATAAATTTAAATATTAAAACAAAAGTAACAAACATGATATGAATATCGATATGTCTGATATTTTTTTTCTTTATCATTTAAAAAATGTAACAAACTAGATGAGTATATTTATACTTACTTTTTCATTATCTCAATTATACGCTTAAACAACATTTTCTATAATAAAGATTGTTGTTGGTGTCATAAAAAAAAAGTATTTAGATTGTATTTTTTTTTGTTATATTGTTGGTGTCAATGCAATAGATAATCATAGTTAGTTTGATTTGTTATAACTTGAAAGCAACAAATATTTATATTTTTAGCTATTCTTCAATTTTTTTTATATTTTTAGTTTTAAACAAAATTTCATAAAAAACATCATTCATAATTTTCAAACTTTAGCGCAATAATTTTTTTATATATATTGTTGGTGCCCATCGTTTCGCTAATCATTATAGAATAAATTAATATTTTTTTTATATTTTTAGTTTTAAACAAAATTTCATAAAAAACATCATTCATAATTTTCAAACTTTAGCGCAATAATTTTTTTATATATATTGTTGGTGCCCATCGTTTCGCTAATCATTATAGAATAAATTAATATTAGTTTTTTCAAACATTCCCTCTAGTTATTATTATAAATAAAGATTCTTTTTTTTATATTCATTGAATAACTAATGTATCTAGAATATATTATAATACAATATATCAATTATTCAAGATCTTTAAAAAGAATATTTGCTTTTATTAATGACAAAAGGAAGTAGTATATAACATTTCTAATTTCTAACTTTTTTATAAATGTCATTATTTTAACGCTTATGCATTCATATTTTTTTATAAGTATTTACAATATTTGATCTTGACCCCACTCATTGAAATTTCTGGATCCATCCCTGGTTAGATTTGTTGATTGTAAGTACTTAGCTTTCTCTAACACTTTTTAATTTTTTTGTTATTTCCTCTATAATAATTATTAGTTGCTCCCTTTGTAATCATTTGCACAAACCAAACTTAGCACTCTATACACACTCGAATATTCATCCATAAATTTTCTAGTAGATCAAAATTACGAGTCCACCAATTGAAAGGGACTACAATATATTAACTTGTTGCTATACTTGTGTCTTTCATTTGATCATCCAGAATCAGAAAAAATGGCAAGCATTGCAGCAAGTGGAATAGTTCTTGAACCACTGACAAAAGACAACTACGATAACTGGAGCTGTTTGGTGAGAAACTATCTTGCGGGGCATGATGTGTGGGGAGTTGTGGCTTCTGTTTCTACAATAGGTGTGGGATCTAAAGAAGAAGTTAAAGCATGGAACAGGGATAATGCTAAGGCTTTGCATATTATTCAACTAGCATGTGGATCAGAGAATCTTGCACATATTAGAGATTTTCATACTGCTAAAGATGCTTGGAATTATTTTAGTGCATCATACGGCTCAGAATTGAAAGCCGACTCCGACATTGAACAAGGTACATGAAAATCCGTCAATTTAATCTCCAAAATATGTCAATAGTATGTACTTACTTTTAAATTTAAATTTTTATAGACTTTAGAAACTATTTTTTCATATTCATATAATTCAGGTATTAATTTGCAGAGAGGTTGGTAATTTATAAAAAGGTCATGCTAACTAATGTTTTTGGGTACTAATGTATAGAAATAAAAAAAAAACAATTTTTGGATTTTGATGAACATTTTCACACTTTATTGCTATATTTGTTTCTTTAACTAGTATCTAGGATACTAGTTAACATTATCCATTTATAAATTCAATTGATGCTTGGTTAATTCTTTAATTCATGACGATATAATTTTTATATAATAAACAAATTTGTTTTAAAATAGATAAATGAACAATTATGCTATTTACATAATGAGCATTGTTATTTATCTAAAGAGTTTTTATCAAGAATTTATCAAGAAAAGGTGTCAACCAATTAAATTTGTTATTTGACAGAAATCAAGGGAGGTAATGGTGTGTAATTAAGGAAATGTGTTACCAAATACACTGTCTTGAAATTTTTTTGATAAATTTTGTCACTGTATCTATCATTTCCCTTACATAATATCATCATAGAGATAAAAGGTTGTTCGGTGGCCGAAATGAGAGAGCTAAAGAGTGAAGTCATAAAAGTGATATTAAATTGTTTTTCTTCTCTTTAATACAAACAAATCAACAATTAACATATTAGCATTTGATTTCCAAAATATTGTATTGCATCATGTTTGTACATACAATTTTATTATGATATCAAATTTCGATCTTTGCCAACATACTATAATTATGGTTTTTGAATATGTTATTAACTCTTTCTAATGTTTATGACACATTTCCATTTTTCTATCAATAGTTTGGTTGTTATAACTCATACATTTTAAATGTGAAGAAATCGGGTGTCCGGAATTCGAACACCGACCCCTGCATATAATATGTAATATTCTAACACATTTCCATTTTAAACACACTTTATTTTTTATTTTTTTATATTTTAAACTTAAAGTTGATTAGTAATAGTGTGAAAACGAAGACAAAAATTAGAGATCATACAGAAGACCAAAAACAAAGTAATATTGTGAAAACACCATGTATATGAAAAATTCTTTAATATAAAAATTCTTTAATATAAACCAGCCATAAATGAGGCTACGATTTAAAAAATTATTAAAATTTCTCTTTCATCCGTAAATGATGATACGATTTAAAAAATTAAAATTTCTCTTTCATATCATAAAATAATTCAAGGTTGACCTTGAATTTTAAATTAACATTTACCAAAAACAAAATAATTAATTTAGAAAATTTTTTGGGATCAGGCATTATGCTTCAAAAAAGGAAATATATATATATATATATATATATATATATATATATATATATATATATATATATATATACTAGACTCTTGACCCGTGCTACCGCACGGGTCATACCACGTAGAAGTTAATCGAATCAATCGCAATAATGTAAACATATATAGTTGATAGAAGTTTTATATCAGTTTTAAAAATATGTTCACTTTTAAGACAACAATAGCAACAAAATGAAATGGTAGCATACATAACAAAAATGTTTGAACATTAACAACATTTGAGGCCGTATTAGTGCTCTCTCCATCTCCATCAACACGTCCTGATCGATTAATCACATTAATCCCAAACTGTCCAGCACCGGTAAACACCATCACAATAGTTCCGCCCAAACGGACATCATAAAAGTCGTGTATGGCATTGAACCCAGTAGTTAAAAACATGCTATCAAGTATCCTTTCAACCATAACCTCAAATTGGTTGTTATTAGAGTCGATAAAAGTTGCGTAATCACCTAGAGATACACCAAAATCAGAGACAAATGTTTTTGGCAACATAAGTGCACCCTGGAAAACATATACATCCTAAATTTGTAAGCGACAAAAATGATCAAATGAACTTTTAATTTGAATTGTTTACATTTATAAAAACACAGTATTAGTAGTCTTGCACTCACATCTGTTACATGGAACTCAAGTCGAAGAGTTCTATATTGAACTCGCAATCTGTTAACAAACTTTTCCAAATCTGTTATAGGATTTGGATCTAATGGAGCTGAAAAAGATCAAAGATTCAAAAAAATTAGCGCAAGCTGAAAAATATAAACGAAACAACACATAAGAGATCAAAGAAGATGAAACATTGTACCCTTCAAGCAGTGCAATGCTAAGAGAGTTAGTGCATCACTTTCCATTGTTAAGTCTAAACTGTTTTGATGTAAAAATGATGGTAGGAGAGGATAATTGGTATGCAATCGTTAATATTGAAAGTTTCTCAAGTTAACATGAGGAGAGGATATGATTTAAAAGTTTGTAGGGGGTTGTTAATCAAATTGGCATTAACTACGTTTTCAATTGCCATTAAAAGCGTGTTATTCGTTTTCAATTGCATTAAAAGTGTGTTATTCGTTTTCAATTAGCATTAACTAAGTTATATGAGAGAAATTGAGGAGTTTGAGAATAGAGATCGAATCAACGGGTGAGATTAGATTAGTGGCATTAACTATCTTTTCAATTGTCATTAAAAGTGTGTTATTCGTTTTCAATTGCATTAAAAGTGTGTTATTCGTTTTTAATTAGCATTAACTAAGTTATATGAGAGAAAATGAGGAGTTTGAGAATAGAGATCGAATCAACGGGTGAGATTAGATTAGCGGCATTAACTACGTTTTCAATTGCCATTAAAAGTGTGTTATTCGTTTTCAATTGCATTAAAAGTGTGTTATTCGTTTTCAATTAGCATTAACTAAGTTATATGAGAGAAAATGAGGAGTTTGAGAATAGAGATCGAATCAACGGGTGATATTAGATTAGCATGTTTAGGAGGGAAAAATGCTAGGGATTAGGGCAAATTAGGGCAACATGTTTGCTAACCAAGTCTAGCTTTTATAATAAAGGATATATATATATATATTACATTCACTCCACATCTTTGCTAGTTGTTTTTGTTTCCAATCTTTGGTAGTTTTTTTTTTTTTTTAAGGAATCTTTGGTAGTATTATTATCCTACTTTTGGGATAAAAACAACGGCTGTTTTAAAAATCTACTGTGGAATTGATTTTGTTTTTCGATATACCCTTAAAGTATTTATGCTATTTGCCGTAAAAAAATTAAAATAAGATATATAAAAAATTATTTATAAAGTAAAAAATATTTTGATATTATTATATACCAATTAAATGGTTTTTTAAATAATAAAGATATCAAAGATGTGGAAGAAAAGGAGTGCGAAATGAACATACCAAGACTAAGTTTAGTAAAATAAGTGTTTTGACTCTCTAGAAACTTGAAAATAATGTTGTAAAAAAAAAAAAAAAAAAACTCGGAAGCTCTAACTGTGCATAATTTAAAACATGAATTTCTATTTTTTTTTTCTATTAAAAGTATTAAGTTGGCTTTTGGAGCTCATCACTTTGACAACTAAACTTATCATAAATGTCTTTTTCAGTCATATTTTTGCTCACTTGTTTAAGATTCGACAACATCTCAACAAACAACCCTACACCATATCCATATTCTAGGAAGAGTTGCAGGGTGCACCACTATCACGTCATGGGCGGACCTGAACACTAGGGGTGTGCCCCAGATCACGTGCTAGAAATCCCATACACATTAGAATCGAAATCCCATACACATTAGAATCGAGGTGATAACCCTAGAATCGAAACTCAAAACACACTATTGTAGCACATTCTCTTAAAAAAGGTTGACTTAACACATATTTGACATCAAATTTTGACAACAATTTTTATTTTTATTTTGGGATATTTCGACAACAAATTTTAATTTTTTTTGGGAAATTTCGACAATAATTTAGATAGATAGTTAACACAATCGGCTAAAAAAAATAGCTAACACAATTTAAATATATAATCAAGAGTTCACTCATATAGTTAATTAATATAATAAAATGTCACATTAATTAACTATATGAGACATTTTATTATATTAATTAATATAATAAAATGTCACATGTAACCAAAAAAAAATGTCACAATTAATTTGCACTTCAAAAATTTTGTGCTATATTATATTGAAGAAACAATTTATTAGTGGTTTAATGAATATCAAAGTGTTCTTGCTGATAAGTTATATTGGCTTTGCCAGCATAGTCATTATTTTTGAACAAGTAATTTCAATTTCTTCTGTATAATTCCTTTCTATAATGGATTGATACGTAGTTGACTCTAAAATAAACTTAGAGTGTGTTTGGATGAAAAAATGTTTTAAGGTAATGTAATGTTTTGATGGAATTGAAATACTTTGAGGTGAATTTCAACATAGCTGCTGCCTCCAAGTGAATCGGTTGCCACGTCCTTAAGCCAAAGAAAAGTTTGGCGATATATATGCATGATCGAAGTAGAAGAAGCTCATTCTGTGGATCTCGTAGCTGTGGAAGAAGATGCAATAACTGAGCAGCTCTAAAATCTCTCTTCATGCCGAACTCCTCAATAAAACCGTTATCTCGGCTAACAACCCCTCCGAGCAATTTCACCCCAACGTCGACCTCCCAATATCCACAGAAAACAACCCCCATGATGCTTAATTATTACCATCACATGAAGACCAAAAGATCTCAGTCTTACGAATATTTAATTCTAGGCCCAATTCTGGCAAAAAACCCTGAATGATGTCCAGAGCTTTAGTCACCTCCTCTGAATCCCCTACAAGAGTCTCGTCATCAAGATACCAAGCATGAAAAAGAAGCTTGCAACTATCTCTGATATGATGAATAAGAGGGTGTAATACATGAGCAAAAAGGAGCGGCCTTAATAGGTCGCCTTTTTGCACTCCAGTAGCAGACATAATATGTCCATCACCAGGGTATAACTCTGTGCTTGTCCATAAAGAAACTCAACCCATAAATAAATAGATGGGCATCTCAATCTCACCTCACGTAGCAATGTCGACCTATCTATTGTAAGCATAGTCAAGGAACTATCTCCATGTCGCAAGTTCATTACCAATGGTGTCAAGGGTGCAGAAGCTACAAACTCCGCCAAACTCAATAAACTTCTTTCTCCTAACCATAGGTTAACCACTAAAGTGATAGCACAAAAATGATCTCTAGCCACAACTGAACCTTCTTCTTACAATGCATCTAATAGGTGTTGGGATCACAAACCATCTCTACCACAAGATATCCATTTAGGGAACAATTTAAGAAGAAAAAAAATTCTTCTGACCCCATGGACAAAAAAATTGATATGTCTGCCCCTAGTTCAAAATTATTGATACAATTACCCTTGTTCTTCATTTTATTTGGCGAACATAGACTTTTTTTCAACTTTTTATGCAACTTCTGATTGCTCCCCAAATGAAATGGCGAACATGGTTGGTAATTTTTTTATTTATTTAATTTTTAGATGTATGCCATTCAAAATGGCGAGCATGCTCAACAACTCGTTGTTGGGAACTTTCACTCCTCTATATTCGAAATATGCCTTTCTAGGAGCATTACGATATGCAGCTCAAATGGTCTCTTATGAAGTCTCTATTGATCTTATTCTTTATTAAACACTATGGGTGTTCGCTCCTTCCAGATTTGATGATTATTTTGTAAAGTTTTTTTTTAAGAAAGATTATTTTGTAAAGTTAAACACATGAAGGTACAATTTCTCAAACTAAAAGAGAACAAACAATACCGTAACCTCAAATTGACAAGGCTATTAGTAACCCAAAAAAAAAAAAAAAATTGACAAGGCTATTAATATAAAATTGATTGCAGATCGATGTGTTCACCTTAAAAACCAGAGAAAGCAAACGAGTGTTCAGCTTATAATCTTTGCTTCTGATCATCTTAGGCACCATTGGTTATGTTTTTGTCATGCATCATTCCTTTTGAGCATGCTCACCATTTTGAATGGCATACATCTAAAAATTAAATGAAAAAAATTACCAACCATGTTCGCCATTTTATTTGGGGAGCAGTCAGAAGTTGCAGAAAAAGTTGAAAAAAAAGGTGTATGTTCGCCAAATGAAATGAAGAACAAGGACAATTGTATCAATAATTTTGAACTAGGGGCAGACATATCAATTTTTTTGTCATAGGGTCAGAAGAAAAAAAAATTCACAATTTAATGCACTAAGAACGGTGTCAACTAAAGAAAAATGTGTATTATTTCGCAATACACATGTCTCCGGACATTCAATACTACACCCTCCGTTTCACAACACTTGTCCCTTTAATCCGTAGAATAATTTTGTTTCACTTTACTTGTCACTTTCAAGTTTCAATGCAACATTAATTATTGGTTTATCAATAATATCCTTACCTATTTATTGTAGAGAGAGAAATAATAGAATGAGATAATAAATTTTTAAGGATATTATAGAAAAAATACAAAATTTCATCAAAAATAACCAAATTTATTTGATTTCTTGGTATGTGTAATTTCTTCAAAAGCGATAGTATTGTGAAAAGGATGGAGCATTAAGTTTCATTAGTGCATATAAATTGTGGGTGGCACTTAATGGATAAACTTCGGTACGATATTAAAATTTTGGAAATAACAAGTGCCTTGAGAACATGTTTGTCTACTAAAGATAGAAATTTGATATAGAAAATTGTGCATTCTATTTCTCCAAAAGGTAAATATTTATACTTTCAAGTCATAATTTATTTTTGTAGATTTTTTAACACCCTTAGAGCACAAGTTTATATTACCTTTAGAATTTTATATTTGGAGTTTTGGACTAACTTATCAATCCTCCAAAACCAACTTTTAGATGATGAATGTCACTTTTTGTAAACTATTTTGAGAACACAATTAAATTCAAATTTGAACTTCATTAACCACTAATTTAAGTTGTCCATGTGTGTGTCCGATAACCAACCAAATTGTGCTTAAATATACTTAGTTTCCAGGTAATCAATACACATATTCTTTAACCATAATTTGAGTTCAAATATGCACTTAAAAAATCGAGGTTAATAGCATTCAAAGTTGTGGTTATTTATGTTGATTGTTTGATTAATGAGTTTGGACACGTGTTATATTCAACAACCATCCAATAACCATTACTAACAACATACTTAATCTCCTTTAATCATCTATGTAATTGTTGAATTCATTAGTTTATGTGTCAAAACATTTTTTTCATTTAATTATGAGTATCTTATACAAATGTTTGTAGCTTAAAACATATGTTAATTTGCAGGTGTGGTAGACGATAGTCTCCTTCACTATAGATCGCTCCATAGATTTATTGAGAGTGGTAATTGGAATGATGCAAAAGCATTCATGAATAGCGATGAAAAATCTATGTTTTCCACGTCTTCTTCAGGAAGGACTGTTCTTCATGTCGCAGTGATTGCTGGCCACGAAAAAATTGTAAAGAATTTGGTGAAGGAAGGTAAAGACAAGTTATTGAAAATGAAAGACAAACGTGGTTATACAGCCCTAACTCTTGTTGCTGAGTTGACTGGAAATACCAATATAGCAAAGTGTTTGGTAGAGAAGAAGGGAGGGCAAGTCATCCGAAAAGACTTGTTATTTATGAAGACTAATGATGGTGAAATTCCTGTTCTTCTTGCGGCCGCTAAGGGACACAAAGATATGACTAGTTATCTTTTCGCTAAAACTTATAAGTCGGAAGACATGGAAGATCAAAATTTCCACAACCGTGTTTTGCTTCTAACACGGTGCATCAATGCAGAAATATTTGGTATGTCGTGATATGCCTCTGATTAAATTAAAGTTTAATTCATTTTAATTGGTTTTTTTTTTTTTTTTTATGAAATGCTAATATGTTATCAAATAGATGTGGCTTTGCGTTTACTCCAACTATTCCCGCAATTGCCACTTGCCCACAAATCCGAATCTGAAACTGAACCAGATGGTGTGCAACCGTTATACGCTTTGGCCCGTATGCCTCATGTATTCCCAAGTGGCAGCAGATATGGATTCATACGGCGATTCATTTACAAAAGTAAGTCTATATTCTTTGAGTACTGCTATTTTTCGACAAGTATAGCATCACGAAGCTATCACAAACTGTGCCTGTCCTTAGATTTTCATTTGGTGCAGTAAACAGATGGTGGGATAGAAAATAGTGATTTGCTACAGTGTCTATATATATATATATATGGGGCTGTTAACTTGCACCCACCTAAAAACACTAAGGTGCAAGTTAACAAGCTGCACCTACTTGTACTTTACTAAAACACCATTTTGTCTCTATTAAACTTTATTTTAATTAAAAGGACATTTTTGTAAATAGCATAAATAATATTTGTTTATAATAGAAAAACATGGGTGTTTTGGTAAATAACTAGTAGGTGCAGCTTGTTAACTTGCACCTTAGTGTTTTTAGGTGGGTGCAAGTTAACAGCCCCCTATATATATATATATATATATATATATATATATATATATATATATATATATATATATATATATATATTAACTGTTCGTGATGAGTTCGCTAGAAAAACTTTCGCTATAAGAAGCACGTCTCTCCATATTCGTTTTGGGTATGATATCGAAACATTTTAACCCGAGAGCTTCCTGAACTGTTATCCACCGTCAGATCTTCCATTTACATGAAGTGAATGTTCTGGAAAAAAATGGAAAAGAGGCGATGGTCATGTTCAGTGGCGGATCTTGAGTAAATTTGTAGGGGGTACCAAAATTGTATGTAATATAAATTAAATAGTTTCATGAAGAAACAGTGAGTAACCAACAGGCCAGTGGTTGTTCAATTTTGATTATGGTCTGAGGGAGCTGGTTCGATTCCCACGGGAATGCTTTTTTTGAATAAAAACATAAAAAATTACAGTAGAAATATTAAAAAACGACAGAGGCAGGACTCGAACCAGTGCAATTTCGCTGAAAGTATGGCACCCCCACCACTGCAACCAAGGGAAATTTGTGTTATAACTATCCCTAATATCATATATATAGCAATCTTGGGGGGTGCCATGGCACCTGGGGGTCTCCAAAGAGATCCGCCCCTGGTCATGTTGCATCATATGCTCGTGAATTTGTCGGGATAAAAAGTGTCGGGATATATAGCATTATTCATTTGTTTTATCTGTGTATTGATTATTACCATAAATACAAAATGAAAACTGTTGACAGCTAAACCATTTGTTTGCTCCATCAAAAAAAAAAAAAAACATTTGTTGATTTTCAGTGTTACCTTTTATGCCCTTAGTGTTACGAGTGATCTAAAGTTTTATCTCTTTTGTATACTTTGACTATTAGTACATAAATTTATGTATGGAAATATTTATTTTGTATTTAATGTTAATGGAGAGCCAAGACTAATCTATTTTTGTTTCCAGTTTTGAGATTACCAGACAGAAAGATTGCAACAAACGTTGTTCCACATGAAAAACAGCTCAAAACCAAAACATCTTTCACAGGTATTGATTGAATGACTTATCTTTTTTTTTTTTTTTTTTTTTTTTTTTTTTTTTTTTGAACAGCCAAAGATATATATAAAGCCAACACAGCCCTCACAAGGAGCGAAGGACCGGGCACAAAAAAATAGCCAGCACAGACAGGCCCTGTAACCGGAACACAGCAGGGAAAACAACAAAAAAACCACCACAAACAAACAGCACAGCCGCTGCCAAAACAGAAGGCGCAAACTGCAAACAGAAAAAACCTAACAGACTGCACAGGTGCTGTACACAGATAGCAGCCTACTGCCCATCCGCAAACACCCAAAACAACCTACTACACCTAGCCACCCGGATCAGCCACAAGGCAATGCCGAGGGTTCCAGCACCATTCATAAAACAAACATGTCGCAATTTCCAAACGCTTCAAACTCCATTGCCACGACATAGCTTTGATTTGATCCACCGTCTCTTCTACCCCGATAATCTTGTTATTAAAAATCTGGTTATTTCTCGTCTTCCAAACCAC
Organism: Medicago sativa; assembly: GCF_051527215.1. Taxonomy (NCBI): domain Eukaryota; kingdom Viridiplantae; phylum Streptophyta; class Magnoliopsida; order Fabales; family Fabaceae; genus Medicago; species Medicago sativa. Next base: position 17,361,634 of record NC_140753.1, on the reverse strand, counting down.
TGTATGCCAAATCAACCACGCACCTCTTCTAAGCTTCTTGGTTCTCACCTCTCTTGACCAACAAAGAGCATGAATGAACAAGTTTGGGGGAGTGATAAAATTAAAATCCAACCACCTCATAACCTCCCTCCAAACTTTATTAATCAATCCACAATGGAGGAATAGGTGAAGCGCCGATTCATCTACATTATCACAGAAAACACAACACTTAGACTCATCCGCCCCCATAAGCCTTCGCTTAGCAAGATTGTTTTTCGTCGGAATCCTACCAAGAACCAACGTCCATGAGAAAGCCAACACATTCGCCGGCGTGTCCTCCAAAGTTCCCGGAAAATCACCTCCTCCTCTTGGGACAAAACTCATTCCACATCGCTTAGCCTTTGAAGTAACAAATAGCAAGACTTTACCCAAAAAATCCCATCCTTATCCGGTTTGCACACCCAAAAATCAACACCTTCGCCCAACGCCACCCCCTCCAACCGTGCCAAGAGCGTATTAAGGAGCTCCTTTTCCCACTCAAAACCGTGCCAAGACTTTTGTTCAATTGTTGATAATGTACTATTCCCACAAAATTGAGATATAGTACAAGTGATACTACCCCCACTTTAAAAAGATCAATGAAATGTTTGTTCGTTTAATTTGATATTATTATGTAATTTGAGCAAATTAAGCAATTTTTGTTATCTCATTTTCTTTACATGAATGAAATATTCTAAATCTTAACTCTCATTCTTCTTTAGGAAGGATCTTTAGATGGATGTTCAATATTTTGAAAATTTCGAAAGTACATCTCTTTGGTAAGTATTTTTCAATTCTCATGGATGAACCAGTACCACATCCACAGATATATGAGGGTGAATACATATTGGGTTGATCTTGGTTCATTCACTTTTTGCCATCATGTTTTTTCATGTCATATGTTTTAATCTATTCTCTCTGGTGACTTTCTTTTTCAGGTCAGATACTTATACATATTCACATGTCATTTCAGGATTTAGTAATATTAAAGTTGTCTGGTAAGTCGATCAAAATTTAAAACTTTTTGTCTTCATTTTTTTTCCCTATTTATTAGTAGGTAGGAAGTTATTCATATAGAAAAATCAGTTAAGTAGTTATAACTCATTACTCCATCTATCCTCAAATAAGTGAGTCATTTGTTCATTTCACACATATTAAGAAAAAATTATAAGTGAAAGAGAGAGAAAAAATGGTTTTAAGTGTCCATGCAAAGTATTAATGGTGCATTCCTTTTAATCATAAATGGAAAATGGAATATATTGAAATGAAAGTGATGAAATTAGTAATAATTATAGTGTATAATTGGAAAATGTAATTAATATTACATTGAAAAGTGAAATGAGTCAATTGTTTTAAGACCATTTTTTTTACAAATAGGTCACGTATTATGGGACGGAGGGAGTATAAGAATAGTAGAGTACGTGTTTTCATAATGATGGCTACAATGCATTACAAATCATACCGCGCACGGTGTGTGTCTTTACTAAACTTGTTATGCACATTGTGGAATATGAGTGCATCTTGTGCCGCCAATGTGTTTGTTGGGGTGTGGTTGTCAAGACCCGGATTTGTTGCGGTTATCAAATCTCTACGGTCACATGTTAGTGGTTGTCTGATCATGATTGGACGATCCAAATTTAAGTTTGGTATTTTTAAAATTATAGACTAAAGATTAAATATGTTTTTTCAAGTGTATAATCACGATCATATGGTTACCTTTGTCAGTCCGAGTCATTGCCGAAAAAATTTGACTTCAGCAAATCGTGATCAAAGAAATTAATTAAGTGCTACTACCATCTAATAAGTTGTAGAGTAGTAGGGATTCTAGGTTTAAATCTTCCCCCCATATCAAGTATTTTACGGTCTTTTATCATCTAAGTTGCACTACCTGGAATAAAGTTGTAGTATATATTTACAATGTTGTTGTATCAATTAACATATATTGACTTGAGCACTAATTAATTCCCTCTCTTCAATTCTATGATCACCAGTAATAAAAGAAATATACGATCAGAAAATGACCCACAGTCTAGTGCTTGAAATATTAGATTGCTTGTACAAAAAAATTCAAGAATTTAAGGAATCTGAACTGAGAGAGGCTTCAGCATACGATGCAATGTTGAAAGCAGCTAAGCATGGAAATATTGAGTTCATAGATGCAATGAGGAAGGCAAACCCTGACCTCTTATGGGCTATTGATAAAAATAAAAGAGGCATATTTTCACATGCAATTTTGAACCGTAGAAAAGAAGTCTTCCAACTCATACATGACTTAAGTGTAAATGGACGAAAGGAAATTCTAAGATGTCGTGTAGATGCATTTGATAATACCCTCTTACATCTTGCTGGAAAATTAGGGCCTTCCTTTGATCTTCACCGTAGATCTGGTCCTGCTCTCCAAATGCAAAGAGAGATTTTATGGTTTAAGGTTAGTAAATCATGTCACATAGTATATATTTTCTCACTCTACACATGCGAAATAGGTGATATATAAGATCTTTTGAGTTCTAGGGGTTCAAACTTTTGAGTTCTTGAACTTCCTGCCTATAGTGCTGCAAAAATATTCATAGGGTTCAAAATGCAAAATAAATAAAAATATTTTTTTTTTTAAGTTCACGGGGTAAATTGAACCCACTCAAATGGACTAAATCTACCCTTGGTTTCTTAGAGTATACGTAGTGATACCCATATATTTACTTATTCGAATTTATCTGTTGATATAATTCTTTGTGAGATGGTTTAAGAGAGCTTGTAGAAACGGTTAATGACATTTTTTTTTTCAACTGTGTTCGTGACATGTGTCTAAATAGTTTTCACCTTATTTCATGATAGTGTATGGCTTATAAAAAAGTTTATTGTTTATTTGAAATCAATTTGACTTTATTTTATCTCGTATTATAGAAATATGATATGTTTAGATTGACTTATTTGAACGTATTCATCAATATAAACATTTGTAAGACTATTTGAGAAAATTAATGGAAACAATTGATGACATATCCTAAGTTATTTTCACCGTATCTCCATAAAGTCTCTAGGATAACCTATGAAAATAATTTATAACTTAAACGAAATCAATTTAACTTTATTTTTTTATCTTTTTTTATAAATATAGTTTACACAAGTGCTTATCTAATGTGTTTATGTTATAAGTTTCAAAATAAGTTATTTATACAAACAAGATCATAGTTTATACACAAGCACATATATGATAAACACTTATGTTAAAGCACTTAATTAAGCTATTTATCCAAACATGTACTTTATTATAGCAAAATGCATTTCAGTAGCTGGCTGCATAATAAAACTAACTACATAGGATTTAATTTCCTTCATTTTATGAAATGGATGATTGCAGGAGGTTGAGAAAATTGTGCACCCCAAGTGTAAGGAAGCCAAAAATATAGAAGATAAGAAGCCTCGTGAGATATTTACAGAAAGCCACAAGGAGCTAGTGAAAGCAGGAGAAAAATGGGCAAAAGATACAGCAGGTTCATTTACACTTGTTGCCACTCTCATCACAACCATCATGTTTGCTGCAGCCTTCACTGTCCCTGGTGGAAACAATCAAGACAGTGGAATTCCCCTATTCTTACATGACTACACATTTAATGTGTTCATCATAGCAGATGCAATATCTCTTTTCACTTCTTCAACTTCTGTCCTTCTCTTCATTGGAATTCTCACGGCGCGTTATGCAGAAAAGGATTTCTTAAAGTCGTTGCCACTTAAGTTACTCTTCGGCCTCGTTATGCTTTTTTTCTCGGTTGTGTCGATGATGGTTGCTTTTTGTGCTTCTCTTGCTATGCTCTTGAAGGAACATCAAGGAGTCATAATAACAGCCATATCATTTGCAAGTATTCCGGTTATTGTTCTTGTGCCTTCACAGTTGCGACTCTTTATTGAGATTTTCAAGTCTACAGTTTTATTCAAATGAAACTACTTGCTAATTAATTAAGATCATTCATCAAGTCATCATATATGTATATGATAGTAAGTTCACACGTATCAACTAGTTGTATGCATGAAATACTTTTGGACAAGTGATCAGTAATGTGGCAGGAGAATCACTACAAGAAAAAACTAGATTTGCTATGGAAACTTGCTATGAAATGTATTGGTAGTTAATATTAAATCAATTGGCTACCATTTGGATACGCGGCCTCTTACTATTTTATTTTTTATTTATTTTTATTTATTTTTGATAAATCATATTGAAAATTTACTATTTTCTTATTTTTACTTAAAAAAAAAAACGCTGAAACACTATCTTTCTCTCTCTCCGATGCAAACCCTTCTCTAACCTCTTTTTCTTCTGCGATTCTCCGCCACCGTCACGTCCACTCCGGCCACCAATCCTTTTGATCTGAAACTCCCCGTCACCACCACAACCTTCACTCTCCACCACCGTGACCTCACTCATCATTCTCCCTTCACTCTCATCTGCACCAAATGCTCGAATGGAATCTTCCTTCACACTGAAATCGATTGATTTTTTTCAAAATCGATTGTGGTTCCAAAATCGATTCTGAATCATTTGCATATCCAAATCAATCGTCCATTCTGAAGTCAATTTTTCTTGATCTCACAAATCTGCGGTATGTAGTTACTCTGTATATATTTTTCTTAATTTGAAGTCAATTTTTCTGGTTTTGAACACATATTAGGGTTTTGATTTTTTGATTTGTTATTGTGCTTGATTAGATTAAATTTGATATTTCTGATCTAATTACAATTTGATTTTTAACTTTGCTCACTGATTCTGAACTTTGATATTTCGAGCATGTATTGTATTCACGGATCACGCATGTACTGGACTGGTTGAGCATGATTAGACTTCAAATGGATAATCTAGGTTATTTGATTTCAGTTTATTATATTGTTTGATAGTGATATATTAATGTGTATGTTTATTGAATTGTTGATTTCATAGAATTTTCTGTTATAATTTTCAGGACCGTGTTGATTCTTCTTGCTGTAAAATTTTAGGGGAAGAGAGTAGAGTATCTCAAGCAGCTTGCTTCTTTCTGTAAGATTTTAGAGAAGATAGTGTTGATTTCATTTTTTTATGTACCTTTTTCTATTGATTTTGGTGCTACATACTTCATTGTGAATATTGATTATGGTTTTACCATTTCAGGAGCTAGTGAAGTCCATTTGGATAAATGATGTACAGGTCAGAAAACAATTTAGTAAAGGAGAATGTGTTTTTTTTTTCGAAATAAAGTAAAGGAGAATTTGTTGTCGGTGCATAACTTTAATATAGGATTAATTAATTATAAATGATGTTCTATATATGTGGCAGCGTACACATTACCTTTTAGACGATCATGTTTTTCTGTCTACTGTGGCACACACAAGCTTGAGTTTTGGTATAGTATGATCCAATTATGTTTTGGTCTACGTGAATAAATTTCGTCTCCATTTGTATATTATAACATAATTATGTTTCTTGATTGTTCTATAATATATCAATGCTTATCAAAACTTAGTCCATTATAGACTATAACTCATTTGGGCCATGTCATAGTCACCCATTTTTCTATGGTCATTCTCTTTAGGAAAAAGATAGGCATACATGAAAGTATCATATCTTTGACTGGTGCATTCTATGTTATTTTCAGTGACTATTTGTTGACTGGAGATTCTGGTGTGGGCAAGTCTTGTCTCCTCCTCAGGTTTGTTGTAAGTGTTTCGAGCCTTTATCTTTTCTCCCTTCTTTAGGCAACCTCTGCTTTATGGTCACCTATTTTCCAGTTAATAAAAGATAAAGTTAAATATTCCAACTATTCATTTGCGTATAAAGTTTAATATTCAGAACTTCGGATGATTTTTTAGTCATTGAAAGTGTGTGTGTGCGCGTGTGTGGTGTCACACTCAGATTGTGAGTAGGATATATGCACACGAAAGAAACCCACACACAGTTAGATTGTGAGTAGGATATATGTGCATGAGAGAAATCTTGGCCATTAACCATATACAGTCAAGATTAAATGGTTTTATTAGTTACACATCTTTATTCATATTAATTCATGGTTAGATTCAACAACAAGATTTACTCGTCCTTCTTATATAAAAATTAATCTCACATGACGGTGAAGGATGCAATGTCAAACAAAAGCTTTCGCTTTGAATGATATTTTATGAAGTGGAAGTTACAATTAAAAACACGATTAATTGACTTCAATTGCAGGTGGTCAAGTTGTTGTCAGTTCCGAAGCCACCACTTGAGCAATGAAACGAGCTTCTGAAGGAAATTTCTGACAAGTTCGAGTTGTACTGGATCCAGTTTCTGTTTACAGACACTACGTCTTCTGCCTCTGAAGACTCAATGTCAAGTGTAAGTATCAATAATTTAAATGTTGGAGTGCCTTTGCAAATGTCTTTATAATAATCTTTAATCATAACCCTATGTTAGTTTTTAAAATTTAGATTCTTGCTAAACAATCCTTACAATTTACTCCATTAAATAATTTCATTTTTTATGACATTTTTTGGTCAACTATATTTCTATGTGCATGTATCTCTGGTTTATATCTTTCACTGCTCTTGGTTTGTATGGTTATGCCCTTCCTCTTTTACACTGCATTAAATAAGGACGTTTTTAAGGCGTTGATGAGCTTCATAGATCAGTTTTTCTTCAGGATAATATATAGTTGTTCTTTAGCAATGTTTTTAAATCCTGTCATTACCGTTCCTTTGACATGATCATTTCCTATGATGTAGAGGCTTTTTACCCACACGATGTTGAGGCTTTTTAACAAGATCCCCTGTTCTAACAACAAGCAATTGAAGTCCACATGTCGTTTAAAAAATGACTAGTTTATTGGTTTGTTATTTGGATACTTAGCATGCCTTTATATTATACTCAATATGAGCTTTTATCATGCAGCAATAAGTGAACTCTTGTTTTCTTTTTTTGTGGGTGAATTGTTCAATTAATGACACATGAATTACATTTCTTTCATGTATGTACAGTTGAATTTGTTGCATCACATCTACATATCTGAATTCTGATATGGTTGATTGGTGCTCATAAGCGAATTAATGAGTTTAATCATACAAGAAAAAATAATAGTTTGGAGTTGATTGAAACTCTGCATATTAATTTCTTGTTTCATTTTTCTGCTTTCCAAACGCTTTGATAACATGTTAATTGACATTTAAGGCTCAAGTAGAAGCTTTGATAACATGTTCGTTGGCATTTAAGGCTCAAGTAGAAGCTTTGATCTTGAACTGAAATTAACTTATATCCGCCATGTTAGCAATGGAAGAGATACTATGTGAATTTTTATTGAAATTATTTACAACAACAATTTCTGGTATTTGACATAAATTTCTGGTATTTGAAATAAATGAATCTGAATAAATGTTATTTGCTGATTTTTGAATTTTATTGAATGCATTGCGAAGACAACAGTTTTGATGCTTAATTTATTTATTTGCTCTGTTTGATGATACTACTACTTGTTTTGGAGATTTGACTAAGAGCTATCTGAACTTTAGTTTGGTAGGTCTTTGGGAGTGTTATGTGAAGCTCAATATTTACAAAATGTCATGGGTGTTCCAATTTTCTTCCTTGTAGGTGGCTGCAGTATTTCGCAAGTTTCTAACGCTTACTCATGAAGCGCGAAAAACAATTTGCATTTGGAAAAATAACCAACTTGATGGCTATCGACGCTGAGTCACTTCAAGTATGATTCTGATTTTGCTAGCTGGTTGTGAACCTTTGGGGAGCTGTCTTGTTGCATAGTTTTTAAAGCAATTTGGGACTGATTTTGGGTTGTATTAGGAAAGCATTGAAATTAAGTTCAAATTTAGAATCATTGAATTGGCCTTTATTTGAATAGTCAACTTAATCTGCAGCTTATAAAATAAGTGTGTATCATGATATAGTAATGCAAATTTCTATAAGCAGGTACTTCCTCTGTTAACCTCAAGGTCACACCAGCCCCAAACCATTTGTCATTTGGTGACATTTATTTTTGTTTAACCATTTGATTTGTTAGATTTCTTGCTGCATGTACAACTGAGTTGTAGATGGCTGCTTATCCTGCATTAGATGAACTTACCTCCAAGGTACACATATAATTGAATCCTTTATCTTGTTTCAGTTTCGTATAAGCCGCCCTCTTCTGATATATAATAAGCTAACAAATATGAAGCTTCGTTAAAAGTGGTTGAGAAGATTTTTCTTTCTTTCAGTTCAGATATCTTATGCTTTTAATTTCTTGTACTTATCATCATTGGGGACAAAGCTGGTAACATAATGTTGATCTCTTCTTTCTAGCTTCTTGCTGAGTGTATATCTTCATATGGTACCAAGGATAGTAGTTTGAATGAGCCAAATTCATCTACAGCATGCCAAGAAGCTTTGATAAACAATACTTTTTTCATGTATAAGCTTAATTTTTGTTATAATAGGTAGAATCTCATGTATAAGCTCCACTCTTGAATGAGCCAATTCATTAAATAATACTATGTGCTCAACTCACATGTATAAGCTCAATCCATTAATTGATTGGTAGTGATTTAAATGTTTTTTTTAAAAGGTTAAAAGGTCCTAATTGCTAGGATCCATTAAAAAAAATTGTTAAATTTCTGCTGTAGATTTGCTATGGAATTGCTGCGCCAAGTCTTAGTTATGTTACTGTAGATTTGTTGCCAAATTGCTATGATAAGTCATGGTTATTTTGCTGCGGAAAATTGATTTTGAATGCTTTTCTGCTGCGGATTAACTAAATATTTGCTATGATTTATGTTTTACTAGCTACGGATTTACTAAGAAATAATTCCCTAGCAAATTTGTCTCTCAATCCATGCTACGGCCGAATCAATAGGTATTCCCTAGCATATCTCTAGCTAAACTCGTTTGCTAGGAATTAGCTGCGTATTAGCTCCAGAAACGGGCGTAGCAAATCACATATTTTCTTGTAGTGAATTGCTTGTGGAAATTGATCATTCAAATATATAATAGTGCAATAGAATTGTGGAATCTGATAAAATTTATGCAGAAAGTTGCAGACAACAAATAGTAACATCTGTTCTTGTATTGTTTGCTTTAATCATCACAAATATTAGCTCTCATCGATCCATGGAAAAATGAAGGTCTTGTAATAAACCCTCGACCACTCTATTTTTTTCTTATCTTACCATGGAAAGCTTATAGTATTTTATTGTTAATAATTTGTTGTATGCAAATCAGAATATTAATTTATTCAAACAAAAAAAAAATCAGGATATTAGTAAAAAAATATAGAAATAGCTAGAGATGTGATAACTTTAATTCAGATGAAATATTAGAGATACTAGTTTGTAGTAGTATATATACTTGTAATAACCCTATTAGTGGGATAACTTCCTCATTTGTAATATCACATTTTACTATCAATAATACACTTTCATAAGCTTTTCTCTCCTTTCATCCATGGATGATGGATGCCATGTTTCCTAACATGGTATCAGAGCAAATATGGGATCCACCTTGAACAATTTTTCCGTTGCATTTTCTCGAGAAAATTCAATTTTCTCGTTCTCTTTTCCTTTTCTTCCTCACTCTGTTTTTCCCTTTCTCGCTTCATTTTCTTAATTTTCCTTCATTCATTTCTCGTGAAATCATCTAATCTTTTGTGTCCGATTCTGTTCGATTCTTTCGACATTTGTTCTTGATTTTCCATTCTTCTCTTTCTACTTCGATCAATTCCAATTTGCGTTTCCGTTTTCCTTGCGATTTGGTTCTCTTCATCTTCTTAATCCCAATTTCTAGGGTTCAATTTCTGTGTTGATTTCTTGTTCGAGTTGGTTACGAGTTCTATTTTCCAATTCGAGTTAGTTACAAGTTACGTTTCAATCACCGATTCTATATGTTTCCTTCATTTGATGGAGATCCTATTCCTATCTTGATTAATGTCGTGTTTCACTCTGCGATTTATCATCCTTTTTGATTCATGATTCTGAGTTACTTCTCAAATTTTGGTTAAACAAATTTGAGTTACTTCTGCAATCCAAAGGTTTTGAAGAATCGCTGATTATGCTAGGAGTTTGGTGCTTTTCGCTTAAGATTCGCTTGTGTGCTGTGTTGGTGCAGTGCACGTTGCAGATTCTAGTTGCGGCAATATTGTGCTCTCAAGGTGTTTGTGGAAAGTTTTCATTGAAGAAATTTGGTTAGTGCAATTTCACTTGTGAGTTTCTACTTGGATTTGATGCATTGGTATGGTATTCTTGTTGTTTGTAGAATGAGTACTGTTCTACTTGTATTCCAAAGGAAGTTTAATTGTTGGTTTTGTTGCTGATCACTGTGAGTTACACTCTTGTTCAATTAATTCTTGCTCCTAAATTTGTTGTGAGGTTTGTGCTTGTTCTTTTCTGCACACATTCAAAGTTGTTGGAATATAGTGGTGTATTGAACACACATGTACTCTGTTGGAGAGATTATTTGGGGTTTAGTTCTGAAATGGTTATGTTGCTGCTGATTGTGCTTGAATTTGCACATGAATTTTTTTTCCATCAGGTTGTTATACACTCCAGATAGTGTTGTGATGTCATCTCTATTTCACTTCAGTGGCATGATTTGGAATAAGGAATGTTAACTTTGGTTTTGGATTAGAGTTGGTTCTAGTTTTATGCAAAGCTATATTGCTGCTATGTTCATTCACTCTACTGAATTGTGAGTTTAACTCATTGTTGACGCTGAAATGGTTCTCTATTTTGGACAAGGCTGCATTGTCATTTTTTTTTTTGTCTACAATTGTGGATATTGTGAAGATAGAGTTGGGTTTTTAGTTTTCATTTGCAGAACATTGAGTTTTCTGTCATGTTGTGACAAATGAAGACTTATTCAATCTTATGTCACTTCACTCAATATTAATTTGGTGTTTGTTTCTCAAGCCTATACAATGCTTAAGGTTGGTTTGTGGTAAGGTTGCTTTAAAGTTGACAGGACAAGGCCTGCTGCTGCACTTATGTTCAAGCATTCAACATCGCCTCTTTTGCTTATGTTTAATTTTGTATTCAGTGAGGTTTTTGGTTCCAGCTCAGTTTCGGATTATTGGAAGTTCTTTGATTGATTACCTTTCCTCTTGTTCCTGGATCGTTGATGAATTTTGGGCAGACCTTTAAAGCATCTTCTTGGGTTCATTTTGATGTCTCTTGGCTGCATTTTGGTTTTATTTTGTGCAGCCTTACTGCTGCATTTTTGTTCTGGTTTTGGCTATGTTGGTATTTTCTTATGCTTCATTATTGGAAGCACTGGTTTTTGGACTATGGTTTGAATCCATCAACGTGGATTTGTTTTCTATGGTTTGAAGACACATCACATGGCTATGCATCTCTATTGGCTTGCTTTTGGTTTTTCTTGTCTCGGCTCGGCATTGGAGGACATCACTTTTTTATCTTTGGAACCTTGGTCTTGTTGCTTCATGGTACCTTTGGTGTGAAGTTTGTTCAACATATGACCTCCTTCCATTGTAGACTTTGGCCCTTCCTTGCACTTGTTTTTTGGATATCATCATTGATTTTGGATATCCTTGTATTTCTTGTCTTGTGCTTCTGTTCATGATGGTTAAGACATGTTGATATGCTTCTGTCATGAATGGTTAAGAGTCGTTTTCTTCTCCTTCTTGTGCTTCTGTCTTGAGTTATTGAGAACTCTTGATGGTTAAGCGTTGTGTCTTAATTGGCTTTGTTGATATTGGCCTCTACCAGATGGTGGTTAAGCGTTGCTTTGATGCTCCTTCCTTCAATTGGTTCAACCTTGAGTTGTGGTTGCTTCTTGTTGGATAAACACTTGTTTGATGTTTTTTTTAGCCGATGTATTCCTGGCATCTTTCCTTGTATTTTCTCATTTCAAGTTGGAAGTGTTTTGAACACCTTCCAACTTGAGGGGGACTATTAGAGATACTAGTTTGTAGTAGTATATATACTTGTAATAACCCCATTAGTGGGATAACTTCCTCATTTGTAATATCACATTTTACTATCAATAATACACTTTCATAAGCTTTTCTCTCCTTTCATCCATGGATGATGGATGCCATGTTTCCTAACATGAAACATGAACTATCTCATTTGTTTGTCTCTTTGCAAACTCAACAATGAGAATAAAATTTAAGGAAAATTACTGTCTACAATTATCAAGTATTGCATGGAATTCACCTGCATTTTCTTGTCTATTGTGAAGCTGATCAACGACTATTTTGAAATAAAGGCCGCCGCATACACAAGCCAAGACACTTCAAAATTATTTATAGGAATGTGGAAATTACAAAGAATGATTTTTATATTTGTTACAAAGTTAATTAGGAAATTAATTTTCACGTATAAAGCATTACCAAGAATAAAATAACATCCCATTTTCCATGCTTTTATTCACAAGTAAATGAGTGGGAATAAAATATTCTCATGAAGGTGTGTGAATAAAATTAGTAAACACCTAACAACAGTCCATATACCCATGTTTACAAATAATCTTGGGAATATGGTAAATAATAACCAAACATTTTTTTTCTAGGATTAAATTTCTCATCCATGACACAAATGCCTAAGAGAAAACCTGATATGTCCAATAATAGAGCTTAAGGATGAGTCGATTATGATACAGATGCGAAGTGGAGTAGACATGATGAAAGAGATGCTCCGATGAGTTTTCCGGCGACAATTACGGTGGCCAATGAGTTTTCCATTGACAGTTATGGAGAGAGACAGAGGTACTCGTTAAACATACACACACTCCAACGGTCAAGTCATTGATTGCTCAAGAGAGGGAATAGTGCTTAAAGTTTAGCTTTGAGTTTATGAATTTTTATAAAATGATTGTGTATCTGGCATGATAGAGGTGCCATGCTTATGTAGACATTGTAACAGCCCGTTTTTCGCTAGAGTTATTTTATTATTTATTTATGTGTGTTATATGTGCTCTTATGTGATTAATTGTCTCTATGTGTATTTTTGGTCGGGAATTGTAGAATTCAGTGTTAGAAGGGTATTTTAGTCATTTTGGACTTAGGGGTATTTTGGTCATTTTGAGAGTAGGGGTAATTTTGTAACTTTGCTGAGGATTATTTTTAGTACTTAGTAAGAGTGGTTATTTTACTAAGTGCTAGGGAGTTGTAGTAATTTATTTTTTATTACCTGTAGTTGACCGTTAGTGTTACATTTTACCGTTAAGTGAGTAGTAACATTTATGGGTTAGAATAGAAATGGGTTAGGCCCATTAAGGTGTGGTGAGTAAAGCCCAATTAGGTGAACCTATATAAGCTCTAGTTGGTAGAGGGAATAGGGTTTTGCCAACATTTTCATTTTCAATTGAGAAGAGATAGAGATAGAGAGAAGACAAGGGTTTGGAGAGGAGATCTAGAGAAGGCTATGGGGAGGTCAAGCTTCAAGGATTGGAGCTAGTTTTGGAGCTAAAGTGAAGCCTTAGTTGGTGTTGAGAAGAATTAAGGTAAGGGGGTTAGGCTTTAATCATAATCCTTTAGTTTAAATTCTACCCTAATTCTTTGCATAATTGTGATTAAGTGCTTAATTTGATTTTGGTTGTAGAATTTTGTGCTTAATTTTGTTGACATGATTATGTACATGAATTGAATGTTAATTGTGTTGTTGTTGTTGAATTTGTATGTCAAAATGGGTAGATATGAACATGATATGTTTTTGTATGAAATTGATGATGAATGAAGTTGTGGTTGTTGAATTGTTGATGAATTCATGTTCAAATGTTGTTGTTGTTGTTGTTTTAACATGTGTTGTTGATGAATTGATGCAATGGGTATCATTGAAATGATGAATTAAGATGAGATTTGTTGTTGTTGTTCAATTGGTGAAGTTTATGTTAAGTTGTTCATGTGAAGGACCCAAATGAAATTTTGATATATGAGGCTGTTGACTGAGTTTTTGATGTTTTTGGATGAATTGGAATTGGTAGAATTTCTGTTTTCATATTGTGATTGTGTTAGTCGAGTTGTTTGGGAGAAAACGGGTTTTTCGTGTGAAATGTCGGCGTTTAAGCGTTTTTCCAAAGAAAATGATTATGTGAGGTTTGGGAGAAATAATTTTGGGATGGTTGAAACTTGAATTTTTCTGTAGATTATGATAGAGCTAAGTGTTAGGAGCGTATAGGCGAAAACGGCGTCGAAAACGGATTAACGGTTTGTTTTTTATGCACGAAAACGTGAAGGTTGAAAATCTGCTACTGTTCACGCATTACCGTTTCAGAAGCATTGTTCACGCTCTACCGTTTTCAGAAGCACTGTTCAGAAGCAGTTACTGTTCAGAAGCGGTTACTGTTCATACAGCACGCCTGTTCTGTGTTCTTGCGTCTTTTTCTCACATTTTTGTTTTGATTTGGCTTTCGACGTAAACATGAAAGTTGTAGATAATTTTGTTAGATTTCCAGAGGCTTTGGTTTGACTTGAAAATGATATTTGGTTTGTGAGTTATGAGGAAAATACTCCAAGGTGGTCTTAGGGAAATTTTACGAAAGTTCCGCATAACTATTTCTAAGTCAACCCAAACTTTATGGAATGTTTCTTAACTTCAAACTTGAGTTTTATGAGTTCAATTAAGGTGTTTAATGGTATTTAAACTATGGAGTGATGGATCTAACTTGTTTTGATTTGAAAATGGAAATTTCTTGAAAAGTGATAAAGTGAGACGAATTTTGTGATTTTCATGATTTCGTCGCATTTGGCCAGTGAAACGTAATTGTATTCTCTACTGTACTTATATGTAGCCTAGAGGTATACTTAGTGGAGGCATTGAATCTTGTTTACTTGGTTTTGGTTTAATTGCTTCAATTATTTTAAAATGGTGAAACTAGAGACGAACTTGTCGAAAATAATCTTGAAGTCCAATTACTTGGCAAATCTTTTGTGAATAGTTTTATATGATTAAATGAGGATATGTGGATGATTGTTAAGTGTTGAATATGACGTTCATCATAATGTGTTGTATTTTCTCCATTAATTGAATTGTGAGAAATGGTAAGGAGTTGTTGAACTATATGATATAGTTGATGTTGATGTATGTTGATAATTATGATGATGATGATGTTGTTGGTTGTTGATGAATATGATGATGATTAAGTTGATGATGTGGTGATGACTCTTATATGAATTGTGATTCTTGAATGTGTGGACATGTATACTTGATAATGCAATTGTTGTTGAGATGGTCAATGTAATTGGAGGTGTACTTTTACATTGTCGTTGTTATGTTGAAGTTGTGCATTATCGGGTCGTTGTTGTATGTCCATGCATCATGATCATATTGAGTCATATGTTGAAATGTAAAAGGAGGTGTACTTTTACATAGTTGTTGTAAGAGGAGGTGTACTCTTACATAGATGTGCGGTTGGCATCTAATGACAGTTATTGCGGTACCACATGCATATATGTGTCGAGTATAGGCGCATTACATATTGAAATGATGTCTTGTTGTGATGTGTGAATGATGTTTGTTGATGATAAGTGTGTTTGATGAATACATACTTGTGACATTTGGAATTTAATGGTTGATGAGTTGTGACATAATTGAATATGTGACTTGATGAATTTGTGCATTGGTGAAATTGTCGAATGTGGTGATTATGTGGATTGGTGTATATGTACATTGGTGGATTTGTTGACGGTTGTGAATAATTGAATTATGCTCTAACTGCATGTATCACTTGTTTGTGCTTATACACTTGGTGAATCAATTGAAGATAATTATTTTGATAATAATGATGATGTGAGATTTGTATATGTATTTACGCATATGATGTGGTGATTTCTTTGATGATGATGATTATTTGTTTATAACTTTGAAATGATGAACTGTACTTGTTGAGTTAAGTATGTTAAGTGAAGAATAAGGTGAGTAATCCTTTCATCGATTGTTATTGATAAATGATGAGATTGTGTCGATGTCTTGATTAGAGATTGAATATGTCTGTTATGCTATGATAGCTTGAGGTGCAAGTAATGGGGGATATTGATCATATGATGCTAGTATTCTAGGAGGGATGGTTATGTATATGTGATATGTATGAATCCTTGAATGCTATGTTTTTATATGTTGATTATGATTAATGTAATGCTTACCCCCAGTGGTTTCGACCGCCTACCTGTCTGTATGGATGGGTAGACGTTGTGCAGGATTAGTTGCTTGGTGAGTTACTTGCTGGATGTTTGGATAGCGGGAGCTAGCCTCCGTTATCATTCTGGCGTCGTAGTTTAGGGCTCTGATTAGGTTGAGTCGGTGTCCTAGTTTTGTTGGGCTATTTTATTTTGGAGATGTACTCATTGTTGAGTTTTGAAGAATTTTATGTCGATGTTATTGACCATGGCATATGTATTGATGGAGATATATGTTTGTATTCCGCTGTGCTTGTTGAGATATTATTATATATGCATGCTGGTTGTTGTTTAGATGAGACGTAGCGTCTATTTCTTGAATATTTGTTATATTCGCGTGTTTTATCGCTTTAATAGAAATAGGGCGTTACAGACATCGAAGGCCACTAACGATCGTTGGATGATAAGATGCGATCGTCAAATGACTTCGTTCCGTGTTGTGGTGAGCCTGAGTTGTGTCATACATGCACCTTCAAGAGTCATGTTGTGAATTCGGACTCAAAATCACACCAATACAAACTATGATGTGTGGAGCAAAGGAAAGTAGTAACCAATTTCAAAGTAAATACAAGCAATGACAACAATAATAGCACCTAGATCTAATCTAGTAATCAAAGTGAAAAGCACAAAACCACAAGCAAAAAGATAAAGGGAGAAGAGAAACAAAACACACCAAGAAATGTTCACCCAGTTCGGTCCAACTTGACCTACTCTGGGGGAGAGATTGATCTCTCCAATCCACTATCAATGAGTTCTTACAAAGAGATACAAATGGGTTACAAGAAATTAGCTTCAACAAGCTCCCAATCTCACATATGAACAAGACACTCAATGATTTTCACTCATCCAAGGTGTTTACAATGTTTCCCAACCCAAGAGAACTCTAATCAAAGACCCTCAACCCTAAAGTTACCTCCTTTGATTTCCCAAGTTTTCCTCTCTTGAAGCTCTCTCAAGCCCTCTCTCAAAAATGAAGAATGAAGCCTTAAATAGTGTTCAGAATTTCGCAGCATCGTACTACGATGGAGCAGGTAACAGTACAGTACTATGCCTTTTCCAACCAAATCGTACTACGATATATCCCATCGTACTATGATTTTTCCAGTGCCAAACCAAAACCTGAACCATCCAAAGTCGTACTACGATGCCTGCCATCGTACTATGATTTTTCCAGAACTTCAACATCCAAATTGAGTCAATTTTCAACAAGTCATCCTCATAATGTCAAGAATTGGTGGACCGTTGTTGGACCTTTGCTAGGTAACTTATCAGACCGTTGAATCCTGAGGTCCCGTCTGAAACAAAACCATTATACCCTGGCAAGCAAAAATTGACCATGATCGTCTCTAACATAAATACTCACCCCCACTCATTTTATATGGAAAGAAAATCGGCATCAATACAACATTTATATATCTTCGTGTTTATTCCATGTTTGATGAGGCATGTTGCTGACGTTTGTGTTGGAAAACACCGGAAACTTTTGCTTGCCTCCATTTATCTAGCTGCACTCTTCAAACATACATGGACCGATGTCACAGCAAGATTCTCCTAGATTTTATTATCCCTTTTGCATTCACATACTCCACATCAGTGTTGCAAGTCTTGCTGCCAGATTTTGAAGTTTATCTTCTTGAGACAATCTCTTTTTTCTACTGTTCTTAATAAGAAATTATGAAAACTAATTAAGCATTCACAAACCTATCAACTTAAGAGTTTTAGAGATATCTTGATAGATACTTTTTATTCGAGTGTAATATTTGTCGATGAACTAGAATTAAAGCTGCGAAAATGTAGTAAACTATGAGCTTGTTTGTTATGAATCATAGTCAGAAAGAAAAAAAGTCCTTGACTCCTTGAGCTTGTTTGTTACCAATCATATTAAAAAAAAATAAAAAATTCCTTTTTTCAAATAGTTATCAGTTTTAAAAATTGTGACTAATCGTATTTTACACAGTAGTGATGTGGAAAAAGGTGTTCCAAAATCGTTTCCATTTCAGCGGTGCTATAATATGCGAAGATTTTTTCGCATAAAACTAATGAATCCTGATTTGTCTCATTTTTGGTAGTGACAAAGTCTAAGTTTCACTGAATACAGGTAGGGGTGGTGGTATGCAGATGGGTAGAGTGATTGCCATAAAAACTGTTAATTTTTCGTTTCGCACCATATAGAATTTCCTTTCTGCTAACTAAATCCCACGTAATATGACAGCATCTGATTCGTATTTTAATTCAATACCTCACTTGATTAATATATTGTTCCAACTTCCACATCTCTCAATAAAATACTGCAAGTTGCAACATTACAAGAAAAATAAATCTTTTATTTTCCGTGAAGCAAACCAGATTAGATGATATGTTCATATTTTAGTCTATATATTTGCCGTACGTGGCCAGCAAGTAAGTAGTTGAAAACAACCAATTAAGCTTTGCTGGAGCAAAGTCAACTGCTCATCATTTTTTTTTTATAACACATTTTATTGATTGATTATGAAAGGTTTGATCATAATCTGTTTTTGTACTTATTTATTAATTAACCAAATCGAGAGAGTGGAAAATGAAAGATTTGATCATTAATTAGTACTAGCACATACAATAAGTCTGTCACATTACATGGTCACTCAAGATGCTTCCTTTACTAATAGTTAATACTAACAAGCAAGCTGATATAAAATTAAAATTACTTAATCAAACATAATCATAATTGAAGTCAAAAATACAATTAATTTACTAATCAATCCTGTATGTGGCCATTGATACTAAGGTTGTTTTTGCGGATGAGCTTATAGCGGGTAGCTGGTAAACTAGCTTATAACTGATGGATGATAAGATAATTGATTAAATTTGTAGTGTTTGGAATAAATAATGATAAGATATAACCTTTAAAATATAAGCTACTTGAATTAGCTTATCAAAAAACACTATAAACTAGTAAAAATAAACCATAAGCTCATGAGAAAGCGGTGGTTACCAAATGAGTCTTTTTTAATCAAATGAGTTTATAAGTTATACGCTATAGGCTGAAAAATAGGACTCGCTAAATAGACCCTAACTAAGAATACAAATCAACCAAATAGAAGGATTCATAGTGTTCATACTACCTAATTAAGTATAGTAAGCTACTATATCGTATCATTACAAACAAATAGAAGGATTATAGTAGCAAGCTGTAACAAACTAGTGCCCACTTTCTAAATCCTTTTTTTATATTCACTTTTCTTTAGTTTTTCTTTTTATATCAGTGTTATTTCGCAAGAGACTTTTTCTTTCTCTAAGTTTCGAAGAGGTTTTTTCGCAAAATTTAATTGCTCTACCTCAAATTTTCCTTTTCACTTTTATCTCCTATTTAACCTCTTCTTCTTTATTCGATCTTCACTCACTTGTCTTGTAGTAGTGTTGTCACTAGTTTTATGTATTATTTTTTTTTTTTTTGAAGAAACTAGTTTTATGTATTATTAAAATTAAAACTACACCCTAGGTATAGCTTTATGCAGTAGCGCTATTGAGGGGTTTTGGAATCCCTTCAATTAAACCAATTTTTTTAAAACAAACTCTTGAATCATTTTTTAATTCATTTTTAGGGTTTATAAAACCATCTGCACGCTAAATAATCCCCAGTATATATAGGGCCGACCGACCCTGTGCAAGTGCAATAAGGTCCTTGGCATAGGGCGTCAAGCTCAGATGGCGGCTAGAAATTTGATATAAAAAAAACTTGTACCTACGGTTAAAATCCGTCACTAAATTTCATTTTCTGTAGGTAAAAGTCTGAAAGACAACAATTTTGCTATCAAATATGCATTGTTGATTGTTCATAGGTAAATGTCTCTTTGTCTCTAGGTAAAAGTCATGTTTGAATCATTGTTCATATATTTAATTACAACTTAGTTGTCTTTTGTTTTCCAATTATTTTTGAATGAAAATTGTCAAGATTATAACATGGCTCTGAATTGTAGAAGACGGGCCTAATTATACAGCGTATGTTTTTGAAGTACTCTCTTTTTAATGAAGAAGATATAAGTTTAAGAAAAATGTTTTCTGTACATATCCCCTAATAGGGTATGCACCTTGAAATAAAGAGAAAAAAGATAGCGATGTAATAGATGTGATTTTTTAAGATGTGATAAGAGGAGAAAAAAAATGTGCTGTTGAATTTGTGTAGGAAAACAATAGATGTTATTAATCATTGTTTTTTTAAGTCTCTCAATAGATGTCTCTTGTAAGCATCCAACTCGTATTCCAATACCTCGCTTAATATATTGTTCCAACTTCCAAGTCTCTCAATAAAATGTATGCAAGTTGCAACATTACAAAATATATATATATATCTGTTCATATTTTAGTAGAATGTTTCTTTAATATTTTATTTTCCGTGAAGCAAGCCAGATTAGATGATCTGTTCATATTTTAGTATATATATTTGCCGTATCTGGCCAGCAAGGAAGTAGTTTAAAACCACCAATTACGCTTTGATGTCGCAAAGTCAATTGCTCATTATTTATTTATAATAATACATTTGATTATGAAAGGTTCGATCATAATCTGTTTTTGTATTTATTTATTAATTAGTCAAATCGAGAGAGAGAGAGAGAGAGAGAGAGAGAGAGAGAGAGAGAGAGAGAGAGAGAGAGAGAGTGCTATCTTCTTCTTCCATCAAAATTATCATAGCACTCATCCATCATATTTGTAATACTAATAATATTTTGACACATACAAACGATCATAGCAAAATCAATGGAGATAGAAAATAATACTTTCACAAATACACACGATCATAGCAAATCAATGGAAGTAGAAATTCTATTCCATTCAATCTCCAACATCCAACAATTACAGAGCTCCCTAGAACCTCTAGTAAATCGGTTATCAGGAGTTGACACCAACCAGCTTAGTATCAACCTTAAGGAGATCGATGAAATGGTCAAAAAAGTACAAAAAAGTCACTTCCGTAGCTCTGAAAAGATTCTTACTTGGTTGAAAAGTGTTAAAGAAGCGATAATCGAGTTTAACGATTTGGTAGAGGATATCAGTCTCAAGGAGAGCATTAATAAAAATATTTCTATTTTCAGATGGGTGTTAAGCTTAAAGAGTCGTTACAGTGTTATGCGTCAAGTCACAAAAGCCCAATGGAATCTCAATAGCTTAATCGAGGAAGGAAAGTTATTAATCTCGGAAGAAGAGAAAGCCGAAAGGAATCTCAAAAGCTTAAGCGAGGAAGGAAAGAGATTAATCTCTGAAGAAGAACAAGAACAACAAGAACAAGAACAAGCAGAAGCAGGTAGCAGAAGGTTTTCAAATGAAATGTTTGAGGAAGTTACTGTGGTTGGAAGAGAAAACGAAAAGAAGGAGATTATAGACCAACTTCTTAAGTTGAACTCTACTCCTGATTTTCATGTTGCTGTTTTTGTCATTGTTGGTGTTCCAGGAATAGGAAAGACAAAACTTGCACGTCTTGTTTGCGAGGATAAACGAGTCAAAGCAAATTTTGGGTTCGAACCAGTTTGGTTTGAAACCTTTGATGTTGATTCCGTCGTTAAGTCAGCTACCACCATCATTGACGGCTGTAAACGACGTCTAATTGTGGTGGATGATTTGCGAAATGACATCAAGAATGATCTCGTAAAGGTGCAGCAACAGTTAAAGGAAGAGTATGGTGGGGCAGGTTGTGTGATACTCATCACTACACGTAGCAACCGCGTCGCCAACGACATTTCTGCTGCTAGATATGTTTTGAAAGGGCTTAATGAACAAGAATCACGTAACAAAGATGGCAAAGTTAAGATTCCTGCTGCTAAATCACTGTTCCAACAAATTCGTGGATCAACTTCAACCAGCAACAAACAAGACGACGAATGGGAGATGATGAAGGATTGTGGTGGAGTCCCTCTCGCGATAATAATCAAAGCGAAGTTGATGAACCAGTTTTTTGATCAAGAAGGAGGAGGACAAATAGAAGACGTGGAAAGAGAGTTTCTAGAAGAGCTCAAGTTTATCTATTACAAGGATCTTCCCACACATTACAAGTTGTGCTTTGCATTTTCTTCATTGTTTCCAGAAGATCAATTGATTGATGCTGAGAGATTAATTCAACTCTGGACCGCTGAAGGATTTCTTTCGTTTTCCACCAACAGTCAAGAAGAATTTGGTTTCAACGAATTTGTCGCTTCGGTTTTCCAACAAGTTGAAAAAGAAAACAGCGAAGACGAATGCGGTGCTGTGAGGGAGTGCTATAGAATGAACCGATTCATGCATAAACTCGCAAAGCTAGTGGCTAGTGGCGAAAACATCATTGTGGATTCAAAGGTGGGAGTTAAAGAAGGAATGCTGCGAGCTTCGTTTGATTTTGGTTTGGATCTGTCGTATGAGATTCCAGATTGGGTGTTTGATAAAGCAAAGAAATTGAGAACCATTCTTTTGCCATGCAAAAGCACCAACAACCCCCGGCTTCCACACGAGGTGAAGATGACGACGTCAACCTGTGATAAGATCTTCAAAGCCTTCAAGTTATCCATGCGTGTATTGGATCTGCATGACTTGGGGATCAAGATTGTTCCAACTTCTATCGAGGAGATGAAGTATTTGAGGTTTCTAGATCTATCCCATAACAACATAGAGAAGCTTCCTAGCTGCATCACAAAGCTTATCCACTTGCAAACCTTGAAACTGTCCTACTGTCACGTCCTCAAGGAATTGCCAAAAGACTTGAAGGATTTGACTCGACTCACCCATCTTAACATTGAGGGTTGCTTGGATCTATCTCACATGCCAACCGGGATAGATAAACTCACTTCCTTACAAACATTATCACTTTTCGTGGCCAGCAAGAAACATGCCGACACTGGAGGACTAAGAGAACTCACGGATCTCAGCCACCTCAAGGGAAACTTGGAAATTTTGCACCTGGACCAAGTCAAGTTCTCTCCATCCAACAAAGCGACTACAGAGGAATTTTTGAAAAATAAACAACACCTTCAGCATTTGACTCTAAGATGGGATCACAATGATGACAGAGAGGGAAGTGGCATCAACATTGATGTAAACAACGACGAAGACGACGAAAAGTTACTTGAATGTCTCCAGCCACATCCGAATCTGAAAGTACTATTCCTTGTGGGGTACAATGGCCACACCTTTTCTAATTGGCTACATAATTCAATTCAATGCCTTGTTAAGTTTACCTTGAGTGACTGTCACAAATGCAAATTTCTACCGCCAATGGATCACCTTCCAAATCTCAAGGCTCTTCATCTTCGGAGGTTGAACTTTCTTGAATTCATTTCAAACAACAGTAATAACCTTGGAGTAGGTTCCTCTTCCTCTCAACCAATATTCTTTCCATCCTTGAAGGAACTTACAATTTCGGATTGTCCTAAACTCGAAAGTTGGTGGGAAAATGTTAAGATATTGGAAAACAACGGACCATCTTTCCCTTGCATTTCAAAACTGAATATCCGATGTTGTCCTAAATTAGCATGCATGCCACTGTGTACTAATCTTGATGAAGAGTTGGTTGTGGTAGATTCCAACGTAAGATCAATGAGGGAAACTAAAACTGAAACTACTTCAGTAGCATCACTACTTCCTCTTACCAAACTGAAGTCCATGGTCATCGAGCGTATTGTGGAATCTCCACCAGAGAATTGGCTTACAAACTTCATTTCACTTGAGGAGCTTCACATTCGAGATTGTTCAAGTTTAAAGTCTTTACAACAAGGTTTTAAGTCTTTGGGGTCACTCAAGTTTCTCAGTATTGAGAGATGTCAAGAACTCGATCTCGAAAACTCTGAAACTGAATGGAAGTTTCTGAAAAACCTTAATTTTCTTACATTAAGGAGTATTCCAAAACTGAAGTCTTTAGCAATGGGATTTGGAAACATGAAATCTTTGAAAGAATTAAGGATTTATGATTGCATTGAACTAACTTCTCTACCAGAAAACATAGGTAATATCTCTTCACTTGGCAAATTGGTTATTTCTGAATGCACAAAGTTAGGTTCTCTTCCCAAAGGAATGATGAACCTTAAGTTACTTCATACCTTGAAAATTACGGACTGTCCCTTGTTAACGCCAAGGTGTCAACCGAACACGGGTGATGATTGGTTACAAATTGCTCATATCGAAAATAAAGTTGTGAAGGAAACTTCTCAAGATTTAAGGGACTTGTGAAATCAAGAAATGAATTATACTTCGGGAAGTGCAGATGTAGCTACATCACTGATTTATAAGGAAATGGATTGATTCTAAGGTTCTCTTCCTTGTTGTTTTTTTTTTTTTTTTTGGTAGATCTCTTATTGTTGTTTCTATAGCTGTCAGCTCTGCACTCTTTTTCCCTTGGCAAATTTTATTCTTGTATGATTTGCTTACAAGGTTTTTAACGAGGCAGATGCGCTAAGATCCCTTGGCTATTTTGGCTTGGGTTTTGGTTTAGTCCTCCGAGTACTTTTGTATCTTTCGTTTTATTTTAATAATATTTTTAAGTGATGTAAATGCTAGGTGCGGCCAAGAGGTGCTAATATAGTTTAAATGTCTTGGTTTATCATGTAACGTCTTTCGACTCTTTTTTGTTTTAAGAATGGTTTTGCTTACTGGATGCTTTTTAGATACTTGCTCACACTAGATTTTTAGTTTAAAACCAGGTAAATATCGAGTTATCATAAGAGTTTGTTATAAATATCTTTGTTACGTTAAATGTTACTAAAATTTGGAATAGATAATTTGATTAGTTAAAGAAATGTAAGTTAAAGTTTACTTGATACAATTGAAATTAAAGAACACAAGTAGAAAACATATTTTTAGTCAAACGGCTAAGCACTTTAAATATAATTGAATGAAATCATTATGCTCATCATGGTTTGGTTTTGAATGTGTTTGGAAGCTTGAAATGAGTAGAGGTTGGCTGAGTTTCCTTAACTGTGACATGTATTTTGCTCTTTTGTTGGAGTAAATTATCATGAGCAATCTATGTTGCTGGTTGTGCTTTTCTGTCAATGAGGATACTTTGTTAAACATATATAGTTAGAATTTATGCATGGTCATATGCTCCAAATGCTATTATATTTTCTCATATTTTGAATTGGTGATTTACTCATTCTTTTTATTCTTTTCAAAAGAAAAATGCAATTTTTTATTTAAAAATTGAGTCTTGTTAACGAGTGCACTTAAGGCACTTTTTAAAAATTGTAAATAAAGAAGTTATTCCGATATATTTATTTTAAGGGAAATGTTAACGAGTGCTCCTGTGACACTTTTTAAAGACCATAAGTAGTAAGCATTTATGAAAATGTGTGTAATCAATACATTGTAAATCAAAATATTTGACATTTTTAAAGAATAATTATTTATTTTAGAATGTTTAAAGAGTGTCATGGAGGCACTCGATAACAAGACCCTTATTTTAACAATTAAGTATTTCAAAGTGTCATGGAGGCACTCGATAACAAGACCCTTATTTTAAAAATGAAGTATTTCAAAATCCAATATATTGAATATACAATTTTTCATAAAAAATTATAGTAGTAATTTTAAACATTTAAAGAGTGTCCTAATAACAATCATTAACATTTGTCTTAAAAATAAGCACTCAAAAAGGTTGCTACACTTATAAAGATTTGATTTAACGAGATAAAACTAATACATTTCATTAAAAAATCAAGAACTAATGCAAGGGAGAATGTCAAAATAAAGCCAAGAGCTGGTGCTATATATGACCACCTTAACAATATTAAGATTATGACCAACCATATTATCCTCTTTGAGAAAACATCAACAACAACAACATCGTTGGCGTTTTACTGGTTTTTATGGCTTTCCAGAAATAGAAAAGAGAAGAGATTCATGAGATTTACTGAGAACCCTAGCACAAGACAACAATCTCCCATGGTGCGTAATGGGGGATTTCAATGACATTCTATCAAATGAAGATAAATGTGGTCATGTTGATCACCCACCTTGGAGAATCAGAGGCTTTAGAGAAGCTGTTCAAGAATGTAACCTAGTAGATTTACCGTTGAGGGGTTACCAATTCACATGGAGAAAAGGGCGAGATGTCAATGAAGGAACGGAAGAACGTTTTGATCGAGCTATGGCCACACAAGCATGGTTTGATTTATTCCCGCATGCTACGCTTACTAACCTCATTGCAGATAGATCAGATCATTCACCAATATTAATGCAATTGACGGATAGAGTGAGAAACACGGTCAGAAAACAATTTAGATTTGAAAATGCTTGGTTTGAGGAGGAAGACATTCAGGACGTGGTTCTTAATGGCTGGGCCGAGAGTGAGGAGGGAGGTGTTCTCGAGAAGTTGAACAATTGTTCAAAAGAGCTAGAGAAATGGGGTTTGAACATTAGAAGAAGATTTAGCAAGGCTATAGATGAATGTCGTCGAGATATGGAATCGTTACGAGAAATAAATGATGAGGATTCTTGGAGGAAGTACAACGAGGTTAGAAACCGAACGAGCTCTCTTTTAGCTCAAGAGGATGCCTTTTGGAAACAGAGAGCAAAAGTAAATTGGTTGAAGGATGGTGACACAAATTCAAAAAAAATTCATGCCATGGCTAGTGCACGCAGAAAGAGGAATCATATTATAAAGTTGAGAAGAAATGACGGGGAGGTGGTGGACAATCACATTGATATGTGTGGGGTCGCAAAGCAATATTTTGACGAGCTTTTCACCGGAAATGAAGGGAATATGCAAGAAATAATAGAATTAGCCCAACCAACCATCGCAGAAGATAATCAGAAAATGATGAAGTCGTTTACCATGGAAGAGTTTAGACAAGCTTTGTTTCAAATGCACTCTGATAAACGTTTTTGGCACCTATGCGGACCTGAGATTTTTTATACAAGCGTCTTGTGGCTTAACCATGGTGAATTTCCATCTAGTCTTATCGAAACCAATATAGTCCTTATTCCGAAGAAGGATAACCCAGAATCTATGAAGGACTTGAGACCTATTTCTTTGTGCAATGTAATTTATAAAATCATTTCAAAGGTTTTGGCAAATAGAATGAAAGTCGTTTTATCAAAATGCATTTCTCAAGAACAATCAGCGTTTGTGGAAAATAGATCCATCCTTGATAATGTTTTGGTTGCTTCAGAAAGTCTTCACCATATGAGATGCAAGGCTAGAGGTAAAAAAAGGCGAGATGGCATTGAAGCTAGACATTATCAAGGCGTACGATAGAGAGAACTAGAGCTTTGTACAAGCCATGATGCTAAAGTTAGGCTTTCATGAGAAGTGGGTCAACTGGATGGGAATGTGTATGACTAATGTAAAATATCAAGTGCTTGTAAATGGTGATGTGATAGGTTTGCAAAATCCAAGAAGGGGTTTGAGACAAGGAGACCCTCTGTCCCCGTACCTGTTCATCATTTGTGCAGAAGGACTCTCGACCCTTCTAAAAAGAATGGAAGCGTGTGGCGATATACACGATGTCAAAGTGTGTCGAGGAGCTCCACTCCTGACACACTTATTATTTGTCGATGATTGCTTTCTTTTTTGTAGGGTAGAGGAACGAGAAGCAAGAAAATTATTGGAAGCATTAAAAACCTATGAGGAGGCTTCTGGCCAAGCAATCAATCTTCAAAAATCAGAAATTTTCTTTAGCAAAAATACTAATGACAGCGTTAGAGAGGTGGTAAAGAACATTTTTCAAGTGACAGAGAGCATTGGATCTGGTAAATATTTGGGTCTACCATCTTTGATCGGAAGAAGGAAGAAAGCAGTGTTCAGCTACATCAGAGATCGCATATGGAATAGAATTCTGAGTTGGACCGGAAAACATTTTTCTAAAGCAGGCATAGAGGTACTTATTAAGTCTGTTGCTCAATCTATTCCAACTTATTGCTTGAGCTCTTTTCTACTTCCAACCTCTCTAGGAGATGAGATTCAGAAGATGCTAAATTCCTTTTGTGGGGATCGAATAGACAAAGTGGGAAAGGTATAAATTGGATAAGGTGGGAACGTGTGGCTATGAGGAAAGAATTTAGAGGAATGGGTTTTCGACATCTATATGGTTTTAACTTGGCTATGCTAGGGAAGCAAGGTTGGAAATTAGAAACCGACCATGATACTATAGCTTCAAGAGTTTTCAAAGCTAGATATTTTCCTAGAGGGAATTTTGTTGACGCAAAATTGGGACATAACCCAAGTTTCATTTGGCGTAGTATCCATGCTTCACAGGTAGTAGTTAAGACCTCAGATGGAGAATAGGTGATGGTAGAAAAATTAGAATGTGGAAGGATACATGGATTAGAGACCACGAAGGAAATTATATTCCAGGTACTTTGTAAAACAATGTGGAAAACATAAAGGTGGAAGAGTTAATAGATAGTAACATTGGAAAATGCAAACATGATCTAGTTAATTTCTATTTCAATCCTCAAGTGGCAAATCAAATTTTGACTATGCCAATTTTTAAGGATATGGGCGAAGATAAATGTTCTTGGAAATTCACGTCACATGGAGAGTATAGCGTAAGGTTGGCATACCACTATATCATGGAAAGCTTAATAGATAATCATGATCTAAGAGTCCCTGGTAACTGGATGAAAATATGGAACATGAAAATTCCTCAAAAAGTCAAAGTGTTCTTGTGGCGTGCAGCACGAGGTTGCCTCCCCTGATGACATGTTGTCATTACGTAACTTTTAGGACTTATTTTGACAATTTGATAGAGTTCTCAAGAAAATATAAGGATCCAGGAGTGTTAAAGAGCAAGAAAGCATCAAAAGCTGAATTGGCCAAATCGCGGCGCGTTTACAGGCAGCGTGACGCGATTTTGGCAAACAAAGAGCCATGTTTTTGATCTATCCACAGCGGGGCGCGATGTGTAAGCAGCGTGATGCGATTAAGAAGAAGGATCCAGAATGACTCGAGGTTTTTAAGCCATCGTGACGCGATTGGAACAGGCGTGGCGTGATTGGACACTCAGGAAAATATTTCCTATTTAAACAGAAGTCAGTCTAAGGAACAAGGGTTACGATTTTGAGGAACAAAAGTGCGATTTTGAGACGTGAAGGCTGCTTGAAGGGCGATTTCCTCCTCCTTTACTTAGTTCATGTATGTTTTAATTATTTCATTGATTATGCTATTTGTAAACTCGATTATGAGTAGCTAAATCTCTCAGAGATTAGGTCAGAGTAGAATCTATGTAACCCTAATTGATCTATGTTGATGTGAAACTCTATTACTTATTAATGATATTCTAGTTTTTATTCAATTCAATTGTTCTTAATGCTTTTTATATCCTGATCAAATATAAACATGATTTAGTGAGAACGAATGACTACTGACCATAGCTTTCGACTTAGACCTAATTGAATTGTTCTAATAAACATGGTTAGTCTAGGAATGGATAATCGTTTGTTAGTGATATTAGGTTAACGTGCTTAAACCTTTGATGATTATTAGACCACCTAAGGAATTAGGGGTTGTAGTTTAAGAAAAGGGTCCTAACTCAAGGGATTGATTAGGGCTAATTTGTTAACTATCGTGAAACTAGAGAATCATTAGTAATAATAGGTGCAGTATACCAATTAGGGGAACCATAGAGGATTCGACAGACCTGATCTCATCTGTCTCCATATTTTCTTAATCAATCTTTATTTTCCGTTATTTGATTTCATAAAATCAAACCAAATCTTCTGCCTAGTGACAAACTAAAAATAACTTTTACACATCCTAAATATTAACCTTATTGCTAAATTGAGATTAACACAGTCCTTGTGGGATCGATATTTTTACTAGTTCGATAGTTATTGGTACACTTGCCAAACGTCTATCATCCCCCACAAGGGAAAGACTTCGCACTAGAGGAGTTCAATGCACAGATCGATGTGTTCATTGTGAGGGATCTTATGAAAATGATTGGCATGTATTCTTTGGATGCAATCAGGTGGAAGAGGTATGGGCTGAAGCGAGACTGTGGAATTTATCCATGATAAATTGGAAACAGCTGATGGTTTTGTTGATCTCTTTTTCCAATTGATCGATTTGTTGTCCCATGATAACCTACACATGTTTGCTATGACCATGTGGTGCATTTGGAAGCGAAGAAATGAGAAACTGTGGGATGATGTTGAAACCCGACCCGCGATATCAGTTCGACTGGCTCGTGAATCTTTGCATCAATGGCAACAGGTGCGTTCAAAGCAGCAACATATGACAAACGTTTCAGGTTCATGTATTAGAACTTGCACATCGCAGAACAGTAACAAAAATGAGACCATGTGGAGAAAACCAGCTTTGGGTGAGGTTAAGTGCAACGTGGATGCGGCAATTTTTAAGGATCAAAGGTGTTACGGTATAGGAATGTGTCTAAGGGATGCTAATGGTGAGTATATAGCAGCAAAAACAGCTTGGTTTCAAGGCATTCTACAACCACAAGAAGTAGAAGCATGCGGTCTAAAAGAGGCGATAATTTGGCTTAGGAATCGAGGATTAATGGCGGTGTCCATAGAACTTGACTGTAAGCAAGTTCTCGATATTTGGTCTATATTTTAGATCGGATACATTAATTATTCAATGAATCTAAAAAGTCAATTGTTTTTCGTAAATGAAACCGGAGGAGTATTTATTAATCGTACAATTTAATTTATATTATGACATCAATCTAAAACTATTATCCTCTTTGTATTTATTATAATTGTGTATCCACAAATACTTAATAAATACTCTGTCTGGTCCTTTTTATAAGGAACAAAAGTGACAATTTTTTAGTCCCTTTTATAAGAAATATTGACCAATTTTAAAGTGTGTTTGAAGCTAAATTTCAATTGTGTCCTTATTTATCATGAGAGAGAATATTAAAAAATAAATAAGTTAGTGGAATCAAAAGTAATTAATTTAGGGACATTCATGGAAAAAAAATAAAATGCAAAGGTGTATTAAACGAAGATAACTATTTTCAATGTATTTCCTTGGTCTTAAAGATTTATATATTTTGTTTCTTAGAAAAAAGACCGGAGGGAGCATAACTTTTCTTTTTATCATTAACAAACATATGATCGTTGTCGGAATTGGTGATTAATTGAGGGTGGCTTGTGAACAGTGACGAGGGTAGTACTCCCCTGATCCGGAAGAGTTTAATAAGATAACTTTTGCTTATACATCTTTCAATCACTGTTATAAACAAAAATGTATTTTTTAGATTCATTCACTCAATAATATATATGATCTATATTATAGAACGTAAAAATCGTTTATTAAATGAACCTAAAATGTAAGATTTTTATTATAATAATGACCGGAAGGTGTATATAATATATTTATTTTTTCACAAGATTTTCAATAATGCCTTAATTTGTCATTTATAATTTATGGCTAAATTTTTTTTAGGTCATTTATGGTAATTTATGGCTAAATTATAAATTCGTTTTTACCAACAATAATAGAGGTTCGAGTGGTTAAAAGACTTAGACCTTTTAAACAGGTGGTCATAGGTTCGATTTCTGACTATTGTGTATAAAAAAGATTTTGTTAAGAGGAGAACCAGTGGTTCAAACATGAGTTTTGCGTGCAGAGAAATAGACATTTAATCATAGACAATGTATAATTGACAACAAAATTGTTGTATTCCAGACTTTTACCTACGAAAAATGATATTTAGTGACAGATATTGTCCGTAGATACAAGTTTTTTTTCTTCCTTTTTCAAATTTTGAGGACCCTTAAGTTTCAAGCTGTGTGCAAAGGTTTTGTTGCATTTGCACAAGGTCAGCCTTGCATAGTTACCAGCATAAGAATTGATCACTCGAGCAAAGTTGTGTGCAACCATATTCTCTTATCTCTAAATAAACATTACATTAAAGTTTTTTTTTTTTGACCGAAACATTAAAGTTAGAATGCAAATTTAGAAGAAATTTAATATTGTTCACAATAAAATTAAACTCGGATTTCCCTTTATTTCTTCCATTTATTGCAGCAACAAGAACTTGGGAATCACTATGAAAAGTTTCATTTGGATTTAAAATTAGGGTCATTCTAACTTGTGTCGGCACAAGTTAAGAACCTAAAAAGAGAATTAAAAAGTAACTTTTATATCGAAAAGATAAAATTTTAAACTTTCAATATATTGAATGGACAATTTCCGAAAAAAAAAAAAGTTTTTATGTTTACTTTTTAAACTTGTACCTCAAGGGCATAAGTTAACTTTTCTCTTAAAACTATTCTGGGATTCTCTTCTGTGAGTACTACACAGGAGGAGGTTCAGTGTCAATCATGACCATTCAATTGGTCTTTTATACTTTTTACCGAACTCAAGTCAGCCAAATCAATGGCTAGGATTCCACTAGACCCTCCAATAACTGGAAACGATCTGTGCCCAAAATTATAAGTTATTTTGGCCATTTTCCACGTATCAAGAAATCCAATTAATTTTGTGTAGAAAAAAGATACTACCTCCTTCCCTATTTATAAGACCCTTTTGATATTTCCAAATACATTAATTGTTTTTTTTACCAACATACCCTTATTTATTTTGCATATTTTTCTTCAATCAACAATAAATATTATGTTGGAAACATAAATTAACTCTCTCTCTTAAGGATAAAATTGTAAAAATAATAAGTAATTATATTCAAATTTAATACTACAACCAACTTTATTAATTTCCGTAATTTTGGCAAAAGACTCCTATATTTAGGGACGGATGTAGTATTATAAGTTCTTTTTCAAAATTGTCCTTAATAAATAATATGAGAAAGATAAATTAAAGAACTAAAAGAAGATGGGGTTAATAATATTTAAGAATATAATTCCCTCAAAAAGAAATAGTTAAGGATATAATAGAAAAAATAATACTAATATTTTATTAGTATTGTAAAACGATATAGATAGAATTTTACACAATTTTTTTTCGAAAGCGGCAAATAATTTTAGACAGAAGGAGTGTAGTAAATAATACTCCATCTTATCAAATTTATAAGCAAAAAAATTACGTTTTAGGTTCATTGAATACTTAATGTATTTGGCATATATTATAGACCAAATATATTAGGTGTTGAATGAACCTAAAGAGTGGTTTTTAGCTTATAAATATGACCAGAGGGAGTACATGAAAAAGCACGATAACATGCATTAGTTGACTAAAAGTGAATTGTTTATCATTAAATAGTAGTTTTATGATTGAAGATCAACGTGACATGTTCATTGCATTAAATTTATGAGCGACATCACGAACATTTTTAAAGGTAAAATCGAGGACTTAAATGCACAAGTCTTTATAAAATTGATTTACACTAAACAGTTTCGTTGGGAAGTACATTAATTAACTATTGTTTGTCAATAATTAGTTAAATTTAATTACATGTATCTCATGAATAAATGTTAGAATAATTATAAGCGTTGGGCTAACCCTTGCGTTAAGAGCAACGGTTAAGAAATACTCCCTCCGTTTCAAAATACATGTCCAATTTTTGTAATGTGCACTATTTACTTGACTTACTTTGACCATACTTTTTAACTAATGTATAGATACAAATATTAGCATGTAAGATGTTGTTTGATTTGTCTCGACAAATATTTTCAAAATATTAAATTTTTATAATTTTTTACTTTAGATAATTAAAGATATTAACGGTCAAAATTGTGCATTAGTATGTGTGAAGTAGTTGACTTGGCCATGTATTTTGAAACGGAGGGAGTACATCAGTAGAAGTTTTATCTTGGAAATACATGTTTTTACTTTTTTCTTGGTAATAATTACACAATTTTTTATTACAAGTTACTTATTTTAGTACTTTAACCAATGTCACAAGCGCACTAGTTAGCCTTCTCCAGATCATCATATACTCATGCTATTTATTCATACACATGACAATTATAATAAGCTGTCAACAAATCAAAATGGAATATATTGCTCAAAATAGAAGTGATTCACCCCGCACAAGGTGTGCTAAAGTGATGAAACACCCAAAGTCTGTTACAAACAACAGGCACCTATCAAAGATACCCGCCCCCAAGAAGAAAAAACTAAAAAATTACATGATACCCATACAGGGTAGTGGGTCTCTCCACCAATCGTGAAAGCCAAACTGAAGAGGAACAACATTTGACGAAAGCCATAAAAAAGAATTCAACTTCACCTTTTCTACAATACTAAGGGGATCAATAACTATATTGTTAAAGACACAGTTAATAAAGTCTAACAAAAAATCAATTAAGATTAAAATATCCCACTATACTTCCGATCTATAGTATATCCTTGCTATTTCAAAAAGTCATGTGAACTTATATTTGTTTATTGTTCCAAGTTAATCGGATGTATCATGTAGGAACAAATTTTTTAATCGTTCATACTTTGATGTTAATAACTATGAAGATTTCCTCTAAAAAAATATAACTAAGAATATTTTATTTCATTCTCACCTAAGAAACCCCTCTAATCTCTATAAATGTCCATTAAATTTGATTATGATATCCACGCGTTTCTCAAGTTTTGATTTGCGTATTTTGTCAAAAAAAAGGTTTTGATTTGCGTATAAACTTGTAAGTACCCTAATCTCTAACGTCCTTTTATTTTAATTTTTAATAATCGCTTGCTCTCTTCTTTTTTTGTTGATAAATTCGATCCCTTAAATTTGTTTCTTTCTAAGTATTCTGATTTAAAGTAATTGAGCACTCACCCACTTAAATTTTCATGACATTCATAAAATTTTAAGTTGATCATCATAATTAAGAGTCATCCAATGTAATGTGACAAAACTTACTTATTAATTACCAACAAAGGGTGCTTTCTTTAGTTTTCATTTTATCTTTTCAATCATAAACCATATACAACTGATTTAACAGAGATCTTGTAACCGAAGACAATTCACATCTCTCATGCATATTGTCTAAATGGTCGATCATTGGTAATTTTATTTATTCATTTGGTACAGATTGTAAGAAAATATGGCAGGAAGCAATATTGCAGTTGGTGGAATAGTTCTTGAACAACTCACGAAAGACAACTACGAAAACTGGAGCTGTCTAGTGAAACACTATCTAGAGGGGCATGATCTGTGGGACGTTGTTCTTGGTCCGCTTTCTACAGACGAAACAAATCGGATTTGGAAACGGAATAATGCGAAGGCTTTGCATATCATTAAACTTGCATGTGGATCAGATAATCTTACTCGTATTAGAAATATTGAAGTGGCAAAAGATGCCTGGAATAAATTGGCCGCAGCTTACAGCTCAAAGCTAACAGCTGATCCAGATACTGAGCAAGGTATGTAAAATGATTGAAGATTTTTTTTTTTGGGTCATACTGGGACATTAGTTATGAAAAACAAAAGTAGAAAATTTTAATGAAAAAAGTATTTATTATACTTTTAAAAGTTTAACTATAAAAATTTGAAGAATTTTTTACTATATTAGTCTCCTTAACTAATACATCATTTTCTTTAGTACATTAGTTTAACTATAAAAATTTGAAGAATTTTTTACTATATTAGTCTCCTTAACTAATACATCATTTTCTTTTTTTTATATTATAGGCTTTTTATATTATAGGCAAACTTGCACTTTTTTTTTTTTGGTGGCCGGGGTTTGAACCCCAGACCTTGCATATTTTTATGCATTGTCCATACCAACTGAGCTAAGCTCACGAGGACAGGCAAACTTGCATATGTTAACAAGATTAAAATAGTAAATTTATATTAAAACTTTTTTTGACAAAAAAATTATATTAAAATTTGTGTATTTTATATTAAATACATAATTTTTTCATAAATAATTAGTTTTTAATAAAAAGTTGATATTTTTAATTACGTTAACATATTGATTTATATAACTCATAGATTTTTATAGTTATAGCATTACTCTAATCGGAATAGCTCAAACTCGTATTTGTGTTGTGGTATAACTTATTTCTAACCTTAAAAATACGTTAAAGGTTAAAACTACCGTAAGCAATACATCCGGTGTCATAAATTTATATCAGGATAATTTCTCTCTATCCTCTTTTAACATCATTAGCAAGTATGCTAACCGGTCTTCCTAGAACACTTGTTAAGCATACTAAAAAATGAAATTATAAACTCTCTCCGTTCTTTAATGTAACCCCCCTTTGTTTTTTTCACATTTCTTAAAAAAAGTTGTCAGTGTAATTAATGTATCTGTTTTGTGTATTAATATTACCAAATTGTCATTTGTTTGTATGTGTAATAAATTTGACTATTCATATTTCAAGACAAATTAGTAGTATTAATTAGGGGTATGTTTAGGAAAAAAGTAATAAATGCATCTAGTAATTTGAAAAGGAGTAATAAATGTATCTGTTGAATTTGTGTAGGAAAACAATAGATGTTATTAATCATTGGTTTTTTAAGTCTCTCAATAGATAGTCTCTTGTAAGCATCCAACTCGTATTCCAATACCTCGCTTAATATATTGTTCCAACTTCCAAGTCTCTCAGTAAAATGTATGCAAGTTGCAACATTACAAAATATATACTCCCTCCGGTCACTATTATAAGTAAATTTTGACTTTTTAGGTTCATTTAATAAATGATGTATGTGGTCTATATTATAGACCACATACATCATTTATTGAATGAATCCAAAAAGTAAAAATTTGCTTATAATAGTGACCAGAGGGAGTAGGTGTTTAGATATAGGGACGGAGGGAGTAACACTTTTTTTTTTGAGGGAATATAGGGACGGAGGGAGTAACACTTATTATATTGAAAATTGTGTAATCAATCCATTCAAAAAATTATTTTTAGTAATAACTTCTTTTTTGGGAATAAAGAAATACTCCCTTCGTCCCTAATTATAAGCAAAATTGACTTTTTTGGTTCATTCAAATAATGATGTATGTGGTCCATAATATGAACCACATACATCAATAACTGAATGAACCAAAAAAGTCAAATTTTCTTATAATTAGGGATGGAGGAAGTATATTATTTTAATAATAATTTCTTTTTTTGAGTATCCTTAACAAGTGTCCCGGAAACACCGGTTAGTATGACCCTTATTTAAAACTAGTAATTACAGGGTTAGATCTGTAACTTTCATTAAACTCATTATAAACATTAAAAAAAAAACATAGGTTGACTCATAACAAAAACAAAGCAGAAGAACATGCATACAATTAATAAAATATTCACCTTAATTTACGCTCACTTTGATCAAAACTTATAGAATTTTCCTTGATTTCATAGTAACATCAAATAGTAAAATATAGGTTTTGGTTTAAGTGAAAATTGTGCATACGTGTTAATTTACATCTTAATGTTTCTATCTCAACGATAAATATTTGAAAATAATTTAATATGTTTGTGAGTTCAATTTTAAGGTAATGGTTTCTACCATCTTTTTTACCATAGGTACTACCACAACTCTGTCTCTCAGGGGTGGATCCACCTTATGGCTAGCCCCACATGGAATTTTTAAAAAAATTAGAAATTTTTTATCTAGCGATCGAATTTTCAGTCGCTAAGCAATGAAAATCGGTCGCTAACAGGTTTAGCAACAGAACAGTGACTGAATATTCAGTCGCTGGAGTAAAAATCGGTCTTTAAATCACTAAACGACAGAATTAGCCACCGAAATTTCAATCGCTAAGGTATAAAATATTAAAAATCGGTCATTTTTTCGGTTGCTGCATATTTAACCACTCTTGAAATGTATTCCTAGATCCGTCCCTGCTCTCTCTCTCTCTCTCATTTTTTGCTCTACGTTCTCTCTATCCAAACTTAGTGTCGACCTAATTTTCTTCCCTCAATCCAACCTCGTACAACCAAGATGTATCCATTACTTGGGTGATGCGACCGATCGACTCTCGACCATCTGCTCGTCAGCGAAACTCCTGGCAGCAACTGCGTCGATGGGTTTTATTGGTCATGTATATTTGTTCGTCAAAGTTCTACCTTTCCATGGCCGATGTTTCACCACATCTTTCCGATGAGGTCTTGTCCATATGGGTTTGGTAATTTTGGAGGTTTCTATGG
This sequence comes from Medicago sativa, assembly GCF_051527215.1. NCBI lineage: Eukaryota > Viridiplantae > Streptophyta > Magnoliopsida > Fabales > Fabaceae > Medicago > Medicago sativa. The sequence goes on along the minus strand of NC_140753.1, from coordinate 17,323,558 downwards.
GAAGATTTGTTCTTTTCGGAAGTGAGTGATGAGGCACCAACATCACACCCGCCACCGCATCTATTTCGGGGTTTGTTCATTTTTGTTTTTGTTTTAGTAACGAGTTGATCTTAGTTTATGCTTAGATTCGAAGTTGTTTTGGGTATCTTTCCATTCAACTCAATGTGTTTTAGTGTTTTGTCCTAGCTGAGTGTTTGTTGACTGAAGCTCCTCCACTGTTGTATCGTTGTTTGTTTTTTGTTTGTGTGTCATATATTTTTTTATGTTTATATTATATTGTTGTTTAGAGATTGGGTGGCTTCGTACATGGACCTTTTTTGCGGTGGTTGGTTTTGTAAACCGAAAGGGTCTGTTTCATCCGCTTTTTTAACACATAAGGATTTGTGGTTACTAACGTAATGGACTCATCCTCTGGGTTATTACGCGTCTGATTGAAACCATTTATATTTGGTGTTATGTTTCCTTCGATTGATTGATATTATGGATATGTTGAGATCTGCAGGTCTCAAGGCGTCAGAACTGCATCCACTATATCATTTATTGTTTTTTGTTTTGAAATATAAAAATGTCAACTTGAAATATAAATGTTTTTTTAGTGGAGATTGAAAAACAAAAGAAAAAATATAAATGCAAGGGTGTGAGTTACCTCATTTTCTTATCCAAATAAAATTGACAGCATTGTTTGCGTTCATCAATGATGATTTTAAATTATGAGACACCATCCTTACCTTTTGTTGTAATAATCCACTTCTTTCTTGGCATGAAGTTCAAAATCAACATTTGAAAGTTGTAGTTCATGCACCCAATGTATGACATATAAATTTCCCATTACTTCACCAATATATGTAGGAACAATCAGGTTAGACAATAATGTTATGGCTACGACAAAACACCCTTCATCGTCTTGGATACACATCTCAAACCTAACACAATTCAAGGACATGGAGAAGAATGCATCTACATTGCATTTGAAGTGACCCGCAACCGGTTTTTTTTCCATATTATATCTGTTTGTAGCACCTTTTTGTGTCGGTTTGCTTATGTACTAGAGTTATATGTTGTGACAGTTGTTGTCCTTGATTGTACATTACACACCAGACTGATGTTCGCCCATTTCCAATCCGTCAACGTGTGTTTTGCTCATTCCAGGACTTGAATACTGTTTTTAGTAACTTGTTGTCGTAGACGCAAGTTGCGACCCATCCAAATACTCCAAATAATTGTTGCCAATTGTGCGCCTTTGATTGCGGTAAAACCCGCACTAACGCTAAAACAACATAAGTTGTTGTGATACTCTGTTGAACCGCTTTCGTAAATTTATTACGCAACTGTCTGGCCTGCGGAAGTCAAATAATATGTGCATTGCATCTTCGTAACTAACTTTGCACATCTGGCAAGTTAGACCTCGATTCATCGACCTTGCATGAGTCAGTAAGTAACCTTTACGAATCCTTCAAAGCAAATTCTTCACTTTTGGAGGAACCTTAATTTTCCAAATTCATGCCCAATACTTGGGTCTATGTAAATATGAGTTATCTCCTATTTCCTCCATATACAAAGGATAAACATTTTTTTCACCCTTTCCATATCAATATGTTCTCTTCAACCTGTTAAAAAAGTGGAGTATTTAAAACTCGGCTAGCCTTGTCATTGTCAAGAAAGTGGAGTGCTTAAAACTCGCCTAGCCTTGTCATTGTCAAAACAGAAGTTGCCTTCTTGCTTCTACCCACCATGGGACGGTAGCCCGAGATATTTCATGGTGCCTAGAATTGCCTTGACTCCCAAGATGGTTGTAATGGAGTTTTGAAGTTGCTATCTACATTTCGACTACAATAAATTTTAGACTTGGGTAAACTAATAGCCTAACCAGATGTTGTTTCGTACATAGTGAGAATACGCTGCATGTACTGACAAATAAAAGGTGGGCAATAATAATTGGAGCATTTTTGCAAATTTGGCTCCACAAATCCCGCCTCTGGCTTCAGCCTGATGAATAAGGGCGGACATCCCTTTCGCACACATCAACAATATTGTTTGTCAAAAAATATCATATCCTTTTAGGCATAATTTTATCGTGAAAAAAAAAACTAATTACTCAAGAGTATTTGGATGAGAAAGTAAAAGTTTTATACACTAAAAAATAAAAATAAATTAAAAAACCCATTCAAACAAGCTTTATTTTTATTTTATTTTAAGAAGGCAAATATATTATAAATTAAACTTTCCTATGTGATACAAGGACTGTCGAAAAGGGAACAAAAATAGTAAACAAATATAAGTCTCGCTAGAAAACTAGTCAAAGAAGAAAAATCGTGACATTACAGTTTAGTATAACCAATACAAAGCAACGGATTGGACCACCACGAATGAAAGTCGATGAAAGAATGAGAGTTATACGACTTCAACCACCACTTTGAATGATGTTTAATGCGAAGTAACTAGTCCAACTATTACTTTTTTTTTTTTTGAATCGGCAATAATTTATTAACCAACAAGCCCGCGCGAGAAGCACTAATAAGCTTGGGTGGAAAAAAAATACATACAAGGGGAAATCGGTTGCCATAAAACGGTGGCTCGAACAAAAACCCCTTAAAAAACCACCCATAAAACAAAGGACCAACCCAAAAAGGTAATGACGCAGGGATATACAAGAAACAACACTACTTGCATACTCAAGCGTCAGCGCCCCTACCATCCAAAAACTCAACCAAAGCTGCTCTTACATAACACCAACACAAACCAGCCAGCCCAAATATAGCAACAAAAACCCCTACCATCCAACTATTACTCTTTATTTTATGTTTTTCAAACTAGAAGTTAAAAGTAATAGTGTGAAAACACCATTCATAGTTTCTTGAGTCTCAGTAAAGTTAATTATGTTTCTTAATTTTTCTTTGCCTATTTTATACGATGAAAAGTACCAAGAATAAGTTTCTAGCTTAAAATATATGTTAATTTGCAGGTGTGGCAGACGATAGTCTCCTTGACTATAAATCTTTCCACATGTATGTTGAAATTGGAGAGTGGAAGGATGCAAAAAGATTTGTGAAAAATGAGAAGGCTATGGTTTCCACGTCATCTAAAGGGAGGACCGTTCTACATGTTGCAGTGATTGCTGGGTGGAAACACATTGTAAAGGAGTTAGTGAAGGAAGAGAAACAGTTGCTTACAATGAAAGATGATCGTGGTTACACTGCTCTTGCTCTTGTTGCTGAGCTGACTGGAAATACGGATATTGCAAAATGTATGCTAGAAGATAAGGAAGGCAAAGTTATTGAACAAGACTTATTATCTATAAAGACACATAATGATGAAATTCCTGTTCTTCTTGCTGCTGCTAAGGGACACAAAAAAATGACAAGTTATCTATATGAAAATACTCCATTGGATGACAATACCGCCGAAAAATTCCGCATTTGCGTTCTCCTACTTACGCGATGTATCACTGCAGAAATATTTGGTAAGTGATGGCAAATTTTGATTAAATTTAGAATTAATTATGTTTTATGTTCTCAAATTTAAGTTAAAGTATGTTTTTTTTGTGGTGACCGGGTTCGAACCCCGAACCTTGCATATATTATGCATTGTCCATACCAACTGAGTTAAGCTCACTAGGACAGTTAAAGTATGGTTTAATTCGACGCGAGAGAGTTGTAAACATTATTAGAGCTTGTATCATTTTCTACGTAAAAATTCTTACTTTTCATTGTTTAAACAATGACATAACATAAGGGTATTTGTCAGCATTTTTTCTTATTTAATTATGCTTGTATTGTCTTGTTGGTGAAGGGGGAGGAAATACTTAATTTGCAATCATATGTAAATTATTGCTTCTTTTAATTTCATGTTAGAAAGTCAACTTTTCATGAGTCCCTTATTTGGTAGATTTCATGTGTCCTCTTTTTTCGGAGAAATGATATTTGTACAACCATTTTGTGATAACTTTTAGAAAATTTTCTCTCTCATACTCACATGATGTTTTTATCATCTCTCTTCCTTTTTCTCTCTCCATTATTTTTGACCAATCAGAAGAGAGAAAACAAGGTTGTCACCAAAGTTGTCATCAAATAGATGTACAAATATCATTGCTCCTTTTTTTATTGGTGACGTTTTCATATTTGTGTCTATTGTTGATTCATTTGATGATGTGTTCGTAGATGTGGCTTTGAGTTTACTCCGAAGATTCGGCAACACAATGCCTCTTGCTCACAAATCGAAATCCGAATCAGACGGTGCACAACCACTATACGCATTGGCACGCATGTCCTCTGCCTTCCCAAGTGGCAGTGGATATGGACGCATTCGAAAATTCTTTTATAAAAGTAAGGTTCTACTTTTCTATCTCACATGATAATCAAGTTTTATCTCATTAAGTATAATCAGCTAAATAGATTAATCGATGTCATAATGATCTAATATATATCATATTTCTATCGAATTCACTAATATTTAGAAACTACTAGTTGATGTTAGAATTAATTATGTTATATATATATATATATATATATATATATATATATATATATATATATATATATGGTTTTTTTCCTTTATAATTTAAAAAGTGTAACAACTAGATAAATATGTTTATATTTACTTTTTCATTGTCCCAATTATACTCTTAAACAATTTTTTCTATAATAAAGATGGTTGTTGGTGTCATTAAAAATGGGAATTTAGATTGTATTTTTTTTGTTATATTGTTTGTGTTATTGAAATAGATAATTATGATTAGTTTGGTTTGTTATAACTTAAAAGCAACAAACATTTATAATTTTAGTTTTAATCAAAATTTCATAAAAAAAAGAAAAACACGGTTCATAATTTCGAACGTTAGCACAGTAAAAATAATGGAAAGACAAGCATGTGAGTGTCCGTCTTTTCGCTAGTGATAATAAAAAAAATGAAACAAAATTTAGTTTTAAAACTAAATCAGAGGTTTTTTTTAGAGGGGCTGAGCAACTTGAGCTATAGGATCGGAAATCTCAACTCACCCGACTAAAGATAATAAAAAAAATGAAACAAAATTTAGTTTTAAAACTAAATCAGAGGTTTTTTTTAGAGGGGCTGAGCAACTTGAGCTATAGGATCGGAAATCTCAACTCACCCGACTAAAAACAGTATAACTATTGAAAAAACGCTATAAGCTCATAACAATATTTTAGTAAGTGCTTTCACTGGATCTTATTTGTTTGATCAATTTAATATGCATTGGGAGTTAATGAAAAGAGCCAAGATTAATAGCTCTACTTCCGTTTTTAGTTGTGAGATTACCGGAAGAGCATGACTTATACGGGATAATTGTAAGTCAACCAAATGTAAATGAAGAAAAACAAAACAAAGCAGGTTTGCAACATTTCACTTTTGTTTCTCCTTTTATTTTCTATTTGTAAGGATTGATTGTTATTTTTGTTGCTTCTTTGTTAGGAACGTTTCGACAACGGATGTATCTTTTGTCGGTAAAGCTCTTAGGTAAGTGTTAATTCTCTAATATTTTGAAGGATGGACCATAGAATTAAGAGTGGGAGTGAATGTGTATGTTTGGTTTCACTTGGAAGGAATCGACAGAATTGATTTTGGCATATTCGAGCTCACGAGGACAATCATATATATGTATTGATTAGTTATATTTATTTTCCACATTTTATGTGTCGATTAGTCATATTTATTTTTCATATTTTTTCAGGTCGACTACTTATACCTGCTCACTTGTCATTTCAGAACTCGGTACTATTAAAGTTCTCTGGTATGGAAATTTTTTTTGTCTTTATTTTATCTTTTCTCCCTCATCCATTGAAATTTTTACAAAACTATTTACAATTAAATATAACTTAACCTGTAAAAAAAAAAAAACTAAATATAATTTAAGCTCTTAGACAGAAATGGCAACTAAGCCGATTAGGTTTAGCATATGTCTAGGTAATTCAATGAAGGTTATTCAAACTAATAACAGTTGAATATGGAATGTCAGAATCAATCAAAGGTATGTGGAATATGACAACTCATCTACAAAACTCATGTTTGGTGTTTTTAGCTCCACTAACTAAAATGGGTATTTTTCCGAGCAAAGATGAGAAATGGCTATGCATTTTTTTTCGTTTCAAAATGGCTATGCATTTGTGGATAAGGAAAATAATGCAACAAAAATAGGGGAAACCACGCCAAATGTGAAGCGCCACATACACTAAGTAACCATAAAAACATGCAACGCACATGAGAATAGCCGAATTCAACGAATCATAGCTAGATTTTGTAGGTCAAGGTGTTTAGCCTACTAGGATGTAACTTTATCTTCAAATTCTCATTTTACATTATATCTTCAATACACACAGTCAATTAAACTTATCATTTTCTCACATCTTATCATTTTCTCACATCTTATCATTTATCAATCTGATTTACAATTTACTTACGTTTTCATTGGTTTAATAGCTCACATATTAAAAACATAAATTTTGTACTTAACACTCTAGAGGAGTTAAGAAATCCACAACCAAGGGACAAAGTTCCTTCCTTCGCTTAATTATTTGAAGAAAATAGAGAATCACAGTTGAGGGTTTTTAGCCAAATTCTCAACGAACTTTCAAGTTAGACAACAAATTTGGCATGCCTTGCCCGATGGAACACTACGACAACAAATTTCTCAGCTAACTTTCAAATTTACATGTCCACCACAAACTCTGGAAATGCCAACTTATGTGGTTCCTACTAGTGACGTTGGAAATGCTACAATCGAATAACTCGAACAACCAATTATTGTAATGACCACATCGATCCTTTATCGAATATCATATTGATTTAGGGATAGATAACATCACGTTTCAGGTCTCTTAACAGTTTTTTGCCATTTTTAGGTCTATGGTTTGAAATTAGGGCCCATAAGCCAGAGGGTTGGAGGCTAAACAAGTCAATTTTGGTGACAACTTTTTCACCTTGATAATAGAGAGAGAGCTTGAGGTTACTATAAGGTCATACATACATTATAGTGCAAAGTTATATAATTATCACATTACCAGGACCTTCACAGGTTCAACGAAATTGTATACAAAAAATACCTTTCATCTCTATAATTCGCAACCTAATACTTTGTCACGTAACCCTAGAGGAAACCAATAGATAATGTAACCCTAGAGGAAACCAATAGAGAATGATAATCTTAAATTTGGACAAGTAATTTTTTTCTAGAAGGTCGCTTGAAGCCGTAGGATAAATTAGAACGCTGGAAATTTACCTTAAGGCTTTGTTTGGGAGTTTGGAGGGGAAAGGAATGAAAGACTTTGGGGGGACAAAAATGGGAAAATTGAGAAATCTTTCACATTTTTTGAAAGAGCATTTTTTTAGAGAATGATAAATTAATGCTTATGATTAATATATTTTTAATTTTAACAATATTATAACAACATATATTAAATTTGAAGAATTCATATGAACCCCCCAAAACCCACCTCTAATACAATTAAATTTATGTCGATGGGAAGATATGGATTACCAACCCAATTTATCTGTGTAACGTTCCAATGCTTCCAGGAAGTCCTGTGAGGAGACATGTGAAATTTAATCAAGAGAAACTGCGGGGATACGTTCCACCTCACGTTCAAAACCCACAAGATTTTCATAATTCCCCAGAAAAATGTGTGACACCAAACAACTGGTGCCAAAGAGAGACCTCACATCATAGTCACACGGTTCGCAATTCGCTTTAGTATGTGGTACGGGTTCGGGTACGCGGTTCGTCACTCATAAAGAATTTAGTACGTATGAGGGTATACATAATCGGTACCTAAGGGACTTTTTCATATTTTGTGGACTACAATCAATTGTAGATTTTGGTTTTAATAAAAACAGGTTGATGTTGTGATCCATTTGATGATACTTTGGCCCTAATAAATGTGATCAATAGATAATGGAACTTTAGACACGTAATATGATTTTTGTAGAAACAAAGTGTAGGCTTGAACCCTAAGGGTCCGTGATGGGCGGTACCTAGGGTTGCACGGTTATAAATGGATAGGCCTAGTCCCCATTTTCCATCACTACCATGTAAGATTAAATTACCAAGGTCATGGTATTATATGAAATTAGAACACACTTAGCATAATCATGATTATCGGACTCGTGGAGATTTGAGATAAGAGTCTTCCTTTAACTAGAGATTAATCTTCTGTTAATTTTGACATTACCAATGATTAATTTAAGAGATTAAATTTACCACTTCGTAAATTTAAAGACTAAATTTCTCAACCTTTTTGAACTTCACAATCATAATTTACTCTTTTATGCCCCTTGTGATTTTTTATTGGAGGGAAATTGCCCTAATTACTTGAATTTTTTATTCAATATACTACTAAAATAACAAAAATTAGTGAGGGAATTTTAGGGAGGGAAAACGTGAAATCCCTCTCTAATTCCGTCACTAAATTTTGCGACAAAAGAATTTGTGAGGGTATTTTTCTGTCAGTAATTTCCCTCCTTAATTTTTTTCTTTTCCTAGTAGGAGTGATATTTGGACGTGACTGTGAGCACTAATCTCCAATTGTTTCTAACAGGAATCAAGAAAATATATGAACAGAAAATGACCCACCGTGTAGTTCTTGAAATATTGAAACGCTTGTGCATAAGAATTAGTAAATTTACGGAACCGGAAGTGAGGGAGACTTTGGCTTACGATGCAATGTTGCAAGCAGCGAAGCATGGAAATATTGAATTCATAAATGCAATGAGGGAGGCTTACCCTAACCTCTTATGGGCTATTGATAAAAATAGAAGAGGTGTATTTTCACATGCAATTTTGAACCGTAGAAAAGAAGTCTTCCAACTCATGAATGATCCAAGTGTAAATGGACGAAAGGAGGTAATTAAATGTCGAGTAGATGCATTTGACAATTCCATGTTGCACTTGGCAGGATATTTAGGGCCTTCCTCCGATCTTGATCGTAGATGTGGTCCAGCTATGCAGATGCAAAGAGAAATTCTATGGTTTAAGGTGATTCATATATGTCCCATATTTTCTCATCAAATTTAAATTTTATCAATTCAAATCAAATTTAAATGTTCTATAGAAAGATTGATTAATGAGAATAGGTCAACGAAAGTTGGTCCATTTAATAAGGAGTTGATTTACATCTTGTAAAGGTGTAATTTTAACTCTCATTTCAACGTGAAGATCTCGTTAATGGATAGTATGTAAGTATCTATGTCGGATCTATGAGTCTTGAGGCTTTGTTCGATCATGTGAGACCTAACTCAACTAAATTGTTTTTCATTAAAAAAATAATAATAAGAAATTAATGGAAATAGAAAAACACATTTGTGCAGACTAAAAGTTGCAAAATTTTCGTCTAGGCTCCCACAACATTGCAAACCCATTAATGCTTAAAAAGACTGTTTTTTTTTTCTTTCAAATGTGTCCTTCTTTGTGAACACTGAAATATTGAGTACCATTTCTTTTAGGAGAATGCTAACCAATGCCCTAAGGGCAATAGTTAAGCATCTAAAACAAATACTCCTCCGTTTCAAAATGAGTGTCGCTTTAGCCAAAAAAAATTGTTTCAAAATGAATGTCACTTTCAGTTTCCAATGCAATAATAACTTTTTCTTTTCAATTGTACCCTCCAATTAATACTCTGCACACTACTTCCAAAATAATACCTTTAAAACTAACTAATAGTTAATAAGGATAATTTGGTAAAATAACCATTCTCTTTCTTTTAATCATTGCATTTCTTAATATGTGTGTAAACACCTAAAACGACACTCATTTTGAAACGGGGGGAGTAAGTTTTTATAAAAAAGTTGTGTAATCATTAGTTTATTAAAAGTAACATCTTATATTTCCAAGACAAAATTTCTATTTGTAGATTCCTTAACCATTACCCTGAGGGCACTGGTTAGCAAGACTCTTTCTTTTACCTCCGGTCCCATTTATAAGAAACATTTGACTTTTTTGATTCATTGTATAAATGATGTATTTGGTCTATATTTTAGACAAGATTCATCAATTACTCAATGAATCTAAAAAGTCAAACTTTTCTTATAAATAGGACCGGAGGGAGTATTATATAGCTAATATATAGGTTTTCGTAGTTTTTTCTGGAATAAAAAACAATTAATTGAATCTATGAGCTTTGGTGTAGGCAGTGGAGAAAATTGTGCACCCAAAATTTAAGGAAGCCAAAAATGCTGATGATAAGAAGCCTCATGAGATATTTACAGAAAGCCATAGGGAGCTGGTAAAAGCTGGGGAGAAATGGGCAAAAGATACAGCTGGTTCATTTACACTTGTTGCTACTCTCATAACCACTATCATGTTTGCTGCAGCTTTCACAGTCCCTGGTGGAAACAATCAAGATAACGGAATTCCCTTGTTCTTACATGACTACACATTTAATGTGTTTATAATAGCAGATGCAATATCTCTTTTCACTTCTTCAACTGCAGTCCTTCTCTTCATTGGGATTCTTACAGCGCGTTATGCTGAAAAGGATTTCCTCAAGTTATTGCCACTCAGGTTTCTTTTCGGCCTCATCGCACTTTTCTGCTCTGTGGTATCCATGATAGTTGCCTTTTGTGCTTCACTTGCTATGCTCTTAAAGGGACATCATGGTGTGATTATTACAGCTATGTCATTTGCTTGTGTTCCTGTTGTTGTTCTTGTACCTTCACAAATGCGACTCTTCCTTGAGATCTTTCAGTCTACAATATTATCAAATTGAAACTTTCATTTTAGCAGTGAGAGTTTGACTTTGTAATCTTAATTGACAGATTTCAAATCCTCGAAAACAGTCGTAAAATTATTGCCGCTTTAATAATAATTTCCCCATCCCCAATTTAAAAATAAAATAAAATGGAAACTTACTAATTAATTAAGATCACTCATCCATCAAGTCATCTACAAGTATATGATAGCATGCAAGTTCGCACGCATGCAAATTGCAATACTTTTGTACAAAAGTGATTTATAATGTGACAACAGGGCCGGCCTAAGGGTAAGGTCATCAAAGCTCTCGCTTTAGGCCCCCCAATAAAAAATTATTTTTCATTAGATTTTACAAGAAAAAGGTCTCATATTCTAATAAAAAAAATGCGTCATATATTCAACCTTACTTTAGATCCCACTTATTTTTAAAAAATATTAGATCGGCCCATGTGACAACCTAAAAAAAATGTGACAAGGATTCAAGTATTTTGGCAAAAGAATTGTGGAATCTGATAAAATTTATGCAGAAATTACAAACAACAATATCTGCTTTTTTGGTTTTTTGCATGCATTGCTTACTCACAAATATTAGCTTACTTCCATGAAGATAATCAGATCTGGTTCAAGGGCTGAGTAGCCCAAGCTAGGACTTTCCGCTTCATAATTTAGAGAAAAAAAAATGGATAAAAAAGTTAATTTAGCTATAAATATACAATAGGCTTAAACGTAGTTTTTCAATCTTATGTTTCAATATGTTGTGATTTTGACCCCCTAATAAAAAAAAAAAAAATTGTCCTCTATCTTTAAGAGAATATGCTTTTTTGAATCTCTAACTTTAGGAAAATGTGCTCTTTTGACCCTCTATCTTTAGGGAAATAATATTTTTTAGCCTTTTATCCTTGCAAAAATTTGCGATTTTGGCCCCCTGTGTTTGGGACACGCGGCGTCTTCTCAGCACATTTGCAATGTTTTGTAAAGTTAATTGTTATTTTTTTGTTAGAGAGTCAAAATCAAAACTTTTTAAAAGTTAAGGAATCACAAATGCATTTAAGCCTATATAATATCACAAAATAATCATAAATTTTTTCTTACTCAAATAGTCAAGATGAATGTGTTACCGTCAAAACAAAACAAAAAAAAAAAATGAATGATTTGTGTCCTTTCTACCCAAGTTCAAGTCTTAGACTCGACAAAATTTATTTTTTATATTTAATTTTTAAGTCTTGTGTTATGTTTTTTATTTCAAAAGATATTATAAAATTTGAATTTCTTCTCTCACCCTCCAACCCTATCGTGCGCCCTCCATTTTCCTAATTTTTTTTTTATTAATATACGAGTCATGAACGAGTATTAATACCACCATAGACAATGGTTGTTATGAACTGTGTTGTAGTTGGTACTCTGAAAGAGAGTATCTCAATTTCTCATGCCAACGAGGAGAGGAACTAGATGTTAAGAATCTTGAAGTGAAGATTATTTTGTCATTGTTTAGGAAGGGTCTAACAAGCCTAAGTGAATAACGGAAATATCTCTAAACGAGTCACATAAGTGTCTCGGGTTGAAGAGAGGGTTTATGAGGACAAGATTCACCCGACTTATCAATGATGATAAGATCATCATGATGTTCCTCCATCCGGCTTATCAATGATGACAAGACCACCATGATATTCCTCCATCCGACTTATCAATGGTGATAAGACCACCACATGATGTTCCCCCACTCGACTTATCAATGACGATAAGACCATCATGGTATTACCCCACTTGACTTATCAATGATGATAAGACCATTGACCATGATATTATGAATTGATCGCCCACCCATATATAGTACTATTGAATTCTTGATCAAATACTTCAGAGTTGAATTGTATTAAAGAATGAGAAGATGTCTACAGTCTAGGAACATGACATATCTAAGGTTGTCAATCATGCTTGAGTCTAACTTTGTCTAACACACTCTCAAGTGTTTTTGAAAAAATAAGGTTGTCAATCATGCTTGAGTCTAACTTTGTCTAACACACTCTCAAGTGTTTTTGAAAAAATTTACACTCAAATCAAACGGTGTGGAAGCAGGTTTATAGTCAAAGAAATTATATTTCCTTAACATACTCGAAAAACTAAAAATACTCGAATCCAGATATCTTGATATCCTAATATCTCTAAAACTCTTGACTTATTAATAGGTTTTTGAATGTTTAATTTATTTCACAATTCACAATTAAGAACAATAAAATAAAATAAAAGAGAAATATCTCTAGAGGTTATTATTCTCCAATCTCCTCCAACATCCTGCTAGATAGGGTTCATGCCTATGGTGAAACTAATTTATATGCAGATATGTTAGGTAATCTACATTTTATTATTTTGATGGGTTTGTTTTATATTTCGATTTACTTTTTAGGGATACTATCCAGTTATGTAAGCATCATTGGCTTGCCTCCTTCTTTTAGTCTTTTCCATTGTTTTTATTCTTCTCGTTGAGGGCGAAACCTAAAAGTAGAAACAACGTTCGTGTCTTCTTCCTTGTTGGTTCTCAATTTATTCCAATTACAGTTGGATGACCATGTTTTGCATATGGTTATTGTAGTCATTAATACTTACTTAGTCAATGCAATGACCACCTGCAGCCTAGCTTCGGATACGGTTCAAGATTATATGTGGTGCAATGCAACTTTAATCAGAACGTAGCGCATTAGACATATACAGTTTCATAATTGATTAAGCCGCAGGATCAATGAGTTAAAGTAACGTTGATTGTGCTCACCTCCTTTCTGAAGATGAATTTGGTGTTGGTATATGTTTCCGAGACAACCATGCCTTTCAAATTGCACTTGATTGTGGCTTAAGTTAAGTTGTCTTTGAAAGTAATTGTAAGACATGCAGTGAAAAATAATTGGTTTTATGAGAATGAGCTAGGTAAGGGGTGCTGACATAGTTGAGAATCAAAGGGTACAAATACAAATGACTCCAAAATTTACAATTAGCATCAAATTCTATACTGGCTAGACTCTGAAATTCAACTAGATACTCTCTATCAAAACACAAGAGAAACCAATGATTAACCTACATCAAGAGGACACAAAATCCTAATAAGGCCGCTACATGGAACATTTTACGGGGACTATGAGTTATTACAAAATTTAACTGTGACTAAGATTTATTACAATTCAATCCCTGGTGTCACCTACATTTTAAACATGGAACAAATCGAATTCCAAAATTCACCTGCAAAATCACATTCGAAAAACAGATGTTTGCTATTTTTTTGATGAGCTACACATGGAAATCTTGTAGCAACCTCTAGCCCTTAAGCAGAAACCTTGTTGTGGAATAATCTCCAAAAACAAAACAAAACAACTATTTATATTTTATAATTTATTTTAATTTTTAATAAAAACTTTATTAAACTATACCTATTTATTTTTGCTATATTGACAATTACGCATGTTCATGGACTATTCCCTTCCCACACACAAAAAGTTCATGGACTACTTATTTTTCCTATATTTCCTAAACAAAAAAAAAACAATAACAAACTAAATATATTCTATAATTAATTTTAGTTTTTAGTAAAACTAAAACAACTTATTCAAACGTTTAGCTCAGTTGATACGGACATTACATAATATATGTAGACATCAAAGTTGAAATTCGAACACCTCATTTATTTACCTTAAGAGGTGAATTTATGGCCACTTAGACTACTTAAACAAAACCAAAAAAAAAAACTTATTCAAAGAGCTTATAACTTACGAACAAAAGAAAAAACAAAAAGCAGTTTATAACATTACATGAAAGTAATTTCACTCGGCATTTAGTTCCAATCTGTTTCTGATTGTTGTGAAAGTGCCTCAAAATTGAAGAAATTGGAATTCTGGTAGCAGAAAATCGGTGGCCGATTTTCAGAGCACGGTGGCCGATTTTGGACTCTGTTTTTTTGTCTGTTGGTTCTGTAAAAATCGGTGGCCGATTTGGTAAGCACGGTGGCCGATTTTGACAGCAGAAAATAAAACATAAACGTATTTTCGGGCCTAGATTTGTTCTAGTTTTATTGAGGATCCTTTTACTATAAATATATGCATTGTATCAGTGTAAACCTTGAGAGATAGAGGGGGCTGAAACAAGGGTTTAGAAAGGCAACAACAAAACTAGGGTTTGTGTAGAGTTTGTCTCTTTGGAACAAACACTAGGTTTTGAGGGTTGATTCACCTTGGGAAACACTATTAGGATTGAGTCTCTTGGTTACGGGAAGAGGCTGGGATTTGGGTAGAATTAGGCGGGAGACTTATTCTTGTAACCCATTGAAATCTCTTTGTAACGTTACTCATCATATAGTGAAACGGGGGGCTGCTCTCTCCCCCAGACTAGGTCAATTTGGACCGAACTGGGTCAACAAATTCTTTGTGTTCTGTCTTCCTTTTCTCTCGCTGTTGTTTTCTACTTTTGGCTTGTGATTATAATTGTTCCATACACTTTGATTTTGGTTGCTTAATTATCCCTTGCCCCACACATCAAGTTGTTATTGGTGTGAGTTTTTCATCGAATTCGCAACACTGATGACACCTTCACTCGAGAATTTACTTGCATAATACCTTTTGTAGTCTCAACTTTATTATTGCTAAACATGAAATACTAGTTGAGAGCAATAATTAGTTTGTTTGTTTTCAACAATTTTATATTTCAGTAAATAATTTCTTCTTTGAAAGAATACTTCAGTAAATAGTTAAAAACACGAATACCTGTAATCATGATTTTCGTGGCTTAATACTAACACCAAGATTCTATCATGTTCAACTTCTACCAATTTGTGTCCAGAATCCAAACTTTCATTAAATTGATGACAAATCAAAACTTGATTATTTGAAAGAAGAAGAAGAAATAATAAACATAAAAACTCAAATAATGGCCCAATGTACTGTGGCTTTACTTTTGCAATTCATGCATACAAAATGAATACGGGACAGGAGAGTGTATTTTGATGACATCCCCCATCAAATTTCAATCACTATGACATAGATGCCAGAGGAGATTCGCATCAGGGCTCATCTGCTGCACATTTTAACTGGCTCGTTCTTCAGTACAACAATTCACATCAGGGTTGCGCATTATACCAAGCTTGCTGGACAAACCAATCTATCCAGTATTAGTCAAACTTAAAAGTATTTGGCCATACCACGACCTTCGACACTCAGTTTTGTAGCCTGAAGCTGCTTCTTTTTTGGTGCCCTCAACTGCTGCAATTTCTTATTCATCTGCAGTTAACCATCCACATTGGTCAAATTCTACTAATAACTATAGCAGCAGACATAATTTTCAATCTTTATGTGTATCTCAAGAGTTTCAAAATGAACTTCACTCAGTCAAATTTCAGTCAGAAAGATTTAGAATTTCAAGGTTATAAAAATAATATCTTCATGTTAAGCTCATACATGTGCTCTCCCTGCAGTGTGCTTATCAAACAATTTGAGAGAACATGTCATATCATCCTATACTTAACTATATATAGTTATATACTGATGCATCCCTGCTGGCATATGCCCCCATTCTCACACTCACGGTATTTTGGTCTTACAATGTACATACACAACAAATAATATGCATACAGGAAGAAAAAAAACAACAGCATGGCTTTCTGTTCATGACTAGCGTAGATTCAACAGATTATTATAGAACAATGGTACCAGAAACAGCATTAGGCCAAAGATTGGGTGCAAAACACCATATGGAGATCACAGAGATTTTGTTCTAAAAACATGATATCCACAAGTTGGGAATGCAAGGGAAGATTACTTGACATCTTGTGACATATATCCTTGCTGAAATTTAAACCAAAAGCCAGAACCCATTCTATCCAAAATATCAGAAACACCCAAAACATACATGTAAAAAAGGCATTGAGCATTGTTATTGGTAACTGACATCCAGTATCCCATGTTTAAATCATCCAACTTTTATTCATGAAACTATATAATCAAACATATGGCATGTGATATGGCAAATTTCTCAAAGCACAATGTAAAGTCGCTAGGTGATTATTGTGTTTGTTCACACGCCTGCTTATTTATTGGCATAAAAACTGGTTTCCATCTGCCCCATACACTAGAAACTTCACCGTTGATATAAGCCGCACACAAACTAAACTTCAAAGGAATTTGCTTGTCATTGGAAGTTGGAAAGGAGCAAAGTAAAAAAGTTGAAACAATATTTGAAACTGTATACACTAAAAGCTTAAAGAACCCAAAAAAAAAAGGATGTAAAAGGGTGAAGAAAACCCAAAACTTAAAAAACACCTACCTTCATACGATGCTGGTCTTGTGTAGCTTGTTTTGCTCGTGCTCTGATTTCATCGGGGTCAATTTTAGATTGGGGACGGATCACAAAATCCAAAGGTGTGGCTTCTGGCCTTGATGCATGTTGCCTGGAAGACGACTCTCCGGACCTAGGCCTGCATTACAATTATAAATTTACCATCCCGGTGATTCCTTAAGTGAAACTGAACAACAAATATCATAAACATCGTTCAATCCTTACTGTGAAAGATCCAAATCAAGATCACCGTCTCTTGATTGCATCCCTGCAGCTTTAGTTGCTGGCCTGTAAAAGTTCAAGAAAACTATATAAATCCAACCTGTTACTATGCAATAAGTAAATCTAAACCAAGCAATTCAAAAATAGAAATGTAAAAGCGTACTTTTTAACCGATGGCCTCCTGTAAGGAACCCTATCATCCTCAGTATTTCGCATGTCTTCAAACCGAGTACTCTTGTTAAATATAGGTCGGCTCTGAAATCACAAAAAAGATGACATAAACATAAAATCTTACTAATAATGAACTCATGAAAGGATAACACACGTAAAATAATGTCTTCAAGAGTCAGCCATTTTAGGTAATTGTAAAGCACACAAGATAATCCAAAACACAACACAAAGAAAACCCCACCCGAGTTTTCTTCTCTAGCATTTAAACACTGTATAAAGTGAAGGGAATTGAACAGCTTTGAAAATAAGAAAAACAAGATAATGACGGCGCAAGAGTTTAGTAATATCTTATACTTACCCATTTATCAACCAAATCCTTGGCTAATCTCCTATTTACATTGATTTCTTCATCGGACCTTGATAAAAACATAATAACCTGGCAAAACAATGAAAATATCAGTCCAGTATATTACTTCCAAATTCCAATAACAAACCACATTTAGACACCCCTATCGTTGTTTTGTTCACATCATCAACAGAAACCCACCTTTCCAAGACCACTTCTCTTCAGCTGTTCTCTTCTATCATAATGCTCTAGATCTATAGGTAACTGCATAACAAGAAAAACGGATACAATGCTAAATAATCTTGGTAAAAAATAATTGCATCTAAATCATCATAATGGTATGAACTCGTTACATCATTCAAAATCTTCAAAATTGCTGTCCGTATGTTGATATTTGGCAGACTTCCATCAGGAAGTGGCTCAAGCCAACTCTTCAATAAATTTAGCACTCCGTGATCTAAAAACTCTAGCTGAAGCTGTTTCCTGTGAAATAGTATGTGAAAAGTTATTGTTAAAATAAGGAAAAGATTTACCATAACAACAGTCTAATGTAGCAGGAAATCATCAGCTTACTTTGAGAGGACTTCTATAAGAAGAGGCAACTTCTTGAGTTTATTGACTGCGGGCTTGTGCTGCCGATTAAGCTCAGCATCCTCTTCTGCTGTAACCTCAAGCTCAGCCATAACATTCTCAACTAATAAAGCAATTTCTGCAGGACTTCTCTCGTTCTTCTTCTTTTTCTTCCCCATCTTGAAAAGATCCTTGATTTCATCATCTTCCTCACCTTCCTCGGCCTAGTAAATGACATAATAGAGAGAAGGTATCAGAAAAGCTTTTGATATTACAAGAAATCCTATAAATGATTTCATACAAGAACAAAAATCTATGACTAAATTATAACTGAGAAAGTTTGACCTCAAAAAACAACCATTGCATATTTCATTTTCCAGCACTCTACAGCTGATTTGAAGAACTTGAAATGGCGAAGTTATCTAACAAATTTTAGTAAAAACTAAAGCAAAAAATCTTACTAAAAAATTAAGGGAATAAATTATTAACCTCTGGAGCATCGCCAGGAGAACGCGGTTCATCGTAACCATACAAAGCAGGCTCTACTCCAGTGTCGTCTATAAAGTTATCATCATCCATATTCCTGGCACCTTCATTATCATCCTGGATGACAGAAACAACAAAGTAAACTAACATCAGATACTGTTCACAACCAAAATATTACTCCAAACAACACAAAAAGAAAAACAATGTGCCCCAACTAAAAGACATGACTAATAATGATCTATCAGGGTCTATGAAGCCCGGATACTCCAAAATGGTGCCGTACCCGTGTCGGATACGTATCGGATACCGATACTCCGCGGATACTCCCGGATACGTATCCCAGAAGTATCCGAATGATTTAATTTAATTTTTATTTAAAAATATATTGGATACCTTAAGGATACGTTAAGGATACTCCCGGATACGTATCCCAGAAGTATCCGAATGATTTAATTTAATTTAATTTAATTTTTATTTAAAAATTTTATTTGTATTTTGATCACAAGTATTAATTTTTGTAAATTGGGATCATTATATTGGCCATTACTTGAAAAGGGTGACTATCTTCATACTACCTTGGTATCATCATATTGCAGGTTGTTTATATGGTATGTTTTGGTTTAAAGGATGCTATCTTAGTTGGTGAATGGTCCATTGTATTTTGACTTGGTGTAATTAGTTTTAAGATTTCACCCTATTTATTTTTTGTGCGTTTATGTCTAATATATATATATATTAAAAAAAATTGTAAACGTATCCAAGCCGTATCGTATCCTAAATTTCAAATTTTTGACGTATTCGCGTACCCGTATCGTATCGTACCCGTATCCGTATCCGTATCGGGGCTTCATAGATCAGGGTAGAAAGGAGAGGGTTTCCATAAAGTACACATCATAGAGAAATAAAGCATCCACTATTCTCATACATAAGACCCTGTTTGGATAAACAACTTAATTTGCAGCTTATGCGCTTATTTTGACAAGAGCTTATATAAACAACTTGGTTCACATTATAGAGAAATAAAGTATCCACTATTCTCATACATAAGACCCTGTTTGGATAAACAACATAATTTGCAGCTTATGTGCTTATTGTGATAAGCACTTATATATAAGCTATTTCTATAACAAAAGATAAAATTAAATTATTTATGTATAATCTATAAGCTGTTTTCATAAGCTAACTTAGAAGACTAATAAAAATAAGTTGAAAACAGCTTATGAACATGTCCTAATCTGTTTTTATAAGTTCTCCCAAACTATCTCAGAAGTGTTTATGCCGGTAGATAAGCCCAAATAAGCCAATCCAAACAGACCCATCTCTTAAATACACAATTTGAAGCTACTCTACAACTCTTAATTGATGAACAAATCAATTGAAATTGAAATTAGATAACAAACTAAAGTCTAATCACATTCAATAAAATTAAAATTGAATGATGAAAAGGATAATCCAAAATCACAAATGTACCTCAGAATTTCCAGCAAGTGCATCCCACATCTCATTAACTTCACCTTCACGATCATTCCCACTTTTCCCACCAACCCCTCTCTTAGAACCACCAAATTTAGACCCACCCTTTCCACTACTACTACCCCCTTTCAGCCTCTTCTCCTTCTTCCCAGACCCACCTTCCTTCCTTTTCTTCCGCTTCCTCCCTTCATCTTCCTCCTCCAATTCATCTTCCAGCTCCGGTGGCAGCGCCATTGACTGTTTTCCGGTATCACTTTTCTTAATCAAGCGTTTCCTCGGCTTTGATTTCGACGAATCGTTGTCGTAAACCGGTGTCTGTGACCGGGCACGATCATGAAAATTGTCGACATCTTCTTCTTCGAAATCGTCGAGTTGTTGTGGCTCCGGTGATCCTTCGCCGTCGGATTGTACGTCGTCGTAATCCATCAACGGTTCACCGTCTTCATCACGATACCTAAAAAAATCGAAATTGAATTGAATTGAATCGAATCGATGAAAATCAAAACCCTAAAGTGAAAAAATTCTAGAGAGAGAGAAACTTACGGATTGTCTTCGTAACCCATGGTGGATTGAAAATTGTGTTGTGAATTGGGGAAAGTGTGAATTATTTATAAGAACTAGGATCGGGTTTTTGTGCAAGGTTGTGAAGAAGAAGGTATGAAATTGAAAGATAAAAATAAAACGGGTCGGGTGGGTATAAATAATAGATGGTGCAAGTGGAGTGTATTTTTTTTTACAAAGGTAGAGGAGTGTATTTTGTTTTGTTGTCTTTGGAAGGTGATCAAATTATTTGGATAAGTGAGACGACATGTATTATTTAGATTGAGGGAGTGATCAAATTATAGGTTATGTGTTTCTTAAAAAAATACCATAGACTCCCTAAAAAAGAAACTATACAACTGATAAAAAAAATATTTGAGTCAGATAAGATCGGAATGGATGATAAAGTTTTTAAGGCAATTGATAAATTAGTTGATAACGGATAAATAACTGTTTGAATTTGTAGAGTTAAGTAAAATTAGTTGTTGAACTAACTTATAAATATAAAATGATATAAAAATAAGTTTATTGTCCGTACAAAATTTTCAAATTTTGCTTTTAGTCTTCTAAAATTGTTCATTAATTTTCAGTCCTCATGGACAAAAAATTTATTCAAAAATGTAAAGGAAAACATTCGTCAAGTCAAAAACATGGACAAAAACTTGTGACACAAAACATTTGGAGGATCATTGTTGAAAATTTTTAGAGGCACTAAAGCAAAATAGGTCTTATTTATAATACACAAATAGGTAAATGAATAATCACGTTACAATCCACTCATTAGTGGGAGTTATAAGTATGTGGAAGGTTAATGGATGGACATCCACTAATTGATATACTATAACAACATCAAAATTAACCTGTTTTTCAAAAGTTCATAAGACGTTAATTTTGAGGTATCTAATTGACATATCATATGATTTACGATTAATGTAAAATTTTGCAGATATGGTCTATGTTATAATATTTTTCAATCCAACGGTCAATTTTATAATTCAGTTATACAATAAACAAATTATCCTCGGTGTCATATATTAAGTTTGACACATTGGTCTCAATTGATCTTCTCCCATAATTTATATTGTTTCTATCAATAACTCTAACTTCTGATCTCCCTGTGGGCTTAGCTCAATTGACATGAACATTACGAAGTCGGGTTCAAACCTCAGACACCCCACTTATTCACCTTATAATATAAAAGTGAACTTCTAGTCACTAGAGTACTTATAATGGAAATGTTAAACAAGTACCCTTGATGCATTGTTTAAGCAACAAAAAGTAGTCATTTTTGTATTTTGACTTTGGTTGACTTGCTTCTAAAATCTGGTTACATCATTGTTTAAAATGTGGGATACATTTTCTCTGGCTAATGAAAACGGTGACCTAGTAAATGAGTCTAAGATTAGCCTGCTAGTTCATCATCCATATGAACACATTTAAGATACATTTTTCAATTTATGTAGTCTTTTATTTGGAGAAATGTCAGTTCACTAAACCATGCCGAAAAAAATAAACACTGCGTGAGATTCCACGCCATTATTTGAATTTTGAAATTTAAAAAAAAAAAGGTGAAATTTTTACACAATTGAAAGTCTACATGAATTACAGAGTTCAACTCTTCCATTGATGAGAAGATTATTATCCTGTAGTTCTACCTAATGCACTGTACATACATTTACTACATTTCTCATGTTTGTGGTTTTTCTCAAGTTCAGAAATGTTGCAAAATTACTCCTGTTTAGAATTGCAATCAATTCATTGGAGTAAAGTTTCATGCATTACATTTACAAACTAAAATGAATAGAAAAAAATCAACAAGTACAGTCTTCTATTTAGCAAGAAAAGGATACTTGGACTCAACATAGTTTTCTTCGTCCCATAAGAATGATCCAAAAGCAACAGATTCCAAAACAAGCATAGTCAAGCCTGAGAAGGTAAGTGAAAGAACTTCATCATTGGTACTTTCAATCGAACCATCGCCAGAGAGGCGGATATCAGGCCTTCCAAAGATGGCCTGAGTTTGCTTTTCAATCAATGATATAGCTTCCTTGGAGCGTACGGTAGCAAGTCTCTGAAGTGCCTCTGCATCCAACTGCGTCACATAATCTCTCAGTCCAGATGATTTGCCTTCACCAGTATTCATGTCATCCATTTCATAATAACCTTCGTCGTCAGGATAGATCCTAATCAAGGAATCTGAATCCCAGAGCTTGTTTGGTGGCGATGGTTCATCAAAACTAACATTTTCTTTACCCAAATCCTGTGGAAGTGTCCCCACTGACCTCTCAAGTTGAAACCGTTCATCAACCCGTTTGAGAAAATATCCGTACATTATTGAAGCAGCGTATAACTTACCCAGCTTGATTTTGCTAATCTGAATAATTGTCTGGAGAGGACCCACAACCCGTTCTCCTAGTACCAGAGATAAGTGACTCTGTATCATCTCAAATGCCTCTGAAGAATGAACAGCTTCTAACTTAAACTCTTGATTTGGCCATGAATCCACTTGTTCATTAGGATCTAAGGTTGCTGATATTTTTGGGATCATTGAAATTTTGTTCTCTTTGAATTTGTTCACGATTAAGCAGTACATTATCTCTTCCAGTGTTGTGCGCTTTTCCTTCTCTTTAATTTCAGCTATCCTCCTAATATTCAGATTTAAAAAGATTGATCACATTTACACTACCAATAACTAAATAAACAAATAACCAATATTGATGCAAATATATTCTACTTTAACGTTTCAATCTTTCAGTGGTTTGGCAGATAAAGGGTGAAGAGCACACAATTCCTAATTAATTAAATTAACATGAGATGAAAAGAGGTAAGGACTATTACTTACTCACAAGTAAGTGTGTGTGTGCGTACTTGCACATGATCTTAAATTAATAATATAAGTAGCTAGCTCCATGCAGCTGACATGACAAGATCTTACTGGCAAGAATATGCATGTGTGTGGCCAGTCTCATAATGCAAAAGGGAAATATCTTTTTAGGTAGGCACTAAGTAAACATTGTATAAGACAAACTAACATTTGAAAGAAAATATGGACTAATATAGTGTTTGGATATGCTGCTAACTCCTCAATCTCACAGCCCAATTCTAATTCTGATGTGTTTTTCAAAGCTATAAACTGCATAACCTAACTAACGCATGCTATTGCCATGGTTCCACTTGGATACCATTCGTATCCAAGTTTTGCTTTACCATTCGTATATTACTCATGACTGCCTTCTTTTTAAGTCACACACCCCACACAAACTTTCAAAAGTAGTTTATCCAAAAAAGCAAGGCTTTTTCATACCACTAAGACTTCGATCATTAACCATTTATGTATATCAGTAAGAAAATTACAAACTCAAGAAGAAAAGAAAGAAAAAAATCACAAAGGAACCCCTAAAACATTGAATGTGCAGGCAAACGTTCTTACTAACAATTCACATGAAGACTTTTAGTACTGGAAAGATTTTAGATAGTATGATAACACAATATGTGCCTAGAACAATAGAAAAAAATCAAAACCATAAGCAGAGATTCCACGATTTTTTATTCATGGGTACAGTTGTCCAAAGCCCTTTGATTTTTTAAGTTTTCCTTTCCACATAGCTAGTTCTAGTCAAATCATGGGAAAGGAAAGGATTGCTATACTTACTTATAAAGGGAATCCTCGTATGATGTAGACGATTCTTCTTTGTGGGCATCTCTTTCAGTCTGAAGTTTCTCTAGCTGCTGATCAATGGTTGCTAAAAACAAATGAGGATGGGTTCGCAAAATTTGTTCCAACAGCTGACCAACTGGTGACTCAAATTGGAGAGGAGGAGAAGGCACAAAATTATCACTTGAATCTGTAGATGCTCTCACAACTAACCCTCTACCTCGAAAACTGTAGGGTTCATTGTAATGTTTAGCATTGTAAGATGGAGGACAACTCTGCAGAAAAAAAACACGTGACAGCTGTTTAGTTTCTGAAAATTCCTCCAAGAAAATGACATACATTCTAGTATTATGCTATAAAAAAACACATGATAAATTTTTATATTATCCTTTATGTCTGTATCACAAAATGACATACATTTTAGTAATATGTGACCAGTTTGAAATTCCTACCAAAAAAAGCAAAAAACAGTTTGAAAAGACAATAAGCCATGCTAATCCATAAAGGAAGCTCATGTACAAGTCTAACTGACATCTTGTTTACTTTAACAAACTTCACCGTGCAAGTTGTAAGGCAACTACCAAGAAGTAAGTTTAACAATGATATAGACACTGATGATAAGTTATTTTGTGGAAGTATGTAATGGAGAAAAAGGGTTCAAGAACAAAACAGACGAGCTCAAAACTTCAGAAATAGGTAGGAATCAAAACAGCTTACCTATTACTCCCTCCGTTTCAAAATAATTGTCTCTTTACCATTTTTTCTTTTTCTCAAAATAATTGTCACTTTAGAATACCAATGCAGCATTTATTATTATTTTCCATTATTATACCCTTATTTATTGAATTTCATCCAACTTAACTACTCTACTAATTACAATTAATAAGGGTATTTTAGTAAAGGATATTAACTTTACCATTGAAATCAACACAATTAATCATTTCCTTAAAAATCGTGCACAAACCTTAAATGACTATTATTTAGAGACGGAGGGAGTAATAATGTATTGTGTAGTTATGAGTTATAGATAGGTGAAAAACCATTAGAGATCCGAAAGATACATAAAAACAATTTTTTAAGCATTTACAAACAAAACAATATTTAAGGTTAAGGGAAAAAATAGTTGGAGAAATGGATAGTCAATGTGGGTTCTTTGTAGCCTACACAGTGTTACTAATTGCAGATCGCGTAAACTAGCAGTTTGCTCAAGTTCCAATACATGACAATGCTATAACGGCTTTAGCCACTATTTCATAATATTTTGTACTAAATAGCCTATTGCGGAAGAATAGCAGTTTGTTAAAATTCCGATACACAACAGTGCTATAGCCGCTATTTCATAATATTTTGTACTAATACAATAGAGAACGGCAAAACACAATAGCGATTTGTACAAATTCCACTATGCAACATCGCTATAACACTATTTAACAACACTGAGCTTCCAAGCCTCAGGAAATATAATTAACATTTTCATAACAAGCTTGTGCTATGCCATGAAACCTTAAATACATGAATTAAATCAATAAGATTACAGTAATTACCATGTAATTTGATAAAAACAAAACATTGCTATAGCACCGCTACAGCGCTATTTAACAAACACCACCATAGCACTGCTATTTAGTTTGAACTAAATCAGCTTGAGCTATAGCTGTAATTTCATAATATTTTGTACTAAATAGTGTACTGTGGAACAATGGCGATTTGTTCAAATTTCCACTGTGCAACATCACTATAGCACCCACCGCTAAAACACTATTTAACAACACTGAGCCTACAAGCCTTGTGAATCAATATAATTAATATTTTCATAATGAATCTTGAGCTATGCCATTACGACAAAAATACATGAAGTAAATCAACAAAGTAAGCACCATTTAATTTGACAAAAAAACAAAACACCACTAACTAACTAACTAACAAGATATTATTCAACTCACAATCACATTACATCACAACAGCCATATATACCAAGAATACATTTTAATTTTATATAATTAAGGAATCATTTACTATTACTACTAATTCAACTTATCCTAGATTTTGATACATCGCTGCGAATTCCTTTCAGCAGTAACACAACTAAACTAACTTCTAAGAGAATCTTAACTGATTTTGCAACTAACATTTTCTTCTTCTTTTTTTCTCCCTTTCTTTCTAAACTTGCAACTAACTGATATAGCAATAAAATCCTAAGCTCAAATTGCTTACATATTTCATCATACTAATTTTTAATTGTTGATTATGCAAATAAATTGATAAGAGAAAGTAAAAATTGAATGATATAAAAAGCTTACCTTAAGAAATCCAGTGGAAAGAACATTCTTAGCGTCAGAAACATGGAAATGGCGGAATTCCGGTGACCGGAGCAAGGATGAAGATGGAAGAACCACCATAACGTCGCTGATTGCAGCACCTGAAACTTGCATTGTTGCTATTGCAAGTTTCTTGCAGCTGTTTATAATTAAAGTAAATTAAATTAATAATAATCAAAGAAAGTGAGGAGAAGAAGAGGAAAAAGAAGGAGAAGAAAGTTGTTACAGATTTTTTTCTCTTTGAATTCTGAAATGTCGTGACTCTGAAGAACACGGATAACGTAATGAACGAATCGAAACGTGTGCGTCAAAATGGAGTACTAATTTTATGACGACAGAATCTTATATGGTCCACCGTGGACAAGGATTTAGAGTCATTTCATTAACAAGGATATACGGTCAAATACAAATCAAAAAACATATAAATCAAGTCATAATTATAAATTAACAATTTTTAATGTAAAAATTGTTAATTTTGAATGTTTAAACAATGTTATAAAACATTTGTTAACCTTTTTTATATACTCCCTCCATTCCTTTTCTTTTGATGTTTTAGAGTTTCAGTTATATTCCAAAACTTTTGATGTTTTAGTGAATTTATTATTGTTTTCTCAAGTTTACCCTTGTTGGAAAACACAATACACTATTAAAATAGTTGTGACCTTTGGTTTATCACATATGAATTTAATGATAAATAAGGACATTTTAGTCAAAAACACATAAAAATTTATATACTTTAATTACTTCTTAAAACTTGTGCCAAGAGCTAAAACATCAAAAGAAAATGAATGGAGGGAGTAGTATTTAAGCACTTAATATTTAATCTAGCACCGGAGGGAGAAAGAAATTAAAAAAAAATGAAATATGTGATAGATTTGTAATGTGAAAAGAGGAGAGATATAGAGAGAAAATAAGATGTGTGAAAAGTAAGGTTGTACCCACATAATTGCACTAAAATTTTCAATATTTTTGGAACAACTAGTTACAAACCCGTGCTTCGCACGGGGTTCAGCTACTTTTTTGACAAAATATTATATCGGAATGATAAATCGCGAAATGATAGATAATTATAAACCATAATACAATATTTAGAGTATTCATGCATTACGGGTTACAAAATGAAATATCCAAAATGGCTTGATCACGAAAACATATGAAAACATATTTAGTCAGCAGTAGAAACACTTTTCTATTAATAATTGATATCTATCTATAAACCAATGAAACCCTATTACCAAAGCTTTAACGTATACCAATGAAAACCCTATTACCTGATTTATATCATATTGTCTTCCAGCTTCAACGAAGGTCGCATAATCCAAATATTTGTGATGCATGGTCTAAAGTATGGGGTTCAGTAACGTATTTTGTAAAGAGATTGTTCTAAAGGAAAAATGAGTAAATTAAGGGAGATAGCCGCAATTTTTTTTAGAGATTTTTGTCGTTTATAAATATGAAAATCAAGCAAGCATATTTAGCAATTATGAGTAAGAAGATTTCTGCAGCTTGGAGAGATGTACAAATTACGGAACATTTCTATTCTTCGTAAATTTGAGAACGAAGGTCGCGTGCTTCGCAATTGTTATTTATCTTATGTTCATAATAGTAGGATGCCCAGATGATTTAGTAGACATTGAAATTTTTATGCAAGTGAGCACTCTTTTTTTAATGGATTCACTAATCAAAACTTTCAAGAATAAACCTATCATCCACAAAATATATACTACATAATGCAAAATAATAAAATAGAATTAACTTGAATCAATTAGCATTAAACCCTTATTTTCCACATATGCTGCAAAGTTGAGGGGGTTGCATATAAATAGGAATCATATCACTCAATATCAAATCCGATAATTGCAATGTATTTATAATCATAATTTCCATGGGCATGACAAATTATTATGCCACAATTGCCAAAAGAATATAAGCTGCCAAAAGGACAAACTCTATGAAGAGAAACAAATAAAGGTAGTGAGACATTCAGATTGCCAAAAGAAGTAACTTATGAAGAGAAAAAATACAAAGTGCTATCGGATCATAACGAACATGAGTCTAAGTTGTTGTTGTGTGAGGCGTTAAGATTTGCAAGTCTTAATACAATTGGAGTTAAAAATGAAAAAGTCATTTCCACTTCTCAATTCAATCAATCTACATCACAAAATACAGAGAGACAAATTTGGTTATGTCACAAAGATGTAGAACAAATATCTCAAAAAAATAGGAGAATAAAAATGAAAGAGAAAGAAGGTAAAAATACCTCAACAAAAATAGAAGAAAAAGAAGAGCAATTATAATGCACTGTGATGCACATGCACCAGCTTATTTGTGAATCGTAACACATAAAAATGAGTTAGGAGTGACTTATTAGAAGTTAATTTTCTAGATCTAGGACACAACATTAACAGTAAAAGAGTATGAGAGAAACATGTATATCTCAACATCATGAAAAGTGATTTAATGTATATTAGTCCTGGTCGAGAATGGATTTGTAATTGTTTAATTGATTCATTTCTATGGTTTGATTCTTCAATTTTGATTATACAATGTCACCAATTTTGATTAAATTATCATACACAAATTGTCAAATATGAACCAGTAAGGCTGCTATTAAGCTTGTCCCCCTAATTAATCTATAAACATATATAATAATATGATTTATTCACTCAAGATTACATATATATAGCTATATCTATATATATGTTCAAGGAAAAGAAGCCCTCTTTTTCATCAGTTTCTTCAAAGTCAATGACAAAGCCTTTGCCATCCTGCTTCAAATAGTCAGCCATTCTGGCTCTGGAATCTCAATCCTCGAGCTTTTAAGGATCTCTGAGGAAATTTTGTATTTGGAGTCCCTCTCATGCATGATATCTGGCCTCACTAATCCTGGACTCACCGCTTATGGTGACATCATAAGGGCTGGTGCACCTACTGGAAGCCTGTCCCCTGCATTTCCAATTTTCATATAAATATTCCAACATTAAACATTACATAACAAATTTTAGTAAAATGGCAAGTCATCGTATGAAATTGTTCCATCATACCTCGGTCAACCTGCCACGTACACGCTTATAAGACTGATAACTACACCTTTCAGCATCATGAGTAAAGCTTAATGTAAGAATCTCGGCATCATGAGCACCCTGAAACAATATGCAGGATACAAATGACCATGAACATATATGTATACACGTGGAACTGTGCACAAATTTCTACAACAAAAAATACACAAACTCACATTAAATTCTCCAATACCAAGAAATACCCAGTCTAGGCATTCTGAAAAAGAAAGATATCTAAGTTCTCCAGCAGGGCCAAGTCCTACCTCAATGTCTATCAGTAGCTCAGATTCTAAGAAATTTGCCATATTCTCTCTATAACTCTTCATATAGTCGCTATACATCTGCATCAAACACCAATTAAGGGAACTAAGGGAAAAAGTGAAATACAATTTTTTATATGTCATTGCTAAATACGTGACAAAGTTAGTGAAAGAAGTAATAATAAAAAGTGGTCGAAAAACAATTTTCAAGTTTTGCTTATGTTTAGGAGTCAAGTTATTCATTTAAACTTACAGACAGTGGAAATTAATTGTGATAGTAATAGAATATGCAAAGGTTAATGTATCTGAACTAAAACAAAAGAATACGGTCGTAACGAATATTTGCATAGGCAACGCGGAGTTTGAAGGACCGTAAAGCAGACCTATAGAGAAAGAGATATAATATGTTGTATGTTGTTTGTTCATGATTTGGTTTCTAAACCATAAGGAAGTTGCGAAAATCAAACTAAACGAACAATAAACCTTACATGAATTTAATATCTTTGGAGTCACGAACCATCTGGAGAAGAAGAGGAGGTTTTTCATTCTTACCATCAGATAAAAATAAATGCTTCCCTGTTTTACCAAGAAACCGCGAAAGACGAGATGCTGTTTTCTCCAAAGAGTGAAATCCACATAACAAAGGAACCTAAAGTATGTGAAATTCCAAAACCATGTCATGAAGCTTTCACCAACACAGATTAGTATGACATGCATATTTTTTTACACAATGATGTTGCAAAGTCCTATTTAATTACCCTCAATAACCATCACTTGTAGCAGAGTAATCAGCCAAAGTAAAGGAGACAGAAATTACATTATTTGCAGTAAAGTTTCATCAGACAACTCACACAAAATTTAATAAAAGAAAACATGATATACTACATGTCCAAAAGAATTAGCTGCTTATGCCCTCTACAACCAAGGTGCGGCGTTGCAGACGTAATAAAATTAATAGGCTCCAGTCCTGCAAGCTTGTTGGCTGGTAGCGAGCAATAAGTCCATTAGTTTGTCCTGATTTGCATTAGAAGTTAAATGCCTAAAGCAATGACCTAAAAGTGATACTAACTATATAAATTATACATGTGTTTCAAATATTAACCATGCTGACTACCTAAAAGGTGAATGCCATCTAGTATGTAACAAACAAAAATATGGTGGGAATGAACTTATCTTGTATATAATTAAGCCAAATTCTGAAATTCATATAGTTGAAGAACAGGTAGGAAACAAAGTAACAAATTCCTCCATACACAAATCATTGAAGATATTTTGCATTGGCTGCAACAATGCATTGCAATTGCTGCTGCATAAAATAAGTTATCACCAATCTGACCATGGGTAAGGAAAAAAATTGTGAGTCTTCACATACACTAAGGAACAACAAACCTAAATATAATCATCAGGAACTAAAAGAATGAAATGAATCAAAAATTAATTTTTATCCTATTCACTCATTATTATAACATAAACCAACATTATTTCTCAATAATTTGTGACTAAGATACATACATACTTATAACAGTCCATATGCAAGATAATATACATACCATTTATTCAATAAATACCTACTTCAACCATCAATGAAGTTCAAAATTCCAAACACAATTATATGTGTTCTATGCTTTACCTTGTCCTTGAGACCACCTTCAAGTGGCAAAAACCACCTCAATTCATTTGTAAAATAAAACAACTTTCAAATGGTGTAAAAGCATATTGGAGACTTACAAATCCTTAGACAGGACCATGCAAGATTCATAATTCAGATTTGCAAACACAACATTTACATAGCTTTTCTGCTTACTTTCAGATATGGCAAAGCTCCAATTACATTGTCATAGTCACTTCTGTTGACTTGAATCTGTGTACCACAATAAACAAAAGTTAGAGATGAGAAAATTAAGGGAAAAATGAGCAAATCTACCTAATCAAATAGAAGTTTCCTATTTACAAAACAACATATATTTCAGCCATAAAAAAAAAATATATTGAAATATGGAAGCTAAGTTGATGTATCATAGGATCATCTTCACCAACCTTCATGAACAAACACAATTATAAAAGTCAGAATTCCTACAAACAAATCTAAACACTCACAGCCAATCCAAACATACATCTTTAAAAAACATGGCAATTTTGGTCTTTGATAGCAATAAAATTGATTCGAATGAATCTAAACACACAAAAATGAAAGCTAATATTTGCAAAGAAATGTGCAAATTTTTTGAAAGGGCAAGCAGAGATAAAAACTTGGTAAGCTTTCAAGAAATCAGCAGCATTAAACATCTTTTGGCTCATATATAATATTTGTGTACTGGTACCAGCACCAACCATGCGCGCTTCAATCGCATTCGCAAAGTAATGAGCCATTCTCTGTGATGCATCACCTGAAGGACAAGAATGCTTCCTATTCTGCTTCAACAATTCATTAGCAGTCCTATTGTCATTAGCAGACACAGCTTGTGCACACAGAACCAAAAGGGTCCTCAAATCCACAACATCCCTCTTCCTCCCTTGTTTCTTCGAACGTGCCTTCCCTCCATCAAGTTCACCAACCTGTGTTCTACTCCCCACCACTGATCCATCCTTTTGTTCAGCACGCAACGACACATTTTCTTTTTGTAAGTTGCATGGCCAATGAATTCAAATTTCTGTACATACCAGATGCACCATGTAGAACCTGTAGCAAAAAACATTTTATGCTAAAGTTTCAATTCCACGACAAAAAGCTGAAAGTTGAAAATGAGCAGAAGCAAAAGTGTATTGCAATTTGCAAAACTTTCGTGATAACACCAGATCACACAATAAATTTCAAGATCTTTGCTCTTGCAATCGCTTCTAGATGGCCATAACCATTGCATTGAGAATTATTTCCCTGATTGCTGTGTTGGAATTGATATTGGGGAAAAGGTTTTAAGGCAAGCAACTGGTTACATGGTTGCACAACTCTAGAAATTTCAGAACTTGAATTGTGCTACCAATTGCTAGTTTTTCAAAAATACTTTAAAAACAATTCTCCATTAGAAAGATTAGGCAAAAACTAAACTTCTAAAAGCATTGAACCACTTATTTTACATTATAATCATACATATTAATATTATATGTAATATTTAAGCCATGAGGTGCATAAATATGCTTCTATCATATCCTTGCAAGTGATCCAAAGGTATGTGAGTGTAGCAAGAGAGTGAAGAAAGAGAACATACAAAATCCTTGAAACACAGATTATCAGCTCCAATAAAGCTTGTTCTCCCTGCCAAGATGAAAGTAACTGAAGTCAGATATCCAATTTCACAGAAAAACCTAACCTTTGAGAATGACCTCACGAACAATTGGCCTTACCACAAATTTACAATCACAGATAAACTGAGCATTTAAAATCTCTGGAAAATGAACTCTTACCCAATAGCATAGTCAGAAATCCAAACCACCTCTATCATAGGATCACTATCTACAACTACTTGTCAACAAAATTTAGTTTGTATAATCTGCCTACTCAAATCTTTTTCAGTTTACATTGAACTGTTATCAATAGTGCATTTCATAAACCCATTTTTATTTTCATCAAATCTAACAAACAACTGAACCTCAATAAGAACACCCAATTCAAAATTTAAGCTACAAAATTTTAATTTCATCAAATCTGACAAATGAAAGAGTACAATATGGCAGACAGATGCATATAAGGATCATTTAGCTTGTGAGAATTCTTTCAAATTTACTAATATATTAAATTCCTTTTCTTAAGGAGTGATAAAGAAGCAAGAAAAATATTTTAAGTGTAAGATACAATATGATGCTTTATTCTCTTATGCTGATTCAATACACCTATATATAAACAACTTCAACAAATAAAAGTTCATATTTATGTATCTTTCCATGATTGGTACTCATGAAGTTATATGTGCTGCTTATGAGCTTTGGCGTAAAAATAAGGAAGACAGGGAGGAATATCAAGGTTATAAGTTGTTTTATGCGTATTCGATATATCATTGTCACATTACCAGAATGCTCTTTTCTGTAAAAAAAATTCTTTGCATTGGGACTAATCTAAACCTGTTTCAGATGGATCGTTCTAGAGGTTTTGAAATTGAGACCAAGAAAAATGATGAGACCAGACAGACTATATTCTAAATAGACTCTAATGTCATAATTTAAATGCACATGCTTCAGTTGCTATCTTTCCAACATTACTGCTATCATACATCTCTGCTATCATAAATTCAAGAACATCATAAGAGAATAAAGCATCATATGTAGATTTAATAGTGTTCAATGCTGCAATCCAGATAAAAATCAAGTACTAAATCTCAAAATATCTAATATTATTGCCAAAAGTCAATATTTTTTAGCACATCAAATGACAGAGC
The DNA here is from genome assembly GCF_051527215.1 of Medicago sativa. Lineage (NCBI taxonomy): Eukaryota > Viridiplantae > Streptophyta > Magnoliopsida > Fabales > Fabaceae > Medicago > Medicago sativa. The sequence continues at coordinate 17,289,080 of NC_140753.1, read as the reverse complement.
AAACCTATTTTCTCTAGAATCTTGTGCTACCAACTGTAACCATCAAAAACACCAAGCTAAATGTATCAAACCAAATTATATCAAAATCCTCTCAAAGTTAAACATGAAATTGAGACATAATATACAAATCCTCAAGAAAAATGATGAGACCAAACAGACTATATTCTAAATAGATGTTAACAGGTAAATTATTCACCAAATAAGAACAATTCAATCATATCAACCACAAGAGTCTTCAATTACTCATATCAAACAGACTATAACTTTCATTTTCACCAATTGAAAACCCATAAAAGTATTTTCAAAATCCAGACACACATTTTCAGCAATAATTTTTTTTTACAATCCCTTCAACACCAAACAAAATTTCCAAAACATGCATACCAAAAAACTATAAATCATAATACTCAAAATGAACAGACCATACCATAATCAAACTAAACATATATTTTCCTATAAAACAAACACCAAATAAAAAAATCAACATACATGCATAAAAAAAAAAACCACCAAACATACCCAAAAACATGTCACAACACATGCAAAATACAAAAACAATCACTCAACATCATACAAACACAAAAAACCTCAGAAAATTGCCTTGTAAGTATGGTGGCTTAGTAATTACCATTAATACCTCTTCTATGGCCTTATCTTTCTTAGCTTCAATTGCCCTTACGACCTTGATTTCACCATGGCATGTAGCAAGTTCATTAACCTTTTCTGCAACAGATTAAAACTTGTTCATAATTATTTTTTATGGCATTTTAGATAGTAACATATGAGAGGATCCATATTGAACAGATTCATATATCACTGAGACTACAAATATGCCATCAATTTTTAAGTCATCAAGTAAACAATTCATGCATCACCAATTTTAGTCAATTTCACAAACACCTTATGTGCAATTTATACCAAGTGTGATTTCATCTCAAAAGAATCAATTTTTTCACAAGTTACTTGTATAGAAACATCACAAACAAAAACATAATCACACCAAAAACAGAATCAACAACCAAAAAAACCCAGAATCACCAAACCACAAAAGCAAAAACAAAAATAAAACAGAAAACACACAAAACTCATTCAATCTGAGACATGCATGGCATTAGATTCATGAAAAACCCTAAAATTCCCTTTTCCCCCAAATGAAAACCTAACCCTAAATTCATCAAATTTCAACATGCATGAGGGAAAGGAAAAGGGAAACTCACCTTAAAATCGAAGCTTGCCTTCTTCTCCAATTTCCCTTCTTCCTCCATCGGCTTCTTTTCCTTCTTCTCCTCTCCCTCCCTTCTCTCGTTCTGTTTTTTTCTTTTTTCTTCTCTGTCCCGTGTTCTGTTTTCCTTCTTGTTTTTTTTTCCTTTTCTTCATCAACAAAAAAAAAAACACATATATAGGTAGGCAGCTCCATTTACTAATTTACGAAAATGCCCTTCCTAAAATTCCCTTTTCCCCCAAATGAAAACCTAACCCTAAATTCATCAAATTTCAACATGCATGAGGGAAAGGAAAAGGGAAACTCACCTTAAAATCGAAGCTTGCCTTCTTCTCCAATTTCCCTTCTTCCTCCATCGGCTTCTTTTCCTTCTTCTCCTCTCCCTCCCTTCTCTCGTTCTGTTTTTTTTCTCTTTTCTTCTCTGTCCCGTGTTCTGTTTTCCTTCTTGTTTTTTTTTCCTTTTCTTCATCAACAAAAAAAAAACACATATATAGGTAGGCAGCTCCATTTACTAATTTACGAAAATGCCCTTATTAAGGGCAAAAGTGTAATTTCTACGGACTATTATTTTTATATTTAGTTTAGTAGATGTTTGGTGGTCTTGCTGCAACTGCAGTTCTTTTGCTTCTTCGGTTCTCTTAAGGCAAGACATAAGGATAAATTGGCCTCCAATCAATCTTGCATCATTCTATATGTTGAGGGTAATTGCTTGGCAGCCGAATCAGAGCTGAATTTGGTGGTTTGCTTCGTCATCCTTTCAGGACATGAATCTATGGTTTCTCGGAGCTACTTTCAAGATCTTTTGATATTCTTCATGTTGACCTTCATATGATACATCCGAGGCTTTTGTTGGTTAAACAACTGAATCACCTTGATAATGCTTCTCAAACACCAATGTTTGACAAACATGTGAGTTTGGTTCAAAGACATCAAAAACCATCTTCATTAAGATTGACATGTTCGCATCGTTTACACCCTTCGAGAAAGAAATAGTTGTGTAGCCTTCCTTGTTAAGTTAGATATTTCTTCTAATATTGATATCATAATTCAACTCTGCCCTTCAGTTGACATCTTAGACCTTCTTACCGCAATCTTTTATTGAAACTTGGTTCCCTAAAGCTTAGTCTTTCCTATTTTTTTTGTCTTGTTTTCTTTTGTCTTTAGCTTTTTAACAAACAAAAAAAAAAAAAACTCCTTTAAGACACACTGATCCGAGCAGCTTTCTGAGATATCGACTTCCTCCAACAATGAACTCATGAATGATACAATTTTAGATTCAAACTTGGTCTTAACGAACTGTGTTGGAGTTGCTCCAAGTTATCTCACATATCATTTGCCAAGTCTAATATGAAAGAGACTATTGTTAACAAAATTTGCAAAATGTCAATTAATTTCATCATTTTCTCAAATTTCACAACATAATTACAAAATTATGTGTTGTTTTGATACAAGAAAATACTCTGTTTATTCTCAAATATAAACAATAAAAACTTTAAAATTGTTGGTCTCAAATTTAAGCAAATTACAATTACCAATAGTATAATTGTGAATAGTTATTTTTGCCCTTGAATTCTTTTAATAAATATAAAATTGTTATTGAATGTGTAATGAGTAGCCACAATAGCCACTCATTGTAACTAAATTGTAAAATAGTCATTGATTGTAAATTTTGTTAGTCAAAATTGTTATTGACAAGAACAAATTGATAAAACACATTGATACAATACAAATCTTAAAAAAAAAAACATGATTATTAATTTTAGGTGCACATTTTATTTTATTTTTGCTTAAATAATCAGATGGAGTACAATCTATATATGTCTTTTAATGATTTTGATTTTTTTTTTACGGACTATTTCTATGATATTTTTAGGGGAGTCTTTTAATGATTTTGGTAAATAGATTGATGCTAATTATCATAGAAATGTCTATATATATGTCTTTTAATAATTTAATTTCTTATATTGGTTGACATTTTTTTTCAATTTAAGAAATTAAATTATTCACTGATAATAGATTGATGCTAATTATCTTCACCAGAAGAAAAAAAATTGATGCTAATTATAAAGGATTTGAGTCTCTTAAATATTTGATTAATGGTTTGATTACTGATTGTACTTACGAAAAGTTCAAATAAAAGGGAAAAGCACGCCTTATATCTGTTACACATTAATCAGGGATGAAAAGTTCGATCAATTCATTTTGGAAAATGCTAACTTGTGCCCTCAAGCACAAGTTATCGAAATGTATGTATTGCATTTAATTTTTAACTTTTTAATCAATTAAATGCACAAAATTTTAGAAAATCTCTCTTCTTTTGTGTTTCTTAACATGTGCCCCAGGGCACAAGTTAACGTTATCCTTTTTTTTTTTATGCCAAGTTCGATCTATTAATAATAGGCTAAAGTGCACTTTTCCCCCCTTAACTTTCAAAAACTTGCAATTTTGGCCCCATAACTATGAAAACTACAATTTTGGCCCCCTAAGTTTTAGCCCCATTGCAAATTTGGTCCTTTTGGTCAATTTTGACCGGTCAATGCCCATGTGGCATGCCACGCGGGTAATTATTAAATTAAAAAAATAAAAAAAGCCGCTTAATCATTTTTTAATTAAATAAATAAAAAATCTAATTAAAAATATTAAAAAAATCAGGAAAATTGAAAAATTAATAAAAAAATTGAAAAAAATTCTGAAAATATTAAAAAATTCTGGAAAAATGAAAAATTAATAAAAAAATAAAAAATTAATTTAAAATTGAAAAATTAATAAAAATTAAAAAATTGAAAAAATACGGAAAATATTTAAAAATTCTGGAAAAAAATACTGGAAAAATTTAAAAATTCAGGAAAAATTAATGAAAATAAAAAATGATTAAAAAATAAAATAATCTAATAAAATGAAAAATTCTGAAAAAAATAAAAAAAATTAAAAATTCTGAAAATATTTAAAAATTCTGGAAAAATGAAAAATTAATAAAAAAAATATTAAAAAATTTCTAAATTTTTGTTAGTATTTTTTCCAGGAATTTTTGTGTATTTATAAACCGGGAATTTTACAATGAAAATTTCGAAATATGCATATTACAATGAAAATTTTGAAATTTTTTAAAATATTTTCCAGAATTTTAATTTTTCATTTTATTAGATTATTTTATTTTTTTTAATCATTTTTTATTTTTATTAATTTTTCCAGAATTTTTAAATTTTTTCCGTATTTTTTCAATTTTTTATTTTTATTAATTTTTCAATTTTCCAGAATTTTTTTATATTTTTTTTCAATTTTTTATTAATTTTTCATTTTTCCAGAATTTTTTAATATTTTCAGAATTTGTTTTCAATTTTTTTATTATTTTTCATTTTTCCAGAATTTTTTAATATTTTTTCTAATTTTTTTAATATTTTTAATTAGATTTTTTATTTATTTAATTAAAAAATGATTAAGTGACTTTTTTTATTTTTTTTAATTTAATAATTACCCACGTGGCATGCTACATGGGCATTGACCGGTCAAAATTGACCAAAATGACCAAATTTGCAATGGGGCTAAAACTTAGGGGGCTAAAATTGTAGTTTTCATAGTTAGGGGGTCAAAATTGCAAGTTTTTGAAAGTTAAGGTGGAAAAGTGCACTTTAGCCTTAATAATATCATGGTAATTAAAATTATTAAATTATTCTCTAAACAAATTACATTTTCTTTCTTTGACAAATCTAAACAAATACATTTAAATTGTTAATCTTTGAAACCAAAATATCTTCTTTTTTTTTTGACAAAGAAACCAAAATATCTTTGAAACACGCAACCTACGTTTTACAAGGAAGAATATCCCGCTTCTCCTTCCACCGCCACCATATTCGTCCCCTCCGCCACCACGTCCCCCTCCCTCAACCTCAACAACGTAACCGTCTCAACCACCTCTCTTTTCATTCTCTCTCAATCCCTTCAATCTTGCATTACATTTTGAAATCCCTATTCATACAACTATATTTCATTCAATTTCTTTTGACCTAATTTCAGCGTTCCGAAAATGGTTTCTGGATTAATCAACGCAAACCCTGTCATATACGAAAAGAAACAACGTCAACAACGTTCTACTCAATCCCTTCCTGCTGATGAATACACCGTCGAACCAATCGATCAACAAGAGATTTTTGATATCCTTTTATCGAATTTAGCTGCTAAGAAAATAAATTAAATTTGTTTGATTTAGGGCTTTTTTTGGATTGAATTATTTGAGTTTATCTACGAACATAAACACTTGTGAGATTGTTTGACAGAAGTTATAACAATAGCTATGACATGTTCAAAGCTGTTTTCAGCTTATTTTCATAAGCTCTCCAAGATAGCTTATGAAAATAGCTTATAGCTTATAAGAAAACAATTCAAATTTATTTTATCTTTTGTTATAGAAATAGCTTATACATAAGCACTTATAGTTATAGAAGTTTTTGCTATAAGCTGCAAATTAAGTTGTTTATCTAGATAGAGTCTTAATACTGTTAATATTTCCTTAACAATTCTTAAATCATATAAGAGATATCAAGGATCCTGAGCATCCTTACTCTTTGGAAGAACTCAAGGTGATAACCGAGGAAGCGGTTGAAGTCGATGATCAAAAAAGTTATGTCAGGTACTTGTGATTTATTTATTCTTTCCAAGTATTTGGTTTATACTTGGTGTGGATTATGGAATGATTAATGTGTTTGTTTTATTGGATTATTTTTATTTAGGGTTACGTTTACTCCGACAGTGGAGCATTGCAGTATGGCAACAATTATAGGTCTTTGTTTACGGGTCAAGCTCTTGAGAAGTTTGCCTCCGCGGTACAAGGTAACATTTTTCTTAATTATTTTTCTGAGTTTTGTTTTGTGATGTAATTTAGTTTACTAATAGATGGACTATTTTGTTGCTTGGTAATATATAATGGATAGAAGTATTTGCACTTGTTTTACTTGTGAATTGCTAAGAGTAATTATAGAGAGATTAGTTTATAGTTGCAGAGTGATGAATTGATCATTTGCAATGATGATTTATAGCATAACATAAAATGTGGTAGGAAGAGAGTATGAATTGTAACTTTAATATTGCACGGTGCTTAACTGCTCTGGATATCTTATTCTTGCTCAATATTTTCCGAGTCCTTACAGAATAATCAATAATATGAAACGCATGGGATGTATATTTTGTGAGAGGCAGCACAACTTTTTTCATGTTGATTTAAATTTGTTGTTTTTGATCTTTACAATTCACTGAGAGAGAGAAATAAGGTGCTGTAGGAAATCCTCTTAAAACAGAAATAAAACTGCAACAAAATATCCCCTTAGAACAGAATATCTGTCTTTGATAAAGATAAAGATAGATCGACCTTCAAGCAACTCATGAGCTGAAACCCAAACCCTCGAAGCACGTGAGAAACCAAGCCTATCCCAAAATATTTAAGAAGGAAAAGAGCTATAAAATTTGAAACCCTGACTGATTGTAACTATGAAGTCATTTATATTTATATTTATATAATAGCAACATAAATAATTTTCCACTCTGCAATTCCAAAGAATGAGGTATCATTATCTGCTATAAAATTATGTTATATTGAAGCAATTGCATCAGCAATTCCAAAGAATGAGTTATCATTATCTGCTATAAAGGGTGGCCAAACTGCTCTGACCTTAGTACAGTCCCTGAAGCTAGGCAAAACAGTTTCTGTTGTTCCTAGCCCGCATAGCTGACAGAGATCATTGTTAGTCATACCTCTTTTTCATAACAACACTTGTCACTAGGATACCTCTGGGCTTTGGCCATCTTCCACAGAAACACAGTTTCATTCGTTCTGGTCTTTTCCACTTCCACACCCAACAAAAAACATTTGTGTTGCATGTATTTTGAACCTGCAAAATAGAATTAAAAGCGTTAGCTGTTGAAAAGGTACCATCTGAGGCTGCCTTTCGAGCAATGATGTCTTCAATGTCATCTGACATAAGAGGACGGCAAGCTCTGAAACATTCAATCATATGAGTGATTGAATGACAGTGAGGAGATAGCTGAGAAATCAACTTGAGGAAGTCCTATTCACAAGACACATTTACATAATCCTTAACAGCTGCATATGAATCAGTTAAAGAAGAAATTTGGCTTATAGCAGTAAGCTAGTTTCCCTACTGGAAGGATCCAAGGGTCACTCAAGAAATTAACACTTTCTCCATTACTCGCTCCCCAGATGATACTGGAGTTCACCTTCCCCCACCCTTTGTAAACTCCTTTCCAAAAGTTTGATCCTTGCTTTTCCACTTGGATTTTAGGGATGATGTCTTTCTCACTTTTGTATGTAGATGTCATCACTTTAACCCATAGGTCTTGTTTTCTGTTGCTCAGGTTCTGGCTTGCTTTCATTATGAAGGATAGGTTCATATTTCTTGCAGATCTCAAACCCAATCCGCCAGCTTTCTTAGGAGTACAAATGGATTCCTATGAAGCTAAATGGGAGTACAAATGGATTCCCATGAAGCTAAAAGAATAAGATTTTGGTTTGGAGTGTTACCTCAAACAAACTCTCTGTATTTCCTGTCTAAGTCATCACATAAGGCTCTTGAGAGGAAGGCTGTTTGCATAACATAAGATGGGAGGGATTGGAATATTTAATGATTTAAGAGGATATTGAAAGTGGCAAAAAAGAAATGAAGAGGCATGGACAGGCGCAAAGTAGATAGAGTTGTTATATAGGGAAAATGGTGTCTTGAGAAGGAGCTGGCTATGGAAGATGTCCAGTGGATGGCGAATGGTGAAAACAAAAGGGAATAAGAATAGGAAAGGTCAAGTGGTCGCACATGGGGTTTAGGCGGGCTAAAATAGGGTTAGCCGGGATTAGAAAGCAATTTAGGCAGACAAACTTATTAGACAAATTATTCTCTCTTAATTAATAACAGATGATAGCATATACTGTCAATCTATCATTGTCTCCATATTTTTTAAACACGGAATAAATTCCAATTAATTATAGATTGCATGAAATATTCAACTGACCTTTGAAACCCCTATGTTGTTAATATTTGGATTATGTTTGTCTTGATGATTTTTAAATTTTGGTTAGGTGGACATCAGAGTAGCACCTGGATCTCATGCAACTGAAGCTGCAGGTTTTTCTTCTTCATCCTTCTCTCTTTTCTCCCTATGTGTGTGTGTATACTGCACCCATGTGTTTTATGAGGATTTTGTTGTGTACCTAAGCATTCGGTAGTACTTTAAATATCTGATCTAAGAAGTCATACTGTTTTTTGTGATTGTCATTTCTTTCTTGAAGCAATGCATGCAGCACGCTGTTGATGTACCTTTTACAGAAAAATTGCCTTAGATTTAGATTATTTTAGGGTGAAAATTTTGATTTAGATGTGATACTTTGTTTTATTGGATGATTATTTGTTTTACACAAGATGCTCTGAAGGAGCAGAGCAATGAATTGCCACACGTTTCTTTAAATTCTTACTTATGAATCATTGATCATAAGTCACAACTGGACATGAACTTGTTATATTCATTTATCTTGTTCAAAAATATGTTTGCAGTTAACAAACAACTAAATGATAAAGAGCGTGTAGCTGCTGCACTTGAAAATCCAAACCTCGTGGATATGGTTGATGAATGCCTTGCGCCATCTTTTGATTGAAGGAACTTCTTTTCTCCCAATTCTACGAGTTTGTGGATGCTTTTGTACCTTATGCCAGTTCAACTTTATTTGTATGATATTTTTGTTTTAGATTGCTGAGGACATATTTGTCATGCAATTTGTGCCTACTACATGTAATTGTAGTTCAATATGATTATAGAATACGCAGTTGAAAAGCGTGATAGCTGAGTAGTATCAAGGTTATTTAATTATTAGCTCTAGTGAAGAAAAGGGAAATTCTTTTTACAAGTTGTCAGCATATGTTTCATAGTTATGGTATAGAGTATCTGTTGAACTTATACTCAGTCTGTGTCCACATTCCTATGATTACTCTCTATTTTCTCATAAATAGAGATTGAAGTTTATTTAAATAATAAAATACACTCATTTTGCAAAGGTTATATACACCCACTACAACTTCTCTCTATATATAGTAATATTTTTTATATACCTTGTTTTGAATGTTCTATCTTATCATGTCGGCGATCCTCACTACAACTGGCAATTGTCGAATACTAACCCACTCTTTTTCGTCCCCATGAAGGGAAATATCAGAAATGTACAAAATGTACGTACACTATGATCGGTACCAACCATAGATGATGTTCTTCACTAAAAAAATATAAAGAGCACATTCGAAGGCTTCGAGATGGTTATGGATTTTGAGATATTTACGAACATTTTAAGTAGAGATCAGCGCCTACAAACATGGTATTGTAAGTTCGGTCCATCATAATAAATCAACCAATTCGAGATTGGTTCATATGTATTGCCTTTTTAAGTTGAAAATTATCTGATCTTTTTTTTTTAAGTTAATGTAGCCTTCTATCTACTTTTTAAAAACAGTGAACGGTTGTTGATACACATTGCAGACAGAGCAAGCATTTGAATGTTGTGACACACCAAGAAAGTGTTTACTGTAAAGCAAATGGCCAACAATGTTAATCTAGTAAAACCGTACACAATTAATAAAGGGTCAATGGTCCAGCAATTTATTGGAACAAGTTGTGTATCTATTAAATGGAGAGTGTCCCAACTCCAGGAGAGCACCCTTGACAATTAAGGAGTAGTGGAGAAACACAATATCCGAGTTGCTCTCAATAACAACATTACGATACCTCATAGTTCCCAACTCTATTTGTGAACTAAAAGATGCCATAGAATTTAGACAATTAGAAAACTAAACAATTTACCTTTTGAAAACAAAAGTCTTTTAATCCTTAAAAACTGTTCTAATAGAAGACCAGTACTTACATGTAGAAACTGTATAATCTCCCAATAACACAAAATATTGGATTTGGTTTTCACGTGCATCACTCTTGAGAACCACAATTGTAGACTGTTTAAACCATTGGAGAAGAACAATTTTACAAAATGGATTCCCGCATATAAACGTTGAAACTGATTCAGCCTTATTTATTTATTTATATATTGTTTAAACTTTAAAGTATTTAACATATTAAGATATACGATTAGTATCATAAATTTATAAAAATAATGTGTAGTTTTTTAATATACCTTTAACTATCTCTCTTGTTAATTGAGTTGATAAAGAGACAGTAAAGAATAAAAAATATATTAATTAATATTATTAGAGCACAATAGAAAAAATATTTAATGTTTCATTCATATTGCAAAATGGCAATTAAAATAGAACAAAAATATTTTGTTAAAACAACGTATAAAATGAGACGGATGGAGTATTATTTTTTATAATATCAATGTCTACAATCTATTTTTTGAAACATAAAAAATTTGGAACCCAGACTCCCATTAATGGATTTCATGATGTCACAAGGAACATAGTTTCACTAGCTTAACCAAGTCTATGCAACAAAGCCAAACACTTGCAAAACAAGATCCCAAAATAATAGATAATAGCAAGTGACACCAACTTGATCTTTGGATATCTTGTCCGACAAGACACTCAGCAAGTCAAATAGGCACGACAAGATCTCCCGAGGATGTCATTTGAAATTCGTCAAGATTCAACAGATTAACATAAAAAATAAAAAATAAAAAAACAATTATACAGAAAACTTAATTCCTTCATCATCTGTTGAAGTTCCTTTGAAGACCACAAGCTTCCCCTTCTGTTCTAATATTTTCAATGCACGATTCAAAATAGTTCTGTCTATCCCATGAAGTTCTGCAGTATATGAAAAGCAATGAGAGCCAATGTCAAAACAATTGCATGGTCCAGCATGCAGAAACTAAAAATATATGTGAGCATAATAAAAACGCCCCGAAGTAATAGGATAACTGATAAATTTTCAAATGCAAGTATGTGAAGTAGGTCAAAGGCTATCTGACAATAAGCGACAACACTCAACGACAACGTGAAGTTAATGTAAGCCACTTCTTGTTTCACGCTGAGGGATGGGGTCCAAAAGCCAGTTTACTTGGCACCATATGCTGTTCATAACATGTTATGAAATTACACAACCTAAGTTATGCTGCTACTTAGAAACACAATGGCTATTGAATTCAGTGCATCATGATGCAAGTCTAAAGTTACAAAGGAAACATGACAGACACCAATAAAACATGTGCAATATTTTGGAATCGATTCCGCTTTATCTATATAACTGGGGACACACTTCATATTATATTTTACAATTTCTTACTTTAGTAATTGAATTTTCGTATCAATTTAGATTGAAATAACACAGAATTAGATCAACAGTATTATATCATGTTTACAATGACTAGTTTTAACTTTTCAAATATCGAATCACTCTATATTTAATTTTTCTTTGCTTTCATATTAATAATTCTATACTAGCTTTTTTGTGATTAATACAGTCGTGCCGTGTCTGATAACTTTCAAAGTCTGTTACATCATATCCCTAAGTCTATGTGGTACTAGATTTTGCGTGTGCCTGCGCGCGCAAGCGTATAGAACTACGGTCTCAACTTCACTTAAAAGTTAGTAAAAAATAAAAATTGAAGCCACACCTTATTTGATCTACTTCCTCTCTTTCCATTAGAAAATGAGGAAATGATTAGTACTATTTTAAAGTAATCGTGAAGAATCAGATCATACACCAACTTACTTTTGAGTAACTACTTAAAAGTTACACAATTTACACTTTTTTTTATTTCAATTCATTTTATATTTAAAATTTAAAATATAAAACAATCACTCCTCCACCATAAGTAAAAATGTTCTCGAAATAAGCACACCAAGGGTGCCACTGCTAGTAGGTTACTGGCCTATAATTCTAATGGCATATCTTTTGCTGACATGAGATTGTCATGGTTGTGGTCCATTTTATCTTAAGCTTATTCCCACCACCTATAATGGTTAATTTCATTGTTGTAGTGTATGGTTCTTAGATTACGTACTACTAGTCTATAAATAAAAGTATATGAGATCTTCACCTTACATGGCACCTGGTGAATAAATACATTCAAAAATACTTAACTGATGAAATAATATACTATAGGTGTGGCTTGTTCAAAAAAAAAAAAAATATACACTATAGGTGTGAATATAAGACCAACATTCTCTCTGACCTTTCAAATATCAAGCAGCTCAAAGGTTCTATCATTTTTTTTACCCATTTCTTTTTCTGTTTTGAGAAGGTTTTAGTTTTTTTAGTACAGGACCCAAACTTGATGTGGCAAAGGTCACATTATGTTAAAGACAACCGAGCTCTAACATCATGCCAAAGGACCGCTTGAACTAAATGTTTAAGCAATTATTAAATGTGCAATGATGATTTTAACTACTTTAAATTGAATGACTTTCACTCTTAAGAATGAAATCATTTAGGATATATGGCAGAAAAGTTATGTTAATTGTAAAGTTCAAGCCTAGCATTTTCACTGGCTTGTGTTTCGGTATTGGCTTGTGTTTCGGTATTAAATGAGATTAGCCTTGTTAGATATTTTAGCATTGAGCTTATATTTTACCCATTTGGAGGGTTAAGCATTTACATAATACTATAAACAAGAAAAGTGCCATGTCATTGTACCAACTCAAGTATTTCATTAGCAGTAAAATTTGTTTACAGTTTTTAAATTTTAAATGTTTGTTTTGTGATAGAGTGTAGCTCACCTATTCCAAAAAAAGTATCAACATCAAGAACTAAATACCATCATGAACAATATATATTTGCCAAACTTGACCTATCTCAAAATATAGTATTAAATACAACGTACGGGTATCATTCAGCACATTACCTGTTCCTTGAGATTCAGTCCCAAAGCGTATTTCCTCTATCGTCACAACACCATCTTCCAGGCCATTATCTTTTGCCTATCGGTATTACAGTAAATTCAATCACAAGGCACTAAATAACTATCTTCAATGAGTGATTATCAAACTAGATATTTAAACTTACAAACTGTAGTAAAATGTCGGCCCAATCTTGAATCCGATGCCAGAGAATAAGACATTTTCTATGACCTTTATCCATCCATTCTGCTCGTCCTGTCAAACAGAATAACAAACTTGAGACATTTTCCCTCAACCCAATTACAAGTACTGCAAATCTAAATAAAAATCATGAAGCATACCCTCAGAAACTAAGGCTGAAAGGAACGCTTCTCTAGCTTCATTAGTAAGAGATCCTGCACTATCGAAAATCTAAAAACAATCATTCAACAAAAAAGTGGAAAATAAACAAAACACAAAATCAAACAAAGCCTGTTTCTATAAACAGCTTAATTAAGCGCTTATAGTATAAGCATTTACCATATAAGTGTTTATGTATAAGCTATTATTACAGCAAAAGAAAAAAATAATGTCAAAACAATTTTATATAAGCTATAAGCTATTTCTCGTAAGCTATCCTGGCAAAATTTATGAAAACGATCAGAAACAGTTTATGGACATATCGTAAGTTGTTTCAACAAACTTCCTAAATAGTCTCACAAGTGCTTATCCCCGTAGATAAGAGGTATGTTTGAATTGGCTTATTTGAGCTTATCCACTAGTATAAGTTGTGAGAACTTATAAAAACAGCTCATGTGTTCATAAGCTGTTTTTAGCTTATACGAAAACAATTTTCATACTTTCTCCGAGATAGATAGCTTATGAAAACAACTTTTAAGCTTATACGGAAACAATTTAACATTATTTTATCTTTTGCTAATAGCTTATACATAAGCACTTATCATGATCTGCAAATAATTCATTTATCCAAACAGTGTCTAACTCAAATGTGTGAATCCAAACAGGCAAAGTATTTACAAACAGAAATCATAAAGAAAGCATGAAATTGAATCGAAACTTACTTTCAATTACAGTGTTTGTAAATAGAGGAAACTCTTCTCCAAGACCAATCACAAAAACTTTCTGTGTCTTACAGTAATCTAAAATAAGCTCTTTCCATAATTGTATCTGCTTTTCTCTAGTTTCCCTTACTGGCTGCAGCCTGAAAAGAAGAAACCAATGTCACAATCCAAACCAATCACTTTCTCACTATCAACAAATCATAATCACAAGCATTATGCAAAAAAATGAAATTTTTAATTTAAATATGAAATAAAGTTACTTGGTTGATTTGAATATGCACAAAAAAGGAATTAACCAACAAAGTTGATATTTTGTTTTGGTAAATTTGAAAAGTAAAAAAATGAAATAGAAGGAAAAAAGGGGGGAATTACGTGAAGTAAGGTGGGTAATTGAAGAAATGAGGTAGTTTGAATTCTCCCAATTTCTGCATCTTTCAGTTGCAGGCACGTGATTCACTCGAATGGAATTGTGTTGCGAACCCTAGAAAGAACGATGCTGGTGGAGGAAGAACAAGACGACACTGTTTCGCACTTGCGTTGGTTGAGCTGTTTTGTTATATTCAAAAAAGTCTTTTCTCAAAAAAGCAAATAATATAAAGGTAGGTAAATTATTCATCACTTATTTAGCTTAAGATGGATTTTTAACCATTTGATAAAAAAAAATATGTGAGTAATTAATTGTTTATCAGAATTATTAATTTAGGATAATTTTTGAAAGCTCATATCGACCGACTAATCCAAAAGATCAATCAACTATTAGTCTAAGGTCCACCTGAAGGAAAAGCAGCAAAACCATATGGATCGATCCTACATAAAGAATGTTGGAAACTAGATAATTCGAATTTAAGATTTAGAGTGGAGCACACTGCAGAATTTCAAACTTACAATTTTAAGGACAAGGCTCACCCTATAGTTGAACTTCACTCTAATAATATACTTAAAAATAAATTTATATCTATAATTCACTTTTTTATGATATGAGATTTCAAAACTCCTTTTATTTAATTTAATTTCTATTATGAGATAAATTTAGAGTGGGATGATGATGTCTCACTCAAGATAGAGAAGACATCAAGGCTAAAAATTACATTTACAAATATATTTATATTCCTTCAAAAACACTTATTTAAGAAAATTTTACGGTGAAGTGTATGAAATAATATTTCAATTGGTTTTCAAATTAAATTTGCACTTATAAATAAAATATATAATTAATATTGTACCAACAGACAAACATATTTTTTTTTTTACAAACAAACAAACATTTATTTTCGGTCACAAAATTAACTTATTTCATTCCATATAAAATGTTGCGTTGATTTAGCCTAATACTACCAGAAGTACCTATAAAAAAAATGGTGGTGGAATAATGGAATAAAATAAAAAAAAAACATAGGGAGTAGCATATAAGTGTAACGGCCATGCAAGGTTATGACTTATGAGCGACATAGTTAGCTTGCGTCCGAATAAAACTTACACCAAAGTTTGAATATCGATTAAGACATGCTCTACAATGATTGAAAATAAGACCAAATTCAGTTTGATAAGTTGGATTTGGACAAAATGCCGTCAATCACCGGTTTACAATCTAGTTAAATCGACGCCTTGTCAAAGTCCAACTCTCCAATCCACTTGATCGCCTCAGCAAGCCCCCACACTGCAACCTCGGGCTAAAGGGACACCATCAAACACAACTGTTTTGCAGCAACAAACTGACCATGATCGTTACAGATGCACATGCCAATTCCAAATATGTTCTGGTTGGTAACCACTGCAGCGTCCACATTGCATTTCAACTCACCGACATTTGGTTTGCTTCATCGGGGAACTTCCTCCTGCCTAGACTCACCACGGTTCCCTGTTGTGGACTCGCAGACCTGTTGCCGATTATGCAGGAAATCTCGCACCAGCATGAAAGACATATCCGGCCTTTGCTCCACATCCTCCCAAATCTTCTCATTCATTCTTTTCTACAAGAACCAAAGTATAGTTACAAAATCAAGCTTATGTATGCTCAGAATGTCTAGCAATTGAAAGATCAATTATGTGCAACCTTGTAACTATGCCTTTATCAGGTCCCATAAATTTGCGTATTCCCATATTTAATTATTTGTATAGCTTTGTTACAACCAAAAAATGATTTGTCACTCATTCTCCATGCTATGTTCACAAAGAGATCAACTACCAGGACATTGCAGCACCCCTTTCGCCACTAATCTCAGTCTCGTTGTTAAGCATTCCCTAACCATTCTCCATGTATTTTAAGATGATCATTGGCCATTAAATTCTCCATGATAAAATCAATAGACAACTACTGAATTATTATTTATCTGGGTTAATACATTTTATATAAAGATTTTTATCAAGTGCAGAAGATAAATTCTTTTTAGATTTGCAATGAAAGACCGTTGTTTCTTCTTTCTTCCGTGAAAATATAACAACAATAACAAATGTGTACGAGAAATGTGAATTGAGGCAGGAAAATACCACCCTTAATTTCTAAAGGAACCTTAAGAACAAAATAATCATAAACATAATGAAATTCACCAGTAATCTTTACATGAACAAGTTCCATTTTTAAAATGGTGGAAACGGAAACGATCTCTTACAGTAATTTCCCTTTCATAGATCATGGAAATGTATTTAGTGTAAGTATGACAGTCACTACACATCCTAAGATTTCTTGTTATTCTTAAAGGAGAACCCTCAGATGTATGTATCAATCCAAAAGCAATTGCTAGCTTCTGACTATGAAATTTCAATCTCTCTTTCTTTTCTTCATCGTCTACATCGAGCAAAACTTGTGATGTATCTGGTATATACCCTTCAAATTTCAACTGCCATTCCATTTGGTGAATCATGTCATAAATGGTGTTCCATTGAGGTATAGACTTGCCTTGTGAAACAAACTTGTACACTTTCCTCTTTGCTTCAACCAAACAAAACCCGGGTGTTTGTACCAAGTTTCGTTCGGCCAATTTTGTTCTGATCTTGGCCACATCGTCCCACTTTTGCGCCTTTGCGTACATATTAGCTAGCACCAAATAATCGCCTGGGTTGTTTTGATTCAACATGAAAAGATTCTCGGCTGCAATCTCACCGATTTTTAAATTATGATGAACTTTACAAGCACTTAAAAGGCTCCTCCAAATCACATCATTAGGCTTAATTGACATGCTCTTTATGAGTTCATGGGCTTCCTTTAGCATCCCAAATCTTCCCAACAGATCCACCATGCAACCATAATGCTGAACCGTTGGTTCAATCTTATGCTCAAATTGCATGCTTTTGAAACATTGTAGACCCTCGTCGACAAGACCAGCGTGACTGCAAGCACTCAATACGCCAACATAGACAACATCATCTGGTGCCAAACCTTCTTCCAACATTTCCGAGAAAACTTTCAGAGCTTCCTTACCACGTCCATGAATCGCAAGACCAGATATCATTACAGTGTAAGAAAATCTATTCTTCTCCGACATATTATCGAATACGCGTAAACCTTTCTCAAGACATCCACACTTGACATACATATCAATTAAAGAAGTTTTCACAACAACATTGAGTTCACTAATGTTCCTCAACAAGATCCCATGTATACACTTTCCAAGATTAGGAGACCCTAAATGAGTGCAAGCAGAGAGCACATTAACCAGTGTGCTTTCTTCAACCCTACACCTTCCTTCACTACTCATTTTCCCAAGAAGCATTACACATTCATTCCACATTTCTACACAATCATGAGCACCAATAATAGCACTCCATGAAGCAACACTCTTTTCACCCATTCCATTAAACACATCACAAGCATTCTTTATCTCCCCACACTTACCATACATGGTGATCAAACTATTTTGCACAATGACATCATCTTCAAGACCCATCTTAAAAACATGACCATGAACTTGAATTCCTTCATCTACCGCGCCTAATAAAGAACAAGCCTTTAAAACAAAAGGATAAGTGAACTTATCAGGCTCAACACCTCTTTCAATCATATCAACATAAAGCAACAAAGCTTCTTCTAATTTCATGTTATTAACATTTCCTCTAATCATTGTGTTATAGTCAAAACTACCCGGTTCGTCGATTTGGCTGAAGATTGAGCAAGCATAATCCATGCTACCCCATTTTGTTAGAGCACAAGTTGCAACAAGATTGCTCATACAAAATGTATCAAAGAAAATACCACATTTCAAAACATGGGCATGGACTTGCTTAAATTCTTCCATGCTATTGCATCTTTTGAGTAAACATAACCATCTTTTCTCATTGAAACTATTGCTCAATTCAATGCTATGTGGTTGATTATTTGGTAGTGATGAAAAATGGGTTTGGCTAAGGACAATTGTCCCTGTCATCCTTTCAGTGACAGTTTCATGTTATGTTGCTAAAACTAAAAATACACTTTGTAACCTATTTATTCACTTCTAATAATAAGATACAAGTGATGTATAAATGTAACATTTTAATGTAATACGAAAGAACTAAAGAAAGATAAAGTTTTTCACCAGATATGAATCATATGATACATGTTGCAATGAAAGTTGATGAGCTGGTTATTGTGAACAAGTGTGAAAAGCAATATCTGTGTAATTTTGTAGTTTTTTTTTTTCTTCTGAAAAGAAAATGTGAATTTTGAGAAGAGTGTTTGTTTTTAGAGAGAATTTGAATGTGATCCATGAAATTTCGAAGAAGATTTGAGACCACAATGTTACATTATGGGATAATGGGACAAAGGATATGAGGATAGGATAATGTTTGGTCCCACTAAAGTCTTCTTGCAAGTTAAAGACCTCTTATATATCGACATGTGTATGTTTGGATTTTAGTTTTAGATATGCATATGCTACAAATATATAAATGAACTTTTTAGATATTTTTAAATAAATGATGAACTTTTTGTCAAAAACAAAATAAATAAATGAACCTCTTAGTATTTTAGATATTTTTTTTAGGTTTTAATATATTTTTTGTCCTGCAATTTTTTTTAAATTTCAGTCCTTTTATAAACTTTTTTTTAAAAATTTCAGTACTTTTTTAAAAATATATATATATATATATATATATATATATATATATATATATATATGGACTGTGATTGAGTGCAGTCGGTAATTTGCTGCATTCATGCAGTCATGCATCCTCGACCGACAAATCATGATCGGATGGTTCTGATTTGATAACAGAATAATAAATTAAAATTAAATACTTTTTTTAACTGCTTGATCAAGATCGGACAGTTATTAATGTATTAATGTAATATATACTGAACGGGTATCTCCTTCTTACTTAGGTAAAATATTCGAGAGACTAGAGGCTAACTCTTCCATCTCCTATGGTAGTAGATTGCAAAGCTCTCTAAAATTGGCACAAAATCCTTCTTTGACCCTATTTTTTTATAGGTCCATTATGGGTGCATTACATGCAAGGGTGGTTATGAGGGTGGGCGGCAGCCCGGGGCACCATTATTTTAGGTACTCCAAAATTATTATTTTTATTTAGTAGTTAGTGTTATATAAATATATTTCTTTTTAATTCACTTTAATTATTTTTATTGAAAATATATTTTTAGAAAACTTTGATTATAAATGAATCTTTTACAAAAAAAAAATGCAAGAAGAAAAAATTGGAATAATTAAAGGGTACAATTTTATTGTTTCGTCCATGACATCAAAAATCTTAGGACCGACCCTGATTACATATGCCACCATTACCAGGCCAGACATTTGCTTCTCTGTCAATAAGGTTAAGGTATGTCATCTCATGGCAAATCCTATGGACTCTCACGGCCTTGCAGTCAAAAGAATCCTACGTTATTTCAAAGGGACTATCACTTGGGGTCAACATCCCAAACCTATCATATTCCCCTTATGTACCTGTCCTAGCCGATTTCTATGTTGATTGGGGTTACCACCCAAATAACATAAGGTCTACGTCTGATTCATGTGTATATTTGGGATCAAATTTAATTTTTTGGTAGGCTGAAAAGCAGTCAGTCATCTCCAAATCCATCACCAAAGCTGAATACATACAGGAGTCTTGCATTGGCCAAATCTAATATTCTCTAGGTTCGATATCTTCTCACTGAGTTGGGCATCAAATTCTCAACTCTGACAATACTTTGTAACACATGAGCACTATATCACTAGCACATAATCAAGTCCTACATGCTAGAACAAAGCATATGGAACTGGGTTTGTTCTTTGTCAGGGAAGAGTGCTCAACAAGCAACTCTTAGTCACTCATGTTCCTATCCATTAATAATTTGTTAATAGTATTATGACTAAGGCCCTACCTCTCCTTCAAGATTTGAGTATATTAAAGGGATGACTATAGAGCTTGTATCTGTCACCCTAGCTTATAGTTATATAACTGCGTCTAACTGTCATAGGACAGTTATAGCTAAGCGACTAACAAATGATAATCATTAGAAATCAAAGTTCATTCATTCATAGGTTATCTCAACATCTCTAACTAACTCCAGCATAGATTCTGAAACTCTAACAGTGCTATTCAAGAAGCAGCATAAACTTATATCGTTGGTTTATTTGATGATATACTAACCTTTGTGCCATTCATGTCTAGAGTAGAGTGTTACTATTATGCCCAAGGATATACAACTTGTTGGCAGAATCAGAGGCGAGAGGGCTTAGATTTGTTTACAGTTATTCATATTGCATTGCCGTTGCTATGATAGGGTTCTGTTCCTCTATTTCGAATTTTTTGTTATTATTCTCTTGTAACAATTCTTCCATCTTGTTTAGAAAGTGAAACTACTTAATCTTGTAACAATGCACAAAAACAATACATGTTGAATTCATTTATGAAATTTGTTCTACTTAATTATAGGAGTCGATTACATGCAATAATTTTCTATTTCTTATTTTTCAAATTTGTTACTTGAAGTGATATACCAAATGCCTTTCTGCATAAAATAATTTCTGACAGTTTTGGAGCATTAAATCAATTTACCAAGAAACCTGTTAAGTTGTAATTAATAAGTTACACTGAAATTTTGAAGGATAGAGCCAGAGGATTTAGACCAAACCCACCAAAAGCAAATTAATGGAACCAGTAATTCGAAAAGTGGAGTCCATCTCCAAGAAAGGCTTCTCCAGAGAAAATGGAACGAATATCCAACTAAACTCGACCATCAACAAAATAACCTGCATTAGCAATCTTATCAACACATTCATTCCCCTCCCTATAAAAATGAATGACTCTAAATTTAAATTTCCTAAAAGTTGAACACAATTTTTTCACCAAGTATGTAACTTCCAATGAACAATATGGAGATTATAGAAGGCTTGAATAGTTAACATGGAATCACATTCAAGCCACATATTGTTCCAACCTTTAGCAACAACATACATAGAAACACAAATCTCAACGTGAAGGGAAGTGGTACTAGTAACTCTAGTGAGAAACAATGTGGAGTTGAATTAAGAGCAGATATGGGGTAATCCTTCACCTCAATTTTAGTTTCAACCGAATTTCCAATACTCTCTAAGAACATGTGGCGTTAACCAGCTGCAGTCGAGGGCTCGAGGCTAGACCTCTTGGACAACAACTTTCGAATCCCAACATCATAGACGATATGATCAAGAGTTATTTTAGGATACTACTTAAGTCTATATTAGATAGGCATGTGTATATGAAGGAAGGTTTCTATTTAGGAATAGGGTCTCATATCTCATTCTAGTACACTCAGTGGACTAAAACTTATGGTTATCTTTGCAATTTGGTGAACTTTGTTGACATTTTATGAAATTCATATTAGAATTGTTGATTTTCTGCATGAAAATTGGTGGCAACTGAATATGTTTTTCACTGCATCGAAGATATTGTCACATGGAAGTGCTGCAATGAAAGGAATGGCTTTGCAAAATTATTCATGTAATTGAGAATTTTTCTCATTATTATTGACAATTATAAGAAAATGCATATATTGACAAAAATTCCTTTCATATTAGAAAAAGGACTGGCTTAAATCTATGTCACTTAAAAGTAAAAATGTCTCTCTTAAACTTTACTTTAGGCTTCACCCTAGCTATATTATTGGGCTCAGTCATCCCGTCAGGAAACAAGAAGAAGAAAAAAAATTCAGTACACTCTAAACAATATTGTTAATATTCAATAATTGTTCCACCTAAAAATTAAACTCAAATTTTTTCAAAGTGGAATTCACTTCGAGTCCAATCACTTGCTTCTGTTCATTTCATTTGAGTACGACACTAATGATCTCATTTTTTTTCTTTTAAATCTGTAATCATCCCTTCATTTTCTCTATACATACTCCCTCTTTTTATCCCGTAGTTCCTCTTTAATAATCAAATAAAGCCAAGTGCCCATGTTTAGACAAAAGCCCCAAAAAACTCTTATAGAAAAATTAAAAAGCCAAAAAAAGAGTGAATCCTGTAGTAATATTAAAATTAAAGAATTGATGGGGAGTCTAACTCATTATTGAACACAAATATTCTGTTACAAGGTAATGGAAATGAATGAACATAATTACGCACCCTTCCATTGTTCATGTAAATCATGCGTTAGATGATCATTGCTTTGACGTTAAAGTGGTAACACATTTGCATTTACCATGGGAAAAGCTATTTTGACTCAATTGATAAAAACATAATTAAAAAAATATACACGACTCACAATCATAACATTTTTTTTAAAAAATATAGTTATATTAATGCATCCTTTTTTATGGGAACAAAAAATACATGCATATGAGATCAGGTTTTAACAATGCATCCTTTATTAAATTCTCGAATTATTTAGTATATACATAGGGGATCAGTTGCACCATTTCTCTCGTGAGTTCCCCCAACTTAATTATTTTTTGGGTCTTGTTAACAAGTGCCCTAAGGGCATTGTTTAAGGAACCCAAAAAAGAAACTATGTCTTGAAAATACAAGTCAAACACTTTTTAAAGTCATAACCGTACAATTTCTAATGCAAAAATTGCTACTTTTAGATGCTTAAACAATGTCCTTAAGGCACTTGTTAGCATTTTCCTTATTTTTTTGGGTACAATATTTATCCAATAGAATCAGTACAAACTAGTTTTCAAAGTCGAAGAATACGTAAAAAGTATTTACGGTAGATGTATATTAAGTTTTATTATTTTACCCAAAAAAAAGTTTGATTATTATAATTTGGTCGTAAGACTAGCCATTTTCTGTGATTGGTGTTTTATTAAGATTGAAAGGGTCTCCATTTTCGTACAAAATTGTGTTATAT
Source organism: Medicago sativa (assembly GCF_051527215.1). Lineage (NCBI taxonomy): Eukaryota > Viridiplantae > Streptophyta > Magnoliopsida > Fabales > Fabaceae > Medicago > Medicago sativa. The sequence continues at coordinate 17,265,711 of NC_140753.1, read as the reverse complement.
TGCATTACTAGACAATCAAATTTTATTCCACTAAATAGAATTGATTACATTGATTAAACAATGTAATAGTATTATATTAACAGAAAAAGGAGCACTCACGTTCATTTTCTGCTTTTTTTATTGCGTGTAAATTATTGCGTGTAAATTACAACAATATTTTATATAAGTTTTTTGATATAAATTAAAATTATAAGTATTGATATGTAACTTTCAAAAGTAACAAACTAAACAAACCATAATTATCTTTTTTAATGACAACAATAATATAACAATTATAAAAAAAATTTAATAACAAATATTTTTTTAGAAAGTGATAAGATATTAACATCATCTAAATATGAGAAAAATAAAATTACCAAAAAATTGTATAAATATCATTTCTCTTTTATACACCGGTAGATCCTTGCTTAGATTTTTCACATCTAAAAGATTACGTGGTGACTTTCGGTCAAAAAAAAAAGATTACGTGGTGACTTTGGCTTTACATTGTCAACGAGTTGGAAGTTTTGAAGTTTGAAACTCAAATGATAGTAATAAATGAGGTGGAAAAAGAATCGCACTCTCCATTTCTAAAGCGTGAGTGTCACTGATCTCTGCTTCAAGAATCTAGCTTTTTTTACTTTTCCTTACTTTTTTTAACTACTTTTAAAGAAACAAAGGTGATTTTACTTTTTCTTTAAAAAGTTACGTACTCCTATTTTCTCAAATAATATTTCCGGTGCAACTTTTTATGTAACCAAAAAGTTATTTGTGTTTGGATCACCAAAAAAAGTAAGAGGAAAGATTGTTAAAGGAAAGAAAGTACGAGGAAAGTGAATGGAAAGTGAGATGATTTGTTAGGTTGTTTGGTATGAATGAAAGTGATAAGAAAGTGAGAGGAAAGAAAGTTATGATTATATTAAATGACATAAAAGCCCTTATGTTAAAAATTAGTACAAAAAAGTAGAATAAAAAAAAATAAGGGCGATTTTGTAAATAGTCTTCAAAGATGAGGGCGATTTTGTAAATGCACAAAAATAATAGCATTCCATATGTTTCCTTGCTGTTTTGGGGGGAAAGCTTTCTGCAGTGGGGTCCACCAAAAAGCAAGGTTTCTTTCCTCTTTATATATCAACCAAACAATGGAAAGAATGGTTTTCTATAATCTTTCTTTCCTTGCTGTTTTCCATCCACACTCTTTCCTTAGAACCAAACAGTGCCTAATTTTTGAGTGACCATGTTAATATAGGTGTATTTTAGATGAAAGAGAATTATTGATAAATATTTAAAATAAATTATTTAGATGAGAGTAATAGAAGTCTTCGTGAGTTTAGCTGATAGAGACAATACATAATATATGTAAGATTCGGGGTTCAAACCTCGACCACCATAAAAAAAAAAAAGAGTAATAGAAACAGTGTAACAAATATCATCAAAAACTATGTCACTTAAGCGCTACCCACATGCATGATGCATCTCGCATAATTTAGAACATTAACATTTAATGAGTTTTCTAACTAAGGAGTCTTTAAATTAGAGTTTGCTACTGTTCCTTTTTCTTTGTGGGTGAAATGCTTCTAAAGACAATTCACCTGAATAAGATTATGACTTTATGATTGTGAAGACATTTAGTGAAGCATCAAGCTGAAATAAATCTTAATTGATTTCCCTTGTTTGCTAATTTTTGTCTTTCTTGTGTTTAGTATTTGTATGAGGATGAATTTGAGTTCCAAGTTACTCGACGAATTGATGTGACTGAGAAAAATCACATTACACAACGTCATTGTCCCTTAGTGAAAATGATTTAACTACTAAATTGGTAATTGACAAAATGATTTTAATCATGAAATTTTTGAATAAGAAAAAATCATCATCCAATTCGAAGAGGACAAACATTTTAGTTCTTACATCATATTATTTTGTTGAGTATAATTTACGAATAGACAAAAATATCCGTCAACTAGAAAACGTCAAACATTCTAGTCTAGGCAGATTTTCGATTTTAGTCAAGATCCTTTAATATATTTTGCTTGTTTAAAAAAAAAATTGTTAGATAGTATGAGGTGGACGTTAAATGCATACGGGGCATCCCACATAGACGGCAACCCACCGCCACATAGTAATAAATTAAATTGGCTTGTGTTAATGTGAGATGGTTATTACATATATAAAAATGTAGCCTTCATTTTATCTCTCACTAAAACCTTTCCTAATTACTCTTCTAAAGAAACAAAAAAAACTTTCCCAATTACCAAGTATCTTCGGTTTCCATTCTCTCCGGAACTTTAGTCAACATAGCTCGAAAACCGCCATCCATCCACACCTTGGGTCTCATGATTCTCGACTTTCACAAGCAGGTTTGATACGATCTTCTACTCGTCTTCTACCTCTCTGTTTTGTCTTCCATTTTTTTTCCTTTTACTCTCTTCCCCTCTATTTTCAGGGCATCATTTAAATTTTGTTCTCATCAATACATTTGTTTATGAGGTAGTACAATGCATCTACTTCATACTTATGATTATTTAAAAAAAAATTAGTTCTGAACAACATTTACATAATTTAATCATATCGCAATCGTCTATAGTCCAAGTTCACACACTAATTAATGTTAGTAATCGATTAGAGTTCAGTTCAAATCACACAACTATCTTCTTACAATGAACGATCTCAATCATCGATCTAGCTCGAACAACTGAAAACTGTAACAACATGACATACGATACATAATCCAATTCCGATTTAGAGAGAGAACAAAAAGAAACAAATATTTATTTCTCTTTATTTTATCAATAAATATACAAGTGATACTGTTCATGTGTAGGGTGAAGAAAATGGCGCGTGGGGGTAATGTGTAGGTGTGTAACTTTGTAAGTGTGATTGTGACAGTAGCCCCACGAGTTCCGTTGTCTTCCTCTTCACGACCAATTTTTGCTTTAACATAATTAACTATTTGGAGTAACAATAACTAACATTAACAAGGAATCACATCATACATACACACATAGAAAAAAACAGTACACATAGATCATAGCAACATAGATATCATATCATATATTTTCTTAAAATAACATATCAGAAAAATCCACTAACACATTAAGTACATAGAAGTGAAAAATTACGATTCACTTCAACATATCAAATGTCTTTATAGTTTGGAGTTGTATTTACTTAACAATATCACATACTCTCCAATTCTATACATAAAGAAAGTTGAATCGATAAAAATTTATGTATATTTGATCTAAATTTTCAATCAAATACATCAATTTTTGTTGAACAAGTTTTTTCTTATATATAGAACCGGATGGAGCAGCAGAGAAGCAGCACAAGATTATTAACATATTAGAGAAGAAGCACAACATAGGCAACAACTCAAACATTAAGATTATTAACATCTTAACAATGGGGGCCTAAGTGGGACCCATGTCACTACTACTACTACACTACTTCTACTTCATCTTCACTTCTTCTTCAACTTCTGCTACTAACTTCTTTCTGAGCTACTAGCCACCATTTTTCTCTTTCTCATTTCCTTTATCAAATGTGTAGTGGGTTTTGAAAAAGCTTTCTTTTTCACCTATTCAACTTCAAAAGCAATACCACCTTAGATTTAAAGATCAGATTCATCCTTTTATGTAAGGTACACTCTCAAACGCTTTCTCTCACTACAAAGTTGAAACTCTTTTTTCTTCAAAAATATTATCTTTTTCTTTGGTCTCTTATTCTTAGCTGAAAATTCCAACATTATGGTATGTTTCTTAATTAATTTTCTTAAGATGGTATTAATTAAACAAAGTCGTTGGACTCTTGAGTTTTTCAACAATTAAAAGAACTATTACTTATAATGACTATTCTTGTTTTGTTAATACTACTAATTCAAAGGGTTGAAAACATTGATTAGATTGTTTGTTTTCCTTTGTTTTTGTCTGTTTTTGACTGTAGCTACTTCACATCTTTATCAGTCTTATGTTGTTTTTTTTGTCTCAACTCATGTTTAGATTAGATACCTTGATTTGAATTTTGTTTATTTAGTCAATTTTTATATGATTTTGGTCTTGCTTATTTTTCATTTTTTTTAATTTAATTTTTCAATATATATAATGCTATTCAATTATGAAGGCTTTCAAATTTCAATGTTTGATTGCGGCTGCTTCATGAATCATGACTGTGACATGTTCTTCATAGGTGTAATAGCCAAAACCTAAAACCACTTTATATAGTAACACAATTCACCTCTTTTTCCTTGAATATTTTTAACATCGAATTGTTTTTTTTAGTGTATATCTCTATTCTTTCATGTGTTGAAATCTTATTTAGTTACAATTTTTTTGGATATTTTAGAGGGAACAAGGTGTAGTAGTAGCTATTGATGATGCTGAAATTTTTTAACAATTTGAAACATTGAGGTTTTTAAGTGGTGTTGGTGATTACATAGATATGGATCATAATAGGGGAGATAATTGGAGGGAAGTGGTGAAGAAGATGCTTCCGCCGGGCGCTTCTGTTCCTGACGACGCTTCTAATCTTGATTATTCAACAGCTTCGGAATATTTAGGTCCACCGGTTTCTTATGAAGTACCGAAAGTTGAGCCGCTAGATGTGAAGTTCAGAGCAATTCAACGAATCCCTTTGCCGATGTCTCGTATTTCCGGTGTGACGGGGTCTCCTAATCATAGTCCAAGGGTGTCTGGAAGTTCAGAATCTGTGGTTTCTGTGTTACTAAACCCGGATCTTTCTTCCGGTTCCCCTTCAGCTTCACCGGCTTCGGTTCATAATCCTTCAATTGCTGCTTCTAAGCCGGTGATTAATGAGGCGAAGAGGATGCCTGTTGTAACTTTTAATACCGTTGAAAGGACTCAGAGGAAAGAGGTGGTAGAGGTTGTGAAGCCGGCGTATCCGGAGTATGTTGGAGTTGTGAAAGAAAAGAAGAAAAAGAAAATAAGAGTTTGTTATAGGTGTGGTAAAGGGAAGTGGGAAACTAAAGAGTCTTGCATAGTTTGTAATGCAAAGTATTGCAGCAGCTGTGTGCTCAGGGCAATGGGATCAATGCCTGAAGGGCGCAAATGTGTAACATGCATTGGCCAGCCTATTGACGAATCGAAGCGTCTGAAATTGGGGAAATATTCGAGGGTGTTATCCCGACTGTTGAGTCCTCTAGAAGTTAAGCAAATTATGAAAGCGGAGAAAGAATGTTCGGCTAATCAGCTACAGCCAGAGCAGTTGAGTGTCAACGGATTTCTCCTCAAGCCTGATGAGATGGAAGACTTACTTGGATGTCCCTTACCTCCACGCAAACTGAAGCCTGGTAGATATTGGTACGACAAAGAATCTGGTCTATGGGGAAAGGTGATGATTTATGCTTTATTTACCGAGAATATTTCTGCTTTCATTTTCCCATGTATGGAATATTATGTTTTCAGTTGGGATAGAATTGACTATTTCAATTTTATCTCCAAAATCATAAGTTTGACTTATCAAATTCAGTGTTGTCAAATAAGTCCTATAACGTAACAGAATTTGAAGAAACTTTGCGTCACGCTATTTAGTACAAAGTGTTGTCAAATAGAGACTGGCAGAACTGTAGCGTAGCAAATTTAAACAAACTGCTATTTTCTGCAATCTGCAATAGACAACATTGATAAAATTGCTATATTTTTATTTGTAATCAGAGAGCAGGCTTTAATTTCTGTCGTTATTCATTTGATAGGAAGGGGAAAAACCTGACAGAATCATTAGTTCAAACTTGAATTTCTCTGGCAAACTTAGCACTGATGCTAGTAACGGGAACACTGAGGTTTACATCAATGGTAGAGAGATTACAAAACTCGAACTGAGGGTACTCAGGGTAAGCTTAAATTTGAACAAAATTTATATTTACCAATAGAGTGTTTTTGCCATTATTTTAATATTCGGATGATCCTTATCATTATCATAGCATTTTGGCATCAATGAATTCAATGGAATAACCTTTTTCTTTGAATTTTCAGTTGGCAAATGTGCAGTGTCCACGTGATACTCACTTTTGGGTTTATGATGATGGTCGTTACGAGGAGGAAGGTCAAAAGAATATAAGAGGAAACATTTGGGAGAAGGTATTCACTTAAATACTTGTAGGATTAGAGAGTATAGAATAATAATGAAGGAGATGTTTACTTATTTTTTTCTTGACAGGCATCCACAAGATTCGTTTCTGCCCTCTTCTCTCTACCCTATCCTCATGGACAGCCTCATGGATCACGAGACGAGGCTAGTAATTATACCACAGTTCCTAAATATCTTGAACAGAAAAAAACTCAGAAGCTTCTTCTTCTTGGAATTCAAGGGTCTGGAACTAGCACTATGTTTAAGCAGGTATGACTTTTATTTCAAATGTGTAGAACTATGTTGCATGAATATGAATACTATACGAGTGTACAAGTACTTCAATATAAATATTAAAACACACATACACATATATAACTAAACAATTTTTGTATAAACATGACTGGTGTTTAATATTGATTTTCTTATAACATGATTCTCTTCTGTGGTGATCTTATAATTGCTGAGCAGGCCAAATTTTTGTATGGGAACAAATTTACTGATCAAGAGCTGGAGGACGTTAAACTGATGATACAGAGTAACATGTACAAATATCTTAGCATTTTACTTGATGGAAGAGAGCGTTTTGAAGAGGAGGCAGTTTCTAGAATGAATGGACAAGGTTCTCCTGCTCATATTATGGAAGCTGGTAATATATGCGTACATACATGCTTGCATGGTTTCTATTTTATTTAAGAAATGACTGATCTGCTGCAAATTATTCCGTTTATGAATATAGATTCGGTCGGTGTTAATGTTAATTCTGCGGCTAACGTTTATAGTCATCATCCTGTAATGATATCAGAAACCTTTTGGTGTTTTACCTCATTTCAATCTTTATTCAGGTAGCAATGGTGAAGCTAGTAATACTAGCGAATGCATCTATTCTCTCAACCCAAGGCTGAAGCATTTTTCCGATTGGCTCCTGGACATTATAGCCACTGGGGATTTAGATGCATTCTTCCCTGCAGCGACACGTGAATATGCACCACTAGTCGAAGAAGTGTGGAAAGATCCAGCGATACAAGAGACCTTCAAAAGAAAAGATGAGCTTCACTTCCTTCCAGATGTTGCGGAGTACTTCTTAAGCCGGGTAATTGCTTATCTAATCATCCTCGAAACCGGAGTCTTCTTAAAATTACAGACTACAGTGTTTTTAAATCTTATTCTTTAGCCATTATTCATTCTGAACATAAAATTTACAGATGCTATAATTAGGGATGGTTTAGATTGGTTTATTTGAGCTTATCTACAGTCATAATCAATTGTGGACTATTTAATGAAGCTTATGAAAACAGCTTATGACATGCTGTTTTCAACTTATTTCCTAAGCTCGCCAGCTCCAGTATAGCTTATAGCTTATATGAAAACAGTTCACTATTTTATCTTTTGTTATAAAAATAACTTACACATTAGCTCTTATATGATAAGCACTTCTATTGTAAGCGCTTAATTAAGTTGTTTATCCAAACATGACCTAAGTTTATTGGCTATGCATCATAATAGAAACGGTTATTATTATAGTAGCAATGTTTTCATTTTCAGCCTTGGGGAGATTAAGGTATTGACTTGTATAGCTAGATAATGTGCTTGCTTTTTTTCAGGCTGTTGAGATATCTAGCAACGACTATGAACCTTCTGAAAGGGACATACTATATGCAGAAGGGGTTACTCAGGGAAATGGTTTGGCTTTCATGGAATTCTCGCTCGATGAACGTAGCCCAAAGTTCGAAGCTTATACAGATAACCTTGATGCTCAGTTGCAACCAATGACAAAGTAAGCATATTGAATATCTAGGACGAAAAAAGTAGTTCATATTCAGAACCGCACCATTTTTTCCCATTAAGTACATATTAACAACATTTCTTTGATATCTCAGGTACCAACTCATAAGGGTGAATGCCAAGGGCATGAGCGAAGGTTGCAAGTGGGTTGAAATGTTTGAAGATGTTAGAGCAGTGGTCTTTTGCGTTTCTCTAAGCGACTACGATCAGTTATCTCTTGCACCAGACAGCAATGGCAGCGGAACACTTCTCCAAAACAAGATGATTCAAAGCAAGGAGCTTTTCGAAACAATGGTGAGACACCCTTGTTTCAAAGACACTCCTTTAATACTAGTTCTTAACAAATACGACGTCTTCGAGGAAAAAATGAGAAGGGTATCCCTCAACACTTGTGAATGGTTCAACGATTTTTCTCCCGTTCGCGCACACGATAACAACCAATCACTAGCACATCAAGCTTACTTCTACGTCGCGATGAAATTCAAAGACCTTTATGCATCCATCACGGGAAAGAAACTTTTTGTTGCACAAGTTAGGGCAAGGGAAAGAATAACTGTTGATGAAGCATTCAAGTACATAAAAGAGGTTCTTAAATGGGATGAAGAGAAAGATGAAAATTACTATGGTCCACCTGAGGATTCAATTACAGATATGAGTTCATCTTTTTATGTTAGACAAGAGTAAATATATTGTCTTTTAAGAATTTTTTTTCACCTGTTTTGCTATTGGTTGTTGGAAAAAATGTAACATGCTGGCTAGGTGCTATTTTCTATGATGTTTTTATGTACTAAAAAGTGAAAAGTTGTTGGTGATGGTTTTGTTTTGGTAGAGTTCTTTTTAGGATGAAACCTTTGTCGTGTATCTGCATGTTTGCATTCTCTTTGCATGTGGAAGCACTATTCATTGGTTCTGACGTTTTTTCAAGACTTGTTGGAAAAATTTACTTTTACTATGGTAATAATTTGGAAAGGAGGACAGTAAAACCACAGTTAAAAACATAAGATGTACTATAAAGTTTTTCCTCCTGCAAGATTTTTTTAGGAAATTTTTTTATATTTTTTATAAACCATAATAAGGAAATTCATTTTTATTTCTCGATAATAATCACATAAATTTTTTATTTTTTGAAGAAGCAATTCCACAAAAGTATGAGAAGTTTATGAAAAAAGTGAGCAATTATTATTGTTTGACTGAAAGAGATATTTCATTTTGCTTTTGGTGCTGAATAATGAGTAAAGGAGATATTTTGTTTCGCTAAGATTCTTTGCCATGAAAATCACAACATACGACATGGTGGTCACACTCACTCACACAAGTAGTACACAATACACAAGCTAATAGTCCCTTTGAAGTCATTTAGACATTATATTACTTTTTCAATCATATGTGTTAGAAAATCTCATCGTACAAGTCGGTTTTATAAAAATGAGTTAGACTCCAACTTTTAACATGGTATTAGCGTCTCTCAAAGATCTGTTGAGTCACCCTCCATTTGTGTCTACGAATCAAGCCAAAAGTGTTGGTCTTGAGGCCGTGCGTTAAAGAATCTTCCATCAGACAAAATATGGTCTGTAAATGTGTTTATAAGTGGGGACAATCAACACCTCACAATCCAATTTGGTAATAATGAGTTAAGCCTCAAATTTCAACAATGTGGATAAAAAAAATCATTTTAATAGGTGTATATATTTTGTACATATTGTCAGATATCTATGCTGCCTAGCAGTAAATGAGTGCGTCTTTGAGTTAAGGATTCGGAGTTCGATCCTTGCGTCACTATCGACAATGAAAATTGATTTCACACTCATACGAGGCAATTTCTTACCATCAAAATCAACTTTGTTTTTCTTTTTTTACAAAAACCAAACTGATAATTTTTATTTATTTATTTAGTTTCATAAGTTTTGTTTACTTGAGATAATTCTATTATTAACATAGTTATAATTAAAACCGGACATTTTCAATGATTTTGATGATTATATATATAATTGATGTTCGTGTAAAAAAAACTTGTACATTGAGATATATATGAATTAAATTCTTTTGAAAGCAACTATAAATGGACAAATTTACTAAACATTGTAGTTTTCGTTTTTTTAAACACAGTAAAATTTCTAAATATTTTGAATAAATACAAACGTCACATCATCAAGGTTATTATTAATTATTTGAATAATATGGTTCTGTGTCTTTTGTCGGTGGATAGTACAATTTTGGTAAATCTGGGTTTCATATGAATATTATTCTTTAAAGACTTTTCAAAAAAAGTACAAAATGGTTTTCTTATTAATATGGAGAATTAGTCACTTTAGTCCCTGAATGCAGAGAAATTGCAAAACAGTCCCTGAATGTAGACTCTGTTGGTCAATTTTAGGGACTAAAGTGACTAACGGAGTCTACATTCAGGGACTAAATTGACTAACGGAGTCTGCATTCAGGGACTAAATTGACTAACAGAGTCTATATTCAGGGACTATTTTGCAATTTATCTGCATTCAGAGACTAAAGTGACGACTCCTTTTCTATCCAGGGATTAAAGTGACTAATCTCCCTATTAATATGTAGGGATGGCAAAGCGGGTCGGCCCGCCCCGTTTAGGCCCGCCCCGTCTAAGCCCGCTAAAAACGAGACGAGATGAGCCGAGTCAAAACTATCCAAACAACATTCATTTTATTTAATCAATTATGTGTTATAGCATCCAAACATAAATCAATTATGTTTAACTCAATTTTAACCAAATCAATTATGTCCAATGTAGAACCATACACAATCTCATGTTTGGATGATTTAAAAGAAAATTTGATTTTGCTTGTAGAATCATTTCAACTTGAACCTGGAATTTATAACTTGTAACTTCTAAAATTGATTTTAGCCTTAAATTTATTGTTAAATTCACTTTTACATAAATATTTCTCAACATAAATCACTTTATAGTCAACTCATTTTTATCCAAAAATTAATTTTACAAAATCAATTCACTCAAAATTAAATTCGTCAAATATAAATAAGTAAATAAGGACAAACTTCTAGTGAGTACATTTGAAGGATCCAATCAAATCAAATTTTATGACTTAGTAGTTGCCATGTGTGTATCACGTGCCTTTCCCCAGTGTATTTGTCGTTAATGCACTTCTGTACTCTCTGTAACATTATAGACTGGCCTTTGCTAAATGCTGAAGTTCCATGTGATACATTAAAGACACCAAAGCATTAAAACATGTATACATAAATCATATATGCAGTGTTAGGTTTTTTAATTTCTACACCTTATCTACAAAAAAGAAAAGAAATAGAGTAGTACATATAATATTTTAGTTTTAATTATATTTTTCACTTTATATTAGTTATATGACACCTAGTTATATTCCACTTATATTTTAAAACTAATATAATATTACTGGATACTAAGTAGCCTTCAATAGCAAACAATCTACCAAAATTAAAATAGGGTAAAATGCATTTCATCCTCCTAATGTGCAGGTTTAATTGCACTTTCCGCCTACAATTTATTAAATTAAGCCCTTGAGCCCTAATTTGATTTGATTTTTAGCAATTTCCCTTTTATTATAGAATAAATTTTAAAAATACTAGTAAAAATTTAACTAATTATAGAATCTAATATAAAGTTAAAGACAAAATTATCCACATTTAACTAATGCATGTCGACATCAAGCATGTATGTTAGTAAAAAATTAATTAAGTGATTATACTAATACATTTCCACATCAAGCATGCATGTTCTTAACAAATAATACATTCATCCATTCTCAAAAAGAGAATTATATTCAACCATTTTGTATATGTTTGCAAAGTAGAACTATATCCTTTTCGTGATTTTTTTTTTTTTTTTTTTTTTTGTAAATGATAAAAACCATAAACATTGTATTAGAAAGCATCCTATGTTTTCTTTTTTACATTTGAGGGCATCCTATGTTGAAATTTCGTTAACTAGATGTAGATAATTGTCTTTTCTTTTTGTATTAGAAAACCCGTTAACTTTGTATTAGAAAACCCGTTGACTTTTATTATTATTTGCAAGAGCTAAATTATAATAGGAGAAATTCCAAACATAATAATTTAGAGAATAAAATAATTGCTTATAGATTGAAGATAAAATTGAATCTTCATCAAAACAAAATGAAAAATCAAAGCAGACAGTGCTGCAAGCTGAGTTCAAATTATCTATCGAGCTAGTGCAACAAACCTAGATGAAAATTTACTATCAGAACTCTTGCCCAGAAAAAAGCCAATTTGGGAAGAACGACTTAACCAAAAATAATCTGAACATGATGCAGTACTATTTGTTGACTCCGGTGGTAACTGCTAAGTAATTTTATCAGTTGAGACAGCAGAACATTTATAACACAATAATATTAATAGCAGCAACAAAAGACATACGCAAAAGATTTGGCAAAAGAAAATAGTCTCTCAGCTTAATAATAGAATTAAAAGAACTCCTAAAGTGATTAAAAATGGCCGTATCTAAGAAAAATTCCAGGTACATAGTTTTGTCATGAAAACAGCCTGTTTCAAACTGATGCAACATGTCTCTAGGCATGCAACCATATAGAACCAATAATTTCTAAGCGAAGTACAAGAGGTTGCTATTTCCAGCAATCATTCAAAAGCAGCAGACAAAACAAAATGAAGCGCATAAGTTGGCTATATATGCCCATGTAACTCGGAAGTATCTTCGTCTTTTGTTGCCTCAGGATGTTCGCTTTAACATAAGAAATTGTTACAATTGACAAGAAACAAGAACAGAAAATTCACGATCCAATTAAATCAGGTGTTTCTGCCTCGATGGACAACAACGCCGTGTGTACTTTTCCGGTCCAACCGTCCAATCGATCCCGTAAGGATTTTATCTGTTCAATACCCAGAACTCTTGGTTGCACCCAGGAAACATGTACTGTGCCCTCCACTTGATCAATTATACCCTCAATCAGATGAACCTGGAATAAATTTGTTCATATAAGGCTTAAAAATTTAACACATTTGCCAACTTCACAAACAAAACAAAAAGGCAAACTTCTTTTTTTAAAATGGAGTATGCAATGCTTTGCATAAAAAAGAGAATGAAATTTGCTTATACATCCTTAATTATGAACATCTAGGTAAATAGAACACTGCATTTTTCCAAACCAGAGCAATTTCTAACGGAAACCCTGAAATAGGAATCGAAAGACAAGCGAAACAGTATGTTGGAACACCAAAATTTCAACATTAACAATGGAAGGTTAAAAAAGGACAAGAAAAAGAACAAAAAAGTGAAAACTAAGAGCCTGTTTGAAACACTTCCCAAAAACTCTTTTTTAGTTTTTAAAAACTTGAAAATTAAAAACTTGTTTGCTAAACTATTTTTAAAATTACAGTTTTGGAAACTATTTTGAATTTTTTAATTTTGGGACTAAAAACCTAAAACATGTAAAAGGATAACTATTGTGAGAAGAAGACTTGTATATTTCAAAAACTGAAAACAAAAACTATTTCAAACAGGTTGTAACATTTCCAAAATACAAAAAATAAAAGCATTTTTCCAAATTTGAATAGCAAAATTTGTCATTAGATGGAAGCAACTAGCAAGCATTAGCATGGTAAGAAAAACAGAAGAATCAACTTAATTTAGGTAAAACCAGAAAACAGCCTAATTCTTCTGGTGATAACATGACATTCACATCCTAAAGATCAACGCTACTGAATGTCATTATTATTAAAGATTAACACCTTAAAAAATTACATAAGCCGATTGACAAATGAAGCAGGGTAAACAAGAGTAACACAATGTAATGCAAAAACTTCACATTTATTGCCCAACCCACGAGTTGAAAGCTTACTACTTTGTATGGTTATAAAGAAAAAATATATTAGAGAACTTCAAGTCGAACTTACAGATAGGCTCTTCATAAGGAGATGCTCCACATTCTCTATAGAAAGTTTTGTTCGCTCTGCAATAACACTCAAGGGAATAGTTCGATCTTCCGAAGGCCGGCTGCAAATAGCCACCATCAATTGAGTTGGAAATAAAACAAACAGTTTCAACATCATTTCCGAATGTGATGATTTCGACAATATGTTCAATGAATATATACCTGAATATAATTTCCATCAGACACAGAATGTTGATCTTTTCCAACAGCTTCTGTTCATTTTGAACTAGTGCTGGTTGAGCACTCAAAGCATCATTATGCACCTGACATAATTCTTGATATCGAACCAAATCACCAGAATTAAATGCCTGCAGAATATAGTAGAGCCATTCCACCTTTGACCCTAGAAGGCTCTTAATCTGTCGAAGTATAATATATTGCGTTATCCAACAAGCAGAGTGAAGAAATTCCAGATAAGAAGCATTTAAAAAATTATGATGTAAATACTCACAATAGGATGGGCAAGTAGCTCTCCAAAGTTGTAGATGTTATCCCCCAGCAGAGCAGAAAGGGACAAGTCAAATGCCAAATCCTGCATTAACTAATATCATATCTGCTGGTAAATAGAAAAAAAAATCATAGACAAGTTGGACTACTATGAACTCTCCTCTGACCACTACTTAAAGCAGAAACATCAAAATACCAATTTTCAATAAAAACATAACCCTTATTATAAGTCCTGTGTATTAATTTAAAAAGTAAGGACAGCATAGAAATCTTTGTGGTGTAAATGTAATGATCGAAATAATTATGAAAAACCAATTAGGTTACCCTTTGTCTCTGATGATAGTTGAAGAAGAGCAGTTTGAAGCTTTACTTATCTTAACTACCATTAAGACCTAGGACGCACGAACAGCTCAAAACTATGTTGTGTTGCATTGCATTCGTGTTGGACACAGATTAATGTTGGGCATTCCTGAACTTTAAGGTACTTTCTAATGGTAATTTTTTTGCCCTTTTTTGAATTTATATATTGGCATACAGATAGGAATACCACAACACAATACTAAGAAACATTTTAACATTTTGTTACAATTACAATAACTTAAGCTAATTTTAAAATACTGCTTCTTCTAAATTAAGATTTATGTCGCTGTTAAACTAATTCAAAAGTAGTTTTCGGTAATCAATTACAGTTGTGCGTATCTTACAATTTCAAAAAAAATCACATTCTAACATCTGCCACATATCATATCTCTGTCCTGTGTTGCATAACTACTATATAGAATAAGACAACTTTTTAACACAATGTTTCATTATAATTTAGCTACGTCTCCTAAGTTTCTATGATGTAAAGAACCCAATCATAAAATCCAGATTGATAAGGAGAGAAACTCCCTAGAAAATGGATGTTTGGCTACTGTGAAACACATGCTCTTATGTTAATGTAAGGTGCAAGAAAATAGCTATAATTTGAGACAGCACAAAAGGAATAAATAAATCAACAAAACATTGCAGACAATTCTGCTAACATACCAGCTTGAATGAGTCAGAGAGAGACTCCACTGATGTGTATGCCAAATAGAGAAGAGCACTTTTGTAAAACTCAGCAAATTCCTGACGGGATTTGTGATATTGAGATGATACCCAGTAATAGCTCGCATACACAGTTGGATCAATATCTGTCATGCTGTCGAGTGTACTCTTCCCATTTTCCAGAAGATTCTTGCATTCCTTTTGGTCACCTTGCTCAAGCTTGAATAAGGCAATTTGCATCTTAATGTATAGGATAGGCTCTTCTATGCGCTGCTCTCTAGTGGCTTGCAGTTTCTCAATGACCCCTTCAAGATAACCAATGGCAGCTTCTTTCTCAGAATACCGTCGAGAAACCATCACAGCAAAATGTGCCAACTTGAGAAGGTTGATTTTGGTCTCGAAGTCGGTGATGAAATTGTTATATAATTGTATCAGAGCATCACCAGCCTGATCCTAGGTAAGAATACTCCGTCAAACAAATAATTATAAACAACAATAAAAACTTGCACTGCAGAGTAAATTATCACACTAAAAGTCATGGAAACATGATATTAGAAGAAATAAGAAACAGGGATATCAATGGCAAACACAGAAGGCAATAGATGAGTGGAAGCATTAGTTAAACAATCACTACCATTGAAGAATGAAGCTAAACATAAATTTTGCATCTCCGAACTAAAATCAAATGAAAATTTGGACTGGACTCTTCATTTTAAATTTTCAATTGTTATGAAACATTCAAATGTATTCTAAACATAGATTGAACAATGGTTTCCAATGATGGAGAAGATTTGCTAGTTGAAAAAATTTAAATCCCTTCAGAAGCAAAGAATGTGATAAAAATATTAGACAGGCTAAGGATGCAATGGTTTGTGACAAAGATCCTCGTTGAAAATAAAGACACTCAACTCCAACAACCAAGCCTTATCCAACTAAGCGAGGTCGGCTACATGGATCAAATTACGCCAGAATGTTCTATCATAAACCATATTTGGATCCAACTCATTGATCTCTAAATCTTTCCTAATAGTTTCTCTTATACATTTTATAGGTCTTCCTCTACCTTTTTTGATCTGACTATCCTCCATCTGATCTACTCTCCTTACTGCATAATCTACTAAAGAATCTAAAGGTCTTCCCATCCTCCATCTGATCTACTTTCCTTACGACGGAATCTACAGGTCTTCTCTCTGCATGCCCAAACTACCTAAGCCATTCGACAAATGGGGGAAAAACTACACCAATTTATGATACATTTGATCACTCGAACCATTTATAAAAAGATTGCAAGGGTAGCTTGATCTTGTTAAGCCAAAATATCTACATCTTTGGTCATTTATTGTTTTAACTTATCAATCAAGTTTTCAAGAAGGCTTAGTAACCATATCTCAAACCATAATAATATAACAAAAAGTGAAGCTTTCTGCATAAGTTAAGAACTTCAAAGCAAACACTACAATACTTGAATGACGTTAAAAGCAAAATATACAAAACAAAAAAGACCGCTAAAATCTTAACCAACCATTCACATCCCTCCCCAAACAAAAATACAAATCCAAAACAAAACAAAAAAACCCAAAATTTCAGTTTCCAACAAAACCCTAATTCTAAATACCCCAACACCCAAAATTCAATTTCATAAACAACTAAATCAACAAGATAACCCTAAACCCTACCTAACATCCTTGGATCCAAAAGAAATAACCCTAAACCCATTCACTCAAAAGTTCCCATCTTTATCACAATTCCAATCAAACCCTAAAAAACAAAACAAAATACAAAACCCTAACATCATGAAAATCGTCACCGTCTCAACTAAACTCCCAAATTAACAGAAACCCTAATTTTAATAAACCGCAAAATTAAAACTAAATAACAAAAATTAAACTATTGGAGTAATTTCGAGTGAAAAGAGAGGGTATTTGGAGTGAAAAGATCGAAGAGTTGGACCTGGAAGACGGTATGAGCGAGAAACTGTTCCAGCTTGAGAGTGAGCTGATGCCATAACTTCTTCTGGTACAGATCCGCAAGAGAATTGTACCATTCACCGAGTTCAGGGTGAGAACTTCGAAGCGATTCAAGGTATTGCAGTGCAGCCATGGCAGCGATTCAAACGAGAGAAGAAGAAAAATCTGAAAACAAAGAAAGAAACAAATGCGAAATTCTATTCTCTGTTTTAAGGTCTTTCTGCTTTTATATTTATAATTTATAAAATAAAATAATTTAAATGTTATTTGTTTTGCTTCGTCAAAAAGAAAAGAATAATAATGGTAAGTACTAGAGTTTGGTTTGTTTCCTTATCTTGGGCTTTATGCATAAATTTCTTAAGGCCCATTGGGTTACAATGTTGAAGATTGCTGTTTGGAGATTTCTTTTTAGGCCCCCCCATATCTCTTCAGACCCCCCAGAATTACAAAATTGTCCTTAATAACACTTCCAATAAATAAATACCGGAGGTTCATTTTAAAAATTTTGATTTCGTGTTTCCGGTAGATAACTCCCGGAAGTACTTCCGAGAGTTATCTACCGGAAGCACCAAATCGAAATTTTTAAAAATGAACCTCCGATATTTATATACCAGAAATGTTATTAAGGACAATTTTATAATTTTGGGGGGCCTGAAGAGATATTGGGGGAGGGGGGCTAAAAAGAAACCTCCTATCACACACTTAAAAATGACCAAAATACTCTTAATTAAGGGTGTGCATGGTTCGGTTTGGTAAGAAAACGGAACCGAACTATGTTCTAAATTTAAAATAATTGAACCGAATCGAACTATTTGCATTTCGAACCGAACCAAACTATTCCAAATTGAACTGTTATTATTGGTACCATTGAAAAAAAATATAAAAAAACCAAAAGAAATTGAATTTTAAATTTTTTTAAAACCAAACCAAATTGTTCCGAACCGAACTGAACTGTTTTGGATCGAACTGAAATGGTTTGAACCAAACCAAATTGTTTCAATTCAGTTCCATAATTGTTAGTAATGGTTCGGGTTTTTTGGTTTGGTTTTGTTTGGTCCAGTTGTTTGGTCGGTTGTTGTTTTTTTGCCCACCCCTACCCCCAACACTCCCAACTGTTGTTGGGGGTATTAAAGGTCATTTCCAGGTGTGTGATATCAATCTTTGAAGGCTAAAGAGCAATCTTGTACAATGGTATGTTTGTAGACTTTAGGCCCGTTTAGTTATTGTCTTGCAACATTTTTCTCGACAAATTTCACATATCTAGAAACCTACTTCCACCTCATTATTTTTATACCAACTTTTTTTCCCTCTCTCATTGAAAAATGATTGTTGGTAGTATTCTACAATCATTTGACGTCAAGAAACAAGTAATGCATCTTGTATCTCGTTTACATTGTTCAAACTTTCTGCCACATTTTTACAACTCTTGACATAAACTCGTAACGACAGTTAACTATTGTAGGTGCCTATGGTTGTTAACTGTTATTGTCCCCAACGGCACTTACTGTCGTTGTTGACCATTATTTGTTTTTTGCAATTTTTTTTCATTTTGTTGCATTTAATCTGTCATTGTCCCCAACGGCACTTACTGTCGTTGTTGACCATTATTTGTTTTTTGCAATTTTTTTTTCATTTTGTTGCATTTTGTTGCATTTAATGATTGAATTAATTATTAATATTTTTTAAGAAACCAATGTTATTGTTGGCTTGTGAAAGGAGTGGTGAGTACAAAGCTTCCAAGAGGAAAGTGAAGCATAAAGGCACAAGTTTAAGGAAACATGGGTGTTTGTTTAAGTTGCGTGCTAATTTATAGAATGAAGATAATGAATGGCAGTTGTCTACTTTTAATGGAGTTCACGATTATAAGATGGAGTCAAAGTTAGAACGTCACTTCTTGCATGTAGATTAAGAGAGAAAGGCAAGAAGTTTGTTGATGACCTCACAAAAAGTTTGGTGCAGGCTAATACTAAATACAAAATATTAAATTTTCATAATAATAACACATATATAAATCACCAACTTAGAATGATAGATGAATTATTCACCATTAACATTGTTGTGATATTTAAAATTACAGTTTGTCTGCTCTTTAAAAAAAATGTTGTTTGTCTACAAATCCTGATGTCTTTTCCCCATCTTGTTGACTTAATTGTGTTTTGAACCACGGTTACTCTTGATGATAACTTTTTGGTGAATACTCAAAGGAATACACTAAAAGGGTTCAAAGATTTCACTAAAGTATACCACCTCTTATGTTTATTTTAAGTTAGAAATTATTATGTTATCTAATAATCTTCCTAGGACTCTTGTTATTTGCTTCTTGCTACTATCAAGTGCATTCTCAATGAGGAAAGTTGGGCATATACTGCAAGCAGGGGCGGTTCCTTTCATGTAGGAGGGGTAGCCTTCGCTACCCCGAAAGAAAAAATATTCTTCAATCGGTCGGTATGTAATTTTATCCGGTTATCCCAAATAATAAACATTGAGCTATCTCAAACAAGTTCAATTGTCGAAAATTAGGATAATTAAGAAAGTAAAAATATCACTACATGATTGATATATTTATTTATAGTGGTTTGATACTTCTAGTCTCTAACAATTATAGAGAAAACTTTTTCAACAATAAAAATTATCAAGACAATAGTCGTAAACAAATTAAATGGACAATAAGTTTATTGCAAATAACCTATTAGTTTACATTGGAAAATACATTATTAATCTATTTAGTAAACACTCAATTATGGATAAAATTGGTTTCTTGAAATGCATTTTGTCCAAATTTTCTAATAGCTATTGTCAATTTTTATCCTTTGTTGTTGGTTTAATTTACATTTCGTATAAGTAAAAATTATTGTGATTTTTGTCTTGTATTGGTTAATTTACATATTAATTTTCTTTTAGGTCTCTACAATACTTGCAATTTTTAAGTTAAGTTCATAAAATTTTGTTTAATTTTGGTCCTTAATTTTTTGTTATAGAAATTAAATACAAGACTAAAAACATTTTTTTTGTGAAATTTAAAAAAATCGAGACAAAAATTGCATAAAATGTCTGTAACGATTAAACCTTAAAAATTATAATCTATGAGACTAAAAACATATTTTATCTTTAAATTTAATATGTTGGTTTTAAATTTTAAATTATAAGTAAGCATGCTTGCTGCAATTTACTTGGTATTCTACACATCTTTTTGTAATTTCTACTTTAAGGGATTTATGTTAATCAATCCTAATAATTAGGACTTTTGCTTTTGCTTATAATAGCCGTACACCTATTATCCAAGTCTTGGCATTTAAAAGGGAACGATTTAAAAGAGGGAAGAGAGAGTTGCATAAGGGTTTTAAGTTGTAGACTATTGCAAAACAAATATAATTCTAAATATTTATGTGTAAAATATAAAGAGTATTAAATTCTTTGACCATTCATAAAGTTGTTCATGAGACTTTTCTTCTTCACATGCGGTGTTAGTAAAAAGTGATTGTTGTATCAACTAACTATGAGACAAATCGTATCAGATAACTTAGTTGTAATGGCGAAATACTCTTAAATTCAATGCATTTACATGTCTCAATCAAATTCGATAAGTTTACTTCATCTTTGTTATTTGTTTTTTGGTTACAATCTTTGTTATTTGTTTAAAGTTGTATTAAATTGATCTGTACTTTATTTCTTATTGTTTATTATTTTATAATAATTCTATGTACTTATAATTTTCCAATTTAATAATGTTGTTAAGGAATATTAACCAAGCAAATGATTTGTGCAATGGAACATTTTTTCTTTGATATTTGTTTAGAGTTGTATTAAATTGATTTGTACTTTATTTCTTATTATTTATTATTTTATAATAATTCTATGTACTTATAATTTTCCAATTTAATAATGTTGTTAAGGAATATTAACCAAGCAAATGATTTGTGCAATGGAACATTTTTGCAAGTCAATATACTCGACAAAAATGTTGAGCAATTGTAACAACCGGTGAAAATATTGGTGACAATTCTTATTCCAATGATGGATTTGGTGTCTTCTAACTAAAGATTGACATTTAAATTTTAAAGAAGGCGGTTTCTTATTTCTCTTTCTTTTGTTGTGGAGAAATGAAATTTGTACAATCATTTTAGTACAACTTTTGTACAACTTTATCTCTCATACTCACATTATGTTTTTATTCTCTCTCTTCCTTTTTCTCTATCTACTGTTTTTGACCAATGAGAAGAGAGAACAACAAAGTTGTCTCAAAGGTTGTACGAAAATGGTTGTCAAAATATCACTACTCTTTGTTGTGACTATCAACAAAAGTTAAAGTCAATCACTTTGAAAGGTTGGTTTGTACTTACCAAAATCTATTTTTACACATGACCAATTATATGTTGTTGTATCCAAGTAACTACAGTAGAAACTCTTTAAATTAATACTCGGTAAATTAATAAACTCTCTAAAATAATAAATTTGTCCGGTCCCGACTTGGGCCAATGTAAAAAATTGAAAAACTTGATAAAATAATAAGATAATAATTTTTCGGGAGATCCCTTTATAATTTTCGGTCCCAAGAAAATCATAAATTAATAATTCATAGAAACTGAAAAAATATATTAAGAATACATTGAACACATTTGTTCCTCTTATTTACATTTACTGTACTTCAAAAGTAATTATTGATTTCTAATGCATATGAACACAGTAGTTACTAATTTACGTTGAGTCTCAAGGTTCGCTGCAACGTAATTCTAAGAGGCATAGACTAATTTGCCTTTTTGTTTGGTATGTACAGTATAATTACTTAAAAACTCATTAAATTAATAATTATTAATTTATCGATAAATTAATAACTCTCTAAATTAATAAATTTCTCCGGTCCTTACATTATTAATTTATAGAGTTTTAACTGTACAAAAAATGGATTGAAGTTGTTGATTTTGGATGAGGATGGTCAAGTTTGTACTACTACAAACAATGTTATGTATCCAGAGGTTTTTGACAACCTTTAATGCGTGGACCATAGGTATGATATTATGTATGGGTGGGTATGGTTCGGTTCGGGATGAAAAGTGAAGTGAATCAAACTGAATTGTTTGTTAAATTTAAAATAATTAAACCGAACCGAATTGTTTGCATTTCAAACTGAACCGAATTGTTCCAAACCGAGTCGAACCAAACTGTTGTTATTGGTCTTGTTGAAAAAATATATATAAAAAAACAAACGAAATTGAATTTTAAAAGTTTTTAAAACTAAATCAAACTGTTTCGAACCGAACCGAGTTGTTTCGAATCGAACCGAACTGTTTTGAACTGAACCAAACTTTTTCAGTTCAGTTCTAGAATTGTTAGTAATGGTTCGGTTTTTTTTTAGTTTAGTCCGGTTCAGTTCAGTAATTCGGTTAAGTTTTTTTTTTTTTGCGCACCCCTAATATTATGTATATATATAATTTTATATTTATAACTAATTTAACGACAATTATAATAATTATTTTTTTATACGTGGTCAATAAATGGTATTAACCTAAATGGCAAGTTCTTAATTTGTTTTGTGGGTCTTTTTTTAAAAGAGGGCTGAATATTTTGGGAACTATTTATAGAGCAAAGTGGTCTTCGGCTATTTTGTACTACTTGAGACTTAACAATTCAGTTTTTTGTTTAACCATTGTGAGCAATTGTAATATTTGTTAATACTAGTTAGTAAAAATAAGCAAACATTTTTGCAAATCAAATAATTCTTGATCAAAATGATGCGATCCAATTAAAAAACAGTTAATGGTTAATATGCCAGCATGTGATTCCATGATTCCTTGCTTGCACACCACTCTAGAGAGGGAATGCTTTTTTTCATTTTCAATCATGTTTCATATAATTGAGATTACATTTTAACTCAAATCACATAAAGTGTATCTTTAATTATACATGTGAATTCTGACTTTAGGTGACGACATCATAAGTGGCAATTACTAAACCCACCAACAAAACCCAATCTAAAACAGTCCCACCAAACCATCAAACACATTTTTAGCACAACAATGATTTACCTTGTGACTTCATTCCAAAGCAAACTTATTATCCTTTCTCTTTTACTCTTATATATTAACCCCCCCATTGCCACAAAACAAGAAAAAGCATCAACAACAACAAAGCAAAATGGTGAAACAAGTGAGAGCTTCACTAACATGTTTTGTTCTTTTCCTTCTTGTCATAGCTACTTCCATGATATCAATAGTTCACTCAAGAAACACAGTCACAGTGCCTAAAATCACAGTAACAGGAGAGGATCAAGCTCGGGAACCGCGAAAGAGATGGCAAAAGAAGACATGGATGAATCATGGAAGCCATCGTGGTCCTAGGAAACATCTTGTGAATCCAACAACAGAGGATGTTTTTCAGCTGGCTCGTGAGTTTCCTGTGTAGTACTTTTGTTTTCACATGGTGCTGTATGAATTAGTGAAGTTCATGTTTTTAGTGTTACTATAATAGTTCCAAAAATTTAATTACTTGTGCTAGTGTCTTGTATAGTATGGTATTTGATAATTGGTTTTTAATTTGTTATATTAACCATGAGTGCTGTTATAGATTTAAATTTTGTAAATCAGAAGTAAAAAACCACTGATTTGGTGGAAACAGACAGGATCAATCAGATTATCCATATGATCTGCATTTGCATGCTTCCTAGTTGGTAGAAAGATGAGTTTCAGGTCAATAATTGAATAATATGGTTGAAAAGTACTTGCAACCATTACACTAGAACCCACAACTATAGTTGTTGACTCCCACAGGAAAAAGAAAAAACTATAGCTGTTGATTTGTACATTTGGATAAGTTTATCTAATTAGTGGAGTGCCAATGAAGCCATGTTTGGATTTACATTAGACGTAGCAGTTACTGATTTTGGTCGTCCGATCCGAAATTGATGATGGTTACCATGATTTTATAAAGATTTAGTAAATGTGTAATGTGAACTGACTGATCTCAAATCAATGACGCAAATTGTTGAGTAATTTAATTTGGCCACTGCCTATGGTGGATACAATCCAAAATTTAATCATCCGTCCTTATATTATTTATTGAGTTTAATTGTTGTGCATCAACCTTGACACAATCAGTTTCGAAATAATCATACAAAAATCGCATGGTAATAAAAAGTGATGAATTCTTATTAGATATCGGTGTAAAACTATTTTACATCGACAATGCATGTCTTTTGATTCATTAATTTTTTTTTTTTTTCTTTCAAGAATCGAGTTTGACAAAAAAAACTCTGCAATTGCAACTATGGTGGGAGCCACGACTGTCAACTCCCATGCTTCCAGAGTCACAAAGTTTCACATAATTAAATATACATAGACCCCTCATAAATTAAATATACATAGACCCCTCATAAATTAAAGTTTAACTCTTAATTTAGAAACAAAACAGACAAGTGGTTGGCGATTTTATTGAAAAAAGTGTTACTGTGATATCAACATTTAGTTAAACGTACCAATCTTTTGGTGATTTGTTGTAGATGAAAACTAATTTTGCAAGGAATTTCTACGTAATACTCTCAACTAATGTGGTTGAAGTTGTTGCAGATGATGCCACTCTTGACAATAACAACTAATTTCATTAACACTCCCATAACCTATTTACTCCAATTTTATATGCAACACAGGCAGTGCCCATATTAAATTAATGTATCAAGAAAAATCCATTTTGGGTGCTTTCAATACTATAGTCGCACTAGGGGTTGCTTAGTGGTTATTATATTAGATGACTCAGCATGAACATTGTTTCACATACTTTCCACCAAAATGTACTAATTCATTGATATAATGACACCTCTCATGTAAACAAGATAATTTACTATAACAATGAATCAATGTCACACAGCTCACAGCAACAGCTTGAGAATTTTGGAAATCATTTACATTTTGATCAGTGACATTTAACAGAACCACTACCCTTGATGTAAAGTGGAAAATATTTTTCATGTAAGATTGGATAAGGTATGACCAAAATATCATTCATGAATCATGATCATAGTTGTCAAAAAAAAAAAAAAGTTGTCAACAGAAAAATACCATTCATGATCTTGGTTTTGAACATATGATTCCAACAGTTAGGTAGAAGATTTTAAAATCATATTTTGGGAATCATAAAAGCAAAGGAAATGTGACAAGAAGAATCAAAATATGCTAAATAAGAGACACTATGAGCTCATTATTGATTGGGCTTTGCTTTTTTTAATTTTTAAAACCATATATTATCTGTTTTAACTTTTTAGCTTTAAAAACAATAATGTAAGATACAATTTTGTAAAACAGTATTAGAAAAAGCCTAATCAAACAAGTTTTTCAGTTTTTTATTTTGGTTTTTAAAAAGAAAATTCAAACAGACCATATGAATAGCTTGACAATGATTAGGCCTTATACACCAAAACCATAGTAATTGAACCCATTGATCATTTACACTATTCACTAGTTTTAACTTCTATCAAGCATGGCCTAAGTAAACTGAAGCATTTATCAAGAGTACACACTACATAAAGGAAGGCAGAAATAAGCTCAAACTTAACAATGGACCGAAAGAAGAAATTCAAATTATATTACTCGAGTCATCATATAAAACAGCGAGTAAAAATGTACCTTTGTAATTATTATACATATGGATATACATAACGCATATTCGGGGGTATATAACATTGAGCTAAGTAAAGGATGACAAAAAATGTATACCACATATAAGTTGATGAAATTCATGACACCAAAATACCACATTAAAAACAATACCAGTTTAGATGCCTGACTCTTCAAGAAGTTTTAGAAGATTATGCTCAGGAGCACTAAGAGATGGTAGGATCATTCGATTAGAGTGAGATCTTCGCGGCCGAGGAGCAGGACCTTCAGACTCAAGGGCTCCTCCCCCTTCCTTCATTACTGGCAGGTCGCCTCTTCTACGCACGGTAGCAGATGCACGTTCTTTCCATATTCTTCCATCCTGATTATTGACGAATAAGATTTCAGAACCACAAAAGCTAAATGGTAACAATCAATTAATATAGTTCACTGTGCTTAAATTGGTATGTTTAACCACTGTGCTTAAATTGGTATGTTTAACCACCATGCTTATTTATATGCAAGGTCTATATTTAACCAAGTGCAATAATAAGCTTTTCGTTGCAGTTTACAACCAAAAGAATCATTAGCAATTAATTTCTTAAATGTATGCTAGATGCTTTAATTGAGAAATTGTGACTGTGCCAACAGAAGTAGGGAAGACAAGACAAAAGTAACGGAGCAAAAATACTAATCCAGGTAGGCATCTACTATTATTGAATTTATAATAGTCCACTTCCAACCCTACCCGTTGCTTTAGCTTTTGAAGATAGAAGGGAAAGAAATAACTCGAGTCAATGACTAACAAGTAGTGGTTATCTCAGTTTTCAGGGTTTAAACCCTGGACCTTCTGCTTAAAACTCCTTTGGTGTCCCTTAATCACTAACCGAGCTACCTACTTGTATCAAAGGATAGACTCCATAACCGAGTCATGTTTTATTTTGTTGTAGTCACACTAATAAGTCACATGTGCGACCTCAAAGATGTAGCCCTCAGGACGCTGAAGGGGTATCAAGAAGGAGGTCAAAGGTTTGATCCCTCTTGCTAACAATTTCCCCCTCCCCAACAAAAAACCACTAACATATAAAAAAAGGCACATGCTGCAACGAGAACATTAACACAAGAACCATTTTAAGAAGCAGAACAAAAGATTTCTCTGAAGTAAGATACCCACAACATCCCATAATATTGTTGTTAGTAATTTGTGCAATTATGTCGAGCTTTCTAAATAATTGCTCTAAGTAGTCTTGATGGAATAGCTAAGTAAAACCCTTCTCGACACTCTAACTTATCTGATTACCAAGGCATTAAACAGCATATCATACTTCTTATATTTTCACATGGCAGCATATTCATTAATCCAAAAAAAAATAACAAACCGGCAAGCTTTTGAAATGCACAATTCAATAAGGCTTCTTGTTTTGGAGCTCAAGTATTTAATCCAGAATAAGGTGACCATTATAGCATGCAAATATTGCAAATTAAGTATCATATGGATTTGAAAACACCGGCAAGATAAAATCCAAATATTGGACACAGATGAAAGACAAAGTCTAGTTACACTAACCCAACAACACAACCAGACTTGACACACTTTTTGTCGCCCATATACCGATTAACAACAATAATAGAGTTCTACGGTCTAAGCTGCTTAAATTTATATCAGTTCAAAATTCAAACAAACAATTTTGATATATAGTAGCATGATAAGAAAACCATATATTCGTCTTACATTAAGAATAGATGGTTCTGGCAACGGGCACTGAATTGGTCGATCATTATCAAGGGGTTCAACGGGATGTTCAACTGGCTTAAACTCAACAGCCACTTCAATTCCATGAGAAGTTGCAGTAGCAGCACTTGCAGCTACAGCAGCTTCCACCTCTGAGTTTGCAGGCGCCACTTCCCTCTCATCCTGCACAATATGAAGTCAACACAGTGTCACCAATTAAAACTCGTCCACATAACTTACCGAACAGACAAATAAACATAGGACATGTTTAGATTTGAGTTTATCTACTAGCAAAAGCACTGGTACCCTATCTGGGAGAGCTTATAGAAACAGATTATGACATCTCCATAAACTGTTTTCAACTTATTTCCGTAAGCTCTACATGTTAACTTATCCAAACAACTTATAGCTCATATGGAAACAGCTTAACTTTATTAGGGTCTATTTGATTAACTTATTTGAGCTTATCTACTAGCATAAACACCCGTGAGACTGTTTGGAAAAGCTTATATAAACAGCTTATGACATGCACATTAACTGTTTTCAACTTATTTCCATAAGCTCTGCAAGATAGCTTATGAAAACAACTTATATGCCCATAAACCGGTCTCGGCTTATTTTCATAAGCTCTACAGGATAACTTATGAAAGAAACTTATAGCGGATTCGGAAACAGCTTTCCTTTATTTTATCCTTTGTTATTGAAATAGTATATGCATAAAAGCGCTCAAATAAACTGTTTATCCAAATAGAGCTATATTTCTAAACCCAATTCCATAAACTTCACATTAAATTTTCCAATCCAACACCAAATCACATCATCACAAGGGAAAAATAACATTCATAAATCAATATCATTTAACTTAATTGACTTTCTTCAAATACAATCAAAGTCAAATAGTCAAAGCAAATTGTTTCACCCAAATTTGATCCAACAATAAAAAAAACAAAGAACAAGGCTTTCATATGAATACACAAAACCAAAAACAGAACATTTTACAAAACATTCTTCCACAAATTGTGATGATCATAAAACTAAAAATAGAAAGACATAAAACAAAACAAAAAACACAAAATCATTTTTTTTCTAACCAGGGCACTTTGTGTTCGTCGATGGATATTCTTTCCAACAGAGAATCTAGAAAACAAACCCACCATTTTTTCAGCTCAAAAACCAAAACCCAGAAAGAAAGAAACGATTTTTTTAACGTTGGTGTGATTTTCTAGTCAAAGGGTCGACTTAAATTCTAGTATTTGACAGTTTTTGTTTTGAACAACGTGAAATCAGTGGTTGCATGAAACGGGTTTTGATCCGGGTCAAGTTTGGCCCGAAGCAAGATGAGAGAGAGAGAGAGAGAGAGAGAGAGAGTTGAGAAGAGGAATCAATTGTTTACTTGCGTGAAGGATGATGGGTTTGGTTTGTTGTGCTGTAAGAATTCATTCGTTAACAACAAAATGGATTTAATTTTGATACACCGGCGGTGTAAAGTTTTCTACACGTGCATATATATATATATAGGGTTTTGCTAGAAGACACCTTTTGTGAAGGTGTCTTTTAGCAAGTTACTCTATGAGCATTTGCGAAAAGACACCAACTTACTTTTATGAAGGTGTCTTTTAGCAAAGTTATAACTAAAAAGTGAAAATCACACCTTGAGGTGTGACTTGCTAAAAGACACCACCAAAGGGTGGCTTGTAGCAAAACCCATATATATATATATATATATATATATATATATATATATATATATATATATATATATATATATATTTTTTGAACAGGCAAAAATGAATTATATTAACACAAACACCGAAATTGATTTAGCACAAGGTGTGCCAAAACAAACACGGAAAAGAACACAATCAAGTTAACAATACAAAACAATCAGTCAATACCCATACATACGAGCGGGTTTGACCACCAATTATGAGTACCAAAACTAAATACAACATTACTAGCTTTCAGCCACCACAAAGAATATGATTTTATTTTATCTAACATATGCTGAAGAGAACTCTGATGATTCCTAAATAATCTGTCGTTTCGGTCATTCCACAAAACCCAAACACACAGAAGCCAAATAAGATGAAAAAACGAACGCCGCGATTTCAAAACACCTGCATACTGAATAAATTGCAAGAAATGGTCTGAAATAACCTGATTCTCGGCCCCTGATACTCCAAGTCAAACCCTCACCAAAGGCCACAACGCACCAGAATAAGGACAAGCCAAAAACAAATGATTCAAATCCTCAACCTGCCCACACCCAGCTAAACACGACCGCTCCTCCATAGAGAGAATCCCACGATTTGCCAAATTTTCCTTTGTAGGTAACCGGTCCTTCAACAAACGCCACGCGAAGATAGAGACTTTCAGAGGAACCTGTTTATGCCAGATTAACTCCAAACTTTGATGTACAAGGGGTTGTGCCTGCGATGTCAACAAGTCGTACACACCACGAACCGTGTACCCACCACTTTGATCCGGTAACCAAACCCACCTGTCAGAAGAAGTATCCTGCAAAGTAACTGTGAGTAAAAGATCCCTACACTCCTCTATCAACTCCTCTACACGTGCATAGATAATTTAAGTGATACATCTCACATAGATAATTTAATTGGTGAACTAAGTGAGATTGAAAGAGTTTTGAAGGGGAAGGTGTTAAGTTCGATCTCAAAAACTAAGACGATCCACAATGCAGCACTCCATTTGGGTGCTTAAACGGGTCTCAACTGTACACGTCATTCGTTTTATAATTAATACCTGATAAGCACACAATCTCTCCAACCTAGCACCTCAAATTTTAAGAATAATTTATAAATTGGGTCCCTGCAATAACTTTATATCATTAAATTTTAAGAATAATTTATATATTCATTCATAATTATATAATTTTAAAATATTTAAATAATTTAATTATAAATTATAAAAAAAAGTTAAAACTTGAAAAAAAACAATATAAAAATGATAGCAAATTATTTGTTGTTTTGCTTAAATCCAATTACTGTATGTTTTTTTTTTTTCCCATTCAGATAGGTAAATTATTTGTTACTTTAAAAAAAGTTTTGGTTGAAAATTTAATGTTGATCGATTAAATATTACTCTTGCAACTAATATATAATATACTTTTTAATATTAAAATAATACAACAATTGAATAGAGCAAAAAAATAAAATTAATTGCACATGTGGGACCCATGAATAATAGGAGAGAGGGTGCCTATAAAAGCACTCATCTCTATAAGCACCATATTAATTGGTGTTACAATTGGGGTGCTTATTTAGCATGATGCTAAATAGGGGAAGGACTCCCCATTATAGATGGTCTAACATAACAACTGACATTTGTTTATATAAAATGAAAAATCACTGCATGATATTGTATTTTGAAGTATATGTAAAAAAGTTTTACAACATCGGTGCATAATAATTAATCATATAAAGGATACTTCTATTTTCCATATTACAAATCTATATAGATAATAATAAAGCAAACTAATTAGTATTATGGCAAGTGTGACATTTGTCAACAAAATAAGAGTGCTTTGCTCATTTTAGACTTGCTATTAGTAGTAATCTTTCCTTATTGGTTTTTTAATTAATTTTTTTTTACTTTTTATAATATTTCTGATCAATAGCAAAACGCATGAAAACAATTCAAACTTTGCCTTGAAAATAACCGAGCCACATGAGAAATTAATGGGCTTTCCATTACCAATGTGCCATCCCACCACACCTATTCCTTTCTTCCTTTCCAATGCAAACGGTAGCTCCTCTCCTTTTTTTTAAAAAAAATAATAATATTTCCTCTTCAGATTCTCTTTTGCATTTATCTCAATTTACTCGGTTTTCTACACATAAGGGTTGTGTGTAAGAGAGAAGATGTATCCAGAAAGATTTGCTACCAAAAGCCCACACAAACTCACCTCTATTCTTTCTTTCTCTTTCTCCTATGTCGATCTGCTACACTGGCTGCCACCTTTTCCTCTCAATCTCTGACGATCTTATGTTTCTTTTCTTCTCTCTTTGTTAGGTAAGTATTGATTTATGTTCTCTCCTTATCACCGCATTCAAAAAACTCGAATTGACACTCTTCTTCGAACAAAATATGCAGACTACTATAATAAAGGCATTGAACTCTGCCTTTAAATAAGGAATGTAAGCTAATTATGAAATCTTCTTGACGGATAAAGAGGTAGGTTATAAACTTTCCCTACATAGTATATTGGGTTATTTATTGTCGGGGTTTCCCTTTTTTCATCCATGTCTATGTTTCATAAGTTATTTTTTTTTTTTTGAAAGAATATTTCATATGTTCATAGTTCTCTTTCTTCGTAATAAATATTTTTTTTTTGAAACGGCAAAATATTATTACCAACAAGCCCGTGCAAGGCGCACTAACAAGCTTGGGTGGAAAAAAAAATACAAAGAAGGGGAAATCGGTTGCCATACATACAGTGGCTCGAACAAAAACCCCTTTAAAAAACCACCCCTCAACAAAAAACCGGAAGTGAGGCCGACATATACAAGTTAGATATCAAAAGCATATCCCTGCCTCACCACAAAACCACCAAAACAGGCCCAGGAACAACAAAAGACAGCTGCTACCTATCAAGTTACAACCCGCAACCCTAAACAAATAAAACTCCTACAAGCCAGCATCACAGAAAACGCAAACAGCTTCATTGGTTTAATGTTATGCTTTGTTATTCAGCTTCATTGGTTTAATACAGGTTTTATTTATGAACTTGCGTCAATCCTATCATATATATGATAGTGATATAAGATGTATTTAAGCCTACTTTTAGTTTCATTTGTGGGTTAGCGTTGATCTTATTAGGTCATGTCAAACATGCATAAAAAAAAGTTTAGATTTATGCTTCATGTTTGTTGCTAAGAGATACCTAACAATTTATCAAACATGACAGAGTTTAAACTTTCATTTTACAACATAGTCAAAAATATTTATTTCTTTTGTTACCAAGTGTTTCCAACGTCGAGTTCAAAAAGTGTTTTAAAAACAAGCAATTTCACAAGTATATCTCTTATGTAACTTAATTCCCTAATTACCATATGTTAAATTATACTGTTATTATGATTTTTTATGTTTGTTTTTTTGTGTGGCAGGTTTGAAAATTCTTTGGTTTGCAAATATTATGGTTGAAGATTTTTTGGATATGAAAGAAGATCTCAAGGATACGGACAAGAAACTTGGCTCCTGCTACATTAATATTTTCACTTTTAAACTGTTGTCTTTTGTTACTCCTAATAACATACGTATATTATGTGTTTTTAATTAGTAGCTTTATAATGGAAAATATTACAAATTGAAGCAAGTACACAACATCATCATATATATGACAAATGGTTTGGGCTTTCATTTTCTTTTTCTTTGCGTGTTTGCTTATGGTGTTTGTGCTTTGTTCCTTTTTTTAGTTTTTTTTGGTGTTTGTGCTTGTTAATTTTGCTTATATGCACTTTCCACAATCCTCTTTTGAGATTTTTTTTCTCTTTGTTTTAGTATTGAATTTCTTCAGGTAATGTTCGATAGATTGAAGCAAGATGGTAGTTTAATGTCTTATAAGAAAAGAAGATTGTGAAATTATGATCAAGTGAAGGCCTTGGAATAGAGAATGCAGTTTAACAAGCTAGAAGAATGAGTTGACCTGTAAATATTTTTTTTGGTCTGTAATTTAGCGAATTAAGTGTGGTAGTTGAAAGCTATGAGTTATACAAATTATGTGAAGTGAATCAAATTTAGAGACTATTCCTTACACTTTTTATTTTCAAAATCTTATGTTAAGTTTAAAACAATATAATATATATATATTTTTAATTTAATTTAAAGAAATTTTTTCGTGCACCGCACGGATATACACACTAGTGATTTAATTACAACTAATGAATGATGATAGACGTAAGAGATTTTGATTCTTAATTTAGTTATTAAAGGTTTAATCTTTTTTTTTTTTGACGTAAGGTTTAATCTTTATCTCTTGCTTGTAGAGGAAATCCGATTTTGTACCAAAAAAAAAAAGAGGAAATCCGATTTAAAGATGTCGTGTGTAATAAATTTTTAAACGGAAATTATTTACTTTATAAAATTACTTTTTTTATTAATGAAATCTCTAAGATAAATTAAAATAATTAGGGGAGAACAGAAAACTATAAACGATAAATGATATAATTAAAATAAACATTAATGTTTTGTTGATACATTACAAAACGAAAAAAATGAGATATTATTTTTAGGTTAAATATGTTTTTGGTCCTTATAAATATGTCAATTTTTCGTTTTAGTCCCTCCAAAAAATTTCTTCAACTTTTAGTCCTCAAAATTTTTTCCATCTTCACTTTTGGTCCCTTTTTTAAAGTAAACTCTATGCGGAATTCATATTTTTGAATAAAATTTTGCAAAAAATTAATAATATTATAAATATTTCTCCCAAAAAAAAATAGAATTTTTTACTAAAACATGAATTAAATATGAATTTTTATATGTTTGGTGATAAAAAAAATCATATTTAATTTATGTTTTGTTAAAAAAATCTAATTTTTTTTGGGAGCGACTTTTACAATATTATATACATTTCTGCACAATTTCATTAAAAAATACAAAGATTTACTTAAAAATAGGGACCAAAAGTGTTGGTTGAAAATTTTATAAGGACTAAAAGCTGAATGAAAATTTTAGAGGGACTAAAACGAAAAATTGATATATTTATAGGGACGAAAAACATTTTTTTTTTTGACAAAGGGACGAAAAACATATTTAACCCTTTTTTAACTAGAATAATATATATATATATATTTCTCATTCACTATACGTGAAGGAAAAAAATACCCAAACTTTGCATTATATGTTTAGGTGCAGTTTTTTTAACAAAAATCCCTGTTAATGTTTTTTTTTTTACAAAGTTCCTATAAATGTTTTATTCTTTTTAACCCATTTGGGGTTGGCCTAGTGGTTGACTTGGGATCTTGGAGTTTGCTCCTCTCAAGGTCTCAGGTTCGATTTCCTATGGTGCCAATTTCGGTGGGCAAGTCCATACAGAGCTTGCTCAGGCTTTAAATGGGGTCCCCGCAAGTGGGCGGTGGGATTGATCCCCTCGATTTAGTCGGTCATTGGATCGGATACCGTGTTTTCAAAAAAAAAAATTTATTCTTTTTTACATTAAATTCAATATAATAAACGGATAGAATGAGAGATCTAATAAACAACTACATTAATATAAAAAAATTGAATTAATTAATTAACGCAAATTCTATGGTATACTCAAAATTTTGAGTGTATTGGTACACCAAATCAATAAATTAATAGTTAAATGTGTTATTTTTTGAAGAGAAAAATTGTTTTCTATCACCTATAATTATAATAATTAAATCTTATTTACCAAAAACGTCGACGAAATAAAATTTAATTTTTTTGAATTTTTAGTACTCATAATAGAGAATTTTGATTATTTTTTACAATAAAATGTAAAAAAAAAAATTAGTATGATTTTTATAAACAATGAAATGATGTTTTTCTTATGAAATGACATTTTCCAAAATGAATGTGTTCGTTTGTGGTAACGGGAGTGGTGATGATTGTTTGTGAGTGCCATCACCGTATAATATAATGTTATTTTTGTTTTGATCGACAATAATATACTCATTGTAGATACCAGCCTTAATGTATATAATATATTTTCCTCAATGATTACTTGGATACGAGTTAATACCTTCTTGAATTGTCTTAAATTGCCCACTACCATCGTTGGCCACCGTTGCGTTGGGTTGGGCGAGACCTTGAGGCATCAAGGTACGATCAGCAGCAGAAAATCGCATTGGATAACCACCGCGATCAACCTAAAAAGTCGGTGATCTGTTTTCTTGTCACCACTAGCCACTAAGAGAGATACAAGAACTAATGAAATAAAAATTTGTAGAAAGATTAAGCGATGTGCTGAGTAACCTAAAGATGGTTGGTTTAAGTATCCCATCCTGCATGATTTTATTGAGTAACAAAATATTGGTTTAAAATGAGGTTACATGTAAAATAGAGATGTTATAAAGTCATGGTAAATAAAAAGTTTAGATGTTCACTGAGTTATTTAACATTAAAGGACCGAAAATTTTACTATGAAATATATGTACCTCGAAGCTCTCGTAGATACCAGCCTTAATGTATACTATAAAATAATTTTCAAAGACAAAAATACGAACGTATATAGTAAGGGGGCGTTTGTTTCATGGAATCAAAATATATTCCCAGGATTAACTTTCCCAGGATTATAACATTGGAAACTTCATTCCTAGGAAAGTTTGAAAAAAGTGTTTGGTTGTTGATTTGGAACCCCAGGAATCATTTTTAAGAAAATGATGTAATTATTAAAATACCCTTACTGTGTAAAATAGACTAGACTAGACATGTGCTCATTTTTCTAAATTATTGTTGGTCATTGTAGCAACAATATAAACTAATTTGTTAGACAATTTTAGTTAATCATACATTAATTTATCCATGTCCACTTTTATCAATGCTATCAAAATAACATGAGTGTTTTATTGTTCTAAAACCTTCGGTTAATAAATAAATAAATGCACCACCTACATTCAATCAATAAAAGCAAGTGATAAAAATTGATTAAGCTTTTTTTTTTTTGAGCAAAAAAATTGATTAAGCTTATGAAGAAGAAAAAGTGTTCAACCGCATAAATGGAAAATGTGGCACATAAATTGTGTGCAGAGACGTGCATGTAGTGGGTCTGCATTGCCGTTATTTAAAGGGTAAAAATGAACTTTTAAAAAATAACTTGTGTCAACCGTCAGGAATACATCATTCCCATCCATTTACACCGGGAATAAAAAGAGAGTAACATAGTTGAAAGAAAATTACTGGGCATGTTTTATTCCTTGGAACATTTTTGTGTGCATGTATACCAAACATGGGAATAAATGATTCCCATCTTAAATTCCTGGGAATCTAATTTATAGAGGTGAAACAAACACCCCCTAATATTTGTCCCTTAAAATAAAAGGTATTATTAATATGTTGGGTCTTTTAATACATGAACACTAAAATAAGTAATAGTACAGAAGACCCAACATGTTAATATATACCTTTTATTTTAAGGGACAAATATTATATACGCTTCGTATTTTTGTCTTTGGAAAATATTTCATACGTCAAATTTTGTAAACATGTTTACTCGAAGCTCAAGTCGTATGTAAACGAGGAGTCGTAGTTCATGTTGCAAGTTCGATTTCAATGCTAACTATTTTATTGGTTATTTGAACCTTAAATTTTTTGCCTTCGGATTCTTGTTGTTATAAATATATTAAGACAAGCAGTGTATAATCAAAATCTGTAAACATAAAGAAATAATTTACATTTGTATCATTTCAATATTTTTATTTTTATTTTAAGATCTCTAACAATTGGTAAATAATTTTATATTAAATATTATTTTCAACACGTACGCACGCCTGCGCGCGTGCGCGCATACACACACACACACACGTGTGTGTGTGTGTGTGTGTGTATATATAATATATTATTCACGCACTAACGAATTTGATTATAGCGAAAGAGGATACACTCTCACAATGTGACAAACCAAAGTTTGATTTCTAGCTGACAAAATACTCATATTTAATTAGTGTCTGACACATGTCATATAGAATTATTTTCGATTGAGGGAACTTTTGAACTTTTTCTTCTTATTTTTGTCTTATTCTCTCTAAATGCACTTAATAGGCGTCTATTTAAATTTCACTTTAGGTCTAAAAATACATTAGATCGGCCCTAAGAATATACTCAAAAGTCAAAACAAACACGCTGCATTTTACACCCAAAAAATAAACTACACAACATTAATTCTTTATTTTATTGACGATGCGATGATTCAAAACATAAGTAAAAAAAGAGCGGTGCTATATATCAAGAATATAGCATTGGCGAATTTGTCCCTACAGTTAAAAACAACCTGTTTGTAAAGTAACGACTATCACGGCTAAAGTATAAGTATGTGAAAGTATATATCATGGAGATCTCTTCTTGGTTTAATCCACTTTAATGAGTGTACTTATCTCATGGTCCTTGTTTGTAATTATAGATGGATGAGTTGGAGAGTGAATCACATTGTGCCATGAAAGTTGAAATGCACGTGGATGAAAGACAAAAGACCATAGATAAGTGATAACAAAATCCATATTGAATGAGGAGAACATACGAGAGTGAACAATAAAACTAGTGGTTCTTTAAAAAAAAACTAGTGGTAATACGTGAGTGTGCGGTGTCGTGATAAATTCGTGATGTTTTTCTTCGCTATATTAATCATTATTCTAAAAAAAAAATTATACGTCATATTTATTGTTTTGTTTTTTACAATTACATTATAACTATTGTTAAATTTGTCAAAATCATATCTAACTTATTTTGTATAGAAAATTATGTGACTACATATTTATCTGTAATTTTAATGTGACGTTAACTATTTTGGTCCCAAAAAAATTGTCCAAGCTATATGATTGTTTACACACAACAAAAATTTATAGTAACTATCAAATTTATGCTTTTAAAAATATATATTTTTTATTGAAAAATATAAAATTTCATAATGAAAATAAAATATAATATTTTGATAATATTTTTATAAGAAAATGACTCTTTTCAAATTTGCTTTAGTCATCGAATTGCATTGCATTGCATTGCATGACCATGACATATCGTAATTCATCAAAACTCAATAAAAAGAAGAAAAGGTGGCAACTATTATATACCTACTGTTGAGTAACAAATTGATATGATGTCTTTGGTAGTAAAAAGGGGAAGTTCGGTGGTTTTATTTCTTCTAATGAAAGTGTTGTGTTTTGAAATTGATGGTGAGTCTTCTTATACATGTTGATCAGTAGCTTAACCACGTGGAACTATAGGGATATCAATGTTTTTTCCATTGTGGTTTTGGCTTCAATATTGTGGTTATATTTATATATTTTTAAGATTGAAGATCCTCTCAAAAAAAAAAAAAGATTGAAGATCCTCTCCAAAAAAAAAAATGACGTTTTTCCTTTGAGTTTGGCTGAGCAACAAAATGAATTTGCCAATTTGTGATGTAGAAACAAATTATAATGATGATCACATTTTCGTTTATGATGGAAATGAGTAGTTTCAATAAACCAACATTTAAGGTGCTACCTCTCTCAAAAAAAAACATTTAAGGTGCTACCAACTTGCTTGACTTAGTACTAAAAATCTAAAACTCAACATCCAACCAAAGATAGGCTAACGTATATCAAATGATCCCATTATTTTTGATAAAGCTAGAATTCAATAAAAGTAACGAGGAGAGGCCTGAACCGTATTACATCATAGTACAAAAAGAGACAAGCCAACTAAACAAAACAAAAAAACAACAAAAACCAACCCAAACCAACCAAATGGAGGGGGCAGTCAACTCATGCTCATTCTAGAATATGGCAGCCCTGAGCTGTCTCTATCCAGCAGAGATTGGATAAATGGATGGGGGGTAGGCCACCATTGAGAAGAGAACAAGGATAGCCCTTGTCCATTTTTAGCTAAAGCGTCTGCAACCAAGTTGCCTTCTCTGTGAATATACGTCCAAGAGCAGTGATGCTGTTACAAAACCGCAAGCAATTTTGCCATCTAATTCTCATCTGCCAAGGGATCCCAATCTGTTTATGATAAGCATTCACCACCTTTAGAGAATAAGTCTCCACACAAATATCAGTTAAGCACATTTCCATTGCTTTCTCAATGGCTATCATACAGGCACAAAACTCAGCCTCAATCGCAGAAGCATGACCAATATTACTAGTGATGGCTCCTAAAAATGTCAAGCTGGAATCTCTAATCACAACCCCTATGGCACCACAAGGAATGACACCTGCAGAAGAGCCATCACAGTTAAATTTGACTGTGCCAGCCCCAGGTGGACTCCAAGCAATATCCTGCAAGTGCCTGGCCCTTCTGGTTTTGAAAGGGATATTAAACAGAGTAGAGATTTTGTAGTCTTGCATAGAGTAGACACCATGAACCAAACTTAAATTGTAGCTAAGCTTCACTTCTGCAAGCATTCTATTGAACATGGTTGTCAATGCAGTCTTCTTATTATGGAAATATCTTTGATTTCTCTCCATCCATATGACCCAGATGATGTGGATAATAGTAGAGTTGATAACTTGCTGCACAACTTTGCTTCCCACCCCCACTCTCCCCATCAGGAGAGTAGTACAATTGGTGTAGTTCAACTGTTGATCAGTCCCTTTACTTAGCCATTCCCAGAGTTGAGAAGTAACTGTGCATTCCAAAAAAAATGTGTTGAGAAGATTCACATTGCTTCATACAAAAGCAACATATGGAAACAATATTGCATCCCCTCTTCCTGAGATTCTCATCAGTGGGAATTTTGTTGTGCAACCATCTCCAAGTTATGAAGGCTCTAGAAGGAGGGATATAGGTGTTCCACAGAAGTTTAGACCAAGCCACACTTTGTCCATTGCCATTTAGGTGAGCATAAGCTATTTTATTGGAGAGTTCCCCATCAGTAAAATTTTTCCAATGCAGTTTATCATAGATGTCCTCAACTGGTAAGGTAATTTTAGAGATTTTGACAGCTAGTTCAACATCTCTAGTCAAGATACTCTCAGGGAGGCACCAATTACCATTCACAATGCAATCAGAGACCTTAAATTTAAGAGGATGCAGTAAAGAATGAGGGATGTTCCAGTAGTCAGCAATTGATCTATCAAGTCAGTTGTCTGTCCAAAAGTTTATGCTGCTCCCATTGCCAACAGACCAAATGGATTGCTCCAAAATCAAGTTAATATGTTGCTTCATGCCAGGCCAAACTGAAGAAGTGATATAGTGAGATTTAGGTCTTCCTTCCTTAAGAAATCTGTTCCTGCAGATA
Organism: Medicago sativa; assembly: GCF_051527215.1. Classification (NCBI taxonomy): domain Eukaryota; kingdom Viridiplantae; phylum Streptophyta; class Magnoliopsida; order Fabales; family Fabaceae; genus Medicago; species Medicago sativa. The sequence goes on along the minus strand of NC_140753.1, from coordinate 17,225,263 downwards.
TGGGCCCACTGCTCATCAGAAGTTGCCAGGCTAAATGAAGTAGAGAAGCTTGGTTCATATTGAGGGGATCTTTCACAACTAATCCTCCTTTTTCTCTTGGTTTACAAGTCTTGGCCCAAGAGATAGTGCAAAGTTTCCTTTGATTAAAACTGCCACTCCATATGAAGTTCCTCATTGCTTTGGCCACTTCAAAGAGTAAACTTGAGGGCCATTTGTAAACATGAAAGGTGTAAGTAAGCATACTGCAGATGACAACATTGACTAATTGCACTCTCCCCATAATTGTCAACAATCTTCCTTTCCAAGCAAGGAATTTAGACTGGATTCTGTCTACAATAGGTCTCAGGTGGCAAGACTTAGGTTTCCCCTTGAACAAAGGAATACCTAAGCATGTGAAAGGAATGCTTCCATGTCTGAAACCAGATATAGAGCTGATAGTGTGCATTCTGGACATGGGAAGAGATTCAGAGTAAAATTTGCTTTTCTGGGCATTCACCATTTGACCAGAGTATCTACCATATGAATTAAATAAATTCATAATGTGTCTAACATTGCTCAAAGTGCCCTCGCAGAAGATTAAGATATCATCTGCATAGAGGCAGTGGCTGGGAATGTACATCTGTCTAATAACACATCTGAGTGAGCCTTCCATCAGACACTAAAGCTTCAATTCCTCTAATAATTACCTCCTCAACTAAACAAAAAAGAAGAGGTGAGAGGGTGTAACACCCATACTAAATTTATCTAGAATATTTAGCATGTGCGTTAAACTTAATACTGGATACATTAAAATTACAATAAATAAAAATTTCGACTGAATAAATATATACATCACTGCAGGATCGTACATTTGCTTTCTAAATACACGTCTGAAACCATAATAAATAATCTGAACTATTACAACACGAGCATGTGAAATATATCATTCAGCCTCCTGTATTGTCTCCTTGCCACGTACAACCTGCTGATCTGAAAAAATAAAAGGGATTGGGGTGAGACGGGATGTCTCAGTGAGTTCCACCTATCCTAGGCTGTAGGCAATCTCAGGGAACCTAGGATCGCCATCTGTCTCTAAACTCAACCCTTTTTGGATTTATACAGTTTGTCAAGCATAACTGAGCGATCGGGGAATAACTAGGATCGCTATCTGAAATAGTGATTGAAATACTGATTCAATCCTGATACTAATGTTGAAATCATACTCATAATTATAGTCATAATGTCTATCATATTATGTTAGAAATGTTAGCGTTGAACAAACAATATTATCTGAGTTGATTTTACGAATAAACCCAGGTGGAGTAACCCCAGAATTTATTCCTCTGATAACCGGTATATATATAAATATTTCCAACTGGTGGGAACCCAACTGACGGGGATACCGGACTCCTCTGATTATTGTGGGGTCATCCTCACGGATAGTGCCCGTTCCAACTGGCGGGAACCTTTCGTATCCAACTGGCGGGATAACGAAAACCACAACTTAAACATGTTTTAATATTATAACTTGAACTGATTTTCTGATAACTGAGTTAATCTTCAACTCCATTACTGACGGGGAGTTAAAGAGGAATAACTTATCTTAACTGATTTTCTTATAATACAACATTCTGAGTCTAAAAATAAAGACGTAGTAAATTTCGTCTTTCTTCTGAAATTAATTCTGATACTAACCTATTCAGGTTCTAGGCATATCGTTGTCATATGCCATTCTTAAAAGGTTATAAAATTTCCCCATATCCTGATAAATTAAATCAGACTAATTAAGCCGAACTTTCATACTTAGAATTCTTTACTTTCCAATGATTGGAAATCTACCCATGAATGATTTGTTTTCATGGCTAATTTACTCTAAACATTCCTTTACACAAATAAATATACACTATGATAGTGTATGGTTAGAGGATATGAATAATACAATTTCGGCTACATATTCGGCAATAATGAGAATTGGAGTCTTAGCCAAGCCAAACCATTATATTACCTTAAAAGTGTAATTTATATTAGCTAAGAGTCGAAATAAAATAATAAAATCAAACAATTCTCACTTTACGTAACGTTAGCCGAAATTGCATATTTATTCATTCTCACGTAAAACTTATCATAATATTTTTCCTCTAACTTCTACATTACCATAATCATATTTATCAACATAAAAGTTATTTTAGAGTACTCTAGCAAGGGTATAAATCTTAATCATATTGTCACTAAATTATGTACTAATGTACTAAATCATATTCTATTATTCTAAAGGCATAATTTAACTACCCAAAGGGAAGTTTTCTAACTAAAGGAACTCACCGTGAATCATTCCTGCAAATTACAAGCAGCTTATCCCAAAATCTGCAGCTCTGCTATCGCCAAAACTCTATAATCACTTTCCCAAAATAGCTTATGCCTTAGCTTATAGGTCTTTCCCTTTCCGAAACAACTCAACTGACTTGTGACATATTCTTACTTAATCAACCAGCATACAAGAAAAAATTCCATTTCAGTCCCTGCACCAGAAGTTCGCCGTTTGGCTATTTAAGCACTTCTAAAACAGCTTAATTATGATTTAAGCACTTTTAACATTACTAAAACAGCTTATCATTTTTCCATTACTCATATGTCAATTAAACATATCTCTCATAAGCTGTTCTTCAGAAAATAATACTTGAAACAACTTGACTTTCAACTTAAGCTATTCTTCAACGGCTTAACTAGCAACTTATAACTTCTATCACATAAATTTCGACCCAACCTTTAACACAGAAGTTCCAACATGTATTATTAGCCCTATGAACCACTTATACAGTAGTTTGAACTCACAACTTAGTCGTTTAAGGCATTTTGATCAAAACAGCTTATATGACAACTTATTCCCTCTAAACAATTCAACTTATGTTCAAATTTGTCAGAATACAACCAAACATGATTACACTTCACATAAACCACTTGCATCAAAAGTCTAACTTGTTTCATCCAATAATCATTTATGATAATTTCCTTGAAAACAACTTATACCTCAATTTAGACACTTTTAGTTCAACATATCATCCCAACAGCAACAACACTAAAACTGATACTACTAGCAGCCAAAAATACAGGGTCATCACAGAATCCAAAAGCAATAACATATTATTTGTGATTACCTTCTAATGCTCCAAGTAGAAATCCAAAATCATAAGCTAAAACTTTCAAATTTCTTGTACTCAAACTTCAGCTCTCTTTTCATGTCTTCTGTCCAAGGCCTGGTTCACCAACACGAGGACTCAAAACTTGCTAACTAGGTCACAATATGATAAGGATCAAAGTTGTTTGCTTGTATGTTGATTTTAGCTTAAATTTGGAAAGAATGATGAGAATTAGGTGGGAGAAGAAAAAGGGCCGAGAGAGAGAGAGTTAGAAGAGGGGAGGAGATATATATTTTTTTTTTTGATGAGGGAGAAAAGAATGGGTAAAAATGAAGATATTTTGTATGCTTGACCTTTTATAGTCCTTAGATGAGTAATGACCAAAATGCCCTTTTCTACACTCTTCCTAGGGGTGGACAGATGGCCGCCCGAAACCGACTGACCCGCAAGCCAAAAGGGGCAGCGGTCGGGTCAAACCGGGTTAGACGGTTTGTCGGGGGTTGAAGAAACGGTTAAGAATGGATTAACTTGGACGGATACGGTCTAGAAATCTACACCCGCTATTTGTCCGAACCCGTCCGCATATTGCTATTCCAAACATTCACGTGCAGTAGCACGTGTAGTAGCAGCCTAGCTAGCAGGTATGTAAACAGGCTTTTTCTCACAAGACAGCTGTACACTCGGTCAGTGTTATGATTCCAACTTCAAATAAATTAATTGATGTCTCCATTTCTTTAATATTTCTATAAAGTTGTATATTTGTTTTGTGAGAAAGCGTGTTACCTTCTTCACTTTCATCTTTCAATGAAAGAAACTCACATCAAACTTCTATCCAGTTTAATTCTTCCATAAAAAAATAAAAACAAATCTTCAATGATGCTTCTAGTTTCTTAACATTTCTAAGTAATAAATAAAAGTTCTTCTATTATAGATTCATGTATATATGAACACAGAGAGAGCATTAGCTATCAACGTTGCAAAGTTTTAAAGTACTCCGAAATCACAACATCCACAAGTTTGTTGAGTCTCCACGAGAAGATTGCTACAAATGGAATATAGATATCTCTTAACTTTAAGTTTCTAAACAAATTCATGCTTCTTCTCTTCTCTTATCAATGGAATCTGGGTTTTAGTTTTTTTCTTTCTTCCTCTGTAAACCCGCGTAAATCCGACCGAATGAACCGACGAAACCGATAAACCGTAATAGTGTAACCCGCTGTAACAGACGGTCGAGTTTGGGTGTGGATTTGTCAACCGCGGATTAGTTCGGATTTGGCTTTTGAGCCCGAAACCCGTCCACACCCGTCCACTGTCCACCCCTAACTCTTCCTCAACTAAAATATCTGATAAAATGCCGTGAAAGTTTTAAGCGGAATATTACATTCACTGTGATCCGTTGGAATAATTTGATTCGGTCCGGAAAGTCTTATGTGCAATTACCATTTTGCCTTTCCCTTAAAAAAATCCTAAGATAAATAACTCATACTGAATTTTTACATGCGGGGTATTACAGAGGGGGTCACCCTGTCTCACCCCTCTGGTGCAGTGAAAGAAGCCAACAGCCTTCCCATTGACATTTATGGAGAGTTTAGCTGAATGGAGAATTGTGAGAATCCAATCACAGAAGAGCTGGCTAAAACCAAAGCATTGAAGCACATGAATTAAGAAGTTCCAGTTGAGAGCATCAAAAGCTTTCCTGATGTCGATCTTCAAAGCCAGATTGCCCCCATATTATAAAATGTGAACAAACATACAACAATTATGGTCATTGTTCACTATGAAATGAGAACTAAATCATAGAATAATGCCATATGTATACCACAACTGTAACATCCCGATATTTTTATCGATCATAGTATTTTTTCTAGATTTATAATTTATTCAACAACTTATTTTATTGCAAAGAATTTAAGAAATTGAAACACTCTATTAGTAATTAATTTATCTATTTTGATTGATCAAATTGATGTCACTATAATGGGATAATTTTCTACTTATTCATTTTACGTCCTTGCCTTATAAGTTATTTTGAATTATTGATTTTTGAGTCTAATTATTTTACTGGAAATAATTATAACGGAAAAAAAAAATTAGAGCCATTACTTATGCAACTCCACTAAGCCTATTTTTTTGGTAGTGAGACGTGGATTACGTTGAATAGGATTTAAAGGAAACTAAAATCAGTTCCTATTATTTCTCCATTCATTTTTATTGCTATTGGCCTTCACTTAGTTGCTTCTTTGAATCATTCCACTAATACCTATCCATGAGTATCCACGTGCAATTGGCTTTGAGAGAAACGTGCCTAATTGATTTTCCCCTCCTTTCTTATAACTCGGCTACATGGGAAAGTGGTTATTGATTCCTTTTGACCCAAACCAAAGTGCATGATCTCTCTATCCCTTTATCTTTCACGGCGATACTACTGCTCCCTTATTCAGTGGCCTCTTGACGAATTCATTTGAGTAAAATAAAACCCTTCTTACTGCTCAAGCTATTTCAACGTAAGGTCAAGAGACAATAATTTTCTAGCCTTCACAAAAGAAAACCGTCACGCCACTTTCTCATCATCGCGTAACCCTTGCTCATTCAACAACTTCGTCTGTGTATAAAATCTTAAGGTAAAGTCATGGTGTTGTCCCTTTTCCATTCTCGTTCATATTCTATTATTAAGTCCTTTTCTCATTTGAAGATTTGGCTTATTGTTACCAACCGCTCCAATTGTATGTCTATATTCATGTAGCACTTCAAAGACTCGCTCGTGCGTTTGGTCGGAATCAATCTTAGGACAGGCTCGTGCGTTTTGTTCGGAATTAATCTTAGGGACGTCTTTCAAAGGAAAAGCACCATAAGGTAAGGGCTTTTTCCCCATACGTCCATATTAAGTGCTAGGCTGTGTTATTAAGTAGAGGTAGCAATTCTTGTCTGTTAAAAAGAAAAATAATTAAAAATGTATTTTAAGGTTAAAATTTAATCTTTTCTAAATGTGATTATTTAATTATGTTTTATATGATAATTGTGTGATGGGGAATGATATAATTATTTTATTTTATTATGTTTTATATGATTTTGTGATGCTGAGAAAGATGAAAATGTGAGTTTGTGAAATGATTGACTTTTGGTTGTGTGTTTGGTGATGCGTTAATATTTGACTGTAATTGCCTCAGTGGCAGGTTGATATTATATATCTTTGTGGTGCATGTGTGGCGGGTTATAATTATATTCTGTGGTGCCTTAGTGGCGGGTTTTAGTCTGCGTTTTCATGATCATGCATGGCATATGCATCTGTGTGGTGCCTTAGTGGCGGGAATTGCAATTATATTCTGTGTGGATGCCTTAGTGGCGGGAATTGCAATTATATTTCTGTGTGGTGCTTGTGTGGCGGGTTATATCCGGATCATATAGTTATAAGAGCATGCATCTTACGCATAATTGCATTGAGTCTGTTGTATACATGTGATTGATGATAGACTTGAAACTATTTTATTTCAAATAAGATATGTGTGAACCTTACTTTGAAGCATATGACTTGAATGTATTTTTCTTAATTCTTTTTGATTGATAAGTTTTGATATTATCTATTTTATGACATTGTTTCTTGTGCTTTGAGTATGAACCAATTTGGATAAGGAAATTGACCCTTACATTAATATAATGTTGTAGGTACCAAAAATGATATATGAAGTTTGATGTGTGATGAAAGCGTATGCGGGGACAAAAATTGGGTTTTTTAATCGAATTGTAACTTTAGAAGAAATATTAGAAGGATATTTATTTTAAGAATTTTAATTAAATTATGTTAAGAATTTTGTATAGGTTTTGCTAGAATAATTATTGATGAAATAAATAAATAGTAGTGTTTTTCAGAAAAAGAAAATGATTTAGACGTAATGTTTGGATCAAAATCCGGGGGCGTTACAACAACAATATAATATCAATCCATATTATCAATCAACCCTTTTTTTAAGCAAATTTTATAAAAAAAGAAAAGGAGGAGCATCAAACGTATAATTGTTTGAATTGCAATATTACAATTTATTTGTTTTTGATATACTTTTTTTCTGACTTATTCGGGCCTCTTAAAAATTGCTAATCTAGGAACAAACAAAAAATTGAATTTCAATAAAAAGATTAGAAGATTAATGGTAAAATATTTATTATCTTATCAACTATAAGATGATATCAATGAATCGATTCAAAGACGTTTAGAAAAAGTTTTGACAAAAACTCAACACACAAGACACTTTGATGGAACCTAAGATCATAGATAGATGACTAGATTCTAATTACTATGAACATGTAAACAATAAACACCATCAAAACACTTAATATCTAGTCTAATCGAACATCATTAAAACAACTCTAACGTTAAGAGCAACTTCATATTGTGCAATCTCGTAGTCCCTAGTGAAACATTGTTCGGCATTTTATATAAATACAAAGGATCTTGTTAACGAGTGCCCCCGGAGCACTCTTTAAGTTTTCTAAATTAAGTAATATTTGAAGTGGAAGAAATAGTCACAAGAAAGGGGGGTTTGAATTGTGACCCTTTTTAATTTTAATTCTGAAAGAAAATAATTACTCAAGAAAATTCTTGGTAAGGGTTAAGCAGGTAATAATATAACTTAAATAAATAATTAAGTAATAAATGAACAGGACCAGAGAACTCTGGATTATATAACTGAAATGAATAAAGTAATACAAGGACCAGAAGATTCTGGAATGAGTAACTGAAATAAATAAAGCAGTAAAGTGACCGGAGTACTCTGGATATATAACTGAAATAAATAAAGCAATAAAGTGACCAGAGAACTCTGGATATATAACTGAAATAAATAAAGTAATAAAGTGACCAGAGAACTCTGGATATATGACTGAAATAAATAAAGCAATAAAGTGACCAGAGAACTCTGGATATATGACTGGAATAAATAAAGCAATAGAAGGACCAGAGAACTCTGGAAAGTTAGTTAGAAGTGATAGTGTGTGTATATGGTGTAAAAATAAAAGAGAAAGAGAAAGAAGAATAACACAGGAGAGTTATCCTGGTTCACCAAAGCCGGCTACTTCCAGTCCCCACACTTCGTATGAGATTATCCACTATAGTATACAGTTGGTAGAAACTTCTAACCAACACTATAAGGTCTTGATCACACCAGATCAGTCTAGTACACTTGTATTATCAACCTCAGCAGGCTTCTACAATTCTTGATCACACAAGAAAGGTTGGATCTTTCCTATCTCAAACTATTAAACCCATTAGACTTGAGATCTAGGTTTCACTTTGTAGGATGATTGTTTGGATCTAATGTCTCAAACAAAATAAGAAAGATGTTGTTTGGATCTAGCGTCTCAAACAAAAATATGTAGGATGTTGTTTGGATCTCTGTGTCTCAAACAAACTATCCTTTTACAAATACAAACCCAAAAAGATGATCTCAATGAATGAGATAAAGATGATAAATATAGTGAAAGATTATGGAGTTTGCTTTGTGTTTGTTGAAAGAGATTTTGAAGAGATTGATTTCTTTAGCTTTGAGAGAGAGAGATATATATCAAAGCTTTTATCAAAACTCTTGCTTTCCTTCTTCACAGCCTTCCTGTATTTATAGGGATAGAGAGACTTGATCCCCACTTCATAAAACAGCTGTAATGTTTTAATTCAAATGTGATTTGCGCTCCAAAATGAAGCTTGGAGAGAAAGTATGAAATTTTGCACTTGCAGAACGTTCTGCAGAACGTTCTCTGCATTCAGTGGTACTTGGCAGAAATTTCACACGCTTTTGCTTAGCTGTAATGAGCTGTTGAGAGTTGATAATTTCTTCCAGCAAGTTGATTAGACCTGGTGTGATCATGATGATGTCATCTTGATGATGTCACATGCTTTACATCCAAGGTTTTCACTTTTCCAAAGATTCCTTCATTTCTTTCCTTAATGGATCGAAATTCTTCTTCTTTGGGCTTTTGGCAGATTTGTCTTCTTATGGCCCATGTGCAATTAATATATCCTTTTTGCCATTTAAAGCCTTTTTAATCATATAGATGCTTTATGATTATTCTTGGTGGGACAAAGAGAATGACATTTATTCTTTAGCTTAATTGTGCAAGTCTTGACTTTTAGCTCAAAAGCTCATATTTGTCCCTTGCATTGTTTGTTGCTTTGATGAAGATATCTTGTTATCATTGTGAGGTCAGAATGTTCTCATAAATGTTCTCATGAAACAATCTCACAAAAAGTATTAGTAGATAACAATTAAAATAAATGTGTTTGTTATAATTAAAACATAGGATGAAGATTTTGTTCTCAACAATATTTCTTTAAAAATGTCAAAGTGTTCAACTTCCAATCCACTTTATTACACAAACTTTTATAAAAAGTTACCATTTAAAGTGCTTAACCAGTGCCCCGGGGGCACTAGTTAACATTTCCGAAATACAAATTAGTTAATTATTTGAAACTTTGTAAAAATATTTTAAACTAAGAAAGAACTTATTTTTTTATAACAAAAATTTAAGTGAATTGAACACATACATTAAAAAAGTCAAGACAATTGACAAGTCTATAAAATTTCTCTACAAATTATCCAAAAATCCTTACCGTAGTTACGCCATATCAAAATACTATGGATCAACTACATATCAAAATACTATGGATCAACTACATATCAATCGAACCAACCTTGACCGTCAACTATAGTTTTGAAACCCGGACCGGACCGGCCGGTCCGACCGTGAACCGGAAGGGTAACCGGTTAGTTTGTCAAGTTGGATCGGTCATGTTATTGAACCGGTGCGAACCGGCGGGAATCGGCCAAACCGGTTAAAAACCGGCGAATTTATGAGCGGACCGGGTCAGTGTTTTTTTATTGGAATGAACAGCTATTTTTATATATTAAAAAAGAGAAAACAGTCCTTGCCATGGATCGAACAGGAGACATGCACATATCATGTGCTTCTATAAAAGAGAAAACAGTCCTTGCCACGGATCGAACAGGAGACATGCACATATCATGTGCTTCTATACAGGAGACATGCACATATCATGTGCTTCTATTATTAAATTAATCATATGCTTCTATTATTATTATTCAATCATGTGCTTCTATTATTCACCACTGAAGCATTTGCGTAGTTGTGGTAATTTTTGGATGTTACTAATTATATACGGTTAAAACTCTATAAATTAATAATGTCAGGACCGGAGAAATTTATTAATTTAGAGAGTTATTAATTTATCGATAAATTAATAATTATTAATTTAAAGAGTTTTTAAGTAATTATACTGTATTTACCAAAAAAAAAAGAATTACGTTGCAGTGAACCTTGGGACTCAACGTAAATTAGTAACTACTGTGTTCATATGCATTGGAAATCAATAATGACTTTTGAAGTATAGTAAATGTAAACAAGAGGATCAAATGTGTTCAATGTATTCTTCATATTTTTTTTTTCAGTTTCTATGAATTATTAATTTATGATTTTCTTGGGACCGAAAATTATAAAGGGATCTCCCAAAAAATTATTATCTTATTATTTTATCAAGTTTTTCAATTTTTTACATTGGCCCAGGTCGGGACCGGATAAATCTATTATTTTAGAGAGTTTATTAATTTACCTAGTATTAAATTAAAGAGTTTCTACTGTATATTTAAAATACCAAATGTTGTGATTATATATGCTTTTATTTTTCTTTTTTGACATTATGATTATATTATATATGCTTCAATTCAAATTTTAACATGTATATTTTCTCACTTTTTTTATTTCAATTTAATTTTATCTTGATAATATATAGTAAAAATAAGTGTTTTTAATTTATTATACTAATAACTATATTATAATTAATTTATGTGTTTGATCAGATAATCATGTTATAGTTGATAGACTTAAATTTGAAGAACAAATTTGAGAAATTATCTTAATTTATTTGATGATTTCTTTAATATTTATTAGTGTTATTTTTATTTGTTTAGTCCGAGTCAACTTGTTTAATACAAAGATCAGACCGAGTGAAATGACCGAGTCATCCGATTCTTTCATGCGGTTCGACCAATGACTCAGTGGTTCAACCAATGACCCGGTGACCCAGTACCCTCACCGAGTCGATGGCCGGTCCGGTTTTTAAAACTATGCCGTCAACTTAAAAATAAATTTTGTTAATAAAAAAAGTTGAATCAGTTTGTAAAAAAATAACTCGGTTTTGTAGATTTTTTTTTTTAATGTTTTTAAATCCTTTTTCTTATAACATTTTTTATTAAAAATATATATAGTATCTGTTATTTTATTCTGACAGAAGCAGAAAAAAACGTTCCATTCAAATGAAATTCAAATAAAGCAAAGAAACAGAGAAGAAAACCTAACTAGTCGAATCCAAGGTCGACGAAGAAGAAGATGATGAACAACAACGACAACAACAACAACGATGATATCTTAGGCGATGAATGGGACGAAGATTTTCTCAACAGAGCTATTGAAGCTGAAACCGTCGCTGTCTCTTCCACTTTCAAACCCCACCCTACAAACCCTTCTTCTTCTTCTTCCACTTCATTCTCTAACCAACATCAATTCCAACAACAACAACCGCCGAAACCGTTTGTTTCTGGTGGTTTCTCACCTCCTCGAGAGCTTTCTCAAAGACCTGCTCCTACCGTTTTCGATTCTGATGATAAAGACATTGAATTTGAGCCATTTAAGGTAATTCGTGAAATGGGTTTTGATGAATTTTTGTTTTTGTTATATGGGTTTTGTTAAAGTTCTTGCTTTTTTATTGTTCTTGCTTATTTGGGAAAATGGGTCATTTTTCATTCTCTGTTTTATGCTGTTGTTTGTCTCAAATAAGAAAAATTATTATTAGTAGTTATAAAGGAAAAGAAACAGCATGATTATGATTATTGATTTCTTGAGTTAAGTAATAAAGATGTTGGCCTAGTGGTGTAGGCTTGGGACTTAGGAGTTCGAATCGTGCAGGTGCTAACAATTCCTGTGTTGGTCCCGTCCACATATGGCTTTGCTCTAGTTCAATTGAGATTCTGTTAGTTGACGGTGGGATTGGTCCCCCTGATTAGTCTGTCATTGTGCCGGATACTAGTTTTTCAAAAAAAGAGCAATTCAAGTGTATTGGAAGTTGAGGGTAAACATAGAGGAACCATATATGCACATCGATAATCAAGTTTAATCGATGTAATCTTGTGGTTTTACTTTAAAAAGTTTTAGGAATGTTTCTATAGACATTGTAATTGTGAAACATTGAGGTTTCTATTTGTAGTGACCTTTCTTGTTGTGTTGGGGTGTGTGTGTTGGAAATGATGAGGGATGAAGATGGCCTTTTCTATGCTGATGTGTTACGAGAATTTTTTTTTTTTTTTTAAACATGTTACGATAAATGTTAAACAGCCCACATGCATGGACTTTTAAATTAGGTTGAGTAAGGACAAAGATGCACATTTTAGTGTATTTCTGCATGTGTTGGATAAACATGATTTTAAATGAATTTGATTTGTAAAGTTGCCGAGTTTGAAATGAAGTGCTTATTGTTTGAATGTTTTTACTCTCAAAGCTAGTTTGATGTAAATATGCAAAGTTTTCTGCATGTCTGGCACACGGTATTATCAATTTTGTATATTGTATATTGTTGGGAATATCATGTTTGACACATGGTATTATCAATTTTGACACTTTCCACCTTGAATCCCACAATCCTTATACTGGTTTGTTTAAATTGGTTGATAGCAGGAACATAGGGAGCCAAGACATGCTTCAAAACAGATTGTGAATCTGGTATGCTAGTGCAATTATACATATTTGTTTATTTGAATTGGCTGGCTAGAAGATTCTGATAGTCAGTGAAATGCTAGCAATGGCATGCCTCTTACAACTTATTTGCATGCTTTCAGGAAAAGGAGTGCCTCAAGTTAAAGAAAGACAGAGGCAAGAAAGAGGATCAGCCCAAATTCGTGTCTTCTGAGAATGAAGAAGATAATTCTCGTGCCAAACGTTCAAAAAGCGTAGAGAAGTAAGTCATTTTTCATTTATTTGTTTTGTTTTACACCTTTGATGCACCTCAGAATTAGCGAACTAGAAAGATTTCAGTTTAGGTCTCCTATATCTTGCAGCTTTAAGTCATATGCTTACATATCTTAAATGCTGTGGTATATAGGCAGAAACTTTGAAAATGAACTGAAAAAAATAAAAAGAGGCCTTCGAGTTTCTTTTTATAGTGCTATGAATTGAACAATAAAATGTGTAGCTTTTTAGTATATCTATGAGTAAACATGTACCTTTCTGTATATCATATTATCATGTATATGTATAAATGGCCAGTGGTAAAAGTAACCGGTTCTTATTGTAGACAACCTTGTTACCAATTGGGTCTTGACAAATGGTCTTTACTAATCTAAATGCTCATGGTTCAGCTGAAATAAAGCAGTTTAAGTTAGTTAATCCCATCAGCTGAGAGGTTTTTATTCTATTAGCTTGGGGTTGGCCATGAGGAATAACTTAGAAGTGTCTAATATAACAGCCGTGAGATTGTATTTTATATTCCTTCTCATGGTTTTTTTATTCTCTCTCTGTTGTTTTGTTGCACTACATGTGGCATAAATCTATTATTAATAAGGGACCATAGTGGCAGGGATTTTGGAATTCGTGCTCCTGACCATCCTAAAGCCTCTTCAAAATTTCAAAGTGGAGTATCTTCAAACTATCCGACTGGTGAGGCATGCGAATAATCCCTCTTCCTCATTTAAAAGAATTTTCTGTTTGCTTCTAACACGGTGGTACACCCTTGACATGTTTTTGTTACGTGCCAGGTGAGACAACTGCTAAAGATAAAGGGGTTGAAACTGAAATAGTTACTCATCAAGTAGCTCAAGATCTTCCAAACGATGACCTTTCGGCTTATCTTGACCTCTCCCAGAATTTGCTGGCAGTATGGGGGTCACCAAGTAACAAAATGCTTCGAAGTGATGTTATATCCAAATTGTTTGCCAGTTGTCAAAAAGAAATTCATTATCTTTTTGGCTACATGAGCACGAGTTCACCTTCTGAAATAACACCAAAACCCATTTTAGATGTAAGCTCTTCAAGAGTACCTTTGCATTACCTCAATGATTGTTTCCATACTCCCAAAGTCCATACTCCCGAAGCAACAAAGGTGTCACATCTCTACAATGCATTGACAAAGGTATTAGTTCCACCATGAATTGGTGTATATTTTCCTTTAGAATTCATATCTGAAGTTGCATATTTCTGATCCAATGGGGATATTCCTGACATGAAATAGTAGCTTGGCTTAAAAGTTGAGTGCCTTCAATCCCTCATTGTTGATTCTTATTTTTTCCTCTAAATAACACGGCGTAAAAATCTTGAATGGGCCGAGTGAGTTTGATTGCTTTTCCTGGTTACATAGTAGATACTCTTGTTATTGAGCTGGGTCTATTGTTCAATCATGTTAGTCGAGGTTGCAAATGATCCAGTTAATGGTATGTTTTGCAGATAGCTCATGAAACAGATGTATTGGAAACTTTGATACCACCGTTGCTTGATCTATGTAGTATGGAAAATGTGAGTACTTTTATTCTAAATTTGTGAAGAAATGTTATTTTTTTTTTCAAATTCCTTGCGAGATTATACAACTGTTATCTGTGGGTAATCAAATTTTCTTCATAAGCAGTAGCTACTTGTTCTCAAGGGTCCCCCACTTCTTTCTCTTCAATTAAAGTAATAAACTAGCATACTTTAAGGCAACGTGACTCCTTTCATTTCGCTATACCAAGTGTGTTTTTGCATTTCTGGTGATAGCCAATCTACATTAACGGCTATGAGTACTTGTAAATTGTAATATATATGTGTGTACATGCACACATGTGCATATAGCTTCCTTTAAAGTGACATTGAATTTAAAATTTCTGTCAATAGTGCGCTATTGTGGTGTAGCAGAGGCCTCCACAGGACATGCAGTAGCGGAGCAGTTTAGTGTAGCAGCCGTAGCAGCTGCTATAGCAGCCAAAATATCGATTGTTGCAGCTGCACCTCATTTAAGACATTTAAGCCCCTTTTTCAAAAAGTAATTGATATCTAACATAAATTATGTTGAAGTTATTTTGGTTTTTGATCTCACACTTATCCTTAACTGATTGGACTAAAAATTTGAATGGTGCATATTGAGCATACGATGAGTTGAGAATATTGGATAGTGTAAGTGTTAACCATCCCTTGTCTCAAAGACTCTTCCCTTAGTAGAAATTCAAAACATTTGAGCCTTAAACTTTGTAGATACAGTATAGATGAGACTTCTGATATATCTAGTCTCTAAGATTGAGTTTGGACTGTACTAAAATTCGTAGTAAATTATAAGATGGACATCTTCTCTGCAGTTTTCTTGGCTTAAGTACCTGATTACTTGAGAATTATGATATCTCCAAAATGATATATATATATATATTTTTTTTATCTCCAAAATGATATATATATATATATATATATTTTTTTTTTTTTTTATTTAAAATTTGAGCAAAAGCATATGGGTGAATATTGGCTCGTGTAATTAATGCTTTGGTGATATTTTTATTTGAAAATATCCATGCACATGAAAGTTTACATATTGGTCTCTTAAAGTCAAGACAATAATTTTATCAAGTGTTATTTTTCTCTTGTTTTTTATATTATAGTCTCTGGTGACATATTTTTCCCTTCTACATAGGTTGCTTTTGTCCATAGCTCTCTATGTATACTGCATACTGTTCTGAAGCTCCTACTGGAATCGGAAAAGGATTTCAAAAGAAGGTATGCAATACTTAGTGACATTTTCTGTTGTTTTTAACAACCTTATATTTTTATTGAATTTGTGTCTGTATTGTCCATTCTCAAGGTTACAATTTAAGTTTGTTCCTTACTTCTTCTGAAGTCATTATGGGTTCGTTTGTTATAGATTAAAAAAAGTGATTTTAACTTTATATTTCCAAAATTGATTTTTATGAGAACTTACTCGAAAATGTAGAAACTATTTCGAGCTTATTTGCTATAAATTAAAAGAGTAATTTTGATATTTAGTGAATTAGATATTCATTGTTAGGGTTTTAACATAATAAAAATCACATTTTTTCAGAAAAATATCTCTCGAAAATGATTTTTATGAAAGGTATCAAAATAACTTCTCATTTCAAGCATTTTTTTAAAATTATATTATCCAAAAAAGTCATAGCAAAATGATGGAATACTTAAAATGATTTTTTATGAGAAGCTTTTTAAACCAATTTTAAATTTGAAGCCTTTTTTTTTTTTTTTTTTTTTTTTTTTTCTTTTCCCCTTTCTAAATTCTCTTTTAAAATAGATATAACAAATAGATGCAATACTTTAAAAATCGTTTTTAAATAAAGCTGTAACAACGGGCTCTATATTTATATTTCAATTTATACATCTAAAATCTGAAGGGTGAGCCTTGGCGGCGCAATGGTAAAGTTGTTGTCACGGGTTCAAGTCCTGGAAACAACCTCTTGTGTAAAATTGTGTAAGGCTGCATACAATACACAAAAATGGTGGGACACCTTCCCGAACCTTGCACATGCGGGAGCTTTAGTTCACTGGGCTGCCCTTTTTTATACATCTATGATGTAACCATTTGCCCTCTGGTTGACCTTGTGAACCATGATCCTGATGGTTGATGTCTTGTCTGAGTTTGATAACTATGATAAAAGACAAGAAAAGTCATACCCTATAATTAAATGTGTGCATATGTATGTTTTTGCTTGCTTATACATAATACGAGGAACACGAAACTCATATTTATTATGCACTTGCCACTTACTCTGGATGGACATGTTGTGTTTGGATAATTGACCTACCACATACAGTTATTTCTGTGCTTATTTTATCACTGAAACATTCTGGGACATAATATTGTAAATATAGCAAAAACAAAATTATTTATTCTGGGACTAAAACTATTTTTTAGTGTTTTGAACCTTTTTTCCCCTTCGCGAAGACTGCTGTAGAATAGGCTTAATTGTATGTTAAGTGACTTTTTCTTTCTTTCATTTCTGCTGTTCATGTTCTTATCAACTTATGATTTGATCTTTCCAGTGCACTCTGCTCAGGGACAGTGTCTTCATTGATGGAATTTGCATTGGGAAGGACCTTTTGGATTTTGACGGGTTGGACGGTGTGAAAGATGGGAAGCTCTTCAATGAAGAAATGCTAAGCAGAAAAGCGTGCAACTATCCAAGTGCCTTACAACCTCATGTGAATTGGTCTAATATTTTTGACATAATGCACCAAATTTCCATGAAGATCACAGAAGAAAACGTGAGACTAGAGACAGTTTCCATCATGATTCTGCTTTTCCTAAGAAGTAGTGCTTACTTTGAGAGGGAGAAGTAAGTTTTTGTGTTCGTCTTTTCTGTTCAAATGTTTGGTTCTGAAGATAGATATTATATTATAGTAATGCCATGAGAAATTTGCTTGAATACAGGTTTAGTCAGAACACAGTTTTCAAAATTATTTCGGAATTGCTCAAGAAGGATGCTGGGCTACGTGTAAAAGAGAAAACTCTAAGACTTCTGTACCTAGTACTAAATTGTAAGTGTTCTCCAATAACCAATTCATCAATTTTTTTTTTTCATTGAATGCTACATAATCTGATTCCTGCCACCTTTCATTTCAATTGAACCAAGACTTTGACAACATCAAAAAATAAAAAGCAGACCTCATCATTTGGGTTTGGATGGGATTGTTATTTGTTTCATAGTTACCTCTTTTGATTGTTTCATCATGTCCTGCATTTTAGAATATGTGACTCAGTTCATGAATTTTTTATTACGATGACTTTCTTTTTTAATTACCATAAACACGTGTACTCATACAATCTTAATTAGTTCAGTTCTTGCCCGGTGACCACCTTTAAAAAAGCTCGTATATTGAGTAGTAGATCGTGGAATTATTTAAATCCTGTTCCATGATGCTTGTTGAATTGAAAATTCTAGGTCTTCAGCTTTAGCATGCCTTGAACCTCCATATACTTTATGGTCTTGAGATGGTATAATTTAGACTGTCATTCTTAGCTGGTTGCTTGTGTGCTGCTGAGCAGCTCTAGTTTTAGAGTTGAGAGTCAATGCCAGTTTGTATCATCTGCTGTGCATTCTATGCATCTGATGCTAACTATTTACAGTATTCTTTTTGAATTTTATTTTCATTTGTTGAAGGTCCAAAACTATTGGCCACTTTCTGCTGTGGTTGCAAAGAGGGAGACAGTAGTAGCGGAACGGATGACAATGCATCTGCGCCAGATTTCGAAAATTTTGAAGACATCCTTCTAGGATTGGCTGATTGTCTATCTTTCATTAGATGTGGTTTACTGGTAAGTTTGTTAAGGCTTCGTTTGGAAATGCTCCTATCTTGTTTGAATGTAAAAATATGCAATTTAGAGGAACTTACAAGAAATGAGTAAAGAAAGACTTCGGAGGGTTTTTAAAATTTCTGCAAACCCTTTTGTTTTAAAATGCTATGTAGTTATCTTAAATTTTTATCGTTATTTTCTTTTACGTATGTTGATATATATTTTTTCATCTGAAATAAAAAGCTTCTTTCTTATTCTCTTTAATGATAGGGATGCGCCAAGCCACTTCAGTCTGTTTTAAAGTTTATGTCATTGTAATTTCAGGAGTTGAAAATAAGCAGAAAGGCTATTCTTGTGCTGTCCTTCCTTGCATCATCAGGACAACCTGGTTTTGAAATCTTTATGGGCCATAGGCTCTCTATTGCAATAAGTGTAAACTATCTTATGTCAATTTTGCAATTACTGTTATCTGAGAATCTCTTTGAAGCCAAAGCAGACAATGAGCTGCCAGAAATTTTTAGGGAGAGGTAATAAACTTGATTGACTGAATACTATCATGAAAGTTCTTTACATCTTCTCATCTTAGCATTGTGATTAAAGCAAGTCTCTTTGATTTCTTTAACTCATCCTGAACAATTTGCATTCAGGACATTTCTTATGCGGGAGATATTGATATTACTTAATAGACTAGTATCCAGTCCATCATATTCTGCCATCGTTATACGCGATTTAACAGAAAAGAGGGTAATGGCTACTTTGACATTTGAGGTCGCAACCAACTTGTCTCGGAAAGGAAATGAAAACGAGCAGCAGGAGGACAGCATGGTGAAGCAAATAAGACGAACTGAAATCGTTGACCTTGCTTGCCAATTCAAGAATAGGGTAGAGACGCACATACCAGATCACTTGGGATGAAGTCTCCTTCCAATTCCCTTGTTTTCTTTTTCTGTACATATATGCATGCATGCATGTATTATTCTACGCCGGTAGGAACTGGTGCCTAAATGGTGAGAAGCAGATAGGCATGTTAGTCTTTGGAGAGTCGAGATAAAGAAATAAAGTTCTTCGTTACTATAGTTTTAGGTGTGTTTTATATACGTTTAAAACTATAATAATGAAGAACTTCGTTTCTTTTGAAAAATGAAGGGGATTTCTTTCATTTTTGGAGGAATGCATACACTTCAAATTTTGACTGGTTTAGGAACCCGCGCTGAGGTTGGGGGAATTTTGGTTGGTATGATAGATATATCATATATCTCCCATTCAGATTTTTGTATAATTGGAATACTTCATTTAATGATTCACCTTTTGTCATTTGGCTTAAAGTCATTAAGCAAGTTCAAAACGCTATGCTTCCTTTCTTTTAATGGGTTAAGTCCAATGCTATTGTTGACAACTTGGTCAGAAAATTAAACTAATGACTTGTGGTACAAGTGAGTCTCTAGGTAAATCTTTACATGTTAAGAAGTTTCAAAAAACAAACAATAACATTACACTATGAGATTCATACTATATTTTTTACGAATATTTCCAATTTTTTAACCTTATGGTTTTGGTATGAACATTATCTATACAATTAGTTAATTTAATGGAGTAAAAAACTATACATAAAAAAAGAGTAAAAACTACTCAATAAAACAAGTCTTCACAGTTGTGTTAAATAGTATGACTTGACTTGAGCCTCTATTGTTATTCGAGCCTCTCTTGGCTTGAAAAGTATGACTTTCAATTGATTTCTAGAAATATGCCTCTATTTTTACTTGGTCTATTCAAACATACTCTATCCCTCCCAAATTATACGATGTTTTGGATGCACGTGTAAACAAGTTTTACACTGTCGATGTATGATTTGTTTATGAGTTAAAAACTATCAATTAATTAACTAAAAAAACAAATATTAAATAAGAATACCATAGTCTAAATTTATATTAGTCGATAGTTATGGTTGTTTTTTTTTTAATAATGTTATAGTAATTGTAAAAAAAAAAAAAGAATAAGTTTTGTTAATAATTTGTTAAGGAGCGCTACAGTTGTAACTTTTTAATAACGTTCCGAAACATCCTTCAAAAATCAATTTTGCAACAGCTTTTCAATTTCGATCAAAAACTTTCCCCCAATTGCATTTTGCCTTGATCAATCATCAACTGAAAACGTAGTTTCCAATTGAGGTAATTTTTTATTTTTTTGGAGCCAATCTAGGTAATTTCTATATTTTGATTAAAATTGGTAATTTCTACAGTTTTAGCTTATTAGAGTATTAACCAACTAACTACTATATCCAACTAACTCACCAACAGTTCCGTAAGTACAATTCAGATTGTAGCTGCATAGACATTTGATATGCTGGAGCGCAGGTTCGAACCCGCATTTCTCATTTCTCATCTGTTGTGTCATGTGTGTGAAATGACTGTCTCACTAGCAAACTCCAATAGAGTTATTTACTCTCTTAACAATAATAGAGAAATAAACTGTTAGTACATAGAGTTGGTTGTGATTCAGATAGAGTTAGTTGTTTGACTTGGTGGTTAGAGTGGAGTGTCTATAAATACAACTCTATCAAGTCCATTGAAAATATCTCATGTTTTCAACATTGGACTGATCTCTACCATTTGAACGTTATAATCTCGTTTTTCTGCATTATAAAACCATCTTACTCTTTTATTTTTTAAGGGTCTAGATTTCACATGACTGTAATTTCATTCAATGACGGATTGTTTGAAAATAACGGTTTGTTCAAATTCCGCTATGCTACGGTTGCTATTTGACAACACTTTGTATTAAATAGCGTATCAGGGAACAATAATGATTTGTTCAAATTTTGCTACGCTATATCTGCTATTTGACAACAGTGTCATTGGAGATAATCCATTCCCGTATATCGATGATAATATGGGGGATGAACCCAATAGAAACTTGGGGATTATGAGGTGCCCAAGTCCGACATCAAGTAGTATGGGATGCTCGGTGGTGTGTTTAACTAGCTTGGTTCTTGTCCCTCGATAGCTAGCTTTTAAGAGAGGATTCTCAAAGCGCTTAGACTTTTATCAGAATCCTCTTCCATTTCCTCTTAATGACTTTGATCGTTTGAAGTAGATATAGATGAGTGACTGAGATTCTACTGCTGAAAATTTTAACGGGAGAGGATCCGTTTCCAATAGTATCATACCATTTGAGTTGGATTCTCTTTCAAAGCTTCCTTCCCTTTTTCGATTCCCCTAGTCCGGTTCAGTTTTTGAAACATCGAGCCATTGACTGAGATAATTCGTTGTTTATATAATCATTTTAAACACGGAAAAAAAGGGACATGGATATGAAATATTGTAAGAATTATATATATTGATGATCAAATTTAAACAAAGGTGAATTAAAACCTACACCTTTATTTTGTGTGCTGACATATATACATGAAACAAGTCAGCTCAGTTTGTTAATATACAATATACACAACTTGTTATACACATTTTTGTTATTAATCCATAATTTAAAGCTACACCTTCCACTGATTCCGGCTTTCATGACTTCTCCTGAGTGTGCCAGATCGGGGAGAGCAATCTCTGCGACTGTCTAGCGCATATACATCCCAGCCACCATCTCTCCAGTAGGTAGAATAAACCTCTGGTATATGTGATACTTTCCAGTAATCTTCTCCTGGACCATGTTGGCATATTGTCAGCATGAGTTCATCTGGCATATCGAAAAACTCTAGAACTTGAAGTTTAGCCAGGTTTTCAATGCCTGATGGCACCTTCTTCAACGACTCACAACGCCCAATGCTCAGTGTTTCAAGGAAAGGCATTGCACCCTTTTCCACTATCACCTGGTCGAGTCCTTCAAATTTGTCAAGGCCTAAAACCTTGAGCTTATTGAACTTCCCACACTTGAAATGCAACGTGTTTTCACCACCATCATAAACCTGAAGTAGTTCAAGATGTGCAAGGTTTGGCAAATCCTGCAGATATACCAATGGATCATGTTTGAAACAGCTCCATTTCAGAAATAACCTGGCCAAGTTATGAAGGGAAGGTATCCAACTTGGTAACTCTTGTAGTCTCCCTGATAAATACAATCTTTGAAGAAATGGTGGGGGTGTACAAAGCGATGTCAAATCAATAAATTTATCCTCACCCTCAGAAGTAACAGCTAAGGCACACAGACTAGTCAATTTTTCGATGCAACAGCAAAAATCCTTCCCATCTTCCTCTCTGAGTCTCATGATGCCTAATCTTCTTAGCTGGCTTAACTTCTGTAACTGTCTTATTATCATGCCACAACCTTGGTTTGCCTCTACAAAACAAAGCTTTTGTAGTGACTGTAATTTTCCTATTTCAAGAGGTGCCTTAAAACCATATTTGGAGTGGAATTGTGCATAACCTTCTACTTTAGACTGATATACAAGGAGATGGCGAAGCTTTTTAACCTTCACTATATCTGCAGGCAATTCTGTAACACGAGTATTTTTAAGATCAAGTGTTTCTAGATTTTGCAACTTTCCTAGAACACATTTTGGAAGCACTTTCACCTGTGTGTTTTTCAAGCTCAGATATGTTAAATGATACAGGTCAACAACTGCTTTTGGAAACTTCCTCAAAGGTGCATCTTGATAATCTAAAACACTGAGGAGTTTGAATCCACCTGGAAACAGTTTTCCAAGAGATAAACTTTCAGTCACTCCAAACATTAAGAGTGAACGAAGTTGTGAAACAGATCTATGTTGCTGTCCATTTGGATTTGATAGTGTCGGGCCGTGCTGCGCAAGGCGCCGAATCTTTTCAGGCAACACCACATTTTGTTCTTTGACAATTGTTGCAAAATTTTGATCCTTGCACTTCGAAATGATAATCTCTCGCAGAAGATCATGTATTCTCAAAGTTTTGACTCTTCCATCAGATGTTGTCTCTGCTACTCGTAATAAGTTTCTGTTTATGAGTTCCTTGAGGTAATCCTCTGCAACATCTTCCATTGTTTTTCCGCTTTTGGCTTCGATAAATCCTTCTGCTATCCATAACCGAATCAATCTCATGCGCTGAATCAGATAGTCCTCAGGAAACATGCTTAAATACAAGAAACAGTACTTTAAATAGTAAGGCAAATCATTAAAACTGAGGCAAAGTACTGTTTTCAGATTATCAAGTTTCCCATTGACTTGAATTTCAGCTCCAAGACTACGGCAAATCATGTCCCATTCGTCTATCCTGTGTTTGTCTTTTGTAGCAAGGACTCCACTCATTGCTACAATTGCAAGGGGAAGGCCCTCACATTTTCTTAAGATATAACTACAAATGTCAATTAAGTATGAAGGACATGAATGACCTTGGAAAGTCTTTCTACAAAATAGATCCCACGCTTCATCTTCTTTCAATGGTTGTAGGTTATACACCTTACCTTTGGATTCTATGCTGGAAATAGAGGCTATGTCAGATTTGCGTGTGGTGATCATGATCCTGCTACCGCAATTGTTTTTTGGAAGTGCATATTTGACCGCTTCCCATTCATGCATATGCCAAACATCATCAAATACAACTAGGTACCTGTTAGACCTCTTGTTAGAGAACAATATAAGAGGAGATAAATTGCGACAGTTATGTTTTTAGTATTTATCAATATAATAAAATTGTTATTTTCTTCTAAATTTATCAATTTTCTATCAGTACCTCCTTCTCTGCAAGAGCTCTTTGATAATCATCTTCAACTTGTCACTGTGCATGTTTTCCAAGCCTTCTGGAACTTTTTGTCTTATTTCAGAAAAAAGTTTTTCGGCCAAGTCTCTGAGTAGCTCCTCAATGCCACAAGATTGCGAAACGGTAACCCAAGCACAGGCTTTGAAGTGTTTTATCACCTCTGGATCATCATATACTTTCTTCACTAAAGTAGTTTTTCCCATCCCTCCCATTCCCGTAACGGAAATTACTTTGCGTCCAGGACAAGCTTTAATCAACCACCCAATCAGCCGATTTTTATGTCTGTCTATTCCCACTAGATCAGTGTTGTCTAGGAGAAGAGCATCTCCTCGTTGATCATGCCTTGTTTTACCTGCTTGAGAACATATTTTGTGTTGTATTAGTCTGACAAGTGAGCGTTTTGTTATAATACACTTCCCCTGTTAATATCTATTTGTTCACTAAGAAACGCTGCTACAGATATATACACCGGACACAACACTGACACGTACGCACCAATAATGGTTTGATAAAAGGAGAGTGGTTGAATGTTATCACATAGTGTCGGCCATCGTTGTTAGACACTACAGACGCAAGTAACTAGAAATGGTTGATAAAACACCGGTCACATCTTTTCTTCATTTTTTTTTCCTACCAAAAAAAAAAAAGAAGAAGAAAAAGCAAAAAGTGGTGTGATAAGTTCGGTAAGATTCTTTGACTTTTCTTCTCTAACTTAATTTAGGTGAGTTGGACCCTAGGACTCACCAAGGTCAGGGCAGACCTCAAAGTTCAAAGAGCACTAATAAAAGTATTTACAAATTGTCCACCAACGAGGTCCTCATGCCGGCAGCGTGAGTTGAACCTACGTCCTTGTAGAGTATGAGTCAACTCCTTACCAACTGAACCAAACTCAGTTTGCAGGCAAGATTCTTTGATTAGACCGGCAGTAATTTACTACTGCAAACAATAATAACTATTTCTATTTATCTAACTAGAGCAAAGGAAAAGAGTACAAATATATCATAATTGAGTGGCTCCCATGTCCATGACCATTAGGGAACTCACTACTACTTTATATTGGAAAAGTATTTGCAGTCAGTAGTACCTGTATAATTGGAATTCGAAGCCTCTGAAGGAGTGTCAAGTTTCTTGAGGAATCTCTTATGAATTGAAAAAATAGTTGTCATGCGAGAGTTGATGCTTTTCAACTCATGAGCAATCCGATAACGAGCTTTCATATTCCTGATGTGTAAAAAATCAAAGAATCTGTTTGTATGATTACGCGCTTGGACAAGAAGTTCCAATTCATCAAGAATATCCTCAGTCTCATGAGCAACATCTCTGACTTGCTTAACCCAAACTTTGAGTTCCTCATCACTCTCTTCTAACGCATCAGCAACCTTTAAGAAGGCTCCTATGAGTTCCAACTGTCCTTTCAGATACACCACTTCGTCTTCAACGCCAGTGAGCAAATTCATCTTATTCTCAAATACAGGCACAAGCCTTTGCAGAAGAAAACTAACTGCATTCTCTGCCATGTTCTCTTGATTTCTGGATTAGTCACAATACTCTATGCAAGTGTATAGCAGACTAGTTAGCTTAGACACACTATGATATGCTAAACAGATTTTAGACTTGTTAGCCTTTTTTTTTTTTTTGAGAGGGAGACTTATTAGCTATATCAAGTGCTTTGCTTTATAGTTTTTCATAGCCTTAAAATAAAGGATATAATTAGTATATTCTATAAGTGTAAAGTTATTTTAGGCATGCTTCTAATAACATGTTGCCACAACATTTAATGTGGTTAAAAACACACGAGTTATCATATTCATAAATTGACATGTTGTATGCATGTATAAAACAACTTTACACTAGACCAAAAAAAAAAATACAAATTTACACTATTGGTGTATCAAAATTAAACGCTAAATATAACACTCTTTGGTGCTTATTTTTGTAAAAAAAAAAAACACTCTTTGGTGCTTATATAATAATAACTAATATTCACCCCATTTTACAAGTAAAGGCAGGAGATAGAGATGAACGACTTTCCTCATCACCAAAAATTGAAACAGGTCAGCATCACAAGTAGTAGATAACTACTCCCTCCGTCTCTATAGGTAAACGCCCTTTTATTAGAGGGATATGGTGGTTACATATATGGACGGAGGGAGTAATTATCTATTAGGAAACAAAATATTATGTTCAATTTTTTTATTTTAAAGAAATATTACGTTCAATTAAAAGCTATGAAGCACCAATACCGACATGCAAACACATAGATATCAATATAAATTTGAGAAAATAAAAGTGATTGAATGTAACTACACGTAAGGCAGAGCTAGAAGTTGATTTAGTGGTGTCAAAAATAGAATGGATATATTTAAAATTGTATTTATATGAGATAAGACTTAAATATTAATATATTACTCAATAAATATATAATTGTTTGAAAAAACCAAATATGAAAGTGGGGCATTTTTTCTATAAAAAGATGGTGTATATTATTATATAGGCTTAAATATGGTATTGGTCCCTACAAAATAGGCTAGTTTTGGTTTTAGTCCCTGAAATTTTTTTTTTATAGTTTTTGGTCCCTGCAAAAATAGGTCAGTTTTGGTTTTAGTCCCTGCAAAATTTTTGTTTTTGGAAATAGTCCCTAACCCCAGTTATGTAATAAAAAAATATTAAAAAATTCTGGAAAAATGAAAAATTAATAAAAAATTATGGAAAAATGAAAAATTAATAAAAAAATTAAAAAATTCTGGAAAAATGAAAAATTAATAAAAAAATTGAAAAAAATATTAAAAAATTCTGGAAAATTGAAAAATTAATAAAAAATTTAAAAAATTCTGGAAAAATGAAAAATTAATAAAAAATTGAAAAAATTCTGGAAAATTGAAAAATTAATAAAAATGAAAAAAAATAAGAAAAAATTTAAAAATTCTGGAAAAATTAATAAAAATAAAAAATGATTAAAAAAATAAAATAATCTAATAAAATGAAAAATAATGATAAATTCTGAAAAAAATAAAAAAGATTATAAAATTCTGAAAAAAAAAATTCGAAATTTTTTGGAAAAAATTAAAATTAAAAATTCTGGAAAAATGAAATTTCGAAATTTTAATAAAAATTTTGGAAAATTTAATTAGTATATATGTCGAGCTTAAGTTTTTTCAGTGTATTTATTTCCAAAAAAATTTCCGGGAATTTTGTGTATTTATAAACCGAGAATAAGGGAAAAAATATGTGTATTTATAAACCGAGCTTCGGTTTTTTGTGTATTTTTCGAAATTTCGAAATTTTCATTAGTATTTTTTTCCAGGAATTTTTGTGTATTTATAAACCGGGAACTTTTGTGTATTTATAAATCGAGAATAAGGGAAACTTCGAATATATACTAATCAAAATTTCGAAAAATACTAATGAAAATTTCAAAAATTCCATTTTTTTTAAAAATGATTAATCTTTTTAATTTTTTTCGAAAATTTCGAAATTTTTTAGATATTTTCCAGAATTTTTATTTTTCATTAAAATTTTATTTAGAATTTTTCCAGAATTTTTATTAAAATTTCGAAAATTTAATTTTTCCAGAATTTTAATTTTTTTTAGAAAATTTCAAAATTTTATTTTTTCAGAATTTTTTAATCTTTTTATTTTTTCAGAATTTAGCATTATTTTTCATTTTATTAGATTATTTTATTTTTTTAATCGTTTTTTATTTTATTAATTTTTCCAGAATTTTTAATTTTTTTCCGTATTTTTTAAATTTTTTTCCATTTTTATTAATTTTTCAATTTTCCAGAATTTTTTATCATTTTTTTCAATTTTTTTATTAATTTTTTATTTTTCCAGAATTTTTTAATTTTTTATTAATTTTTCAATTTTCCAGAATTTTTTAATATTTTTTTCAATTTTTTTATTAATTTTTCATTTTTCCAGAATTTTTTAATTTTTTTATTAATTTTTCAATTTTCCAGAATTTTTTAATATTTTTTTCAATTTTTTATTAATTTTTCATTTTTCCAGAATTTTTTAAAATTTTTTTAGTTTTTTTATTAATTTTTCATTTTTCCAGAATTTTTGCAGGGACCAAAAACTATAAAAAAAAAATTTGCAGGGACTAAAACCAAAACTGACCTATTTTTGCAGGGATCAAAAACTATAAAAAAAATTTGCAGGGACTAAAACCAAAACTGACCTATTTTTGCAGGGACCAAAAACTATAAAAAATTTTTGCAGGGACTAAAATCAAAACTGGCTTATTTTGCAGGGACCAATACCATATTTAAGCCTATTATATAATTTACACTTGTTTGACTAAATAAAATATGAAACTGAAGTATTTTCTAGGTAACATGAATAATGGGGCCACCATTTTTTTATTCTAGAAATTAATAATCCTAGTCATTCCAGACAAAGAGTGTTAGTTCAATTCTTTTTTTTTATTTTCTTTCTTCTTACATGACGAGATTCAAATTATGTGTTATTATTTCTCCCTAAAACAAATATCTCCAATAGCTAAAAAACAACAGACAAAAGTTTCCTTTTGAACAAGTTCACGCATACCACATGATATATTTCTAAGCATGTGGTTGGTTGTGTGGTGGAGAGAATTGATTTTCATAAGAAGTGATTTTGATTAAAAGTGAGTTGTGTTTAAATTTGAATGCATTAATGTGAAAGTGAGTTGAACTATACGTTTGTGTGTGAAAATCAATTCTACAATCAAATGTACAAATCTCAGCTTCAAGTAGAATCAACTTTAAATGCATAGTAAATTCTACTCGATAGCAATCAAACATGTCAAAATCAATTATACACCACCAAAATCAATTATGGTCTCTCTAGAAGTGAAGCCAAAATACAACTAATCTCAAACTATTTATGAAGCTAAAAACAATAATTGTTTATAAAATCAGAAAGAACGCGTGAAGTTGGTCAAATTTTAAGTTTCTTTGATTACTGCATTAAAAGAAATTTGCTAGATGGAGATATTGCGTCACGCTAATAGGTGCAACAAGTGCCTTTTAAAAAATAAAAAGAAAAAGGAATTTTTTTTTTTTTAGAAATATCATTTATAAGATTTAAAACATTGACTACACACATTTTAAGATATATTTAATATATATTTTTTATAGTATTTACCTTCGATTTTTAAAAGAAAGAAGTACTGTCGAAATATATATAAAGTCTGACAAAAAATTATGTTAACATTTTCCATGAATATTTTGGAGGGACCATTTATTTGTTTTTTTTACACCACTGAAAAAAGTATAGTAATATTAAAAAATAAAAAGGTATTTTGGGAAAGGAATCGAAACCGTTTGCTAGCGTATTCCAAAGAATATGCTGAATTGTAAAAGAAGCAAGAATCTTCGCAGACTTTTGGAAAAATTGGCTCACATCATGTTACATATTTAGAAATAGAAATATACATGTACGAGGAATATGTATGCATGGAATTCTTTGAAAAAATGTTCACATGGAATGACCCTTAAAATATTTATACATAGAACAATAAGAATGATATTAGTATAACTATTTTTAGGATAACTTTCGGAACAACCACTTTTTTTGTTTTTTAAGACAAAAATCATGGAGAGAGAGGGAGAGACAAAGTAAAAATAAAATATGAATATAATAAAAAGAGTTATCTTAAAAGTTAGCATAAAAGATCCCTCAAAAAAAAAAAAAAGTTAGCATAAGTTGCACAAATATAATTTCTAATGCATGTAAAAATGTAGTATTTTTAGACAATTTTTTTTGAAGAAAGTATTTTTAGACAATTAAACATAGATGCATTCTATAGTTGAATTCACATTATTCTTTGCTTTGAAATAGTGGGCTTTGACATGTTGACATGGTGAGGACATAATGAGCTATTTATTTGTTAATAAGGAAATTGTTCATCGATCACAAATATACCATGTTCATTTTATGGTCAATTCATTGAAGAAAGACAAAGTTAGAAGTAACCGTACTATATTGGTTGGTGTTCAAAATTAAATTCAAAGACAGTTAAGTCGCATATGATGTAAGAGAACTTATGTACTTACTTGTCCATGTAACTTACCAAGTAAATATGGTTATGCCTTGAGTAGGAAGAAATGGCCTCTATATTGTTATTTTCAAACATAATCCGTATTAAAAATGGGTGTGCTTAGTTCCAACGGTGGACATATCACATCATTGTTCTTAAAGATGCATGACTTTCATCATCACCAAAAATTGAAACAGGTAAGCATCACAAGTAGATAACTAGTTGTCTATTTGTAAACGAAACATTACGTGCAACTAAAAGCTAATACAGTCGCACCAACATATAGGATCCTAATATGAATTTGAGAAAATAAAAGTGATTGAATAGGCGAAGCTAGAAGTTGATTTAGAGGTCTAAAAATAGAATGGAAATATTTTTTTTTTTTGAGATGAGATTTAAATATTAATATATTATTCGATAACCAAGTAATTTGATTCAAAATGATTGATGGGAAAATTTATTTTATTTTTCGACCGAACTTCGAATTACCAAGGATCTTTTTTTTAGAACCGAAGGTTAACAACAAAATATATTTATTGCTAAAATTTATAATTTTTAGGAAAAAAAAATGAAAGTGGGGCGTTTTTTTCTATAAAAGATGGTGCTTAGTATATTATATATTACTTTGATATTTTTAAATAAATTTACACTTGTTGACTAAATAAAATATGACACTGAAGTCTTTTCTAGGTAACATGAATAATGGGGGCAACCATTTTTTTTTATTATAGAAATTAATCATCCTAGTCATTTTAGAAAAGGAGTGTTAGTTCAATTCTTTCTTTCTTTCTATTTACTTTCTTCTGGAATCACGAGATACAAATCATGCACGTTATCATTTCTCACTAAAGCAAATAAAACCACTAGCTAAAAAACGACAAGTTTCCTTTTAAACTTAGAAATCATAAAACAATGAATGAAATTGAAAATTTTGGGGGTGACCATGGCACTATTAGGCCACCCCGACGACACCTTTGACTACACGGACATTGATACATATTAGACGATAAACACCCATTCAATATGAATTGTCTATGTTAGATAGTAAAAGAAATCTCAAACCATCAATGTAGCTAAAAACAATATTATTTTTTTGGGTGTGACTAAAGATAAAAGAAATAGTTGTTTATTTATAAAATAGAAATAAGCGTGTGAAGTTGGTCAAAACTTACGTTTCATGATTAATGCATATAGAAAATTTGGTTGATGGAGATAAGATATAGTAGTAAGCATTTTGGACGGGACAATTTGTTTACGCTTTACATAATAAAAATCTGTTCTAGTGGTATTAAAAAAGGTTCTTGCTTGAGGTAATTGTAAAGGAACTAGAGAGAGAAATAAAAGCAAAGTTATGTATTGAAAAACTAAAAATAATTTTATAGTATTGACTACATTTTAAAAAAAGATATTTTTAAATTTGAAATCTGAACAAGTGTGTCTGAGATATTTGTTAGCTTAAAAAAAAAAGAGTTGTAAAAGGAGCAAGAATCTTTGCAGGCATTAGATTACACATTTATTTAGAAATAGAAAAACACATACATGTATGTATATAGACACATATATGCATGTACGTGTTGGACAAGCTAAACTACGTGCATATTATATACCTATACATCCATAGTAAGAAAAGGGTCATTTGTTTAATTTTAATGAAATGCTTTGTCACGAATATAAAAAACTAACAAAGCCAATTGAACAGTGAACAAGCTTTATACACGATCATATTAGACTATGTAAATTATAATTAGAATTAGTTTGTTTTTCTTTTAGGTTGTTTTTTTAAATATGAATCTCTAATTGGCCATTGACTTATTGAACAATATGAGTCATTTATTGAATTGAACCACATTTTTTTTAAAGTATCCATAACTTGGCTTGGTTATGTGCCTTGCATATCCAAACTAATAAGATAATTAATTGGAAAGACAATGGTACGGCAATTTCTAGATTGTTAAGCAAAACATATTTTTTTTTTTTTTTTTTGACAAGAAGAAAAACATATGTTGATTATGGGATTTGTGGTTCTCCTCATATTGAAATTCAATATTCAATGGAAGGGTTATTTGTTAAACAAGACACATATCTAGACTGGGTGCACCCATGACCCGCATGCACTCAGCTGGATTGGGACTAAGCGATCAAAATTTATATATTTAAAAAAAAGTTTTTATTAAAATCAGAGCCGTCTGATTTTGATCAGACAACTGTGAGCAGCTGAATACTCGACTGCACTTACATTCAATCCATTTCTGACACAACACATAAATTTGCTATGAAACCAAAGAGAGAGATAAAATCATGTGTTTTGCGTCAAGCGTTTGAGGTCTGAAATAACTAGAGCAGAGTTTAAAAACACGTTAAAAACACCCTCAACACCCTGAAACATTTCGGATATGATAATCTAAACCAGACGAAAAGGTTGTAAAAAGAAACTCTAAGAAAACGTACTATCCAAAAAGCTTGCAGAGTTCTAAATAAGAAAGATTGCAAGCCCATCATATGAAGCTAATATCAAGGGAACTACTGCCTCCCTAGGGTTTAAATAGCAGTCGTGTTAACACTTGCGGTCACATTGTGATCTTTCATATTGCAGAGAATGACAATCAAATATGGTCGATGCAGCCTAAATAACTGTTGCTTTGCAGCTTCAACAATATCAAAAACAATTATGTTGCAGTCTATATCGTAATCACAGACCTTTGCCTCATCTCATTCCCACCATCTCCATAAATCTCTCCTTCGCTCAAAAGTATTCTCACCTCCGATGCATATTTGTTCCTTTCAGCCCAAGATCACAGTATTTTATTTCTCTTGTAGTCTTGTTAAACTTTTCTTGTCAATGTGAATCTCATAACATAAGCTAGCAATTTTTGTTTCATTATTTGTGTTAATGATTTGTTGTACTATAAGACTATAATATTATATGATAAAACATAGCCACCACAAGCCAAATAATTGTGAAATACTAGCCATGGAAATTGACAGCTACAAAGAAACATAAATTGAACATACATTTTTATTCTGAAATCTCAGAGTTATGCTCCCTGATTTCTTTAGTTAAAACTTACATAAATTTGATGTCACTTATGCATACTACTTAATGGAAAACTAAAATATTTCCATATCTAAAGTATACAACATGACTGCAATATGTTAAAAGAATAAATAAATCAAACATCAAAGTTAAACCTTCCAAAGTGTAGGAAGCTCACGAGTCCTCTTTGCACTCTCTCTCTCCCCAAAAGTCTCTAATGAATAAACATCCCAACCACCATCCCTCCAGTAAGTAGAATAAACTGTGGGAACATTTTGTACTCTCCAATAATCTTTGCCTACATTTGGACGCAGAGTCTTAATCAACTCATCAGGCATATCAAAGAACTCAACTGTTTTTAGCTTAGTTAAGTGCTCAATGCCTAATGGTACATTCTTGAATGAACCACATCGTTGCATGACCAACTTCTTAAGACCTTTCATTGCTCCTTCTTCAATTATCATACATTTGAGTCCTGCTAAATCATCAAGGCCTAACACCTTTAGACTTGGAAACCCTTTTGCATTGAAATGCAACAATTCACCAACATATACTTGAAGAAATTCAAGATGTCGAAGATTTGGCAAACCTTGAAGATACACAAGAGGATCCTCCTCTAACGTGCTCCACTTTAAGAAAACTCTAACCAAGTTCTTGCAAGAATTTATCCATTGTGGAAACTTCTCTAAACGTCCGCTCAAATACAACTGCTGAAGATAGCGAGGAGGGTTGGAAATGTCATGAATATCGATTACCTCATCTTCTTCTATTGCAGTTATGGAAAGTGATCTAAGATTGATCATCTTCTCAATAGATGAACACAAAGCAGCACCATCTTCTTTCCTCATTTTTCTAATGCCTAGCTTTCTAAGTTGAGTGAGTCTTCCTAACTCTACCATCAATGCTCCACTTCCTTCATCTACATCCATGAAACAAAGCTTTTGCAAAGATTGCATGTTTCCTATAGGTGCAGCCACTTTGAAGCCATTCTTTGAATGGAAATGAGCATAGGACTCAATCTTGTAGCGATACACCAGGAGGTGGCGTAACCGTTTCAGCTCTGCAATTTCAAAAGGTAATTCCGAGACACAAGTATGTTTAAGATCCAATGTTTCCAAGTATTGGAGCTTCTTAATTGAACTTGGAATGTTTTTCACCTTTGTATTCTTCAAACTTAGATGCTTCAGAAGGTAAAGGTTGACAATTTCAACAGGAAATTCTTCCAAAGGTGCATCCTGCAAGTCTAGTACATTGAGCAACTTAACACCAGTGGAGGAGCATAATTCATGGATAGAAAAATGATTGACTGAATCTGATATTGCAAACATTAGCAGAGACCTAAGTTTGAATATGGTCTTGTTCTGTTTAAGTACATTATGTGATGAATTTATGACCGATAAACGACGAACTCGTTCCGGCCATACCATATCTTGTTCTTTGGCTACTGTTGCAAAGTTCTGATCCCTTGACTTGAAATTAACAATTTCTCTTAGAAGGTCATGCATTCGACAAGTCTTCATCCTTCCATCACTGGTTTTTTCTACCACTTGGAGCAAACTTCTGTTCAAAAGCTCCTTAAGGTAACGATCCGCAACTTCCTCTAGTGTCTTACCATCTTCACCATTTACAAATCCTTCAGCTATCCACAATCGAATCAATCTCATATGCTCGATAGCATGAAATTCTGGAAAGACGCTTAAATACAACAAGCATGATTTAAGATGGTAAGGTAACTCATTGAAACTTAAGGAAAGTACTTTCTTCATATCTTCCAATTTGTCATTGCCTTCAATCTCAGAACCAAAACTTTTGCAAACTATATGCCACTCTTCTATGTTTGATCTTCCTTTTGTAGCCAAAGCACCACTTATTGCCACAATTGCTAGTGGTAACCCTCCGCACAATTTCAAGATATTTCTACAAACTTCTTCAAGATGGGGAGGACACAAGTTATTATTACCTTGAAATGTCTTCCTACAAAAAAGAGACCAAGCTTCTTGCTCAGGTAAGAATTCAAGGTGAAAATCCTTACCTAATTCAGCACAAGCATACGAAGCTATATCTTTCTTGCGCGTCGTAAGCATCACTCTACTTCCGCGGTTGTTATTAGGCAAAGCAAGCTTCACAGCATCCCATACATTCACATGCCACACATCATCAAGCACGATTAGGTACCTGCTTCTCTGAAGCAAATCCTTAATCAACTCTTTCAGCTTGTCACTTTTCATCCTTTCAACTGCTTCTGGAACTGGTTTTCCAATGAGAATATGAATCTGTTCAACAAGGTCTTTTAGTAACTCTTCCATTTTGAAAGATTGAGAAAGATTAACCCAAGCATGAATCCTGAAACGCTTCTTGACTTTTGGATCATCATAGACTTGTTTAGCTATTGTAGTCTTCCCTAAACCTCCCATACCATAAATTGAAATTACTGCTCTATTTGATTCATCTTTGAAAAGCAAATCACACAGCTGCTTCTTTGGTTGATCAATTCCAACTAAATCAGCTTCCTCTAGCAAAAGGGCATCACCTGTTGGAATATATATTTAAATATATATTAGCTATTTATCAATTAGGAGCTTTAATTGATTAGTTATCAAGTTATGCAATAAAGGTAATTATATTTCTAATTTGATGATAAATTAAATAATTAATTTATATGGACTCAAATATGAGCGAATACGACTAATGTCATTTCTCAGAATAACAGAACTTCAATTGACCATCACTTTACATACAGGCTATGATATAATGCTCCTTGCCTCTTATCCCCATCTGAAGAACATCTAAGGCATAAGGAGTACCATTTGAGGGATAAACACAAATCAATAGGTACTCGGTACCAGCAACTCTTTGTATTTTAGGATTACTGCCAAGAGACTATTATCAATGAAATTAGTTATTCTTAATATCTTTGATAAATCAACATGATGTAGATCCTAAGGTTGTTCATATATTTATTTGACTTCTGTACTAGAGTATGATTATAGTTCTGATTTGAGCATGTCCTGTATGCAATTAATTATTATAATAAAAATTAATTCCAACATTACCTTGACTATCAAGCCTTGATGAAAGCCTTTGACTTGAGCTTGAAGGTATGATTGGACGCCTGTGCGAGATAACTTCAACTTTGGATTTGATTCTTTGTATATTTGAAGCTATTTTGTGTCTACCTTTCATGGTCTTAATGCCAAAAAGAATCTTGTGAAAAGTAGATCTGATTTTTCCTTGTTGATGATCGACAAGGTGAAGATAGTATTCATCTATAGCATCTTCCATGTCTTGAGCAATATCTCTTACCCTTTTAACCCATACTTTGAGTTCAGGGTCTTTGTCTTCCAATGAATCAGCTAACATCAAGATGGCCTTGTGGCGTTCGAGTTCGTTTTTGATGTATTGAACATCTTCACGGACCCCTCTTTGTAGATTTACTTCTTCTTGAAGTAACCATGTTAGCTTGTCCAGTAAAAATGATACTGAACTGTCTGCCATTTTTATTTTCTTCCACTTTTTAGGAAGTTTTTGCCTTTATTCTCAATCTTGTTTTTTTTGCTTTCGAAATGTTAAGAGTTGCAAACAGTTGATGATTTAATTTGTAGATTCCTTTTCTTGCTTTGCTGGTGTGTTTATATAAACTATTTGCATGCCTTTCGAGGAAATTGTCAACTACCATTATATTACCATAATATATACTTCAACAAATAAAAAACGATGACTTGCAAAAATATTTTTGGAATTAACTAGTCTTAATCATGATCAATGACATATTATATATATTCGTAAATAGGAATTCTCTTGAAGTAGTTTGCAAAGATTAAAACAAAACAATAAAGACTAAAAACAAAAAATGGTAAATTTCATATTTGTCTTCCAGTAACTAGTACACTGCTTTAGAGTTTTGGGTTTTGACCTTTACAGTATTTGATTTTCTTTTTATGAGGTAAATTGCATGTTGATCTTCGTGTGTCATATGCCATATTGCGTATCTCTCGTTTTCTTTCATTTTTCTAGACCTTTTTGCCTTTATTTTCAATATTGTTTTTTGGCTCTCTAGATGAGAAAGTTTCAAGAACTTGATGATGAGGATTCTGAGTATTTTTCTCTTTCTTTTTTCTCTATGACTTTTTTTTATAGCACTTATACTTGTGGTGAGTACAATATCGAAACTAAAGTTTTTGTATCTGATTAGGTAATGTCTTGGAATGATCCCAAATGTGTTATTTATAGCCATTTGGGCCTCCTTTCCCATGACTTAATCCATAAGTCACAGGTGATAAGGGAGAACGTGTATATTCTCCTGAATCTGGATATTGTAGCCGAATATTTATCTCCAAGACACGGGAATGACGGTTTTGGGATAAGGGACGTGCCCTTGTTAATTTATCAGGCGCCCTTGTACAGGGCCAGCGAGCCCTTGTATGAATATTGGCGGTCCACAATCCCAAACACGAGTCTTGAGACAAGGCGAAGTAGTTTAAGTTAAAGGTGGTGGTCCAAGACTAGTTGCAATTGCAAAGGAGTGATGAGATTTATGGATTCCTTTCCTTGCTTTGCTGGTGTGCATATGCATGCCTTTCAAGGAAATTGTCAACTACCATTATATAACCATATTTTCCCACGATGAAAAAGACGTCGTTGGACCAATTTAATAGCCGAATATTTGACTTTAACAAACAAAAAACGAAGACTATGGCAAGACCATTTATGAAATTAACTAGTCGAAATATTCATTTTTTTTTTTAAGGATAGTCGAAATATTCACGATGAATGACAAATTTAATTTATACGTCCGTCTCCATCGTGCTACATCATTTGTTTTATATAAATAAAATCTTGGGTTTAAATATTTTTCATTCCTACAAATATAATTTTTGTTTTTGTTTTAAGTCCCTCCAAATATAACACTTTTTTTTCCATGTTGTTTTATTTTAGGTACCTTTAATATATTAAATATTTGCTTTCTTTACTTGGGGGAGGACTAGCATATTCAAAACAAAATAATCTTGCATAGATATTATTTTCATTGGATTTACAAGATCGATTTGCTACGTACAGACTAAGGAGTGGAGTGTAAGCAATGATGTAAAGAAATTTGATTAATGATTAGTGAAGTCATTTGAATATAATACAGATAACAACCTAGAGAATAATTCAGGTAACAAATTGAGAAAGGTTGTTTTAGAGTTTTGGTGAAGAAGCAATCTACTAAAAAAAAAAGTTTTACTCAACAAAAGTGTTAGTCAAGAAGCATGTTTTGATTCGACGGCAATAGATATTTACTATCTCCATTTTAATTATATAAAAAACTATTGATGAAGATAAACTAATAATTTGTTTGGAAACATTCATGTAAAAGTGATTTAAAAAATTAATTCAACAATAAAAATTCTTTTATATAAGTCGAAAACTACAAATTCGAGTTAGAATCCATTCTTAAGACAAAGTCAAGATTCTTTAAACAAAGTCAAATAATATTATAAAACATCCAAACATATCAAAATCAATTTTACAACTTTAAAAACAATTTTGACTCATTCAAAAATGAACTAAAACATACTCCTCTAGTAACATGATCATCTTTAAAAAATGCTCCAACACAGTTTAATCTTCTTCACTCTCGTAGTCTTGTAAATCAATAGAACATTAGAACATCCTTTGAATTGACTGGTCAAGTTTACGGTATAGAAATCTGACTACCATTCTTTCTTTTTCTATGTATTTTCTAGGTAGTTACTTCGTAATTTCCTAATTATTCATCCCTAAGTATATGTATTTTCTAGGTAGTTACTTCCTCATTTCCTAATTAATTCATCCCTAAGTATAGTGCACTGTTGATATTATTATTATTATTATTATTATTATTATTATTATTATTATTATTATTATTATTATTATTATTATTATTATTATTATTATTATTATTATTATTATTATTATTATTATTTTGTTTTTACAAAATAAACTTCATTTCATTAAAATCAATTATTCAATACGAAGATGAACATGATGACGATAAAATAAAAAAAGGAACAAAACCTATACCCAAAATATTGAGTAAATAGGCAATTTCCCCCCCGAAATTGCAAGGTTTGTCAAATACCCCCCTGTAGTTAACGAAACATCAATTACCCCCCTGAAATTGCATAACGTTAATCAATTTACCC
Source organism: Medicago sativa (assembly GCF_051527215.1). Lineage (NCBI taxonomy): Eukaryota > Viridiplantae > Streptophyta > Magnoliopsida > Fabales > Fabaceae > Medicago > Medicago sativa. Next base: position 17,185,915 of record NC_140753.1, on the reverse strand, counting down.
CCTCCGTCAATTTTTCTGTTAACTGTTTACGGTTATGATCAATTACCCCCCTGAAATTTTACACTTATGTGCAAAATGCCCCCTGAACTTGAAAAATTAAAAAAAATTCTGGAAAAATATTAAAAAAAAATTAAAAAATTCTGGAAAAATGAAAAATCAATAAAAAAAATTGAAAAAAATATTAAAAAATTCTGGAAAATTGAAAAATTAATAAAAATGAAAAAAAACGGAAAAAATTAAAAAAATCTGGAAAAATTAATAAAAATAAAAAAAATCTGAAAAAATTTAAAAATTCTGAAAAAATTAATAAAAATAAAAAATGATTAAAAAAATAAAATAATCTAATAAAATGAAAAATAATGAAAAAATTCTGGAAAATAAAAAATATTCTGATTAGTATATATGTCGAAATTTCGAAATTCTGGAAAAAATGTATTTTTCGAAATTCCAAAATTTTGATTAGTATATATGTCGAGCTTAGGTTTTTTCAGTGTATTTTTTCCCTTATTCTCGGTTTATAAATACACAAAAATTCCCGGAAAAAATACTAATGAAAATTTCGAAATTTCGAAAAATACATAAAAAACCTAAGCTCGGTTTATAAATACACATATTTTTTCCCTTATTCTCGGTTTATAAATACACAAAAGTTCCCGGAAATTTTTTGAGAAATACTAATGAAAATTTCGAAAATTTTTCATTAAAATTTATTTTCCAGAATTTTTATTTTCGAGAATTTCCAGAATTTTTATTTTCCAGAATTTCATTAAAATTTAAAATTTCGAAAATTTCATTTTTCCAGAATTTTAATTTTTTTAGAAATTTTGAAATTTTATTTTTTTCCAGAATTTTTTAATCTTTTTTAATTTTTTCAGAATTTTTTCATTATTTTTCATTTTATTAGATTATTTTATTTTTATTAATTTTTCCAGATTTTTTAAATTTTTTCAGATTTTTTTTTATTTTTATTAATTTTTCCAGAATTTTTTAATATTTTTTTTCAATTTTTTTATTGATTTTTCATTTTTCCAGAATTTTTTAATTTTTTTTAAATATTTTTCCAGAATTTTTTCAATTTTTTTTAATTTTTCAAGTTCAGGGGGCATTTTGCACATAAGTGTAAAATTTCAGGGGGGTAATTGATCATAACCGTAAACAGTTAACAGAAAAATTGACGGAGGGGGTAAATTGATTAACGTTATGCAATTTCAGGGGGGTAATTGATGTTTCGTTAACTACAGGGGGGTATTTGACAAACCTTGCAATTTCAGGGGGGAAATTGCCTATTTACTCCCAAAATATTCCTTCCTCCGCAGCAAGTATGCAGACAAGTAGGCAACAACTCATACAATGAAAGCAGTATTATCAACACACAATGAAGGCAACACCGAAGCCGCATCAGTTAACAAGAATCATTAACATTAACACCAATCAACAAACTTTATGAAAGTTCACTCTTAAACAGTTAAACTAGACATTGCCTCAAACAAATACAAAACAGCACACAAAGCTCTAACATTCGTTCAACTTTCACTCCCAAATAACAACGTATCGTCGGCAAATTGTAAATGAGAAATAGCTAGAGAATCAAGATTACTACCTCGATACCCAAAAAACAAAAGGTAACTTCCCAATTTTGCATTCAACACCGAAGTCGCCTCAGTTAACCAAAAATCATCAACATTAACACCAACCAACAAACTCTTATGAAAGTTCACTTTTAAATCTGACATTGCCTCAAACAAATACAAAACAGTACATAAGGCTCTAACATTTGTTCAGCTTTTACGTCCAAATAACAACGTATTGTCGGTAAATTGTAAATGATTACCAACTCGATACCCAGGCAATACCCAAACAAACTATGATAAAAAAAAAACAAAATTAACATTCTTTGCTTTTATCAATCAAAAGAATTGATGCTCAATTTTTTCCTAACATTTCATGATTCGAAGCTTCCTTGGTATTAAATTTTTTATTATTACGCTCTCGTCCACCTTTCCTTCAGGAGCTTTTTATATTTTATTTACCGTGCGAAAAGATGAATTTGATTCAAGATGAATTTGTTTGGAAGAATGAATTGGTATAATCATGACTCATGAGTAGCTTATGTTTCTCTTTGGTAAGCCAAAAAAAATGAGTTATAGCATATTAGCTCGTAGGATTATAAAAGTCTTGTTTGATAATCATCGTTTCATCATTATTCATAAACTTATGACTTATTTTTTAGACGTTGTTTCAAAAAGCATTTGAGCTTGTAGTTTATAACTTATCATTTTTTATTTCACATTTAACCTTATTAATTTATTTAAAATTCATTTTTACCCTTGTTATTTCCTATCGTTTCATACTCCAAGTATTGAAAATAACTAAATCTGACTCTTGTTTTATTGTGTGGCTTTAGTTCTCAATCATTCCCTCTTTCATTTTGTTCGGTGTTTGCTCTTTCTCCATGACTGATGAATTGCGTTCATATTCACAAATTGTTTTGGATTGTGGGCTTTGAATTATATGGGGGTTGAACTAAAACAATACACTAATTGTTTTTAAATTAATGATATATCAATTGTGATTTTTCTAATATATTCATCTACTTCTGAACAAAGAAGTTTCATACCAAATCCACCGTAGCAGTCATTCAACAATATTATAGGAAAACATGCAATCCTCAAAAACAAAATTGACAACAATTAAACCAGAAAATATCCATCAGATTGATAAAGTATGTCAAATATAGTAATGAAAATAAATAACGATGGTTAAAAATATAAAATCATGTCGTCCATTGCCTTCAACAAATTTGCTCTAAATTAATATCATAAGTTTCTGAGTCTCTTGAATAACAATCGAAATTTCAACTTGGAGATGGACAGATACAACGCAAAGATATTGATGATGATAATAACCTAAATTTTAATCATTCATCAAAATGTGACCCTAGGCAAGAAACATGACCATCTTAAAAGAAGTCTTGATAGTCAACCGTAAATGGCAATCGTAGATCTCTGATCTGCTCAAGGCACCTTTCTTCCAATCCTTGACTCAATTCAAGATGATAACATCCTCCAATGTCAAGTGACTCAAGAAGAGGACATCCATTTAGAATGGCAAGAAGCCCAACATCAGTGAGCCTATTTCCTTCAATACGAAGACGGCAAAGTCTAGACATTGTTTCTGAAATAATTAAAGCATCACCATCATCGGCAACTGGTGTATCCCACTCTCTCGAAAATATGAGAGATTTTAAAAGAGGGCAAGATTGACCAAGGACTTCAAGAGACTCCTTCGATATGCTGCATAATGAAATCTCTAACTCCTCTAACTGCAAAAGTTTTCTCACAGCTTCGCAAAATCCTTCATTTGAAATGTATTGGCACTCTACAAGCCGCATGCATCTCAGGTTAGTGCCACTGCAAAATTTGAATTAAAAACATACCATCATTAAGCAGCATATATAACAGTTGAGAAAATAAATCATGGATGATAAAATAATATACGCAATCGAAATGTATACAAGAGAAAAGATTTCTTTTATCAGTTATTACTTCTCAACTATGCATTCAAGGAGCTCATCTGTGGCAAAATACTCAATAGAAATCTCTTCTAAATGACCGCAGCTTCGTTCAACAGCATAATGACAAATCTTTGGCAAATTTACATTAAAGTAACTGCCTTCACCTATCATCCGAATGGTGCGCCACATGAGAGGATCCTTGCATATGTTCCACCATAGAGGACAAACTATACATGCCTTTTCTACTATATCAATGGTATCAAGCCTCTGAAGAAAGTTTCTTATGATGTCTGTCGGAAGTTCAAGCCAATTTGGTACTGTTGTGCTCTCGCTTGCTGTTTCCCTTGCAGAGATTGAACAAGAAGCCATTTCGTCACATTGAACAAGATGCTATCGAATTATAACCTTTTATATACACTGCTTGTGGAAACAAAACGTTTCCAATAAATAAAATTTGAAAAAGATTATTATGTGTTTGCCTCGATAAATATAAAGGGGTACCTAAACGATGAAAGAGAGAATTGTGATAGGCTATTTCCCTTAACAAAAACGGTTGTTTCCAATGATTATAAAAGCTGCTCTCTGTTTCCAATAAATATTTTTTTAATGGGTCATGTTAACTTGTGCCCTTAGGGCGCATGTTAAGCAATCCAAAAATGGAAACATTTTCTTAAATTTTGTGCATTCAATTATTGAAAAGTAAAAAAGTTAAAGTCAAATGCATTAATTACAATAGAATATTTCTATTTTGAATCATTAACTTGTGCCTTGAGGGCACAAGTTAACATTTCCCTTTTTTAATTTGCTTGAAAAAGGAGTACCAAATTACTAGTACTATCTTGAAAACACACCCGCTCTCGTGAACACTCCAATGTTAAATGATCATTCCCATGATTACAGTTAACCAATTAAAATTACCAAAAAAAAAAAAACTGGGAAAGGAAAAGGAAAGGCAGTAGGTACTTAAAAGAACAAGAAACTTTTTGTTTAGTGAAAAAAATACTCCATCCGGTCACTATTATAAGCAAAACTCTACTTTTTAGATACATTGAATAATTAATGTATCCAACCTATAACAAAGACTAGATACATTAATTATTCAATGTATCTAAAAAGTTGAGTTTTGCTTATAATAGTGACTAGATGGAGTAACATCTTGTTAATAGGTGCCTCCAGAGCAAAGTTTTGCAACTCTAAAGTTTACCTCAACTCGTTTTGTATAGGTACTCGAGAACTCGTACGAGTTTACCTAATATTAAAATTATATAAAATTTATTATATGCATGAAATATAAACGCTAATATAATATTGTAAATAGGTCAATAATGTAAAATATGACTTCATTACTAAGGCAAATTATATCAAACTACCATAATAAAACATTATGCTCAACTTAACATAAAAATACAAAAATCAACGCACAAAATCATAAGTTTCATTAGTCTCTAAACTTAAGCCATAAACCATCCAAAAAAGCAAGTTTCACTAGTTCATAAAGTTGTTGATAAAACTATCTAAAAAATAAGAGTAAATTACACTCCCCTCCCCTCAAAGATGCTTGAATTACACTCCCCTCCCTTCTTATGTTAAAATATACACCCCCCTCCCCTCTTATTTAAAACATATTATAAAATATTTCACTCCCCTCCCCTAAGAGAAGCTTGAATTACATTCCCCTCCTCTCTTATGTTTAAACCTACACTTTACTCCCTCAATTTTTTATTTATTTCTAATAATCTAGCAAAAAAATTAATAATCTAACACACTTAAAAAAAATAGTATTGCGGGTCTATTTGAATACATATTTTCCCTATTTTTTATTCACAATTGCATTAACATTTAGTTTTAAACCCTATTATAAAATATGAAATAACCTAAAATAAAATTAAAATATGTGAAAAATTACTAAAGACAATAAAGTATGGTTATTTAAGGTAAATTTTATACTCTAAATTATAAAATTAATAGGAAAATATTTAAATTTAATTAGCATTGACATTTGAATTATAAAGAAATGAATTTATTTTTATTAATGGCTGTTCAAATTTTTTATATATCATAAAAATAATTATTTATATTAAAATAGATTAAAGTGTAGTGCATATTTAATTATTAAGGGAAGGGGTTGTGATTCAAGCATCTTATAGGGGAGGGGAGTATAAATTTATCTTTTCAAGGGAGGGTAGTGTATATTTTAACATAAGAGGGGAGGGGAGTGTAATTCAAGCATCTTTGAGGGGAGGGGAGTGTAATTTACTCAAAAAATAAAGTAGTTAATTTCTTCAAAAGGTCAACAAACACCACCACCGCAACCCTAACCGGCGTCTCATGGCATCGAAAACTGAATTTCCACCATCGAAATCGCAACCCTAACTGGCATGTGCTCACCTGTTCATAGTTTCAGAACTCTGAGAAAAAAGAAAAAGAAACATTTCATTTCAGGAACAACGTGTTACTGTAAAGGTAGAAAAGGAATTGGGTTTTGAAAAAAATGGGCCCAAAAAAGTGCCAATTTTTTTTTAGATGTAAAGTCGGTAAACTCGGTCGAGTTTACACGAGTTTAGCGAGTGTTAACTCGGTCAAACTCGTCAAACCTTCCAATTTTACTAGAAATCGAGTTTACCTATGAGTTAACACGATTTTGGTGCCTAAAAACGTAAACTCGGAGAGTTAACACTCGATTTGCAGAACATTGCTCCAGAGCATTAGTTAAGAAATCTAAAAATAAAATTTGTCTTAGAAAATATAAATTGTCATTTTTCATCAAATAATAATTACATTACTTTTTAATAAAAACTTACTTATTTTGGTGTTTAACCAATACCTTAAGGGCATTGTTTAACATTCTCCAAAAAATAATAAAAGTTAATAGGACTGTTTTAAATACTAGACCAGACATCAAACCAACAAGGTAATTGGTTCAAGGGTTCATTGGTCCAACCACAAGATCACTAGTTGAACCCCATGACTGAATCGGATAAAACCAGTTGACTCGGTTAGATAACTCAATCTATGACAAATTTGTATAAGGTAGTCCTCTAATTCTGTATAAAGTTGTCCTCTAAAAAAATGGCAGTATTAGTGCTTGCCCAAGTCACATTTTTTACTTGTCCCTGTTAAATGCGTCTGTGAAGCCTGTGTCTGTGGATCCTGGGAGTCAACATGCTCTCAGAGCGAAGATAGTTGCTTTGTCGACCGAATGATATGTTTATCTTTCTTTGGAGTTCCTTTAGATGTGACATTTTTTGGCGGTGGACGTATAGAGGTTGTTTATGAGAAAACAAACTTTTTAAATTGTATTTGATATTGACCTTCATTTTGTAACCAGCCTCATTGAACTGGGCCTACAATGTGTAAAAAAAACTGTTAGGTGGAATGTTGTAGAAAACTGCGAAAAAAACTGCATTCACTTCTGAGTCTGTGAGGTTTCAGATTATATAATCTGAAATTGAAAGACACATTTTAGATTATATAATTCAAAAACCTTCAAGCACCCCAAATCATCCATCTCAGGTACGCTTGCTTGGAGCCTTAAATGCGACCTTTTTGGATTATATAATCTGAAATACATAGTGTAGTTCCGATTATATAATCTGAAACATACTAGTACAAAACTGAATGTATAAAAATTGGGCAGAAATAAACAGAGTTTTAAGGAAAAAGTACCTGAAGCAAATCCCATTATGGTAACAGAGAGAAGTCTTCCTCTCTAGCCTTAGGATCACCATCATACTCGAACCGCAACATCTTCCAGTGAGTGTGGATTTCATCCAAACAGATGAGGGGTGTTGTTCTTGATCTTCAATGCAATCGTACAATCGCACGACAATCCATAAGTGATGAAAATTAAACAACCACACTTAGATTTATCTGTATCACACACAACTGCTCGATCAACCTCGTTTGCGAGATAATGCAAAGTGTTCCTTGATATGCTTCTAATCAACATAGATCACAATAACTTTCCTTTGAACATATGCTCAAGCATGATCATGTTCGTCTAGAATGATGCGTGTATGTTGTGATTCTAACATGTTGTGAACGAAGTTCCGGTTTGTACTTAAATCACTCATACTACTAGTCAAATACTTTTTCAACCGGCTCTGTACACATTCTGCTCTGTTTGTTGTACTATTCCCCAAATGAATGACTTTATTGACCCAAAACCTCACAACCTTCTCCTTCACCGGACCCAAAATTGTATTTTCAACATATTCCAAAAACTTAACAAACTTGTCGCATACAACTTTGAACCGGTTGCAATTATCAATATATGTTTGCTCTGTATCAGAATTCGCAATATCCTCCCATGCAACCATGACCGTCTTCACCACTTCACTAGATTTGATCTCTTTCACATCTTTGCCTTTGAGATCTGTAAGACTCGAGGTATTAGTCTTTGCCAGTTGCGCGTCATCCATTTGGGTCTTGTAAGACTCGAGGTATTATTAGTCTCTGTAAGTTGCGTGCGGAGGATATCCGATTTACACCAAAAATAAAATAAAAAGATGTTCAAAAATATACTTTCACACAAATTCCATCTGCAAGTATACTTGAAAAGAAGAGTAATTTTGTCAAAAAAAGAAAAAAGAGAATTGAGGTATTAATGAACATTGGGGTTGGGGGTGGGAAAACAAGCTTCCATAGGCTAATGGTAACGACATTGGGGTTGGATCAATCAATCAATTTTCTAATAATAGCTTTTCAATTTCGATACAATTAAAAAATATAGTTAGTTTCCGAATTTAATTTCTTGTTTGAGAATTCTGTAATGTTTGTTTATTTCGTGTTTGCTATTATGCAGGAATTCATAATAACTTGATTCAGGTAACTTCTATATATTTTTAACATTCACTGTTAACTACATTTATATTATTGCTCTTATTTGCATCTTGTAATAGCTTATCTATCATTGATTAAATTCAAAAGGTATCATGATTAAAGTTGATATTGAAATGAGTACAACTAGTTTGGACACCCGTGCCAAGTACGGGCTAGAATTTGGTTATACTTGACGTAGAGAATATTATTACGTATCATGTATCGATTAAAGCTAAAGATTTGATAAAATAGTGGAGGTTGAACAACAAACAAATGGAAGAAAAAAAAAACTCATACTTAAACCTTAAAGTTTTGAATGAAGATGTGGTATCATTCTCACTTGTGTGGTTGTTCTTTCTCCAATGTGCCAATCCACACCAGTGATGTCTCCCCTTGAAGGTCCAACGACAGTATCATATCCCGGTTCAACATTGTGGGGGAGCGGTTCTTGGTGGTGGATCACGTATACAGAGACTATGATGAAGGTGAGAAAAACACAAGAAGGGGGGGTTGAATTGTGTTTTGAAAAATTCTTCGTTTCTCCTAAACAACTGAATACACTAATCAGAAGCTAAGTGAGACAGCTTCTGAAGTGATGATCAGAATCTAAATGTAGCGGAAAAAACAGAGAGAGAGAAGAAGAACGACACAAAGCAATTATACTGGTTCCTTCCACAATCCGGAAGTAGTCCAGTCCCCCTTGCACTTCCAAGGAGATTTCACTAAGAGTAATATCTGATTACAATTGCTCAAGCACACAAGCAAGAGACTTCCAATGCTCAAGCACACAAGCAAGAGACTTCCAATGCTCAAGCACACAAGCAAGAGACTTCCTAACTAAACAAAATTACACAGAAAATTGTTTAAGTTTGAACACTTGATATACAATCAGAGGTGCTCACAATACAAATCAGATACAGACTCAATGGACTTAAGAATTTCTAAGATATGACTTTGAGACACAGAAATTCTAAGTGAATGCAGAACAATTTCAGCAGAGTTTTGGTACTTGTGAAAATCTTGTGAGTCTTTCGTTCAGCGTTCTTGCATTGCCAAAACTCTAAGTCTTCACTTCTTTATATAGAGGTGTGAAAGAGACGTTGTGAAATTGCCAGCACACCAAAGAGTCGTTGTTGAAGCTTGATCTTTCACCAATGATCTTTTGCCTGATTTGGTTGTTGTCCTATGAAGAACCAATTTGAAATCCATTCCTTATCCAAAGGAACATATATGCAGGCGAAACCTTATTCTGGAGCTGTTTTCTTGTCTTGTAGCGTGGACACAAAACAGAGTAGTGGAGAACGTGGTTGTACAATTCGTACAAAGTACAATGTCAACGCTTTCGTCCAAATTGCAAGCACAAGCCTTCAAACACCTTTGAAATGACCGTTGCAAAATTCCACTAATCCTTTGTTTGTGTTTTCGAATCCAATAGACAGCTTTTGCATTGATAATTCTTCAATTCTTGAATCTTTTGCAAATCCAGTTGAGATTCAGCTTCTGGTGAAATAGCTTCTGATGAGGCAGCTTCTGATGATGCAGCTTCTGATGATATGACTTCTGCAGCTTCTGATGATGCAGCTTCTGATGATATGACTTCTGGACTTCTTGTCTTCAGTAGCACTATTCTTACTTCAGAAGCGTCTTAACTTCAGGAGCACTATCCTTACTTCAGAAGCGACTTAACTTCAGGAGCGCTTTTTCTCTTCAGTAACAAGTTGCCTTCAGGAGCGTCCAAGCTTCAAATTTTTGTTGTTTCCTTTGCTCTTTATTTGCTCATTCAGAACCAATGATGATGTAACTTTATAATTATGGTCCTGTACACTTGAACAAATATTAGCTAGTCCAATTTACAATTTTTAATACCTTGTTATCATCAAAACTCTTTAAGGTTCATTGTTAAACACATTTTGTTCCAACATATGATACTTAGTGGAGAGATGTTAATTTGTCAACTGTGAGTAACAATTTCAAATTATATGCAAGAATAGATGTTGAGCAACATATAAGTACGGTGACTCATATATCTAATATCTTACGATTGGTGTAATATCAATTTCACTTATATGATTGGTCTTAGTCTAATGTGATGATACAACTCATTGTAGGCTTCCACAGAAGACATAATATTATGATGATTTTTTTGTTTTAGTTTTTGGCTGTCATTTGTTGAATTTTTAGCCTTAAATTTTAATTTTTAGATGTCATTCGCTTTCATGCAATTTTTTTTATTCAACCTTTGTTACTATAAATTTCTTTACTTTTGGTGTTTGGTGGAATCATAGTGGAAAATATAGATGTGTTAGGCCACAAAATACATGTTTATTAGACAGTTTAAATTGATGTGGTATTTTTTTAATGGTTCTAATATTTTGGTAGCATAATTACCAGCAATCGCCAACGTCTTCAACAAATCCATAAACTATCAGCAACTCACTATATTACCTATACTCTCATGGGTAAAACATACTTTCCTTAGTTTGTTCCCTTGTAATTTACTTTCTTTCTTCGCATGAAAGAAACAAACAAAAACACTCCTCTATGAAACCACCACAAACCAATAGACAGCTTTTGCATTGATAATTCTTCAATTCTTGAATCTTTTGCAAATCCAGTTGAGATTCAGCTTCTGGTGAAATAGCTTCTGATGAGGCAGCTTCTGATGATGCAGCTTCTGATGATATGACTTCTGCAGCTTCTGATGATGCAGCTTCTGATGATATGACTTCTGGACTTCTTGTCTTCAGTAGCACTATTCTTACTTCAGAAGCGTCTTAACTTCAGGAGCACTATCCTTACTTCAGAAGCGACTTAACTTCAGGAGCGCTTTTTCTCTTCAGTAACAAGTTGCCTTCAGGAGCGTCCAAGCTTCAAATTTTTGTTGTTTCCTTTGCTCTTTATTTGCTCATTCAGAACCAATGATGATGTAACTTTATAATTATGGTCCTGTACACTTGAACAAATATTAGCTAGTCCAATTTACAATTTTTAATACCTTGTTATCATCAAAACTCTTTAAGGTTCATTGTTAAACACATTTTGTTCCAACAATCTCCCCCTTTTTGATGATGACAAACAAAAGTATTTAAAATTGATCAATTGTTGTTAATCTAATTAACAAGTTGACTTTTGGGGTTCTGAGGTTTGTAAGCTCAGAGTCTGAGGTTTGTAAGCTCAAACTCCCCCTGAGTCTGATAGTCTTTAAGGTGAGGTTTGTAAGCTCCCCCTAAGTTCTATCCAGGTTAATTAAATTCATTTTTCGCACAATTAAAATTATCAGAGCTTTTTTTAAAAAAAATTGAATCAATGAAAGAATTAACTTATAGATAAGAAGAATGGTTCAATTAATTTTACTTGAATTTTGATACTTCTTCGTTCGTTCATAGCTTATACCAATAAGGTAAAAAAAATGATAGAAGTTTTTAAAAAATTTCAAATGCCATTAATGGGGCTCAGAGCCTTTTAAATACTTGTCACATATACTCCCCCTTTTGTCATTATCAAAAAAAAGAGATAAAAGTAAGCATAAAAGACAAAAAGATTTGAGAAAAACTCAAACAAGAGAGAGTATACAAGAAATTAATTAAATAAATCAGACCAAAGTATATGAGCATGAATATCCAATTATCAGAAGCAGCTAAGCAGTCAGAAGCAGTAAGCATTCAGAAGCACAGATAAATAAAACAAGATGGTTTCAGAAGCAAGGACTAAGAATTTAAAACAAACAACAAACAAAAAAATAACACAAAGGTGTGCAACTAAGGGTTGGTTTGTTGTTGTTTCTTCATCTTCTCCATTTCTTCAATTTTCTTCTGCAACAGTTCTTCAAGCTGTTGTTGCCTCTAGAGAAGAGCCTGTTCCCTTTCTCTAGCTTCTTGCTGCTGCTGTGCCATCTGTTTCTTTAGAAGCTTACACAACCTTGCTTCTCTGGTCAAGTAATCCTTTTCTGAGAAGAAAGGCTGGTTTGCCTGGAGCAGTGTAGAACTTCTTACTCTGAGACTCTGATTCAAATTTTTCATTAGCCTTCTGACTGAAGCTTGCTTGACTCTGATGCATTTAGCCTTGATATCTTCAATAAGCCCAGCTGCCCGGTTCTGAAGTGATGCCCATGAATCTTCATATGCACTTGTGAGATCAATTGTCCTTCTTTGATCCACCAGATTATGCATTTGACTCAGGATTGTGAGAAGCTCAACATTGATATATCCAGATTCCAGGATGTTTGTGGGTGGTTGTTCAAGGGTTTCAAGATCAGAATCACTGATTTCCAGATCTTGAACAGGGTTAGGAACTGGAATGGTAAAGTGTGTTTGTGTGTTTGAAGATGAAGGCTGGTCAGAAGCAATGTGTGTGGTAGAGGTTGAGGCTTGAACATTGACTTGAGAGTTGTCAACATCCATAGGAGTTGGTTCTGGGGAGTGTTCAATTTCAGTTGGTGGTTGTTGTGGTGAAGTTGATGTTTGAGTGTTGAGTTGGGGGTCAATGGTAGCTATTGGTGATTGTGGGGGTGTTGTGGGTTTATGTGATTCAGGTGTGTGTAGATGGGGGTTTTCTGAAACAACATTTTCAGAAGCAGCTGCTTCTGGAGTTGTTTCAGAGGCCTTTTCTGAGGTAAACTCAACATTTTCTGGAGGAATCATGTTGAGAGGTTGAATGTTAAGGGGTTGAGGGTTAAGGCGAAAGATAGTATCAATGACTCTTTCTCTCTGCTCAGCCAGTTCAGCCAACTTCTCATTAATTATGTGACCAACTGGTTCATAAGTAGTTGACTGAGAGGGCTTTTTGTTGGTTTTGGTTGATGTTGACTGGCTTTTTAATGGTTTTTGAAAAAGTTGAGCTAAGGGTATATCATCATCAGAATCATCAGAATCTGATAATGGTGTGGATGCGGAATCTGATGATATATTAATTACCTTCTCTGGTTCAGGATCAGAATCCTCTTTAGCAGACTCACTGGTCATCAGCAACAGTTGCTTGGCTTCTGAAACTACAGACTCTTGTAGCTCATCAGCAATTTCCAAGATTTTTTCAGCTGCTGCCTTCTTCCCTTTTAACTCCTTTAACTCCAAATCAGAAGCAGCTTGAGCTGTCAAAGAGATATGAGGAAAATCTTTGGTCCTCCTCAAAGCTGGCTTCCTCTTCCTCTTTGGTATAGCTGGTTGTATAGGGGCAATACCAGAACTTAGGACTGCACAAGAGTTGTTGTCTTCAGCTACCTCTTCAATTGATGGTATTGCAGAACCACCAATCTTAAGCTTGACAGAAGCAGGTCTTGCCTTCTTAGCAGATTCTTCAACCTTCAGATACTCTTCCTTGGTCATTTTCCTCTTAACACTTCTGCTTTTTGCCAGAGGCACAGTACCACCATACATTTCCTCAGGTACCTCATCCAACCTGATGACCTCTTTGGTTGCCACATAGTGTTCCTTGATGTACCTCATCTGTACTTCAATAGGATCCTGTTTGCAGATGGGTGGAAAATCCCTCATAAGATCAGACACGACATGGGATTCACTTAGATCAGTCTTAAGTTTGGTGACCTTGCTGATCAGCTTCATATTCTTGAGAGTTTGAGCATTTATGAATGCTCCAGTTTTTGTATCCAGCATCTGATCTGTGTAGCCTTGAGCTGTCCAAGACACCTCCTTGATAGAATATCTCTGATAAGAGTCTTCCATAAGGAACCCAGGGCCTTGGTTTATCCTGCAGCTGACTCTGTTTCAGACACTCTACCAAGTACTTGAACATGTATTTGGGCACATTCACCTTTTCCTTCTTGATGAGGTGCTGGAGAAAGACCTTCTGAGCCAAATTTGGTTTCTCATTATCACCACATGGAAACAAATCTTCATTCTGAATCTTCAGAAGCATCTTGGTTTCCATGTTTAATTCAGCATATTTCTTCTCCTTTTCAGAATTGTATATAACCAAATTAGCTTTTTCCTTCCAAATGCGTTGTTCAGCAGCACTCGAAAGATCAATTCCAGAGTAATATCCAGACGCTTCCACCTTAAGAACAGCTTCTATCTGCCATTGAGTAATTCTTACTGGAATACCGCAAATACTTGATCTGATTTCATCCTCAACAAACGGCGCAAGACCCATTTCTTCTCTTGTTTTCCCTTCTAATTCAGGATACATTAACACCATCTGACTTTCCTCAGCTAGGGATGCTGTTCTGTTGTAAAATTTTGCTCTTACCCAGAAGTGTCTAACCAGAGCTTCGTATGTTGGTCCATTCAACATTTTGAAGTAATGCATGAGTCCTTGCTCTTCAAAGTAGCTTCTGATCCAACACTTATGAAAATCCAGAGAATCAAAATCCACTGGATTCTCTATCTGAACTTGTAAATCCCATTCTTCCAATTTCATGCTTCTTCCTCTGTAGTCATATTCAGGGACCATTCGTGAAGTAGATACTGAAACTTCTCGTTGCGAACTTGATGATGCCATTTGATGATTGACGAAGATTTGAAGAAGATGAAGATTTTAGGGTTCTAAGGTTGAGAGAATGCGCTTACTTCGCAAGAGGTTTGAGAGCAAATGTGTTTGTTGTGAGTGAGTAGTGTGTGAATTGTCAAAGTGTTAAAAGTAAAACGATTGCAATTCAAAAGAGACAAACAAACATAACATTAATGACAAAATTGGGGGCGCGTGAAAAGTACTTTCAAAGCTATTAAATCATCATTGCCCTTTTAGTTATACACCAACACATACAGGCCACGTAAGAAGTTCACAGAGTAACTACCAAGTTAGTGGGCCAGAAGTTACTTTTTTAAAAGGTAACTTCCAACGTTTCCACTAATTCAACTATTCAGAAGCAACAAATCCAGCTTCTGGACTTCAGATGCTGACGTCATCATCAGAAGCGAGTTTTCCTCAGAACCTCAATAAAGAGCTTCTGATGGACTACCGCTTCTGAACTGACTTCAGAACCTAAAACCCTATTCAGGAGCAAGCAAGCATTTAATCAGATACAAAGTGCATGTTCAAATTTTTCTTTATAAAATCAAATCTTTCAACAGTTAAAGGCTTAGTAAATATATCAGCCCATTGATTTTCAGTATCAATGAATTGTATATCTAAAATTCCTTTTTGAACATAATCTCTGATAAAATGGTGTTTGATTTCAATGTGCTTAGCTCTTGAATGCAAAATTGGATTTTTAGACAAACAAATAGCAGTAGTATTATCACAATAAATGGGAATACTGTTAGCAGTTATCTGATAATCTTCCAACTGATGTTTCATCCAAAGTAGTTGTGTACAACAACTTGCAGCTGAAATGTATTCTGCTTCTGCTGTAGACATAGCAATAGTTGTTTGTCTTTTGCTAGCCCAGGATATAAGATTATCACCCAGAAATTGACAATTGCCACTGGTTGACTTTCTTTCAATCCTATCACCAGCATAATCAGCGTCACAGAATCCAATTAGCTTATAATCTAAGGATTTCCTATAAAGGAGTCCAAGATTAGTTGTTCCTTTCAAATACCTGAAGATTCTCTTGACAGCAGTCATATGAGATTCTCTAGGATCTGATTGAAATCTTGCACACAAGCATACACTGAATAAAATATCTGGCCTAGATGCAGTGAGGTATAACAAAGAACCAATCATACCTCTATACAGCTTCTGATCTACTTTTGCTCCTTCATCTTCTTTGCTTAAGTTGCACGTAGGGTGCATTGGAGTGTTCATCACTTTACAATCTTCAAGTTTGAACTTCTTCAGAAGCTCCTTTGTGTACTTTGATTGATGAACATAGACTCCATCTTTGCATTGATTGATTTGAATGCCAAGAAAGAACTTCAGCTCTCCCATCATGCTCATTTCAAATTCATCCTGCATTAACTCAGAAAATTCCTTGCAAAGAGATGCATTAGTAGAACCAAATATTATATCATCAACATATATTTGCACAACAAGAATATCTTTCTCAAGGGTCCTTCTGAAGAGTGTAGTATCAACCTGTCCTCTTTTAAAATCATTTTTGATTAAGAAATTACTTAGTCTATCATACCAAGCTCTGGGAGCTTGTTTCAAGCCATATAGTGATTTCTTCAGTTTAAAAACATGGTCAGGATATTTAATATCCTCAAATCCAGGAGGTTGCTTGACATACACTTCTTCTTCTATGACACCATTTAGAAATGCACTCTTGACATCCATTTGATATAATATTATGCCATGATTAACTGCATAGGAAAGAAGTAACCTGATTGCTTCCAATCTTGCAACTGGAGCAAACGTTTCAGTGTAATCAATGCCTTCTTGTTGACTATACCCTTGTGCAACAAGTCTGGCTTTGTTTCTTGTTACTTCACCTTGCTCATTCAGCTTGTTTCTGAATACCCATTTTGTTCCAATAATGTTCTTGTGCTGAGGTTTGGGTACCAGATCCCACACATCATTTCTTTGAAATTGATTCAACTCTTCTTGCATAGCTAGGATCCATCCATCATCTGAAAGTTCTTCATCAACTGTTGTAGGTTCAATCATTGAGATTAGTCCAATCATTGACTCTTCTTGTCTGAAATGTGATCTTGTTCTTCTTGGACTATCTTTGTTTCCAATGATTAGCTCCTCAGGATGTGAAGACTTGTGTTTGAATGTGTTTCTGGGAGGATCTTCTTGATGTGAGCCATCTTGTGCTTCATCAGAAGCAGTTTCATCTTGCGCTTCTGATGTGGGTTCAGCTTCTGGACTATCTTCAGATTCAGCTATCTGATCAGGTTCTGGAGTAGCTTCAGGAACCTGTATCTCTGCAGAACTTTCACCTTGCTTTGAAGTTTTATCTTCAAGCTCCTTGTCATCAAATTTAACGTGCATAGATTCTTCAACACAAAGTGTTTCTGAATTATACACTCTGTATGCCTTTGACCTTTCAGAGTAACCTAAAAAGATTCCTCTTTGGGCATTGGCATCAAATTTCTTTAGGTAGAGCTTGTTGTTCAGAATGTAACATGTACATTCAAATTGATGAAAGTAAGAGATATTGGGTTTTCTTCCTTTAAAGAGTTCATATGCTGTTTTCTCCAAAATAGGTCTAATATAGATCCTGTTTTGAACATAGCATGCTGTATTCACTGCTTCTGCCCAAAAATGTTTTGGTAAATTGTTTTCATGAATCATGGTTCTGGCCATTTTTTGTAAAGTTCTATTCTTTCTCTCTACAACCCCATTTTGTTGTGGTGTTCTAGGAGAAGAGAATTCATGGAAAATTCCATGTTTTTCACAAAAAGCTTCAAATAGCTCATTTTCAAATTCTCCACCATGATCACTTCTGATTTTCAAAATTTTTGATTCTTTTTCAGATTGAATTTGAGTGCAGAAGCTACTGAATACATCACACGCAACATCTTTACTCTTTATGAATTTCACCCAAGTCCATCTGCTGTAATCATCAACAATGACTAATCCATATCTACTTCCATATAAGGATGCAGTACTCACTGGTCCAAATAAATCAATATGGAGTAATTCTAAAGGTCTTGAGGTTGAGACAATGTCTTTGGTTTTAAAAGATGATTTCACAATTTTCCCTCTCTGACATGCACCACAGAGTGCATCTGAATGATAGTCAATGTCTGGTAGCCCTTTCACAAGTTGTAACTTACTAAGCTTAGAGATTAACCTCCAGTTAGCATGTCCCAACCTTCTGTGCCACATCCATTTCTTATCATTCACTGATAGTAGGCAAATCACCTTCGGATCAGCCAGTTCAGAAAAATTGATTTTATAGACATTGTCAACTCTCTTTCCCTTGAACACAATGGATTTGTCTTCCTTGTTGATTACTGTACAGTTGGGTTTTTCAAAAAGCACATCATAACCATTATCACAAAATTGACTAATGCTCAAAAGGTTATGTTCAAGACCATCTACCAACCATACATTATTAATTGAGGTAGAGGAATTACCAATAGTTCCTGTACCTATGATCTTGCCTGACTGGTTGCCTCCAAATTTCACATTTCCTCCCTCTTTCATTGTTAGGCTGAGGAACATGGACTTGTCTCCTGTCATGTGTCTTGAGCAACCGCTGCCTAGGTACCATGATCTTTGCTTTGGCACTGCTCTTAGACATACCTGCATCATTGACATTTTTAGTTTTAGGTACCCATTGTTCTATGGATCCTGGAAGGTTAGTACTTAAGGCTTTACTCTTCACTTCTTGTACCTTGTGCTGTGAGTTGGGTTGCTTCTGATTAACCATCACCTTAGGTTTTGGTACTTCAGAAGCAGTAACTGTCTTCTTCTGAAACTTAGACTTCAGAACCCCAGATTTTGGTTTCACCAGACTCTGAGGAATAGGTTCTGATCTTTTCAGGATCCTAACCTTTGAAGTCTTGGAATCAGATTTGATCATAGCCCTTGACTTAGAGTTCTTTGGCTTTGAAATAATCTTAGCCTTAGAACTAGAAGCTTCAGGTTCTGATTGAACAACAGTTTCCAACTCAGCCCCTTCTGGTACAAAGAATGTTTTCAGACCTTCCTTGATGCATTCACAACAAGACTTTAGATTGGTTTTCTCAAGTTTCACCTCTGGAAAACCAATTCCTCTGCCATTGTTCTTGTAAATGCTATAAATCATTGAAGCTACTCTGCTTCTGTCAATGCCAGATATAATGAAATCTTCAAGAGCAATTTCATGATTACTTAAAGGTTTTTCATTACACTTTTCTTGTAGCTTCTGACATAAGAACCTGAGCTGATCTTCATATGTTTTACACATGAAGTCAAAACCCCTAAGTCCTTGTTCAGAAGCTTTCAGATCCAATAGAGTTGATTTTTGCTGTTGTACCAAATCAGCATATTTTTCTTTTAAATCCTTCAACTCATTGGTTCTTACTTCAAAATGTGTAAGAAGTTCTTTAAGTGACTCAACAAGTTCATCTCTGGGAATTTTGGAATATACCTCGTTTTCATCTTCTGAGTCTGAATCTGATCCAGCTTCTGAAGTTGCTGTTGCTACCAACCCAACAGCTACCTTTGCATCTTCATCAGCTTCCTCTTTATCAGATCCAGATTCACTACCCAAATCATCCCAGGTTGCCATTAAACTCTGCTTAATCTGCTTCTTGAATTTGCTTGGTTTGAATGTAGACCTCTTTGATTTGTCCTTTGACTTTTCTCTTTGAAGATCAGGGCATTCAGCAATGAAGTGTCCAGGCTTCTTACAGTTGAAGCATCCCTTCTGATCTTCTTTCCTTGAGCTTCTGGAGTTACCCCTTTTGGCGAGAAACTTTCTGTTCTTCTTGGCCAGATATTGAAGTCTGTTTGAGAGCATGGCCATTTCAGCAGCATCTGGTTCAGAATCTGAACTAGACTGTTCTTCCTCTTCAGATTCAACCACTCTGAGAGCTTTTGATGACTTGCCTTTGGATGGAAGAGCTATTGATTTACTCTTCTTAGTAGACTCATGTTCATTAAGACTTAACTCATGAACTTTGAGAGAACTAACAAGATCTTCGACACTTAAAGTGTTTAAATCTTTATCTTCCTCAATGGCAGTCACCTTCGGTCTCCATCTGGCAGGTAAGCTTCTGAGAATCTTGCTTACATGATCAAAAGCAACATAGCTCTTCTTTAGAATCTGTAGCCCAGAAACTAAGGTTTGAAACCTTGAGTACATCTCCTCAATAGTTTCATCATCCTTCATCTTGAATAACTCATACTGATGTACAAGCAGAAGAGCCTTTGCTTCTTTGACCTTCTTGCTCCCTTCATAATTAGAACAGAGAGAAGCAAACATAGCTTTAGCAGTGGATTTGTCACTCATTTTCATGTACTCTGCTTTGGGTATGGCAGTGACAAGAGCTCCTCTGATAATATGATGCTTCTTGTAGAGTTTCCTCAGTTCTAGAGTATGTTTCTTTCTATCCACAGCAGCTCCTTCTTCATCAAGGACTAAATCACCAACACCATCTTCCAGAATATCCCATAATTCTTCATCTAGGCTCATGATGTAACTGTAAAAATTGGTCTTCCACCAAGAGAACTCTTCAGCATCTCCATTGAACTTTGGAACTTTTCCAACACTGGTTTTCTTACTATCACTATAATCATGTGAGACATTTTTATAGCTAGTATCACTAGAACCATTAGGAGGAGGAGGAGTCATGTTTTTCTCAGATCTTTGACTGTTGCACGGTTAAGTGTTACACAACAGACCAAGGCTCTAGATACCAATTGAAGGTGAGAAAAACACAAGAAGGGGGGGTTGAATTGTGTTTTGAAAAATTCTTCGTTTCTCCTAAACAACTGAATACACTGATCAGAAGCTAAGTGAGACAGCTTCTGAAGTGATGATCAGAATCTAAATGCAGCGGAAAAAACAGAGAGAGAGAAGAAGAACGACACAAAGCAATTATACTGGTTCCTTCCACAATCCGGAAGTAGTCCAGTCCCCCTTGCACTTCCAAGGAGATTTCACTAAGAGTAATATCTGATTACAATTTTCTCAAGCACACAAGCAAGAGACTTCCAATGCTCAAGCACACAAGCAAGAGACTTCCAATGCTCAAGCACACAAGCAAGAGACTTCCTAACTAAACAAAATTACACAGAAAATTGTTTAAGTTTGAACACTTGATATACAATCAGAGGTGCTCACAATACAAATCAGATACAGACTCAATGGACTTAAGAATTTCTAAGATATGACTTTGAGACACAGAAATTCTAAGTGAATGCAGAACAATTTCAGCAGAGTTTTGGTACTTGTGAAAATCTTGTGAGTCTTTCGTTCAGCGTTCTTGCATTGCCAAAACTCTAAGTCTTCACTTCTTTATATAGAGGTGTGAAAGAGACGTTGTGAAATTGCCAGCACACCAAAGAGTCGTTGTTGAAGCTTGATCTTTCACCAATGATCTTTTGCCTGATTTGGTTGTTGTCCTATGAAGAACCAATTTGAAATCCATTCCTTATCCAAAGGAACATATATGCAGGCGAAACCTTATTCTGGAGCTGTTTTCTTGTCTTGTAGCGTGGACACAAAACAGAGTAGTGGAGAACGTGGTTGTACAATTCGTACAAAGTACAATGTCAACGCTTTCGTCCAAATTGCAAGCACAAGCCTTCAAACACCTTTGAAATGACCGTTGCAAAATTCCACTAATCCTTTGTTTGTGTTTTCGAATCCAATAGACAGCTTTTGCATTGATAATTCTTCAATTCTTGAATCTTTTGCAAATCCAGTTGAGATTCAGCTTCTGGTGAAATAGCTTCTGATGAGGCAGCTTCTGATGATGCAGCTTCTGATGATATGACTTCTGCAGCTTCTGATGATGCAGCTTCTGATGATATGACTTCTGGACTTCTTGTCTTCAGTAGCACTATTCTTACTTCAGAAGCGTCTTAACTTCAGGAGCACTATCCTTACTTCAGAAGCGACTTAACTTCAGGAGCGCCTTTTCTCTTCAGTAACAAGTTGCCTTCAGGAGCGTCCAAGCTTCAAATTTTTGTTGTTTCCTTTGCTCTTTATTTGCTCATTCAGAACCAATGATGATGTAACTTTATAATTATGGTCCTGTACACTTGAACAAATATTAGCTAGTCCAATTTACAATTTTTAATACCTTGTTATCATCAAAACTCTTTAAGGTTCATTGTTAAACACATTTTGTTCCAACATATGATACTTAGTGGAGAGATGTTAATTTGTCAACTGTGAGTAACAATTTCAAATTATATGCAAGAATAGATGTTGAGCAACATATAAGTACGGTGACTCATATATCTAATATCTTACGATTGGTGCAATATCAATTTCACTTATATGATTGGTCTTAGTCTAATGTGATGATACAACTCATTGTAGGCTTCCACAGAAGACATAATATTATGATGATATTTTTGTTTTAGTTTTTGGCTGTCATTTGTTGAATTTTTAGCCTTAAATTTTAATTTTTAGATGTCATTCGCTTTCATGCAATTTTTTTTATTCAACCTTTGTTACTATAAATTTCTTTACTTTTGGTGTTTGGTGGAATCATAGTGGAAAATATAGATGTGTTAGGCCACAAAATACATGTTTATTAGACAGTTTAAATTGATGTGGTATTTTTTTAATGGTTCTAATATTTTGGTAGCATAATTACCAGCAATCGCCAACGTCTTCAACAAATCCATAAACTATCAGCAACTCACTATATTACCTATACTCTCATGGGTAAAACATACTTTCCTTAGTTTGTTCCCTTGTAATTTACTTTCTTTCTTCGCATGAAAGAAACAAACAAAAACACTCCTCTATGAAACCACCACAAACCAAATTTTTTATGATGTTGTATCTTTGATCTGATTTCGCTATCTCACTATATCACATACACAAAGATTCCTACCCTTAAGGGAGATATGTTAATGTGTCATATGAGTTAAACTTCTATTTTGGATGCAATAATATATATTGAGCAACATATGAGTTGATAATATGTCTAATGTCTTGAGGTTTTAGGTGAAGATGTGGCGTCAATCTCACTTCTGGAGTTTTATTAGTCAAATGTGATGATTCAATTCATTGTAGGCTCCCTTATAACTACAAATATTATGATGAATTATTTATTTATTTTTATTTTTTTAATATAATATCTTAATTTTTTAATATTCAATATATATTTTTGGATGTCGTTCGATTTCATTCAATTTTTTATCCAACCTCTATATTTCAAATATTTTCACTTTTGATCTTTGATGAGATTGAACAATAGAAAACTACATATATGTTATGATGAGTTGATAAAGTACATGTGTACATGTTTATTAGACATTTTAAAATGATGTGGAATTTTTTTATTGAGTCTATTTTTTTGTGAAATAATTACTCATAAATCTCTTACTCCTTCAAATAACCCATCAAATTATCACTAACACACTCTTTTCTGAATATTTCCACGGACAAAACATACTACTTTTTTTCCGTTATCATTTCTCTCATGTTCAAATTTCTTTTTCATATTATTTCTTTTTATATTTTTCTTTCTCTCTTTTTCATTAAATGTGGAAACATAAATCTCCTTCCATGAAACCACCATCAACCAACCTTTTTTACTATGTTTTGCCTTCGTCTAGCTTTATTTGGCTATGTCACCAGATCTCAAACGAAGAGAGTCTCACATTTAACGAAGATATGTTAATGTGTCAATTGTTAAGAAACAGATACGTGAGATGATCAATATAACTAATGTGTTAAGATTTTGGTGATGATGTGGTGTCAATCTCACTTTTATAGTCGCACTTAGCTTAATGTGTTGTTCTAACCTATTTTAGTCTTCTTCAAAACTCCGAACATTATGATTAACTATTTTATTAGTTTTTTTGATGTCATTTATTTTTATATTAAATATAAGTTTTTGGATGTTATTCATTTTCATGCACTATTTTTTAATCAATCTCTATTATTTCAAATTTCTTCACTTTTGATCATTGGTTGGATTTAACTATAGAAAAATTCTCACGTAGAATGTTGAGTTGACATAATTCGTGCTTATTAAAAAGATTTAAATGTTGTGGTGTTTTTTAATTAGGTATAATTTTTTGGCAAATTAATTACCCAAAAATATCAAACTTCTTCAATAGACCTATAAAATTACCAGCAACTCACTTTATTTCTTATCACTACTAAAAAAATAGTGGTTTCGGACGGAATTTTCGGACGGATACGAATTTGTCTGAATTTTTCGGACGGATTTGGGACGGTTTTAACGGAGCGGAATTTTCGTCTCAAATCCGTCCCAAAATTGTGTGAAAATTTTAGCACATGTTCAAACAGGGTTTTTTCCCACGGATTTCGCACGGATTTATTTAAAAAAACAATTCCGTCCCAAAACCGTGTGAAATATTGAGACGGATTTCGGACGGCTAATATTTTTGAGGGTTTTAATTGGGAAAATTTCATCTCCCGCTTATCTCACAAAATTTCCCTCGTGTGCTTCTCTCATAACCCTAAAATTTCATCTCCCTCTTTCATAACCCTAAAACCAACTTCAAAATCAATTTCTCAGTGTGGTGCTCTTCAATCAGCTTCTCCTGTGCTGCTCTTCAATCAATTTCTTCCAAAAACTTCTCAAGCTGGTCAATCAATCTTTCAAGGTATCCAAGATTCTCTTCTCTTCTCTCCAGATCTGTGGATTGTCTGTATTTTTTTTTTTTAATTTCTCAGTGTTTTCTTCAACAAATCAAGCATGTTCCCATAAACTTGTACCTGATTCTTGGTTCAATTTTAGGGTTTATTTTGTTTTACTTATTAAGGTTTTTAGTGTGCTTAACTACCTACACTTGGATTCACGTTTGGTGTTGAAAATAATTGTGATTGAATAGTAATTTGTGGTACTTACTTTTACTAATTTGAAGATTAATTTCGTTGTCAAAATCGAAAAGGATTTGAATCTCTTTTAGTTACTGTAGTTTATAAAAATTTCATTTTTTGTTTCTTGAGTATTGTTATTTTCCCATCTTTTTCTTCTGAGTTCCAATTTAACGTAATTTACTCTCTTCTTCGATAGGACTAAACTGCATCCAGTTAGACATTAGGAGGGTTAAATTGAACATTAAAAAAACTAGATGAATGCAATTGAGTCTCGTAGACTTTTTTTTTTTGTTTTTTGAGGGAGAGTTTCTTAGACTTAAATGCTGGATTGTGCTAGGAATTTTTTTGTTTATAATGATAAATTTCATATATATTTTTCTTTAAAGATAGATTAATGTCGTTTGCATATATTCTTAGGCATCATGTTAATTGTGGGTTTTGTGTTGAAAATAATTGTGGGTTTATTTCTTTGTTCACTTTTTGCTGTTGAAAGACTTGGATTCACTTTTAAGTTCTGAATTGTGGTTATAGAGTTACAGTTACGGTTTCAATTATGTTTTGATCATTGATAATGCGGATAAATGCAGCCACTTTTTTAAGATGCTAGTAAGAAATAAACTGTTTGTGGTTGCGATCACAAAGCAATTATTGATATCGCGGTTAAATGTCATTGCAATGCAATTTTTATTAGTTGTGTTTTAAGTATAGAGAATTGAGAGAAATCTCATATTGCATAGACTGCTGAAAAAAACAAGTGTTTGAGCTATATATGCGGCTCACAAATCACAATAGCTAGCTAACTAACTACTAAGTTACATCTACTGCTAACAGATGGAAAACTGTCCTAATTGACTTTAGACGAAGTTAGTTGAATCTGACTAGCTTCCACATCCTTAACAGTACCAGGGTAATCCTAAACCTTTACTTCCTTAATAGTTTTAAAGCACACCTAACCTTTAAATTTTTATCGCCATTGTAATCACTTTCGCGATCTCTTTGTTCAATTTCATTAAATAGAGTAAAAGTTTTAGTGCTTTATGGCTGAGTTTTTTAATTTCTTATATGTGTAGTTTATGTGTAGTTAAACAACTTGAAACCATACATTAAATAGAGTAAAACTTGAAACCACCTGGTCTACATGTGAAGTTTCTTTGTTTAACAACATTGGATCATAAACCACCTGCTTATTGCATACCCAATTTTGTTAAAGACTCAATTTTCTCTGGTTTTCCTTCTTTGCAATAGTTGGTGTAGAGTACCAGTATCTTCTTAAATCTCTTCACAACACCATTAGAAAAAATTGCTCTAGTTTTCCTTGTTTTGTGCCACCTTGTTTCAATTCCTTCTCATAGTTAATAAAGACATTTTTGTAAAAATGCAATATTCTTTTATTTATTCATTAACTATGACATTAACAACGATTATTTTAGAAATGAAGAAGAATTTGTAAAGGAACTCATATGGTTAGATATGGAACCCTCGGGAATGCTTACTTAGATAGCTATCCGGTGGTTATTTTTGGCATTGTTGTTAGAGTGCTGCTGTTGTGGTTGTTTTAGTGCTGAGTTTTCTTTCTTTTTTTAGCTAGTTTTGGTGCCTTTAGCAGCTATGTATGGGGCGCTGCTTTGCTGCTGCTGTTTCTAGGTGCATCTAGTGTGTTTGTGCTGCTGTTTTTTTTCTAGGTGGTTGTTCTTTCTAGGTGCAATTAGTGTTTTTGTGCTGCTGTTTTTTTTTTCTGTTTTGGTCTGCCCTGTAAGCTTTTGCGATGGGGTGTTGTATTGTGTTTTCGGACCAACTTTCGTCTTGACAGTTGTGGCACAAAATAGGGAAAACTAGAGCAATTTTTTCCAATGGTGTTGTGAAGGGATTTAAGAAGTTACTGGTACTATACAATTTAGCTCTAGCCAGATGCTACAATGCTCCTTATACAAATTATGACCTTGGTGTTGTGTATTTTAATATTTCTAATGATTTTTTTTTACTATGTTCAGCCTTGATGTCTTACTATGCTCAGCCTTGATGTGTGCAGTATGCCATTTGTTTAATTTTGATGTAGTTATTTAGGTAGTTAATCAAATTGTTGTTTTAGATGTCTGGAAGAGGTACTAACAGAGGTGGAAGGACTTTATCCTCACGAGGCCGACACTCAACTGGCAGAGGGAGAATTGTTGTACAAGTTACACCTACTATACCATCTCCACAGGTACCTCTAAATCAATCATTATCACATGCACAACTTACGCCATCACCACACATAAACACTATGCCATCATCATCACCGTCACCAACTCCAACCCCAACACCAACTCCAACCCCATCAGCTACTATACCTCAAAATCCAACTCCGAACGCATCAACTACCATACCTCAAAATTCTGAACAAACTTTGCCACACACTCAATCATCTGCCATTGAACCTGATGATGATGAAGGAATTGATCAAGAAGGCCTTGACGAAATAGAGCCGTATGGAAATGAGTAAGTTAAATATTATACTTTTGAGAAATTAACTTTTTTTTTTGTAGAAAATAATTGATGCATGTATATTAACAATTTGTATTAACAGGTTCAATCCATCAACTGCTATTCGTTTCTTGACGAAATCCATTAAGAGCAAATTTGATTGGTTTATTCCTACATGGGGACATGCATCTCTTGACCAGAAGTTGTTATGGTTTACTGAATTTAAGGTAATAGTTATATAATTAGTAATTTTATAGTTAATTAGTAATATATTTCTTTAAGAAGAATACTTAGCTACAATGCTTTATATAAAGTTCAGTTGTTCTTAACATAAATTTTGCTAAACGACTTTGTTTTAATGATACAAAATGCCTTTGTTGATGTAAGTTTTTGGTAGTTAAGATGAATATTAGTGTAGAACAGTACAAACAGTGCACAAAGTACTTTATCTAAGTGTTCTTTTTTTTCATTAGTTAAATGTAATTTACTGAACAATTAAAGATTCTTGAAATTTTTGAATTGCTAACATGTTAATTGGGTGCACTTTTGTAGAAGTATTGTACATGGCATCCTAAATATGATGCTAAGATTCGCCAAATTTTTGAAATCAAGGGAGAAGCTAGATTCAGAGGTATGATGTGGCAAGAGAGGAAAAACTATGCAAATAATTCCGAATACAGGCCAAAGTACATCTCTGAGCCAATATGGAATCAATTAATACATTATTGAGCATCCGATAAAAATTTTAAGAATTTATCAGTGGCAAACATTGCAAATCGTGCTTCAACTCAAGGTAGCTCCATTCATACTGCTGGTTCTATATCTATGGGTGAGAAGGGACGTAGGATGGTAAGACACGTGATATTTTCTCATTAATTTGTGAACAACATATTGGAAATTTTCTCATTGAAGTTATGGAAAAAATGTAGGAGAATGAAACAGGAGCCACGCCTGCAGTGGAGGAGGTATTTGCTCTTTGCCACATTCGAAAGGATAAGAAATGGGTTGATAGTAGAGCTGAGCATGCTTATGTAAGTATCTATTTAACATTACATATTTATATATAATTTAGTTATGATAATATTGATATGGGAGGTAGCAATTTGGGTGATTTGGAAGATTAGAAATGGGTGCATTTTTAATAATTAGATTGCTAGGTGGGATGACTTGGTGGAGGAGGTAAAGGTTATGTCGTGGAGGTGGTTGTTAGGAAGTTTTAATATTCCGACTTGTATGTACTACGAGTGGTGTTGGAATCCCCGGGAATGCTTGAATAGATGACTGGCTTTTTTGTTTTCCCTGCTGGTGTGGCGCTGCTGTTTTTATTGGTGTTGTTTTCCTGCTTCTGTAGCTTGGTTAGGGAGCTGGTTTTTACTGTTTTTCTGCAGGGACTGATTTGGCCAGCTGCTGGTTTTTGGGTGGGGTGCGCTGGTGTTTGTGCAGCCTTGGTTTTTTGGTTGGTGTTAGTGGATTTCAGGCTTCAGGTTTGGCAGTGGTTAGTGTCTGTGTTGTTAGCAGGTGGTGTGTGGAAGGCTTAGCCGTTTGGTTTCTTTGGGAGTTTTTCTTTGGGATTGATTTTTTTTGTTGTATCCCTTTGTTTTCCTTGATAAGGGTTTTTTTTATTGAGTGGCTGCCATCACAGGTAACTGCGTTTGGACAGCTGTCTGCGCACGGCAACTAGCCTAACCAAAACAGCCACGACCATAATTCATCTATGATTTTACTAAAATTACAGATTTTAATTGGTTGTAAGTCAAATGACTAACATAATTCAAAATTGCAGGGAGCTTTTAAGAAGAGAAAAGGAGAGCTTTTGGAAATATCTATGTCTCAAAATCAAGAGGAAGAAGGATTGTCTTCTGAAAGCCATCATAATATGCCAGATGACTTGACTATTTGGAAGGAAGTAGCTCCCAAAGGTAAAAAAGGAAAACTATATGGTTTAGGTTCTATAGGAACAAATGCTTCGAAGTATACTATTGGTTCATGCTCAAATATCTTTAAGGAAAAAAACATGGAACAAGAGCTCTTAAAATGGAAAGAAAAGGCAAAAGAGCAAGAACGTATAAACCAAGAGCAAAAACAAAAATTGGAGCAGCAACAAAAAAGAATTGAGTCAAATAAAAGCATGCTTGCAGCTTTATTTGAAAAGTTGAATATGCCATTGCCTCCAAACTTTGCTTGTGCGACACCTATTCAAGATGAACCAAATGATGTTGCTGAAGCCTCTAATGCAAACAATGATGATAATTTTAGATTTGATTGATAAGTTTGGCCCAACTAGTTTTATGTTGTTCTACTGTTTTGTGGTTGTTGCTGCCAATTTCTCTTTTTTTTTGATGAATTATGTGTTTGACTGCTGCTGTCTTGTATTTGGCTTTGTCATGGGAGTTCCTTTTGGTTGGAGTTATGTTTCCAAACCTCTTTACCTTGTTTTTTTGGCTATTTACTTTTTGAGGGCAGTTGTTGTCTCCCCTATCCCTGCTAGTGCACTTGATTGTGTTACTTTTATTGTTGAGTACCAACTAATGAACAATTTAGTCATGTTAGTTTGTGATATATTGTGTTAGAACATTGAGCACTTATATGAATCTAGTTTATATAATTTTGTTTCAGACAATGAACATTTGTTTACTTTTGAATTATTATTTATTTTTATTTGATTTAGTATATATTATTGAATATAAATTTTACATATTGGAATTTATCCCAAATTCATTAAAAATATGAATTGTGGCAATTCTCTAAAATAAAAAAAATTATAACCACGACTGAAAAGCGTGGAAAATATTTTAAAGCAGTTTAAATCCGTCCGAAAATTGTTGGAAAATTTATCTTAAATCCGTCTGAAAACCGTAGGAAATTTTAACTCAATTCCGTCTGAAATTCGTAGGAAATTAAATTCAATTCCGTCTGAAATCCGTAGGAAATTTTAAAACAATTCCGTCCGAAATTCGTAGGAAATTCAATTAAATTCCGTCTGAAAACCGTAGGAAAATAAATTCAATTTCGTCCGAAATCCGTTTGAAGTTTAGTCCAATATCCCACAACTGTGTTTGTGCGAAAACTGTGCGAAATCCGTCTGAAATATATTTCGGACGGAATTTGGGACGAAAATACAATTTGCGACGCGGCTTTTTCGGACAACGCCCTATCTGTCCGAATTTCGTCCGAAAACACATTTCCGTCCGAATTCCGTGGGAATTTTCCGTAAATTCCGTCCCAAAACCGTCCGAAATTTTGTCCGAAAATGACCTTTTTTTAGTAGTGTATAACCTCATCGACAAACACACAAATTTTTTTTTTTTTTACCTGTATCGTTTATCTCAATCTCAAATTTATTTTTCATCTTCTTTCTTTTTCAATTTCCTTTCTCTCTTCTCATAAAAGTAAGAAATATAAACCTCCTTCTATTTAATTACTACCATCCCATCTTTATGACCATGTTGTGCCTTCATTTGACCTTATTTGCCTATGTCACATAATTACAGACGTGCAGACTCGCACACTTGAGAGAGAGAGATGTTAATATGTCAAATGTGAGTTAAAATTATAATAGAGAAAAGAGAAGATGTTGAATAACTTATAAGTGACATGAACTAAAAAAATTGTATGAAAATGTGGTATCAATCTAATTTTTGTGGTTTCTCTTAGCATAATGTTACGATATAACCTAATGTAGGCTACACCGGGAATTCCAACATTATGATAATTTGTTTTGTTAGTTTTTACGTGTTATTTTTTTTAATTTTTTTAATCTTAACATTTAGATGTTGGACGTCATTCATTTTCATGCAATTTTTTTTTGTCAAGGCAATATATATTTTTATTCAACATCTATTATTTCAAATTGCTTCACTATATTGGTCTTTGGTGGAATCTGAAAAAGGAAAATTGTAGATGTTTATTAGACATTTTAAATTGATGTCGACTTTTTAATGAGTTTGATACTTTGATAGCATAATTACTAAATTATCTCAATTTTCTTCAACGTAGCAAACCTATAAAATTACCAACAATTCACTCCCTTACTTTTTCTCTCATGTTCAAATTCTTTTTTCATCTGATTTCTTTTTCTACTTTATTTTTTCTCTTCTCATGAAATAAATGAGTGTAAACATCTCTCTACGAAATGGCCTTATTTGGTTATTTCACCATATCATAGATACAAAGAGTCTCGCTTAAGGGAGAGATGTTAATGTGTCGTGTGTGAGTTAAACTTCTACACATTAGATGCAAAAGTACATATTGAGCAACATATAAGTGAGATGTGGTGTCAATCTCATTTCTTTTTTTTTAGGGGTGTGTCAATCTCATTTGTGGGGTTTCTCTTAGCCAAATATGAAGATCCAACCCATTGAAGAGTCCCTCATAACTTCAAACATTATGATGAAATATTTTGTTAGTTTTTTAATATCATTAGCTTAATTTTTTATATTAAATATAAAAAAATCATTTTATTTTTTTGCGTTATTTTAAATTCCTTCATTTTTGGTCTTTGGAGGAATCTAAAAATGGAAAAAACGCTAATGTGATATTTTGAGTTGACAAAATACATGCTTATTAAAAAAAATATATGATAGATAAATTAGGGAAATAATTTGATGAGTTACATATATACGCAAAACCTTTGATTAGTTTTAGGATTAATTAGAAGCTGACCCACTTGTGTTGTTTTAATTTTTTGTATTATCCGTTTAGGGTCGACCTACACTTTTGCGTGGATTTACTGGGTTAGATTTATGTCCCCCTAATTTGTATTTGTATCACCCCCTTTTTTTAATAATATAATATATATAAGCAGAAATGAATAAAGTCTAGTTGAGACGTCATATATTCTCTTTAAATTGTGCTTTTAATTTAGAAAAAAATTACAAATATGATATGTAAAATTTACAATTAGATGTCAACGTACGTATATTGAAGGAGGACACAATCGAAAACCAAACTCTCCACTCAACGAAAAAGGGATTTGAGAATTCGAGAAGAATTTCAAATTTTAGAATGAACATTGAATTTTGAAACAGTGTGAAAATGTTGAAAGTTAGAAACAATATTTTATAAAATAAAAATCAATTAAATAACCTCAATTACCCCCTTCCCCTCAAAAAAGAAAAACATCAATTACCCCTTTAATTTTGTGATATGATCAATGTATGGATATCTTATAGGATAAATGCATAGTTGACTAATGAAATGATAAATGTCTAATCTTGAATATCATATTAATGCATTCCTTTCTCACTAAAAATTGAAAATGTACATGCTGATGTGGATTAGTTTGATAACATTTAATGAGCTTAAGCACCATATATGTACACGTGTACTTTTGCATTTTCTGAAGCCAAATCTTTATAATAGAGAAAGTTTTTTTTTTTATATATTAAAACACATTTACGTGCATTTGTTATTTTTTTTTTGACAATTACGTGCATTTGTTATTAAAAGATATGACATAATTTTAAAAAAAAAATCAAGATAAACATTGTAGGAAATTCATAAAATTGAAATTTGAAAAATTACCGAGTTATTGGTAAAATTTAATTTTAGATATTATTCAATTCTCCTTTTAAATTATCTTTGTTATTATTATTTCACAAAAAAAATTCCTTTAGAATCTGGCAAATAGACTTTAATTTTACATAAAAAAAATTGAGGACACATCAAGGTTAGGACATGTCTCATGAATCAATAAGCACTTACAAAATTTTTAGAGATCCCTTGTCACAGAGATCTTCACGCTAATAGCGGAGATTGAATCCACACCCTTGAAATTGAGTCAACTCATTATTAGCAAAACCAATCTTGATTAGGAATGCTATTATTAGTAGTAGTAGGTGTGTTCGCGGTGCGGTTTGGTTCGGTTTTAAGGGTAAAAGTCATCTGAACCGCAAGATAAATAAGTACGCGGTTTGGTTTGGTTCGGTTGACTTTTAAAATAAAATCCAAACCAAACCAATCCGGTTTGGATTAGATCGGTTGGTGCGGTTTTTTTAGACAATAATATTTTTTTTGTTTTCAACTTTAAAATCAAATTAAAAAGCTAAAACACAACATATTTTCAGCAATGTTTTAAATTTCATCAAACATTATAATTTTATTTTCATCCAACAATGTTTTCAACTACGTAGACCAAATTAAAACGTGGACAAAAAGTAATCCTATTTTGTAAGAAATACAAAAGACTAAAATTTTAATCATTCTCTAAGAGTTCAAGTAGCACATAAATACATTTTTGATAGAAAAAGCAAAGTAGAAACTTAATAAGAGAAAAAATATGTTCTTTTATTAAAGTTTCCATTGAATTTCTATGAGTATTGATCTAGATGATATATATTTAATTAGTTTTTTTCTTATATTGTGGTTTGGTTTGGTTTGGTTCGGTTGGTAAAATCAAAACCGCAAACCGAGCCAAACCATGTGGTTAGGTAAAAAAAAAAATGATCCGAATACATCCGAACCAAATGCGGTTTTGAACACCCCTAAGTATTAGTAGCAAAAATAGTGAATCAAAACATGATATCATTTAAATAACATTTTTTCATCTGACTAAATAAATGAGACATTTAACATAATCATTTTAATTTGAATTACCACATTAATGACTATTGTTTAAAGAACCTTTTATGTTTTAGTCTATTATTTGTCTGACCTATTAAACGACACAATTTAATATTTATTGGATCAACCCAATTAAAATGACACATAAAATATAATTATTTTAAATTATAAAAATATAAATTTCAATATTTAATCCATTCAAAAAAATATAGATTTAATGAATTTTTTTTGTGAATTTGTCAAAAACTTTTTTATGTAAATTAAAACATTAATTTACACAGATAGGAAACATTAATTAAAAGGTTAAAAGATTCAAATAATTCAGTTTTTTTATACAGATAGGAAAATCGAACTATTTGAATTTTAAATGTCTTCCATTTATTTGTTATAATATACTACTTCAATATTTGTTTGTTTTCATCTTTTTTTTTTGGTTTAGTTGTTTTCTTTTTTTGGTAGTGTTTAGTTGTTTCCTTTAATTAAGGGTTATAATTAACGCTATCATTTAATTTTCTTTTCTATTTCTTATCTGATCCATCAAATGAGGCATTTTCATTCTAAATAATTAAATGACACATTTTAACCTTTATATAATCATTCTAATTTAAATGACATATTAATTACTCTTAAATTGCTTTATCATTATATTATCCTTAATAAATGCGAAAATAACTATATTTGAGAACTATATTAAATTATTAAGTATACAAAAATACATGAAAATTTTGTGTTATAATAATTCATTTTGTGTTATATTTGAGAACTATATTGAATGGATTTTTTTTTTGCTCAAAAAAAAAATCATTTTGGCTTGTTAAAAATACCAAATACGTGAAACTTAGAAAGGAAAAAAAAGAAAACAAAAAGAAAAAAGGCATGATATTGAGACAAAAGATTGAAAATAATACAATTTTTGATTGAAATGGTGGGTGGAATTGCTTGCAAATGGATGATATTTATAATAAAGGGTAGATAACAAAATTAACAATATTATTTAATAGTCCCCACAAAAAAAATTATTTAATAGTAACTATCTAATTGACAAATTAAAGGAGAAAAAAGTCATATATTGATTGTCAAATAAATAAGATGAAATGACACTTAAAGGATTGTGTATTATCTCATATATGGTCAAAAGAAATAAAAAAAGAAACCATGTATATTGCTCAATGGCTGATTGAAGCTTTTGATACATTCTATTGAAGAAAGTACGATAAGTGAAAAGTCGTCATTGTAAAACATGATGAATTTAAGATGTCTTCTTATTAGAAACGGTTTGTCCAAATTAGATGATGTGAACCAATTGTATGCAACCTTTAGGATGACGTTTAACATGTCCAGAGATGTGTTTAAAATCATCAATTAGGATTCATCAAATAAGAGTTCATGTGTAGGATTCATTAAATAAGAGTTCATGTGTAATATACGTTTTTGTGCAAGATAAAAATTCATAAAATAGATATAGATAAAGGCTAAATCAATTTATTGAGATTAATTTATCGACATATAAATTCATTAAATAATATTCAATAAATCTAAGGTATCTAAAATCTAACATCTTGATTCTATATCAAATACAAAACATTGTCTTGACTAAAAATTATATTGGTTGATGTCTCTAACATCTTGATTCTATATCAAATGCAAGACATTGTCTTGACTAAAAATTATATTGTTGATGTTGAACATCTTGAAGTCGTAGAATATAGACACATGCTCTCCAATGAGATCCTGGGAAAGTAACATTATCAATTAACAATTAGATACAAATAAAAAAGAAAATCAACCCCATAATCTACGACCAAGTGATTAAACTTATATGATTTCAAAACACATAAAATACTTGTTTTAACGAAATTTTTTATGGGGGGAAGAGACACATGAAAATAATGAAAAACAAATTGTCTATATATAGGGAAAAAAATCATGGCATGATCAATTTTGATTGGTTGATGAAAACTAAATGAGTCATTGTCCATCTTGATTGGCTAATAAAAAAATAAATGAGTCATAATTCAATTTGATTGGATGATAAGAAAACATTAAATGTGATGAAGAATGTGAAGATGCCACATGTACTTTTGCCCATAGAAGTAAGCTTTTGTATTATATAAAGATGTGCTTTATTTAGGGAGCAAGTTATTTAAGTATTAACCAACTAACTATCTAATTAACTCACTAACAAAATCTAATTGAGTTATTAACTCTCCTAACAATTATATAGAATAAAACTATAAACTGTCAGTAGAGTTGATTGTGATTCAGTTAAGAGTTAGTTGTTAGACTTGGTTAAAGTTGAGTGTCTACGGTCCTGTAAGTACAACTCATAAGGTAAAAAGGCTGCAGAGACATTTGATACGTTAGGGTGCGGAAATAATGAGATTTGATTATATATATTGGAAGAATTATATATATTAATGATCAAATTTACACAAAGTTGAAATAAAACCTACACCTTTATTTTGAGTGCTGACATATATACATGAAACAAATCTGCTCAGTTTGCTAATATACAATATACACAACTTATTCTATATATTTTTGCTATAATTCCCTAATTTAATGCTACACCTTCCACTGATTCCGGCATTCATGGCTTCTCTTGACTGTGCCAGATCGGGGAGAACAATCTCTGAGACTGTCTAGTGCATAGACATCCCAGCCGCCCTCTCTCCAATAGGTAGAATAAACCTCTGGTATATGTGATACTTTCCAGTAATCTTCTCCTGGACCATGTTGGCATATTGTCATCATGAGTTCATCTGGCATATCGAAAAACTCTAGAACTTGAAGTTTAGTCAGGTTTTCAATGCCTGATGGCACCTTCTTCAATGACTCACAACGCCCAATGCTCAGTGTTTCAAGGCAAGGCATTGCACCTTTCCCCACTATCACCTGACTGAGTCCTTCAAATTTGTCGAGGCCTAAAACCTTGAGCTTATTGAACTTCCCACACTTGAAATGCAATGTGTCACCATCATAAACTTGAAGTAGTTCAAGATGTGCAAGGTTTGGCAAATCCTGCAGATATACTAGTGGATCATGTTTCAAACAGCTCCATTTCAGAAACAACCTTGCCAGGTTATGAAGTGAAGGTATCCAGCATGGTAACTCTTTTAGCCTCCCTGACAAATACAATCGTTGAAGAAATGGAGGGGGTGTAGAAAGAGAGGTCAAATCAATAACTTTATTCTCACCCTCAGAAGTAACAGAGAGTGCAGAAAGACTGACTAATTTTTCAATGCAGAAACAAAAATCCTTCCCATCTTCCTCTCTGAGTCTCATGATGCCCAACCTTCTTAGTTGGCTTAGCTCCTTTAACTGTCTTATTATCATTCCGCATCCTTTGTTTGCCTCTACAAAACAAAGCTTTTGCAGTGACTGTAAATTTCCTATTTCAAGGGGGGCTTTAAACCCATATTTGGAGTGAAATTGTGCGTAACCTTCAACTTTAGACTGGTATACAAGAAGATGGCGTAATTTCTTGGCCTTTACTATATCTGCAGGCAATTCTGTAACACAAGTATTCTTGAGATCCAGTGTTTCTAGATTTTGCAACTTTCCTAGTACACAATTTGGAATCGTTTTCACCTGTGTGTTTCTCAAGCTCAGATATGTTAAATGATATTGGTCCACAACCACTGCTGGAAACTTCTTCAAAGGTGAATCTTGATAATCTAAAACACTGAGGAGTTTGAATCCACCTGGAAACAGTTTTCCTAGGGATAAACTTTCATTCACTCCAAACATTAAGAGAGAACGGAGTTGAGAGACAGATATATGTTGCTGTCCATTTGGAATTGGTAGTGTACCTTGAAGTGAAAGTCGTCGAATCTTTTCAGCCCGTATCACAGTCTGTTCTTTGACAATTGTTGCAAAGTTTTGGTCCTTGGACTTCAAAATAATAATCTCTCTCAAAAGATCATGGATCCTCAAAGTTTTGACTCTTCCATCAGATGTTCGCTCTGCTACTTGCAACAAGTTTCTGTTTAGGAGCTTCTTCAGGTAATCCTCTGCAATATCTTCCATTGTTTTTCCTTCTTCGGCTTTGATAAATCCTTCTGCTATCCATAACCGAATCAACCTCATGCGCTGAATCAGATAGTCCTCAGGAAACATGCTTAAGTACAAGAAACAATACTTTAAGTAGTGAGGCAAATCATTAAAACTGAGGCAAAGTACTGTTTTCAGATTATCAAGTTTTCCGTTGATTTGAATTTCAGCTCCAAGACTACGGCAAATCCTATCCCACTCATCTATCCTGTGTTTGTCTTTTGTAGCAAGGACACCACTCATTGCTACAATCGCAAGAGGAAGGCCCTCACATTTTCTTAAGATATAACTACATATGTTAATTAAATATGAAGGGCATCGGTGACCTTGGAAAGTCTTTTTGCAAAATAGATCCCATGCTTCATCTTCTTTCAAGGGTTGCAGGTTATACACCTTACCTTTGGATTCTTTGCTGGAAATAATGGCTAAGTTAGATTTGCGTGTCGTGATCATGATCCTGCTACCATAATTGTTTTTTGGAAGTGCATATCTGACAGCTTCCCATTCATGCCTATGCCACACATCATCAAATACAACCAGGTACTTCCTTCTCTGCAACAACTTTTTGATAATCATCTTCAACTTGTCTCTATGCATGCTTTCCAGGCCTTTTGGAACTTTTCGTCTTATTTCAGAAAAAAGCTTTTGGGCCAAGTCTCTGAGTAGCTCCTCAATTGCACAAGATTGAGAAACAGTAACCCAAGCGCAGGCATCAAAGTGTTTTATCACCTTTGGATCATCATATACTTTTTTCACCAAAGTGGTTTTTCCCATCCCTCCCATTCCGGTAACGGAAATTACTTTGCGTCCCCAAGAACCTTTAATCAACCACCTAACCAACCGATTTTTATGTCTGTCTATGCCCACTAGATCAGTGTTGTCCAAAAGAAGAGCATCTCCTCGTTGATCATGCCATATTTTACCTGCTAGAGAACATGTTTGGTATTGTATTAGTCTGATAAGTGAGAGTTTTGTTATAGAGAAACAAATACATTTCCCTTGTTATATGACTATTTGTTCACTATGAAACACTCCTAATACATATACACCGAACACAACACCGCCACGTATGACCATTAATGATTTAATAAAATAGAAGTGATTGAATATTATCACATAGTGTCAGTCGGTGTCAGGCACTACACACGCAAGTAACAAGAAACGGTGTGATAAGTGTGTAGAAAACACTGATCACACATTTTTTCGTTCTTCTTTTAAATATTTTTTCTTCTAATAGTAACAAGAAATAATAGAAAAAGCAAAATATGGTGTAATTAAAATTTTCCGACTTTTTTTTTTTTGGTAACATAGATTTAGGTGATTTGGATCCTGGGACTCACCAAGGCCAGGGCAAGCCTCAAAGCTCAGGGAGTTCTAATAAAAGTACTTACAGATAATAGCCTCAATATTACTTTAACTTTATCTGGAAAGAGTATTTGCGGTTAGCAGTACCTGTATAAATGGAATTTGAAGCATCTGAAGCAAAGTCTAGTTTTCTGAGGAATCTTTTGTGGATTGAAAAA
The DNA here is from genome assembly GCF_051527215.1 of Medicago sativa. Classification (NCBI taxonomy): domain Eukaryota; kingdom Viridiplantae; phylum Streptophyta; class Magnoliopsida; order Fabales; family Fabaceae; genus Medicago; species Medicago sativa. Next base: position 17,146,668 of record NC_140753.1, on the reverse strand, counting down.
ATAGTTGTCATGCGAGAGTTGATGTTTTTCAACTCATGAGCAATCCGATAACGAGCTTTCATATTCCTGATGCGTAAAAAATCAAAGAATCTGTTTGTATGATTACGCGCTTGGACAAGAAGTTCCAATTCATCAAGAATATCTTCAGTCTCATGAGCAACATCTCTGACTTGCTTAACCCAAACTTTGAGTTCCTCATCACTCTCTTCTAACGCATCGGCAACCTTTAAGAAGGCTCTTATGAGCTCCAATTTTTCTTTCAAATGCACCGCTTCTGCTTCAACCCCTGTGAGCAAATTCACCTCATTCTCGAATACAGGTACAAGCCTTTGGAGAAGAAAATTCACAGCCTCTTCCATGATCTCTAGATTAGTCAAAATACCCTCAGTGACCGAACACTAGGTTTCTAATAGAGACAAAGTTTGATATGCTAACCAGATTTTAGACTGTTATTATCTACATGAAAAGCTTTGCTTTATAATAGCTTTCTCATAGCCATAAAACTCTATTTGGTGGTTATTATATTATAATATAGTATAATAATAACGAATATTCTTCCTCAGGAATGCAATGTCTGGTACACTCCAATTGGCTACCCAAGAAATGAGGTTTTTCACTTCATTTTACAAGTAAAGAAATAAGATAAAGATGCACGACTTTTCTCATTACCTGAAATTGATATGAGGTCATCACATAAGTAGATAACTAATTTTCTATAAAGAAATGAAACATAATATGCTGCAAGAGTTTGTGCGTTCAACCAAAAGCTATGAAACAATAACACTGACACAAACACGTAGATACCAATATTAATTTGATAAAAAAGTGATCGAATGTAATTACACTGACATTAATACATGTTAGAGAGTGAGCACGTCTTCAATCTAAAGTGCCGATGTTAGATAGGGTAAAAGTAATCTTAAAGTTTAAAAGAGAAGGAATCTTAAACTACTACTATTGTTTATGAAGCTAAAAACAGGAATTGTTTATAGAATAAAAAGAAGCGCGTGAAGTTTGTCAACTTTTTCTTTTCAATATATAATGTTAACCAGTGCCCCGGGGGCACTGGTTAAGGAATTATAAAGGAATTTTTGTCTTGAAAATTGTGTATTCTACTTTTTGAAAGTTAAAAAAGTGTTTTTTTCAATACAAAACTTGACTTTTCTTTCTACTTTTAGTTTCTTAACTAGTGTCCCGGGGGCACTGGTTAACAAGACCCTCAATATATATATAAACCATTATTTACACTTGAATAGAAGGCAAGCGGGCAACAAGCTGCGCCGCTAGACCTTTTTGGATGACAAAACCAATCCTCATGAACACACTGTAATATGCAAGGGACATAGTTGATGATCGAACTCGGGATTCGCTATTTATTCATTTTAAGGGGTGAAATTCTAGTTACTAAACTAGTTGATCAAGAAAAAATATATTTTCTACGGGCCAATTTGTTTTACTACACTTTAGTGAATAAAAAAGTGTACTAGCGGTATTAAAATAAATCAAAAAAGATTTTGGGAAAGGATATGGAACTATTTGCTTGCGTATGCCAAGGTATATGCTGAATTGTAGAAGAAGCAAGAATCTTTGCAGGCTTGTTGAAAAATCGGCTCACAATATATTACACGTTTAGAAATAGAAATATGCATACATAGAAACTGAATGTGTTGAACTAGCAAAATTACTTGCATATTAAAATATTGAGCATATTATGGATACACTCGCATTATTCGTCGCTTTTAAACCGTAAGCTTTGACATGGTGCCATTGTGAGGACATGATGAGTTATATATTTGACATTAATAAGAATATTGTTCATTGATCATAACTATACCATGTTGATTGTAATGGTCAAATTGAGTGAAGAATGATAAACTTAGAAGGAACCCCTACTGTAATTGTAAAGGGACTTATTATTAATATTATAAATAGACAAACTATGGATGATGTTCAAAGGCAGTTTAGTCGCTTGTATTATGTAAGGGGACTTATGGACCGACCTTCGATGTAATTTACATAAGAGAAAAAAATGTTTGCCTTGCGTGGGAAGAAATGGCCTCTATTAGATATAATGAAACGCTGTTTTCAAACATTATCCATATTAACAAGCTATGTTGAGATATAATCCTCTATAAAAAGTATGAGATATATTGGACTATGTAAACTGTAATTAGATTGAGTTAGTTCTTTTCGTGGGTTTTTTATTAACAAGAAACTCAAATTGGTCATTGACTTGGTAAAAGTATTAGCCACTTATTGAACAACAGGAGTCACTTATTGAACCCATAATTTCTTTACAAAGTTGCCATAACATGGTTTGGTAAGGTATATTGCATATCCAAAATATGGGATCTGGTTCTCCTCCTCATATTGAAATTCAATTATCAATGGAAGGGACGTGTATATATTTAAATTATGAGATCTAATTAATAATTAGCTTTAGAAAAATGATATAACAAATCTATCCAAATGATTTGTCTAATAAAATCCTGAACTATCCAATCAGAAATCGAAGTGTAGAACCCATCATTGCTCTTGTCTACCTATTAGATCCTATATATAACACTCCTTTATCCAAAATTGACATAATCAACAAATTTGTATCCTCACAAGTTGAAATTTAATGTGAGGTCTCACCATTAAAACTAAAGGTCATGTTAACTAGTACTTTTTCTACTACTTTATGATTTTCAATGCCTTCAAACGTTGTTTGACTTCATACTGTTGTTCTCCTACTGATTTTTGAAATTTCTGCTGATGTTTTCATCCATTTCCAATGCTATGAAGATATAATAATTAATTAATGTTCTTACAATTGTGCTATTTTTCTCTACTACGTGGCTATAAAACATTATTCTAAACTTGGTTTGAGGCATTTCTTTTATGTGATTTATAATTCATTTCATCTTTATATTATCTCTCAACTTCCTTGCATGATCACTTTGTATGCTTGGGTAATGATAAACTGTAAATTTTAGATTTGGGTTGATTCAGAGGGGGATGAAAATGATGCTTGCATATGTGTTTAGATTCTACCAATGCATGCTCTAGATATCCTCAAATTGGTAATTGCATGTGTAATTGTTATTGACATTGCAATGAAAATAATAGAATCGGTGTGTTGAATGGTTCAGGAATTAGGATCCGAACCAGGTTCAGATCCTAACTCCGAACCTAGTTAAATGAAATTGAGGGTAGATTGGGTTTTAACTATCAAACTAAAGCGATCGGGAGTTAGGACTCAAGACGGTTTTTTTTTTGGAAATTCGAGGAAACTGTGAGCATTTTGAGGGCCTACTGAGTAGCTTTCAGAAACTATCTCGGAGTCGGAGCTGATTAAGCCCAAGAAGCTTGCTGAGTTTGAAATAAGAAAGATTACAAGCCCATCACATGAAGCTAATATCAAGGGAGCTACTACCTCCCCTTACAATTTTCCTTTCATGAAACTTTTTTTTTTTTAAACAAAATGTCTTTCTTCCTAAAATCATCCTTATCCCAAGGTTTTAAATAGTATTTGCAGTGACAGTTGTGATTGCATCTCAAATGCTGCAGAAAATTGTGGTAAAAAATGGCCGATGCACCTCAATAGCATCCGTGTTGTGGTTTTGACAATCACAAATACCATTATGTCACGGCCTAGATCACCGTCACATACCTTTACTTGAACCCTCCCCCACCCCAACCATTCCCTTTAAAGTTTAATCTCTTCCTCTTCTGCCAACAATATCCTTTCTGCACAAGATCATAGTATTTTATTTCTCTTGTAGTCTTACTGTTATAAACTTTTGTTGTCAATGTGAATCCCAAGCTACTGTTGTACTGTTCCATTATTTTTGTTAATGATTTCTTGTACCTATAAGAACTATATTATATGATAAAGAAAAAACACAACCAGCCAAGCAATTATGAAGTACTAGTCATGGAAACCGACAGCTACAAAAGAACCATAAATTGAACATACATTTTTATTCTGAAATCTCAAAGAGTTCACAAAAACAGATTACGCTCCCTGATTTATTTGGTTGAAACTTAACATAAATTTGATGTCACTTGTGCATACTACATAATGGAAAACTAAAAAAATTCCATCTGTTAAGCATACAACATGATTGCAATATTTAAAAGAATAAATAAATCAAACACCAAAGTTAAACCTTCCAAAGAGTAGGAAGCTCATGTTGGAAATTTAGGTCTTAATAAAAACAGATTTCATAAAACATGTTCAACAATTTCGAATCAAACAGCGGAAGCAAAGAAAACATTGAACATGATTATGATCGTATCTACGACATGTTTGATTTATCAAGGATATTAAGAATTAGGGTATTAGGAATACCTGGATAAAGCTTTCATGTAGCCCTCTCGACAACGGCAATAAGGAGAGAAGGTGATCTGAAACAAACATCAACATCAACACGGTTAGCGGCGGCTGATTTGGTTCTTCCTCAACCGGTACCTTTATGCCTCAAATTCTCTTCAGATGGGGAGAAGAGAGAGTTTTGCCGTGTACGGTATATTGGGGACCATAGCCTATTTTATATTGGATGACCATTAGGGTTTCCCATTATTCCGTTAATGGGCCATCCAGACATCCACTCATATTGAGTCCATATCCATTAATTAATTAATTAATATTCTAAATAGAAATCTAATAGCCTTATTACTTAATTTGATCACTAATCAACTAAGGCTCACAATTGATAAATAACTAATATAATTATTATTACGATATTTGCCCACATAATGATATTGGAATATAATAAAATAATAAAATATTCCAACAATCTCCCACTTGGGCTACATATCTTAATAATTATATCAGAATTCTTTAGGCGCGCATCCGAATGCTATTTATCTTTAGATTTCAACTTTACAATCTGGTCCACCTCATACATTAATAATGGGACCACCGCGGCTGTCGTCACTGACGTATAACGTGACGGAACCCCGACGACCACCATATCAATGCACTTGATGACATAGATCGATATGGATGAGTGACATGGAAATTTCATGTAATGTGATCTCTAAATCATGTCTATTTCCAACTGATCCAACTTAAAAATTTCGTGAGATCAAACTGAAGTTTGCAAATTTAATATTTGCACAAAATGATACAGTAATGGTTATAATAAACATAACCTCATGAACTTTACTTCTGCAGAAAATCATAGCATAAAGTCTGTATCAATACCAAAACAAAAGTATAGAACATAAAATAAAGGAGACTCCCACTAATCCAAGACATCCTTAATGACAACAACCATATGAAAAGACCTTAGGTGGTGTCATGTCTTTGATTAGTGGTATAGCTAGCATAAAGTTTGTCTCTACATGCATGTTCTATCATTCAACAACAATAATCTATAAGGCAATAAACTTTATAAAGGTTGTTGAATAACTATAAGACTGAATTATGTCATTATATAACTTGAGTGGTCTTTCAATACCTTTAACAATATGCAACCAAGTGACATAAATACTTACAGTAATTTCCTGAATCAGGATGTGTATTATATACAGACATCCAAAAGCCAGAGTCTGACATACTAATGATCTCCAAATTGTCAGATTTCTAATGTGAGCATAAGCTCTCTTGTTCTCTTTAATAATCCTTATGGTTGCCTTTTTAACAATTCAAACTTTGAATTGCTCAAGTATCTGCCAAACAATCTTATTATATCCGCTATTTCCAAATGCGTATAATAAAATCATATATAAGAATCCTATAGGCAAAGCTTAGGAAAATACTTAAATTTCTGAATTCATATACTTCCTAATGGGCAATATTTGAGACTGAAAAGTCTCTCTCGGTGATTGAGGTCATCCAAAAATTATGTCATTTCATTTTCAACTTTATTGATATAACTCTTTTGTGATATCCGAATAATACCTTGAGAAGAATCTCTAAGTATTGAAATGCCTAATACAAAAGAGGTGTCTCCAGGATCTTTCATCACTAACTTTTGTTAGAGATTTCCTTGGTTTCACATAACAAACATATATCATAGTTGACCAAATAAAATAAAATTGACATATTAAACTAGGAATATAAACTTACTCCCACTGAACTTGCTAAATCCACAATTCTCCATAATATTATCTCAAAACCAAATGAGACAATTACTTTATGAGAATTTGTGGTAACACTAAAGAGACAAATTTCTTAACATATAAGTGGATCATGACTTTGCAAATCATTTACTCTGTATCAATTGACACAAAAGTTTTATTCGGCTGCACCATATTCTATCATTAATGTCACCATTAAGAAACACTATATTTAAATCCATCTTATGCAGCTCCATAATTATAATAAGCAAACTAGTATCATGACTTTCTTAATAGAGTCTTTCAAATATACTAAATAGAATTTCTCTTTTCAGTCAATTCTTAATGACACTAGAATCCCTAGTTCTTGAGGGTGTTGAGTTTGATCTATATGAAATAATTTCTTAACTTGATTGAGAGGAAGAACAATAATGTCCTCACGAGGATCCAAATATACTATAATAATAGTAACTATATGAATTAGTTTAGAACTAATTCTTCCTCATTTAATTTTGTTCTATTACCATATCTCTCCCCCAAACTCAATATCCTCAAGAAAACTTAACAATTTATGTCTCAAAATTTTCTTAATTTGTGGGACGAAAACTTATAGTATTTAAAACCTTAAACAATATAGAATGTCACAAGTCATAACTGAATTGTCTCTAATAATTGAACTTAAAAGACACATTGAATCATCATAAAATAAAAAACTTAAAATATCTTGATTCATTCAAAGAGAGAAATTAAAACAAAAAAATAAATAAATCCAAGCAATGATTCACCAAATAGTCTTTTAAATACAAAAAATAATCCATTAATGACAATCGAAAAATAGTTCAAAAAATAAATAAAGCAATCTTTATCGACTTTGTCCATTCTAAATTGATATATCTTTCAACATCATCAGACATAAGTCAATCAAGACTACTTTTCTTTATTTGCCCTTATCTTTTTGAGGTATTTTCTGAATGAGCACTATTTTATTTTCTCTTGCTTCAACTTTTCCTTATTTGCACACTTTATGAATTGATCATTTAAATGATCATTTCTAACTGAAATAGTTATAAACTTAATTGTGCAAAGAGAATACTAAATACTGAATTCTCGAACAAGTCATATGATAGTCGAAATTACTGAATTTTCGAACAAGTCATAGATAGTCGAAATTATAGTGTCTTAGCAAGATTAAATATTTACATAATGTGCTCCTAACATTTTCTTTGCCTAATAATCTTAATGAAATACTTACTCTCCAACGAGAGCTTGTCTTTCTCTATATTGCTTTTGAAACCACCTTAGTTTAAGCAAAGAAAATATGACAAAAAAAAAAAAAATTTGTCATCTTAAACAATACCTCTAATATATATGATATTTTAGCTTTATGATCACACGTGACCTATGGAATTTGGTTTATACTCACTTGTCAAACTTGATTCTCACATTAGGTACTGAATTTGTGAGAGAATGTGAGTTTCACCATCCTTATCTAAGGTCTTGATCCAAGAACAATATCAATGTTCTTCTTTAAATCCTAAATTAGAATTTTAAGAGTTAAAGAATTTAACTCAAATTAGCAGATACATAAACTATATTAGTTTAGAGAGAACAAGAGTAGCAAAAGCACTCACTAAATTACATAGTGCATCATCAATATCAAGTCTTTAAACAATAATATCAATTGCTAGTGGTATTCTATAACAATGATCAAACAATGACAATTTACTATGACAGAATAAATTCTTATAATTGTCGTGTGTTTACCATCACAAGTGTAGATGTAAACTCTTAAATACTTGAATGAGTTTACATTCACACAACATTAGTAGACATGTCAAAATTAATTAATTGTAAGACATGCACAATTGATCTTTATTTGTAAATTAAAAGACAAAAACAAGATACCAAGCGCACCATTAAAACACAATCTTTTGATTGCTAAGAATTAATTGCAAGCAGTACTCTCAATGCAATGATCAAATATTGGTAATAAGTCCTGCCAGATAATGGGTGCCTTTTGACATCCTCATTACCCACATGGAAAAACTTAAAAGTCTTGTCAGATAATGGGTGTCTTTTGACATCCTCATTACCCACATGAAAAATTTAAGAATTACCACATATTTATCATCACAAGTTGTAAATTAAAAGACCAAAAACAAGATACCAAAGCACCATTAAAACACAATCTTTTGAATGCTAAGAATTAACTGCAAACGGTAATCTCAATGCAATGATCAAATATGGTAATAAGTCCTGTCAGATAATGGGTGCCTTTTGACATCCTCATTATCCACATGGATAAAACTTAAGAAGTCCGGTCAGATAATGAGTGTCTTTTGACATCCTCATTATCTACATGGAAAAACTTAATAATTACCGCATATTTACCATCGCAGGTATGTAATTATCCGGCCAAACTGCGCCTTCCTTTTGGCCGACTAAAACAGCTCGCATGAACAATTACATACTACATCTTTTGTAATTCTAACTGAATCAAATCTACGCAACAGAGGTTACTTTTGCAACTTGTTGTTTCAACCAACTCAACCAAAATTACTAGACAATTCAATAAATGAATTTAAGTGGGAATGATCTTAACTTTACAAGCCAAATGGGAAATGTCTTAAATTTACAAGGCACTACCGACTTAATGTAGGCCGAATTAGTTCATTATGATTTATGTCGCTAAATAACCATAAGGCCACTCAGCAACTCTTAAGTGTGAAGACAAATTCACAATAATTGAAAAGAAGATGCAAGTCCCAAAATCACACCAATGTGTGTATGACAATGCATTTACAATTATCGCATAAAGTGACAACAACAAACATAGCATGAAATATATCCAAAATGCATGATAAAGACAAAGTATTATTGTAGAAAACTTAATAACCATAAACTCAAATATGATAATCATGCTATAACCAAATATTCAATTTTAAGTCAAAAGAAAATTGAATCTTTTATGCCAAAAATATTCATGTCATAATTGATTCACATATACACTTAATGATTCTTTAAATAAAGGAACAAATAATTCTAGAACCAGTTATTTCCAACATAAAGAAAACAAATCTTTATATGCTTAAAAAATAAACAAACAGCTCTAGACTCCATATTTTCCAAAGTTAGAAGAATCAAATCTTTAAATCATGTAATACAATTTCTTCATAATATTTTGAGATGTGTTGTTAAACACTATTCAAAAGAGACAATAAATTTTATAAATAATACTCCCTCCGTTTCAAAATGAGTGTCGCTTTAGCCAAAAAAATTTGTTTCAAAATGAGTGTCGCTTTCAGTTTCCAATGCAATAATAACTTTTTCTTTTCAATTGTACCCTCCAATTAATACTTTGCACACTACTTCCAAAGTATTACTTTTAAAACTAACCAATAGTCAATAAGGATAATTTGGTAAAATAACCATTCTCTTTCTCTTAATCATTGCATATCTTAATATGTGTGTAAACACCTAAAACGACACTCATTTTGAAACGGAGGGAGTATATGAGAACCAAATATATATTAACTTTGTTTGTCTATTTCTCAAAATTATGTTCAGAATATAAACTCCATGTGAACCAAAATTCAAAAACGAAATATGTGATGATGAACAAAAATAAGCCAGATCAAAATTCTTATTTGGTGATTTCACGCATTGATCCCGAAACACAATAATTGCTTTATAAAACTCTTTAATAAGCAAAAAAAGATATATTTAAAAGGATGTCATACTATCCTCAAACAAAAAAAAATTGCAACTGAATCCGGACACATAAACACGTTGATAATCCTTATCTTAGGTAACAAACCCATCCCCACACGTGATAATTTAATTTCCATAAAAATTTGCAAATACAAAATTATCACCTTCTGGATCCAAAATAATTGTGTAATGAATAAATCAAATCAAAACATTAAACAACTACATACATAAAAAAAAACTTATAAGGATCCAAAGTTCATGGAAAACACACTACTAGATTTTGAACGAAATAATTGGCTAAGGACTTGCATACGACATATCAACCCTTATTTCTTTAACCGACTGAAAAAATAATGAGCGAAATTTGAAGCCTAAAAGAGAAACACCAGAAATTGAATAAGAGTGTATATGGAGCAAACTGAATTCCAATACACCGATTGTGATCTCCGGTAATCAAAACAAATAAACATAAAGATTTGTTTCAAAATTAAAGAAACAAGTCAAGCTTAATTTATTATTTAAACCAAAAATGATAATCACATATCACCATTCAATTTTGAAAATAAAAATAATATTTCCAAACACATATTTCAGCCAGTAATCTTTAAGGAAATGGAAAGCAAAGTTTATGGAAAGGAAAATTCAGGTACAATCGAAAAGAAAGAAAAAAAAAATGTTATACGCTTTTTACCGAATGCATATAACATGCCACATATCATGTACATCATATCGAAATCAAACAAAACCCCAAATTTAAAATTAGGGTTCATAAAAAATAGGGTAAAACTTAACACCCAATGTAATTCAATTCAAACAATTCCAATAAATCAAACATGAAGACCCGCTCTGATACCACTTGTTGGAAATTTAGGTCTTAATAAAAACAGATTTCATAAAACATGTTCAACAATTTCGAATCAAACAGCGGAAGCAAAGAAAACATTGAACATGATTATGATCGTATCTACGACATGTTTGATTTATCAAGGATATTAAGAATTAGGGTATTAGGAATACCTGGATAAAGCTTTCATGTAGCCCTCTCGACAACGGCAATAAGGAGAGAAGGTGATCTGAAACAAACATCAACATCAACACGGTTAGCGGCGGCTGATTTGGTTCTTCCTCAACCGGTACCTTTATGCCTCAAATTCTCTTCAGATGGGGAGAAGAGAGAGTTTTGCCGTGTACGGTATATTGGGGACCATAGCCTATTTTATATTGGATGACCATTAGGGTTTCCCATTATTCCGTTAATGGGCCATCCAGACATCCACTCATATTGAGTCCATATCCATTAATTAATTAATTAATATTCTAAATAGAAATCTAATAGCCTTATTACTTAATTTGATCACTAATCAACTAAGGCTCACAATTGATAAATAACTAATATAATTATTATTACGATATTTGCCCACATAATGATATTGGAATATAATAAAATAATAAAATATTCCAACAGCTCATGAGTCCTCTTTGCGCTACTGTGATTGGAATCACTCTCTCTTTCCCCAAAAGTCTCTAATGAATAAACATCCCAACCACCATCCCTCCAATAAGTAGAATAAACTGTTGGAACATTTTGTACTCTCCAATAATCTGCCCCTACATTTGGACGGAGTGCCATAATCAATTCATCAGGCATATCGAAGAACTCGATTGTTTTTAGCTTAGTTAAGTGTTCAATGCCTAATGGTACATTCATGAATGAACCACATTGTTGCATGACCAACTTCTTAAGACCTTGCATTGCTCTTTCTTCAATTATCATATATTTGAGTCCTTCTAAATCATCAAGGCCTAAAACCTTTAGACTTGGAAACCCTTTTGCATTGAAATTCAGTGTATCACCAACATAAACTTGAAGAAACTCAAGATGTCGAAGATTTGGCAAATCTTGAAGATACACACGAGGATCCTCCTTTAACCTGCTCCATTTTAAGAAAACTTTGACCAAACTCTTGAGAGAAGTTATCCATTGAGGAAACTTCTCTAAACGGCCGCTCAAGTATAGCTGCTGAAGATACTGAGGAGGCTTCAAAATGTTGTGAATATCGATTATCTCGTCATCTTTTATTGCAGTTATGTTAAGTGATCTAAGATGGATCATCTTCTCAATGGATGAACACAAAGCAGCACCATCTTCTTTCCTCATTTTTCTTATGCCTAGCCTCCTAAGTTGAGTAAGTTTTCCTAGCTCAACCATCAAGGTTGCACTTCCTTGATCTACCTCTATGAAACAAAGCTTCTGCAATGATAGCATGTTTCCTATAGGTGCAGCCACCTTGAAGCCATGCCTTGAGTGAAAATGAGCATAGGATTCAATTTCGTAGCGATACACCAGGAGATGGCGTAACCGTTTCAGCTCTGCAACTTCAACAGGCAATTCCGTGACATAAGTGTGTTTAAGATCCAATGTTTACAAGTATTTCAGCTTCTTAATTGAACTTGGAATGTTTTTCACCTTTGTATTCTTCAAACTTAGATGCTTCAGAAGGTAAAGGTTGACAATTTCAACAGGAAAAGCCTCCAAAGGTGCATCCTGCAAGTCTAACACATTGAGCAACTTAACACCAGTCAAGGAGCATAATTCATGGATAGAAAAATGATTGATTGAATCTGATAATGCAAACATTAGCAGAGACCTAAGTTTGAATATGGTCTTATTTTGTTTAAGTACATTGTGTGATGAATTTATGACCGATAAACGACGAACTCGTTCCGGCCATACCATATCTTGTTCTTTGGCTATTGTTGCAAAGTTCTGATCCCTGGACTTGAAATTAACAATCTCCCTTAGAAGGTCATGCATTCGACAAGTCTTCATCCTTCCATCACTAGTTTTTTCTACCACTTGGAGCAAACTTCTGTTCAAAAGCTCCTTAAGGTAATGATGAAAGTCGTTTTTAGCATCAAACAAGATAAGTATTTGTGTATCGTCTCCACAGGGAATAGTGCGTTATCAAGGACAGTTTAACATCAATTATCATTCCAAGTATTAAGAGTACTTGTTTGTTTGAATTGAAATGTAACTAGCTAAACTAATTTCAAAAAGTAAAAGTTGAGATAAACAAGGATTGAAACTTGTTAGGAGTAGAGTTCCTTAACCAAGTGTCACACGTAACCTAATGATCCATACGAATTCTAGCTTTGTAAACAACATTATCACAATCAATTCTAAACTATCCTTCGTGTCCAAAGTGATATAATTAACTCTAAGGTATCGTTTAAACATTCGTGTCCAAATCCCTTAAACGATAACAAAGTCGATCAAATAACCTAATCGACCGTGTCCAGCCTGATTAGGTATCCGAAAGCATTTAACTCTTGATTATGGTGATTATCACAAGATTAACAAAGATGTCAAGTAAGTTAACCTAAAATATATTGCTACTCTAGCTCTAGATTCAAGAGTTTGTGTCCAAAGCATCTTGAATCTCATTGAAAGCATTAACACAAGAATAACAACAATATTGAATATAAATTGCTAGAACCATATATTGCAAGATCAAAAGATTACATGTTTAGCAAGGATCAAGTACCTCTCATCCCAACAAAGGGTATTTAGCTACACATCATCATGGAAGCCTTGCAAGGATGGATTGAAAAGGAAGGAACCATTACACTTGTGATGTCTCAACAAAGGAATAAAGATCCAACTTCCAAAACCACTCTCACTCTATATGATCTACCTTACTTCTCTCTATAAAATTACAAGTTAAAAGCTATGAAAAACTAAGAGAAAAGGATCCTAAAAATATCTAAGAAGATCCCAACATAATAATTTCAAGGAATAGCAAGTGGGCATTTAATAGCCTCTGTTCTGCTTGAGCTCGCAGATGCGAGCAGCATCACTCGCAGATGCGAGTGATTCTTCTAGTCCAATGAGATGCTGCCACGTCATAAATGAGGAGGTCAAACCGCCCTAACTCGCATCTGCGAGTAAGGGAGCTCGCAGTTGCGAGCTGCTCGCATTGGCACTCGCAGTTGCGAGTTTGAGTGTGAGTTGCATGCCTCTTGGATCAGCTTCTGCCCAAATAGTACTTTTTCATGATGTTTGGTCTTTGATCAGTGTCTTGAGGCTAATTCCTGCATAAAAGGATAGAGTAAGATATATAAAGCGTAATAAGGCATTTAACACTTATTTCTCGGCTTTTCCTTCAATAACTTGTAAAACAAGTAACAAAAAGTGCATGAAATATAACATGAAATTAACACTTCTTGGCACTTATCAGGTAACGATCTGCAACTTCCTCTAGCGTCTTACCATCTTCACCATTTACAAATCCTTCAGCTATCCACAATCGAATCAATCTCATACGCTCGATAGCGTGAAATTCTGGAAAGATGCTTAAATACAACAAACATCTTTTAAGATGGTAAGGCAATTCATTGAAACTTAAGGAAAGTACTTTTTTCATATCTTCGAGTTTGTCATTGCCTTCAATTTCAGAACCAAAACTTCTGCAAACTATCTGCCACTCTTCTATATTTGATCTTCCTCTTGTAGCCAAAGCACCACTTATTGCCACAATTGCTAGTGGTAACCCTCCACACAATTTCAAGATATTTCTACAAACTTCTTCAAGATGTGGAGGACATGAGTTATTATTACCTTGAAATGTCTTCCTACAAAAAAGAGACCAGGCTTCTTGCTCAGGTAAGAATGCAAGGTGAAAATCCTTACCTAATTCAGCACGAGTTATATCTTTTTTGCGCGTCGTAAGCATCACTCTACTTCCGCTGTTGTTATTAGGCAAGGAACGCTTCACGGCATCCCATACTTTCACATCCCATACATCATCAAGAACAATTAAATACCTGCTTCTCTGAAGCAAATTCTTTATCAACTCTTTTAGCTTGTCACTTTTCATCCTTTCAACTGCTTCTGGAACTGGTTTTCCAATGAGAATATGAATCTGTTCAACAAGGTCTTTCAGTAACTCTTCCATATTGAAAGATTGAGAGAGATTCACCCAAGCATGCATCCTGAAACGTTTCTTGACTTTAGGATCATCATAGACTTGTTTCGCTATTGTAGTCTTCCCTAAACCTCCCATACCATAAATTGTAATCACTTCTCTATTTAATTCATCTTTGAAAAGCAAATCACACAGCTGTTTCTTTGGTTGTTCAATTCCAACTAAATCAGCTTCCTCTAGCAAAAGGGCATCACCTGTTGGAATGTATGTTTAAAAATATATTAGTTATTTATCAATCAGAAATTTTTAATTGATTAGTTATCAAATTATGTAATAAAGTTAATTATATTTCTAATTTGATAATAAATAAAATAATTCTTTATATGGACTAAATTATGAGTGAATATTTACTAATGTCATGTCTCAGAATAACAAAATCTCAACAGGCATAAGGAGTACCAGTTGAGGGAGAAGCACAAACCATAGGTGTTCATTAAGTATTTTTTGGATTGCTGCTGAGAGACTCTTAATATCTTTGATAAATCAACATGTCGAAGATCCTAAGGTTGTTTATATACATGTTCCTATATTTATTTGACTACCGTACTAAAGTATGATTATAGTTCTAATTTGTGTATTAAAGATGTCTTGTATGCAATTAGTTATTATCAAAATTAATTTCAACATCACCTTGACTATCAAGCCTTGATGAAAACCTTTGACTTGAGCTTGAAGCTACATCAGGTATGATTGGACGCCTATGCAAGATAACTTCAACTTTTGATTTGATTCCTTGTATATTTAAAGCTATTTTGTGTCTAGCTTTCATGGTCTTAATGCCGAAAAGAATCTTGTGAAAAAAAGAACTAATTTTTCCTTGTTGATGATCGACAAGGCGAAGATAGTATATATTCATCTATAGCATCTTCCATGTCTTGAGCAATAACTCTTACCCTTTTAACCCATACTTTGAGTTCAGGGTCTTTGTCTTCTATTGAATCAGCTACCATCAAGATGGCTTTGTGGTGTTCGAGTTCGTCTTTGATGTATTGAACATCTTCACGGACGCCTCTTTGTAGATTTACCTCTTCTTGAAGTAACCATGTTAGCTTCTCCAACAAAAATGATACTGAGCTATCTGCCATTTTTATTTTCTTTTCACTTTTTTAGACCTTTTTGCCTTTATTGTCAACAGTTTTTTTGCTCTCTAGATGAGAAAAGTTTCAAGAACTTGATGATGAGAATTCTGAGTATTTTTCTCTCTCTTTTTCTATGACTTTTTTTTTTATGACTAGTTGCAATTGCAAATGAGTGCTGAGATTTATGGATTCTTTTTCTTGTTTTGCTGGTGTGCTTATATAAACTATTTGCATGCCTTTCAAGGAAATTGTCAACCATCATTATATAATATAGTCTTCGTTTTTTGTTTGACAATTTTTTTTGTTTGTTTTAAGTCCCTCTAAATATAACACATTATTCTTTCCATGTTGTTTTATTTTAGGTACCTGTAATATATTCAATATTTGATTTCTTTACTTGGGGGAGGACTAGCATATTTAAAACAAAATAATCTTGCATAGATATTACTTTCATTGGATTTACAAGATCGATTTGCTACGTACAGACTAAGGAGTGGAGTGTAAGCAATGATGTAGAAAATCGATCTTGCATAGAAAATTGAGTAATGATTAGTGAAGTCATTTGAATCTAAGATAACAACCTCAGGAACAATCCAGATAACAAATTGAAAAAGCTTGTTTTAGACTTTTGGTGAAAGAAGCAATCTATTAAAAAAAAAGTTTTTGCTCAACAAAAGTTTTTAGTCAAGAAGCATACTTTGATTTTTTTTTTTTTGCTTGCTAAACAAGCATGCTTTGATTCGAACGCAATATATATTTATTATCTCCATTTTAGTTAATTAAACTTTTGTTTTTACTAAAAAAAAGAAGAAGAAAAAAGAGTTGAATGGAAATTGGTAATGCAATTTAAGGTAAACAAGAGAGTTGAATGTATTGGGTGCGTGATCTGCATCTGGGTATTGTGGATTTTGAGCTTGATTCCAAACCTGTGGTGGATAGTCTTTATGATAGTAAAAGTGACATCTCTAATTATAGTGCAGTAATCAATGACTATAGATGCATGTTAATCAATGACTATAGATGCATGTTAGCTTCTGATTTAACAATATCTGATGTTAGGTTTATTCAGAGATAAGCCAACGAAGTTGCTTATAGTTTTGCTAGGGTGGCTTCACGTCATGCTAGTTTCCATATTTATATTAGAAGTCCATCTTGTATCTCTACTGTTATTATGAATGAAATGCTATAAGTTTCATCTTGTAAAAAAAAAGAGTGAATATTCAAACATGTCCTCCGACATTACAAGAACAGGGCAAAATAGTGTAGGAAGAATTATAATCAGTTTCCGATGACACTAGTTAAGGAAACAAGTATAATAAATGGTCTTAGTCTTCTATTTAAAAAAATATATACGACCTGCTCTGGGTCTATCGTAGGCATTAGTTAGTTTGGGCTAACTTATTTTCAATCTTATGGACAAACTGATTTTGAATGAATCAATTATGTAAAAATTGATTCTAATTAAAATCGAATTCCTTCAAAAAAAAACTAATTGAATATAAAACGATTTATGTTTGGAAACAAATAATAGTATAAAACATCTGAACATATCAAAATCAATTCTACACCTCGAAAAATATTCGTGCCTCATTAAAAAAAAAGAACTAAAACAGACTCCTAGAGTCCAAGAGTAACATGGTCCTCTTTAAAAAATGCTTCAATGTAATTGTATCTCCTCCACTCTCGTAGCCTTGTAATATCAATAGAACATTAGAACATGGATGCAACCTTTCACAAAGGGAGGATAATTGCGTAACCTATGTTGAATTGAACTGGTCAAGTTTACGGTATAGAAATCTGACTACGATTCTCTCTTTTTCTATGTATTTTCTAGGTAGTTACTTCCTGATTTCCTAATTAAATCATCCCTAAATATATGTATTTTCTAGGTTTTTTTTTAAGGAATATGTATTTTCTAGGTAGTTACTTCCTCATTTCCTAATTAATTCATCCCCAAGTATAGTGAACTGTTGATATTATTATTTTTTACAAAATAAATTTCATTTCATTAAAAATCAATGATTCAATATGAAAATGAAAATGATGACGATAAAATAAAAAGGAACAAAACCTATACCCAAAATATTCCTTCCTTCACAGCAAGTCATGCGGACAAGTAGGCAACTACTCGTAAATATTGTAGTACAGATTTTTTTTTTTAATGAGTAAAGGATATTTGACAGATTGAAATGCCAATAAATACAGGCAACAACATTCTACTTTAATTTTGTCAAAAAAAAAACATTCTACTTTAAAAAAATAACAATATTAAAAATTAAATAGGACACTATAAATTAGAGGGAGAGTATCTCACTACTTTGTATGAAAAAAAATACATAACATTTTTAAATTAAACTACTCACTTTCAAATTAAAAATTTTATTTCTTAAACTCAAACCTTTGCGGGTTGAAAAGTTACTTCTAAAGCATTTTAAACTTTTCAAGTATAACTAAACTTGTTCCTTTAATTATTTTGTGCCCACATTGAGTTATCAAGGTGATATTCTATATTAAGAGTAAGGGGTACAGGGTGGACTAGTTGGAGGGAAGCTAGATAAAATTTTCAACAATAAAGAGGTCATCCAACCCCCACACACATTCATATAATACACTAACAATTTAGAAGCTAAATTTTTTGGACTAAGTTAATCTTCACCATATAATTCTTTTAAACAATCACAATACTTAGACTTAAATGCATGCATATGTAACTTTGGACTTTGAGGAGATTACTACTACATTTGACATTCAAAATAATTTGTCCAGTTGAATTTCAGCAACTCGTCTTTTTCTATTAATTGAAGTTTCAATAATTAAAAAGAAAATAAACAATGTGCATTGAAATCCCTCCGGTCAAAACCTCATCAGTGAGAATCTATGTCCTCTTAATTGTAGGTTTGCTCACCTTATTTTATGTCGTATATATAGGATTTTCGTCCCATATTTTATATTTGACAGCTTTATTCCCTAGTCTTTAAATTTCTCAAATTGAATTAGCCACCTAAGATTTTGATGATGATAATATGCTCGATTAGCTCATTATCACCCATAAACCTTGTAGTGCTCATGTAAATGACCAAGATCAATGAAAAAAGAAGAAACCACAACCTCCTTCTCCACATATAACTTTGATTATCTGTCGACAAATCTTTGATGACCATCCACTCAAGGGCTATGGTGTTGATTTTTTATGTTTGTAATATGGACAATTAGTTGTTTGTAATGGTGTGCGTACGTATGGTATAGTGAATTTTGTTGTGCTTATAATATGGTAACAATGCTCTTTTTTAGGTTATTTTTCAAAAACAATAAGAATTTCTTTGTAGTACCTAGTTTTGTTTGGCCAAAACAAAAGTTCTAAAAAATTGGTAATCTTGTGTTAATTTTTGCCATGTTTTCCTCTCCTCATAAAATCTAAAAAAAACCTTCATTTGTATTGATAATCTCTAACTACAAAAGAAGTGATAAATTCATAAAAATGAGAAGGAAAAAAAAAAAAAACTAAAGAAACAGTGGTTATGGTAGCATCATACTCCATTCGGATCCCCCTTTTTTCAATATCATTCAAACTTCTCTTTACTAGTTGCTTTTCCTTTTCTCCATTTTAAGCTCTCAGTACATACATTGCCCTAACCTCTTATGTCTTCACTTGCTTGTACTCCTCTTTATTTACTAAATATGGTTTAAATCTTTCAACAATAATGCAAGCAATCAAAAGTGTAAGCCCTCTATTCCATTTTTACCGGCAAAACATGCAAAACAAAATATATATATTGGTATTGTGGTCATATTGATATTTGATACATTAATAGAAGAAATATGCAAGCAATCAAAAGTGTAAGCCCTCTATTCCATTTTTACCGGCAAAACATGCAAAACAAAATATATATATTGGTATTGTGGTCATATTGATATTTGATACATTAATAGAAGAAATTCGAGTCTATAAATTGAATAGACAAAAGAAAACTAATAGTAAGAAGGGGTTAGAACTGAACAAAAAAAACAGAGAGAAAATAAAAGAGGAGAAAATGTAGAGAGCCATATTCATCACCAACTCCATTTTCATCATATGATTTTCATGAAACTCATCATCTCCTTCAACCACACCTCACAATAGCTATCCAAACTCTTAAATCTACTCAACCTCATTTCAATAAATATCCAATAAAAATATCTAAGTCCTATATCTCTCTCGTTTTTTCCTTAGGCCTTGTTTGCGAGTTGGGTTTTGGAGGGGAAGGGAGGGGAAGGAAAGGCTTATGGAGAGGTAAACCCTTGTTTGCGAGTTTTAAAAAACAAAGGAAATGTTTTGGGGGGTTTAGAAGGGCTTCAATTGTTCAATTTTAAAGTTCCCCCAAATTGGGGGGTTTTGGAGGGTTAAGCATACAAATTGACAATTTTTCCCTCATAATAATTCAAACTGACAATTTTAGATATAACCTAATTATTACGATCTCTTATCAAAACAACTTTTTCTAAACAGCTTATTTATCAAAAACAGCTTATTACAACATCTTTTCAAAAAACAACTTATTTATGCAAATTAGCTTTTAACGACCTCGTTTTCAAAATCAGCTTATTCAAAACAGCTTATTCATCAAAAACAGCTTATTACGACCTCTTTTTCAAAAACAATTTATTGAAAACAGCTTATTCATCCAAAACAGCTTATTACAATCTCTTTTTCAAAAACAACTTATTCAAAACAGCTTATTTATCCAAAATAGCTTATTACGACCTCTTTTCAAAAAACAGCTTATTTATGCAAAACATCTTATTACCACGTCTTTTTCAAAAACAGCTTATTCAAAACAACTTATTTAACCAAAACAGCTTATTACAACCTCTTTTCAAAAAACAACTTATTCAAAACAGCTTATTTATGCAAATCAGCTTTTAACGACCTCTTTTTCAAAATCAGCTTATTCAAAACAGCTTATTCATCAAAAACAGCTTATTACGACCTCTTTTTCAAAAAAACTTATTGAAAACAGCTTATTCATCCAAAACAGCTTATTACAATCTCTTTTTCAAAAACAACTTATTCAAAACAGCTTATTTATCCAAAATAGCTTATTACGACCTCTTTTCCAAAAACAGCTTATTCAAAACAACTTATTTATGCAAAACATCTTATTACCACGTCTTTTTCAAAAACAGCTTATTCAAAACAACTTATTACAACCTCTTTTCAAAAAACAGCTTATTCAAAACAACTTATTTATGCAAATCAGCTTTTAACGACCTCTTTTTCAAAATCAGCTTATTCAAAACAGCTTATTCATCAAAAACAGCTTATTACGACCTCTTTTTCAAAAACAACTTATTGAAAACAGCTTATTCATCCAAAACAGCTTATTACAATCTCTTTTTCAGAAACAACTTATTCAAAACAGCTTATTTATCCAAAATAGCTTATTACGACCTCTTTTCAAAAAACAACTTATTCAAAACAGCTTATTTATGCAAAACATCTTATTACCACGTCTTTTTCAAAAACAGCTTATTCAAAACAGCTTATTTATGCAAATCAGCTTTTAACGACTTCTTTTTCAAAATCAGCTTATTCAAAACAACTTATTCATCAAAAACAGCTTATTACGACCATTTTTTCAAAAACAACTTATTGAAAACAGCTTATTCATCCAAAACAGCTTATTATGATCTCTTTTTCAAAAACAACTTATTCAAAACAACTTATTTATACAAAACAGCTTAATACGATCTATTTTTCAAAAACAACTTATTTATGCAAATTAGCTTAATACGATCTCTTTTTCAAAAACAGCTTATTCAAAACCGCTTATTTATGCAAATCAACTTTTAACGACCTCTTTTTCAAAATCAGCTTGTTCAAAACAGCTTATTCATACAAAACAGCTTATGATGACCTCTTTTTCAAAAACAGCTTATTCATCCAAAACAGCTTATTACAATCTCTTTTTCAAAAACAACTTATTCAAAACAACTTATTTATGCAAAACAGCTTATTGGATGAATAAGCTGTTTTCAATAAGCTGTTTTTGAAAAAGAGGTTGTATTAAGCTGTTTTGTATAAATAAGTTGTTTTCAGTAAGCTGATTTTGAAAAAGAGGTCGTTAAAAGCTGATTTGCATAAATAAGCTGTTTTGAATAAGCTGTTTTTTGAAAAGAGGTTGTAATAAACTGTTTTGGATAAATAAGCTGTTTTTGATAAAGACGTGGTAATAAGCTGTTTTGCATAAATAAGCTGTTTTGAATAAGCTGTTTTTTGAAAAGAGGTTGTAATAAGCTGTTTTAGATAAATAAGTTGTTTTGAATGAGTTGTTTTTGAAAAAGAGATCGTATTAAGCAGTTTTGTATAAATAAGCTGTTTTGAATAAGTTGTTTTTGAAAAACATATAGTATTAAGCTGATTTGTATAAATAAGCTGTTTTAAATAAGTTGTTTTTAAAAAAGAGATCGTAATAAGCTGTTTTGGATAAATAAGTTGTTTTGAATAATTTGTTTTTGAAAAAGAGGTCGTAATAAGTTGTTTTGCATAAATAAGTTGTTTTGAATAAGTTGTTTTTTGAAAAGAGATCGTAATAAGTTGTTTTGGACAAATATGTTGTTTTGAATAAGTTGTTTTTTGAAAAAGATATCATAATAAGTTGTTTTGTATAAATAAGTTGTTTTGAATAAGCTGTTTTTTAAAAAAGAGATCGTAATAAGCTTTTTTTTTATAAATAAGCTGTTTTTTAAAAATAGATCGTAATAATTTACTTTTTATGAGATAAGTTGCTTTGAATAAATTTCAAGATAAATTACAAAGTATAACACAATGTATTGTTTTTAAGAGAAAAAAGGGTAAAATAGTAAAATTATAACATAAGCCCTCCATTTCCTTTCCTTGTTGGTTTTTTAACTCCCAAACAAGGGGAATGTTTTCCCTCCTTTCTCCCTTCCCTCCCTTTCCTTCCCTTCCCCTCCTAAGCCTTTCATTTCCTTCCCCTCAAAACTCGCAAACAAAGCCTTATTTTCTTACCACATCTCTCTACATTTATTGTTTGTTAGGCAAAGTAAGAAAGACGATACTTGTTTATGTATTTAGGACATTAGTCTCAACTATAAATTAATTTGGTGGGATGGATAACAACTCTAAGGCTTTGTTTGGGAGTTTGGAGGGGAGGGGAGGGGAGGGCTTTGGGGGGTTGGAAATATATAGAAAAATGGACAAAAAATTCACATTTTTTGAAAGAACAGTTTTTTAGAGAATGATAAACTAATACTTATGATTAATATACTTTTAATTTTAAGAATATTATAACAATATAGATTGAATTTGAAAAATTCATATAAACCCTCCATAACCCCCCAAAACCCTCCCCCAATGCAATTTTTGAGTTCCCCCAAATGAGGGGGGTTTTTTTATTATGAGTAAAAAATTAACCTCCAAAACCCTCTCCTCCCAATGTCTTCTATTTCTTCCACTTGCTCCTTCCTTTTTTCCAAAACCCTCCCCTCCCCTCCAAACTCCCAAACAAAGCCTAAGTTAGCAATCTTTTTTTGTTGGATATGTAGGCGATCTTAGATTATCAAGTAGACTTTATTTTATCACGTATTTTGTGATTTCTAAAAACTCACAAACTTTAGAAATCACAAAAAAATAAAAAAGTCTAACTATTAATTTACGATCTTCTTATCCAACAATAAAAGTTGTTAACTAGGTTATTATCTATTTCATCAAAATTGTAGTTGTAAGACTCAACTTCAACTTAATATTAGCAAAATGTCACATTTCGCTTTGCCTAACAAAGTAGAGTGTCAAGAGAAAATGTGCACTATTGTTGATGAACATTAATATGCTAAAATTAAGCCTTGTGTGATGTTTTATTTCAAGATACTTTATGATGCATTCTTCAATTGTAATTCACATGATTTACTAGACGATTTTATGAGTCTTTGTAATATTAGCGAGAAAAAAATAATTGAGTAAAAAACTCAAACCTTTGCTGGTTGAAAAGTTACTTCTAAAGTATTTTCAAGTATAAACTTGTTCCTTTAATTATTTAATGTCCACATTGAGTTATTAAGTTGATATCTGTATTAAGAGTGAGTGGTTACTGGGTGTGGACTAGTTGGTTTAGGGAAAGTAGAGAAAAATTTCAATAATAAAGAGGTCATCCAATCGACACCCCACAATTATATAATACACTACAGCTTAGAAGCTAAAATTTACTTCTGGACTAATCTTCACCATATAGTATATATATTTTTGTGTTGTTTTGCAAAAAAATAAGAATTGATTTACAGTATTCTAATTTTGTTCAGCCAATAAAAAAATTCTAAAAAATTGGTAATCTTGTGTTGATTTTTACCATGTTTTCCTCTCCTCGTAAAATCTAAAAAATAAAAAAAAAACCTTCATTTGTATTTTTTTTTTTGAGAGAAAACCTTCATTTGTATTGATAATCTCTTAACTATAAAAAAATTAATTTACAAAAGTGATAAATTCATAAAAATGAGAAGAAGAAAAGTAAAAACTAAAGAAACAGTGGATATGTTAGCATCACACTCCATCGGATCCCCCTTTTTACAATATCATTCAGGATCCCTTTAGTTTGGACCAGTGTATGTTTTGGTCCAACTTAGACCAGTTAAATGACTTAATATTGCAGGTTGTGTTTAAGTTAACCCATACCATACACCCTATTATAGGAATGCACAGTAATAACCCTTTGCAACCAAATAATTTACAAAGTTATTATTATTTTTTTCAGATCTATTAACCAACTACAAACTTAAATTGAATGTTTAGTAAGACAGAGACAATTTTTTGGACAAATTTTCCAGATCCAACCTTGCCAGTTGCTACGCTTGCCCTCAACTTCATGTGTTTTGTTTAAGGATGCACAAAAACAACTCTCCAGATCCCCAATTTTCCAGATCCCCAATTTTTCCACTCTAAAAACCTCATATATTCTTTCCATTACCCAAAACTAAGACTAATCAATCTACATATTCATGTGTTTCTCAATACTTTAGTATAAAGTAACAACTCTCCAACCCACTTTTATTTGTTCACGTAAATTGACATGAATTCATAAACTACTAAGTCTAACTCATTGATTACTTCATGGCCTAGCCAATACAAAGACTCTCCTCTCAAATCTTAATTTTCGCATCGATTCATTCAACAATAATGTCATAATAAAAAAGGGTTTTATTTTAATGGCATAAAAAAAGTTTACTAAATGTTAGATTAAACAATTAGTCTTTTAATCATCAATTATAGTTTGAAAGGAAAATCCCATCATAAACGAATTGTAATAAACTGAATGATTCGGTGCATTTTGAAATGGTTCGATGCTAGATCTGCGACTGAGAATGAAGAGACCGGTGGGAAGGAGATGTAGAAGAACATGAAGATCAACCATGGATAATAAATGTTTCTTGTCCCGAAATGCAAAATCAATAGAATGATTAAATGGTGAATGAAGGTTGCTGCATCGGAACGAGGGAGATGGAATGTTAGAATAAGGGAAATGAACACCGGTGAAAATGAAAATGAGAATGAAGGTTTTGATGTTATGTTTTAATCTTAGCCCAGGAAACCAATTTCACATGATGACAAAATTACTACTCTGCAAGCACTCTTAGAGTAGGCTTGGATGTATCTAACTTAGACATCAGGTAGTGGATATTCAATCACAACCATGTATATTGATTAATATTATATCAAAGGTCAGAATTCAACTGGTCCAAGTTGAACCCCAACATTCACTGGTCCAAACTAAAATTAACCTATCATTCAAACTTCTCTTTACTAGTTGTTTTTTCTTTTCTCCGTTTTGAGCTCTCAGTACATTCATTGCCCTAACCTCTTTTCTCCAGTCTTTATTTACAAAATATGGTTTAAATATTTCACCAATAATGCAAGCAATCAAAAGCGTAGGCCCTCTATTCCATTTTTACCTCTACAAATCCATTCTTACTGGCAAAACATGCAGATTGGTATTGTGGTCATAGTGATCCATTAATAGAAGATAGAATTGGTTGAGATGAGATATCTTCTTAATTCTAGTTTGAGACACCGGAGTTACATCAACTTTCTGATCTTAAAATCTTTCTATCAAATTTGAATCAATAATCAAACTCAATCATCGCCGTCAATTTCATGCACTCAACATGTTTTTTTTTATCAAATCAATTAACGATTTCTTTTTTATCAAGTTAATATTTTTTTGTTGACAAAATCAAGTTAATCTTTTTTATTGCTCAATAAAAGCTAAATAATTTATCAAACTAATTGCAACACAATTGTTTTTCTTTAATCAACCAAGACACCAATTTGTTCTAGCTATTATCTTTGAATTGTCTGTCACACCAGAAGATATGCAGTGACAAGAGATCAACCAAGACACCAATTTGTTCTAGCTATTATCTTTGAATTGTCTGTCACCACCAGAAGATATGCAGTGACAAGAGACCACTCTTGTCAAACTCAATAATTAAAATTTATATTTTCTTTTCATTTAACCCATAACATTTTTATAATTAAATTGCTCTAGCTAAAAAATATAAACATCTCCTTGGTCAAGAAACGATAATATCATTTTAGTCTTTGAAAATTTCAAATGAGCCAAATTAATTTTTTAGAATGATTTTTATAAATATCATTTTAGTTTGTATTTGAATCTATTTTAACAATGTTTATGATCTTTAATGGCCATACTAATATTTGTAAGTTTGAATGTTCATTTGCAAAAAAAAAAAAAACTCAAGTTTAATATTTTCAAGGTCTAATATTACAAGGCATTGGAAGCTTTGAAAAATGGTTTCCAATTCATTATTGGTGACGGTTCCTTTTCATTATGGTATCATAATTGGGCAGGATTGGGGGTTCTATGTCACTTGGTTGATCTTGTCAACATTTCAGATATCGTTCTATGTATTAAGGATGCAAGTAGTTTTGATTCATAGGATTGGAACAAGATGATGAGTATGGTTCCTAATAATGTCCAAATTTTGGTAAACCAACACACATCGCCTTTAGTCTTCAATTGTGCGGTTCCTGACAAATGGATATGGGGAGTTTCAAAGTAGTGAATTTATTATTGCTTGTCGGTTTATGATTGGCTTTTGGTGCAACATAGGAGTTGGGATACAAATGATAGTAATTATAATTGGATATGGAAGTTGAAAATTCTTAGAAAAATTCAACATTTCATTTGGGATTGCGTGCATGAAGCCATCCCAACCAATTGGCTAAGGCACTGTTGCAACATGGCTAAATCTACCACATGTCAACGATGTTCAGAAAAAGATGAGGATGTCATGCATTGTTTAAGGGACTGTCCAGACTATCATTATGTTTATGCAAACTTTCAGTTGCTTGAGGCTCTTGGGTTCTTAAGTTATCAAACTCCCATACTTAGCTAAAACACATGGCTAATGACCCAACAAATTTAAAGTTTATTATTGTTATATGGTGGATATGGAGCTCGAGGAATAACATTTTTTTTGGTGATAAAACTTGGAAAGTCAATGACATGATCTGACAAACTAATTTCATGTTTGAGGATATATATGACTTTGTTGTCTACAACTCTTTTAGGTGCTGCTAATAATAGAAGCAAGGTCAAACGGAAAGCTCCCCTATTGGGTATATTTAAACTAAATGTGGATAGAAGTTGTTACCAAACTGGTGCCATCAGTTCGGGAGGATTGATTCGAGACGCTGCGGGAAATTGGGTGGTAAGATTATCATCTTATGATGGTTGTGGTGATGCATTTATTGCTGAGTTGTTTGGAATTTATAACAGTTTGGTCCTTTTGAAATACAATTTAGTGTTGCATGTTAAGTGTGAGACAGACTCCACTGAGATCATAAACCTACTTATGAACATGCAATATCACTTCTTCCATGGTTATGCTTCTTTGCTAGCTAAAATTACAAGTCTGTTGGATCATATCCCAGGTTTGGTGTTCAAACATGTGCTCTGTGAAGGCAGTGTATGTATAGATTTTCTGGCTAGGTTGGGAAAGAATTCTACTTTTGAAATAACAACTTGGGGTGACACCCTCTGATGGGCTTCTCTTGTGCGATATAACTTATACTTATTCCAAAAGACACCCAAAACTCCCTTAAACCCCTACTCGACTTCCTTTACTCCTTCACGAGTTTGTCTCCAACCAGAAACCATATAAAAACGTCAGCATTTAAGAAAGTTTTGATAGTGAGGTGTAATCACATATGTGATAAACATCAGTATCAAACTCTAAGGAGATCACCGAGGAAGTTACTAGAAGAAAAAAAAAAAAGAATGCATCATTAAGTATATTAGTTTTACCGAAGAAAAACATCACATAAGGCTTGAGTTAAGTCCATTAATCTTCATCAAAACAGTGCAAAATTTCTCTCGTTATTTATGTTCTAGTTCATTAGGCAAAGTTAAAAAAGCGATAACTTGTTTGTCTATTTAGTTAAATACGAGTATTACGTTTGTAATTAATTTGGTGAAATAGTTAACAATTCCAAGTTAATTTTTTTTCTTGTTGGGGTCAAGCAATCATCGATTATCAAGTAGAACTTCTTTCATTCTCATTTTTGTGATTTCTAAAAACCCTTAATGAATTTATAAATCACAAAAAAGAAAAGAAAAAAAGTTTAATTAATAATCGATGAAGAACTTCTTCCTGACAAAAACATTGTTGGTTGGAGTTGTTAGTTGTATCATCATATTTAAAATCGTTAGACGCACGTCCAACTAATTGCAAAATGTCACCTTTATTGCTTTGCCTAATAGATACAGACATAAGTGTTGAGATAAATTGTGCACTATTGTTGACTTGATGGTTGATGAACATCAAATTCACATGATTTGCACAACGGTCTTACGAGTTTTTTTCTTATTAGTCCTTAAAATATTAAACTTAAGAAATTAAAAAATACATAAATAATCTTTCAGGACTCTTCAATATTAATTAGAGTGTGTTTGGATAATGTAATTGAGAAATTTTTAAAGAATTTAGAATTCTACATAATTCAAATGATTCAATTAAATTGCCTTCATTTCTAGATACTCTTGGTTGTATGGAGTAATAAAAATTTTGTCATCATTTTTGAGCAACTTTTATAAATTTTAATTTTTTGGGTCAAATTTGAAAATTGAAATTAGGGGTCAATTTGCATTTTTTTCAAATTTTAAAGGTCAATTTATAAATTTATTGGGGTCGTTTTGAAAATTTTGGAACATGTGAGGACCATTATGCAAACTATGAAAAATTATAAGAATGAAAAAATTTGAAATTCTTAACTCTTAGGTGTCATTTGAAATTTTCTAAATTTAAGTTGAACAAAATACTTCATATATTTCCATCATTTTGAATTTTTTTTCTAAATTATCATCCAAACAATGAATTTCACCTAAAAATATTTGAATTTCCTCAAAATATGACATTAACGCAAAACATTCCCTCATCCAAACACACTCTTAAACATAGGTAAAATTATATTAAAATACAAACCAAATAATATTTATTAAAAGTATTCTATACAATTTTTTTTGAGGGAATTATTATTAAAAAAAATATTAATTTGTGATGTGTATACGCGAGATCCGCTAAAATACTAAAAAATATATGTCTTTATTGTGGATGCCCTTAATACTCTTAAAAGTCACATTATGAGCTAGTTGGTCTATTTGGAGGTGCTTTTACTATCTCGTAGATAGACGTGTGAATAGGTCGTGTCGAGCCGGACTTTGCTTAAATAGGTCAGACCTAGTTGAAAAAATTAAAACCTAAGCCTGACCTATTAGCCTGTTAAAATCTTTACTTTAAGCATGACCTGACCTTTTTAAAAATCTGCCTCTGACCTATTCGCATGTCTAAAAGGCTAATTTGCACTAACAATTTTAAATAGAAAATTTTAACCTAATTATAAAGAGGATTATGATCATATATATTTTAGGGTTAAATATGTTTTTGGTCCCTATAAATATGTCAACTTTTCGTTTTAGTCCCTCTAAAATTTTCCTTCAACTTTTAATCCCTATAAAATTTTCAATCACTACTTTTGGTCCCTATTTTTAATTTAATTTTTGTATTTTTTTAATAAAATTGTGCAGAAATGTGTAAAATATTCTAAAAAAAAATTCCCAAAGAAAATTAGAATTTTTTAACAAAACACAAATTAAATATGAATTTTTAACCGTAAAAAATACAAAAATTCATATTAAATTTATGTTTTGTTAAAAAATTCTAAATTTTTTTTGAGTGATTCTTATAATATTTTGAATTTTTCTGGAAAATTTTATTAAAAAATATGAAATCTACATATGAGTTTACTTTAAAAGAGGGACCAAAAGTGAAGATTGAAAATTTTATAGGGACCAAAAGTCGAAGGAAAATTTTAGAGGGACTAAAACGAAAAGTTGACATATTTATAGGGACTAAAAACATATTTAACCCTATATTTTAAAAGGCTAATATGTCAAATAAAATTATATTTTATGTCAAATAAAATTTTGTAAAGCATGTACATCCATTTTCCTCCACCTTATAGCATATATTACATGTATATCCAACAAAATTTTGTAGAGCCAATAACTCCATTTTGTAGAGGCTAATAAGCGTGTATTATATAATGGAATGTATTTAATTACACGTATATGAACCGACCTAAGAGATTTTTTTGTTAACCTTAACTTGACCAATTTAAATTAATAAATTTTTTAAAAAACTTAATACTAACCTATTTAATAAAGAGTAAACAGGCAATTTCCCCCCCGAAATTGCAAGGTTTGTCAAATACCCCCCTGTAGTTAACGAAACATCAATTACCCCCCTGAAATTGCATAACGTTAATCAATTTACCCCCTCCGTCAATTTTTCTGTTAACTGTTTACGGTTATGATCAATTACCCCCCTGAAATTTTACACTTATGTGCAAAATGCCCCCTGAAATAAAAAAAATCTGGAAAAATATTAAAAAAAAATTAAAAAATTCTGGAAAAATGAAAAATCAATAAAAAAATTGAAAAAAAATATTAAAAAATTTTGGAAAATTGAAAAATTAATAAAAATGAAAAAAATCTGAAAAAATTAAAAAATTCTGGAAAATTAAAAAAAAATCTGAAAAAATTTAAAAATTCTGAAAAAATTAATAAAAATAAAAAATGATTAAAAAAATAAAATAATCTAATAAAATGAAAAATAATGAAAAAATTCTGGAAAATAAAAAATATTCTGATTAGTATATATGTCGAAATTTCGAAATTCTGGAAAAAATGTATTTTTCGAAATTTCGAAATTTTGATTAGTATATATGTCGAGCTTAGGTTTTTTCAGTGTATTTTTTCCCTTATTCTCGGTTTATAAATACACAAAAAGTTCCCGGTTTATAAATACAAAAAAAATCCCGGAAAAAATACTAATGAAAATTTCGAAATTTCGAAAAATACATAAAAAACCTAAGCTCGGTTTATAAATACACATATTTTTTCCTTATTCTCGGTTTATAAATACACAAAAATTCCCGGAAATTTTTTGAGAAATACTAATGAAAATTTCAAAAATTTCGAAAATTTTTCATTAAAATTTCATTTTTCCAGAATTTCATTTTTATTTTCGAAAATTTAAAATTTCATTAAAATTTATTTTCCAGAATTTTTATTTTCGAGAATTTCCAGAATTTTTATTTTCCAGAATTTCATTAAAATTTAAAATTTCAAAAATTTCATTTTTCCAGAATTTTAATATTTTTAGAAATTTAGAAATTTTATTTTTTTCCAGAATTTTTTAATCTTTTTTAATTTTTTCATTATTTTTCATTTTATTAGATTATTTTATTTTTATTAATTTTTCCAGTTTTTTTTATTTTTATTAATTTTTCAATTTCCAGAATTTTTTAATAATTTTTTTCAATTTTTTTTATTGATTTTTCATTTTTCCAGAATTTTTTAATTTTTTTTTAATATTTTTCCAGATTTTTTTTATTTCAGGGGGCATTTTGCACATAAGTGTAAAATTTCAGGGGGGTAATTGATCATAACCGTAAACAGTTAACAGAAAAATTGACGGAGGGGGTAAATTGATTAACGTTATGCAATTTCAGGGGGGTAATTGATGTTTCGTTAACTACAGGGGGGTATTTGACAAACCTTGCAATTTCAGGGGGGAAATTGCCTATTTACTCATTTAATAAATGAACTAGACCGCATCAAATTTTAAGTAGGCGGGACCAGCTTACAAACGGTTGGTCTGGTCTATTCCCACCTAGAGAGCAAAACATCTCCCACTACCCTAAACTAGTCTTTTCACCCGTGCTACCGCACGGGTCATATATAGTTGAGAACACTATTACTTGAAGAAATAAATAATCATCCGCTATTTGAAGTGTTTATTGTGAAGGTAACACGATATATTTAACATAACCGTATATATTTATTGAGAAGCTAATACGGTATATTTAACGTACATTCAATAACTACGTATATTAAGCCACGAAATTGGATACACAACTTGTCAATATTGCATGTGAATAATTACAATAACTAAATACGGCGATTAATAATGGTGAACAAATGCCAAACACAATTGATCATAACAAAATGCTTAAAATATGGATGGATTTCGTCCATATTTGCAATGACATGAAAATACGGTGACTTAGGTCCCAATAATAATCAAGTAGTGCATTAATAGTACATAACTTAATTGATTTATTAAGCTAAGCTTGTGAGAGAAACACAAAGCATGCTAGAAAGGCTCCCCACAGTACTGATAACCGTAAAGCCCAGGCAGAAAATCTGCTCACTAACAAAACCAAAGTCCCATGCAACAGTCCCTCCCAAAGCTAAAAAAGGAAAACCATAGGTATCAAATTGCAGCACATAACCACTGCCAACACAGTTGAACCACAGACAGCAGTCTGCCGTCCAAAAACCGCACCAGTCAACCTCAAAGCTTTTGTCTCACTAACCACAGACAACTTTCTATTCCATTGTCTTCTGAATAAGTTTTACCTGAAACAAAAACATAATTTTCTATAAAATTAGCATCTCCAAAGGACCAACTCCCAATATTTATTAGGATATGTACATCATCGTCATCACATAACGTATATTGATTTGATATCCCATGGAGACACTTCTTTCTCTCAGATGGGACTGAATCGGCAAACAATGTTCTCTAAATGAAATATCACAGTCAAAGAAAACTATCTTAAAACTCAATTCATACTACTTGCTATTTGAAATAATATGAAAATGGGAGACATAATAGATGTAGAGCAGAATGTTATGAAGAACGGGCAATGCCTAAACAGATCAAGGTAATTGAAAACACAACATAAATTTTTCAGGAAGGTGGAATACTAATCTAAACAAATTGCTTTTTCAGACTTGTTCAGTTATTTGATCATGTGTGAACAATTCAATCAAGGAAACATTATCATTTACTTGATCGGCATTAATCCCCTCCTGGTTGAATTCAATCCCATTTTGTTTGTGCTCTATATCAGTAGGAATTGGAATGCATATTGTCATTCGCTCCAATGTCAATTTCCATTGGATTGTTGTTGTCTGCCATGCCATAAACAGTTAACAGAAAAACATAACCGTAAACAGTTAACAGAAAAATTGACGGAGGGGGTAAATTGATTAACGTTATGCAATTTCAGGGGGGTAATTGATGTTTCGTTAACTACAGGGGGGTATTTGACAAACCTTGCAATTTCAGGGGGGAAATTGCCTATTTACTCATTTAATAAATGAACTAGACCGCATCAAATTTTAAGTAGGCGGGACCAGCTTACAAACGGTTGGTCTGGTCTATTCCCACCTAGAGAGCAAAACATCTCCCACTACCCTAAATAGGAGAGTCAAACGTCAAAACCCTAAAAATCATAAAATCTCTATTACCACCTCCTCAGCTTTACGCCTCTGGTTCGAGCTGCTTCACTTCCATCTTCATTTCCAACCATGGGTCGCAAAAACGACGCCGTTTTATCCACCGAACCAGAACAAACCCTTAACAACAACAACGAACTCAAATCTTCGAAGAAGAAGAACAAAAAGAACAAACACGAAGAAAACACTCCCAAAAGAAAACACGAAAACGGCGAAACCAATCTTCAAAACGACGCCGAATCAGAGAAGAAAAGTAAGAAGAAGAAAAAGCACAACAAATCGGAGGAAAATTACAACGGCGGTGATGTGTTGGTTTCGGCCTCGGATGAACCGATTGTGGTGACTGGAAAGAATGCCGGAGATGAGAAATACACGGCGGTGAAGAGGTTTGAGGATTCAGGGCTACCTGAGAATGTGCTTGAGTGTTGTAAGGGTTTTGAGAAACCTTCTCCGATTCAATCACGTGCTTGGCCGTTTTTGTTGGATGGTCGTGATTTGATTGGAATTGCGGCAACTGGGTCAGGTTAGTTTGGTACTTTGGTTTGTTCATGTGTTTGTATTATTGAAATGGTTGAATTGGATTATGATTTTTCTATTATTTTACTGTTTAATATGTTTTAATTATAATTGATATTTGTTACTTTGTAATATTAATCTTTAGTATTAGGGTCTGTTTGAATTGGTTTATTTGAGCTTATTTTACTTACATAAGCACTTGTGAGACTGTTTGGAAGAATCTGTGAAAAAATGAAGTTTTTTTATAGCACTTGTGAGCTTATTTACTTACAACCATATGATATAGCCCTGTTTGGATAAATAACTTCATTTGCAGTTTAAGTATAAGCTATTTCTGTACCAAAAGATAAAATAAAGTTACATTGTTGTTGTATAATTTATAACTTGTTTTCATAATCTATCTTGGAGAGCTGATGAAAATAAGCTGAAAACAGCTAATGAACATGTCATAAGTTGTTTTCATAAATCATAATATTCTAAAACATTCTCAAAGTGTTTATGTTAGTAGATAAGCTCAAATAAACCAATCCAAATAGGCCCATGTTCATATGCTGTTTTCAGCTTATGTCCATAAGCTCTCAAGGATATCTTATGAAAACAGCTTATACGTAAGTAAATTTACTTTATTTTATCTTTTGTTATAAAGCTTATACTAAGTGTTAATGCTATAAGCTGCAAATTAAGTTGTTTATCCAAATAGGGCCTCGGTACAGAGATATAAAACTTTTTATATTGTCAATCTATCACAAAATCATCATTTGCATGAATTTTGAGTTAGATATGATTAAAGTCAAATATTTGTAGTGATCCAACTGTTGTGAGAGTGTAAAAAAGTCTTTATGCATTATGTTCATGTTATTGCTATTTAGTTTGCAATATGTTATTTAACATTATATAAAAATGCAACTATGCATTTGTAAAAATTGAATGAACTTGTACAATCCTAAGTGTGGATTTCTAAATATCTTTTCTTTTTGTAACTAGGGAAGACACTTGCTTTTGGAATACCAGCTATTATGCATGTTATGAATAAGCGGAAGAGCAAGGGTTCTTCCAAGGGTCGGAATCCTCTTTGCCTTAT
Source organism: Medicago sativa (assembly GCF_051527215.1). Taxonomy (NCBI): domain Eukaryota; kingdom Viridiplantae; phylum Streptophyta; class Magnoliopsida; order Fabales; family Fabaceae; genus Medicago; species Medicago sativa. Next base: position 17,111,366 of record NC_140753.1, on the reverse strand, counting down.
GCTCTCTCCTACGAGGGAGCTAGCTCAACAAGTATGTTTCTGTTAATACACTGAATTGTTCATTTTTTTTTTTTTTAAATTTCAATTTTAACTCCTATTTTATTTATTAGTTTTATCTTTCACGTTTAATTTTTATTTGTTTGGTGCAAAGTGAAATAGCAATATTGCATCATTTATGGCTAACTTTCGTTGATCCTTTACTTCTATGAACTTGGCCTTTCTCTTTGGATATTATTTTTTTTTTTTTTTTTGTTGAAACATCTAGCTTTTGATTGGGAAGAAAATGGCAAGGGAATGAGTGGAAAATTGTTTTTGATTGGGAAACAAACGACACGGGAATGAGTTGGAAATTGTTAAGGGATCCTGATATTATGAGTGGGAAATTACTAATTTTCATTTCTTTTCTATCTTTTGTGCTTTCGTCCCTTGTATTTTAGTTTTTTTTTTTTTTTTTTTAAAACAAAGGGTTAATTTTGGTCTGCTTCGTAGGAATGAAAATTGGAAAGGGGAAAATGGGTGAGAGAATTTTCAAACTTTTTTTTTCTTTCATAGTGGCATGGTATTTTCACATGATATGTAAGTTTGATTCATTTCTCATCTGTTTTCACCTGTTTCTATCTTGACAATGGGTGAGATAATTTTGTGTTTTTTCTCAAGTTACCAAATATTTTTTTTCTTCGTGGATAACTGGTCTTTCAAATTCAGTAGTTATGTTAGTAGCCTTCCCTTGATACAAAAGGTTGCTTTTCTTTTGATAAGTATACATACAATACAATAGAACATCAAACCTTTTATCATACTTGTGCTCGCGCCTGCTATTGGTCACTTAAATCTTGTAAGAAGCTAATATTGATGCCTCATTACATTGTTTTAACTTACAAGTTATACCTCTCCCTCCAATGGAATGTTATAACCAAAATTTGGTTGCAGATATTTCAGAATGATCTTAATAGTTTTTCATTTTGATAGTACTTGTAAATTGGGTTCTACAATTAACTCTCCCAACCCAATAGAGAGGATGTTACTTTTTTTAATACAGTAGAATGTTATTTCTGGTGACTGTCTTAAATTTCCAACTGGGTACTAGATCCATTTATTGATTCACCAAATGATAAAATGTAGCTGTGAGTATTAGATACTGTTGCTGCTTCACAAAATTATAAAATGTAGCTAATAGTTTTCTTTAATTCAACTACAGATATCAGATGTATTGTGTGATGCTGGTAAATCTTGTGGTGTGGAATCAGTTTGTTTGTATGGTGGAACCAACAAACAACCACAAATCACTGCACTAAAATCTGGCATTGTAAGTCATCAAGTTCTTCCTTTCCTTTTGTTGGTTTGTATTCTGTCAGATACAAGTTATGGTTACATTCTGGTTTACTTCCATATTTATGGAGCTTTTTTCTCTCCGTCCTATTTTATAGACAATTAAATTAGTTTGTTTCTTCCTTCCTTTTTTTCATCCAGGATATTGTCATTGGAACTCCCGGTCGTATTCAAGATCTGGTTGAAATGGGTATCTGTCGCCTACAAGAAGTATCTTTTGTGGTAAGCGATAACCGAATGTCAGAATTCTGTTTTGTTCTCTCTTAAGTCGTTATTCAATGAATATATTTTATTTGGTTGGCTCACTGGGTGACAGCCAATACATTTGCTAATACGCTAGTGTTGCAATATACTGGATCTTGAATTTATATACCATTTGCATTTCTACTGAATTTTCTTTGATCCTGGATAGACAGTTGCCACATGTCTATTTTATAGTCGTTTGTGCTACTTCAATTCTATTTTGTTTGTGAATTAGATGCCTGCTTATAACACGTATAACGAGCCTTGTGCATTACCATTTTTTGTTCTAGGTCCTTGATGAAGCAGATCGGATGCTTGACATGGGTTTTGAACAAATAGTCCGCTCTATACTTGGTCAGACATGTTCTGGTATGAGATGAGACATTTTTATCAGCTATTATCTCTTTTTTCTGTTTAATAACTCCTTCCTTCTAATTTCTTCTGAGCATAGATATATTTTGTTTCAACAATTATATCCCAGCTTATTTTTTGTTTCACTGAAGTGAGTGTAATTTTCAACAGCTCGTCAAATGGTTATGTTCAGTGCTACATGGCCGTTAGCAGTTCATCACTTAGCTCAGGAATTTATGGATCCCAACCCTGTAAAAGTATGTATCTTCATTTTCTAAAAGCTTTGAATTGTCTTTATATGTTGAAAGATATTTAAACTTGTGACAGGTTGTTGTAGGCTCAGAGGATTTATCTGCCAATCATGATGTCATGCAAATAGTTGAGGTATTGGATGAGCGTTTACGTGATAAGCGCCTGCTTGCTTTACTAGAAAAATACCACAAATCTCAAAAGTATGCCTACCTTTGATTCTGTGTTCATTCAGTTGCCTCTTTTTACGGTTGTCAACTTCCTCTTTTTGCTAAAATCTTGTATCTTTCTCAGGAATCGAGTATTGGTTTTTGTTTTGTACAAATGGGAAACCACACGGGTGGAGAAAATGCTTCAACAAGGGTACTATGCTACTATTGTTGCAATATGTTTCCATTTTTTTTGATAATATAATAATATATACCTGGTGAAAGTACCTGGTTACAAGTTATTGCTGATATAATTTTAATAGCTACTAATGATAAGTTAAATAATGTCTTCAGGGGTTGGAAAGCAGTGTCTATAAGTGGTGACAAATCACAGCATGAGCGCACAAAGGCACTATCATTATTCAAGAATGGAAGCTGTCCTTTGATGGTATGCTATTTTATATTGTTATTGTTAAATCATATCAGTTTGCTGCCCTGGAAGCCAAAAACTATGTATGAACTGGTTTATTGTTGTGTCCCATCAACTTTTGATTGTTTTCTCTGCAATACTTTGGCCATGTTGGATAATTGTTATTTTCTTATTGTTTCGTTGCTATCTTTTTGCAATTAATTTCTCTACTAGTTATCCTCCTAAGATGATGTTTTTTATCCAGATACTTCTGTTCTTATTTCCTTCTCCCTTTTGAAGTTATAGCTTTACATTATTCATCCTAGATGAATTCAAATCCACTTTTTTATTCCCCTTGGTCCTTAACAAACAATGGACAGACTAGTGACTATTAGGATATTATTCTCATGATTTAACATAATCACTCAATTATTCTCCACTCATTGTCATTGTCACTTTATTTAGTTATTTATTTGTTTTCTCAATCTAATGGGCAGATTGCTACTGATGTGGCTGCACGAGGATTGGATATTCCAGATGTTGAAGTAGTGATCAACTTTAGTTTTCCTCTAACTCTAGAAGATTATGTTCATAGAATTGGGCGGACTGGACGAGCTGGTAAGAAAGGTGTTGCCCATACATTCTTCACACATTTGAATAAGGTAGAATACCGATTCTCTTCTGAATATATTATAGTTCTTTAGTTCTCCTTTGTCCTTTATTTCTGTTATATATAAGTGGTGTTTGTCTTCTTTATCCTCTCTCATATGAATGAATGGGAATATTTCAGGGACTTGCTGGGGAGCTTGTGAACGTTTTGAGAGAAGCAGGACAAGTTGTGCCAGACGATCTTTTGAAATTTGGCACACATGTTAAGAAAAAGGTTTGTTTTATTTTATCTACTTTTGTCTATGTACCAGTTTCGATTTTTTCCATGAAGCTACTAAGATGAACTTCTGTTTGTTTTTTACTGTTAAAATATAACTTTCTGCTTTAATATAGGAGTCCAAGCTTTATGGGGCTCACTTCAAGGAAATTCCTGTTGATGCTCCAAAGTCTAAAAAAATAACATTTGACAACTCTGATGATGAAGACTAAATACTGGTGACTTACATTTATTTTTGGTTGGATGAATATTTGAAAGTGGTTATTTATTGTTTTTTTTTTTGTCTCGTTATTTATTTCTTCAAAAAGGAAATAAGATAATGGTTGAAGTTAAAAGTAGATTAGCTAGTCCATTTTTGTTGTACCATGTATCGGCTTGTAATTGGGAGCTTTTATTCTTGTTCTGCAACTCAAGTTGATAATCGAGTTATCATATATCTTTAGCCCCTATGTATGATTTTAAGTTTTCAAAAACATTTGAGGTTTTGTAGTTTTGATTGATTGATCTAGTTACTTTCTGTCACACTTGTAACCTTGTCCTTTGTTTAGATGAAAAAGAATTAGTGAGGAAAGAAATAGGGTGAAATGTAGGAGAGAAGTGAAAATGAATGGAAAATGCATGTTTTTTTTTTTTGGCTTGCTGGGTTTTCAGGTTTTAGTGGGTTGGATACCATCCAGAAAGCTGAATTAGCTCTTATTCTTAGAGGTCGTCAACTTGCTTGAGAATTAGTATTGATAACGCTCTCAAGCTAGTTGAGGACCATGGAATTTACGAGGTGTCCATCCCAAAACTATTTCAAAGCAAAATGGAATCATCCATTGTCCAACCTGCATATCCAGAAGTTTGTTACTCATGATTGGTCACTTTCTGTGACTCCCACCTTGAGGGAAAGTGGTTTCTATGCAGATTGGTCGACCAAGCTTGGAGCAACTATGAAGTATGAATGATTCGATTTTGTTTTGAAATTGTCGTCCACTTCAACTTCATCTAATTTTGTTTGCTGATGTTAGTTTTGCTAGATTGAGGCCTTGGTTTTTAGTTTTTTACTTAATGATAGTAAAATATGGAAAAGAGAGTCAAAAAATTGTCAACACTCACTATTACATTTCCCCCATAATTTATTACCAGGTCTTTTTTTTTTTTTGTACAGAAAAAAGTTTATAGCGTATCATAAAAAAAATATACATGTTGCTATCAATAAAAATGTACACTAGCTAAGGACGTGGCTGCTTTTGCTAAAACTTTAGCTGTTTCACTGATTTGTTTGCTACCAATTAGTGGAACATGAGAGTTTGAAAAATGATTAATGATATTTGAACAATCATTTTGTGACGGGTTTTTGAGACAACCTTATTTTTGTCTTCTTTTATCGGTAAAAAACAGTAAGAACAAAAAAAAGGATGAGAGAGTAATTACACATTGTGAGTATAAGAGAAAGTTGTCATAAAATTGTTTATAAATATCATTTCTCTTAAAAAATAAGGGTAGTATAAATGTCTGCCATTTTCATTTATATTGTTGAAACTAGACATCTTCATTGTGATTGTTGAAATTAACAACACACTTGACATATGTTTGGTTCTACTTTTAGTGGGGTTAAAATTGATCTTGGAGATGTATAATTAATTCTGATATATTTGGTTGCTATCTAGTAAAATTGATTATGCATCCAGAATTGATTATATTTAAAGCTAAGATTTGTACATTTTGATTATGGAATTGATTTTCCCACACAAATTTATATAGTTCAACTCAATTTTACATAAATATATTCAAACACAAATTACTTTTAATCAAAATTAGTTTTAACCAAAATCAATTCTATCAAAATTAATTTTCCCCACCACACAACCAATTACACACCCATTTCATAGCAAGTAAGCAACTGCTAGTCTGCTAGGCTAGTTTGTTGATTACTGCTCTTTCCCCATGACATTTCGCTCGCGCCCTGCAGCCTTGCCCAAAATACCCATGCGCTAGTTAACTAACGCAAGTGTAAAAATTAACATGACTTAAAATTTCATTTTTTTTACACATGCGTGACTTAAGTCACGCCGCATGAGTTAACTCACGCGGGTGTTATACTCCGCGTGAGTTAACTCACGCTAGTACAGTTTTGAAATGTACAGTTTGGATTGAAATGCTGAGCCACTCATTTCTTTCATACGGATAGTGTGTGCTGACTTGGCTGCAATATATGGCTTTTATGATATTTCATTGGATAGGAACTCCCTGGTTGACCTTTTTCCTATCAATTTTAAAATTCTGCTGCAAAAATATCATTTCTTTAGTTGGTTGTGGTTAATTTCATTATATTACTATACTATTCTAATTAATTACTTGTCACACAGAGATCTAATGTGCTCGCTTGGGAACCTCTCAAGAATTCACGAAAACAGCTCAGCATAATTTATTAAGTATCTCAAGACTCAAATAACATCACCAATGATTATAATCCAACCCCAAGTTGAGTATAATACTCTCTCATGATGATTAGAGGTGTGATGGGATTACCATCAAGGTGGATGCAGTATATTGTAGTTCAACTATGATACCATAGTTGACACAATTGTAGGAGATAATTTCAAAGAAAGAGAGAAAAAACAAGTTTAGCACTGGCGTGAGTTAACAACTCACGCGGGGTATAACACCTGCGTGAGTTAACTCATGCGGCGTGACTTAAGTCACGCATGTATAAAAAAACATAATTTGGGGGTTGTGTTTATTTTACACTTGCGTTAGTTAACTAACGCAGAGGTATTTTGGTCAGTTTGGCTGGGTGGGAGCGAAACTTGCTGGACGAAGAGCAAAAATCTAGTTTGTCTTCATCTACCCAACACAAAGGAGGGAACCATTCTAATTTGCCCAATAATATGAAATGAACATGATTATCTCTCTAATGGCCCTTCAGAGAAGAAAAAAATATCTTTAATGCAAATGCCATTCCCAAAACCTGTTAATTCAGGAAACATCGAATTATTCTCATATTTTCTCTTATGTATATTAAAGAATTAATAGTGTTTTGAAGCTTTTTTTCCTACCAATTTTTGAACTGTTCAAAATTTTAATATATTCTTTATTGGTGAGTTAAACTACATTGAAGGAGTTTGAATCCTCGAAAAATAACATTTCTAACTACTAACATTACTAACATTTGTCTATCAAAAAAGAAAAAACAATTAAAAATAGAGAAAAAATATAGCTTTTTTACTGTATTGAAATACATTAAACTTTTCAAGATGAAAGAGCCAACATATTTGAACGCGAGAGAAACTGAGTGTAATTTTAAATTTACTTGATATTTTAATTTTGGGCATCCATTTAATTTTCTCTAATTTATTTTAGAAAACTACAATCGAGAAGCAAAATTGAAGGAATAAACGCTTATTTTAAATGCTTCTAACTTGTGTTATACAAAGATGATTGTATGAGTGGGGTTGGAATCATCTCCATATTTCAAAATATAAAATTGGGGGTTCTATGTGAAAAGATAGCTAGCGTTTCAAGAAGAGCTAATGTGTCACACAATTATTCGGGAGTTAAGATCATCTCTATTTTCCTTCTTCATTATTATAATTTTAAAATGTTTTGGGGTGTATAAAAAGGATTTGACCTCATTTGATATCACACTTTTGTATTTATTTTCCAAAACTATTACTGAGCAAATAGGAACAATAGAAAATAGAGAGGATCTTAACTCATAAATCGGACACAAAGTTCAATTCAACTTATTTTGGCCTCCAAGAAATGCCAGGCTCATCTCTAAGAATGAGGTTGTAACTAGTGCAATTTTGCTACTAAACATGCAACATCAATGTCGTATTTAGGAAACCTAGGGCTGAGGCAACTTGGACCAACACTATCTTGTAGAGCCAATAACTCCATTTTGTAGAGGCTAATAAGCGTGTATTATATAATGGAATGTATTTAATTACACGTATATGAACCGACCTAAGAGATTTTTTTGTTAACCTTAACTTGACCAATTTAAATTAATAAATTTTTTAAAAAACTTAATACTAACCTATTTAATAAATGAACTAGACCGCATCAAATTTTAAGTAGGCGGGACCAGCTTACAAACGGTTGGTCTGGTCTATTCCCACCTAGAGAGCAAAACATCTCCCACTACCCTAAATAGGAGAGTCAAACGTCAAAACCCTAAAAATCATAAAATCTCTATTACCACCTCCTCAGCTTTACGCCTCTGGTTCGAGCTGCTTCACTTCCATCTTCATTTCCAACCATGGGTCGCAAAAACGACGCCGTTTTATCCACCGAACCAGAACAAACCCTTAACAACAACAACGAACTCAAATCTTCGAAGAAGAAGAACAAAAAGAACAAACACGAAGAAAACACTCCCAAAAGAAAACACGAAAACGGCGAAACCAATCTTCAAAACGACGCCGAATCAGAGAAGAAAAGTAAGAAGAAGAAAAAGCACAACAAATCGGAGGAAAATTACAACGGCGGTGATGTGTTGGTTTCGGCCTCGGATGAACCGATTGTGGTGACTGGAAAGAATGCCGGAGATGAGAAATACACGGCGGTGAAGAGGTTTGAGGATTCAGGGCTACCTGAGAATGTGCTTGAGTGTTGTAAGGGTTTTGAGAAACCTTCTCCGATTCAATCACGTGCTTGGCCGTTTTTGTTGGATGGTCGTGATTTGATTGGAATTGCGGCAACTGGGTCAGGTTAGTTTGGTACTTTGGTTTGTTCATGTGTTTGTATTATTGAAATGGTTGAATTGGATTATGATTTTTCTATTATTTTACTGTTTAATATGTTTTAATTATAATTGATATTTGTTACTTTGTAATATTAATCTTTAGTATTAGGGTCTGTTTGAATTGGTTTATTTGAGCTTATTTTACTTACATAAGCACTTGTGAGACTGTTTGGAAGAATCTGTGAAAAAATGAAGTTTTTTTATAGCACTTGTGAGCTTATTTACTTACAACCATATGATATAGCCCTGTTTGGATAAATAACTTCATTTGCAGTTTAAGTATAAGCTATTTCTGTACCAAAAGATAAAATAAAGTTACATTGTTGTTGTATAATTTATAACTTGTTTTCATAATCTATCTTGGAGAGCTGATGAAAATAAGCTGAAAACAGCTAATGAACATGTCATAAGTTGTTTTCATAAATCATAATATTCTAAAACATTCTCAAAGTGTTTATGTTAGTAGATAAGCTCAAATAAACCAATCCAAATAGGCCCATGTTCATATGCTGTTTTCAGCTTATGTCCATAAGCTCTCAAGGATATCTTATGAAAACAGCTTATACGTAAGTAAATTTACTTTATTTTATCTTTTGTTATAAAGCTTATACTAAGTGTTAATGCTATAAGCTGCAAATTAAGTTGTTTATCCAAATAGGGCCTCGGTACAGAGATATAAAACTTTTTATATTGTCAATCTATCACAAAATCATCATTTGCATGAATTTTGAGTTAGATATGATTAAAGTCAAATATTTGTAGTGATCCAACTGTTGTGAGAGTGTAAAAAAGTCTTTATGCATTATGTTCATGTTATTGCTATTTAGTTTGCAATATGTTATTTAACATTATATAAAAATGCAACTATGCATTTGTAAAAATTGAATGAACTTGTACAATCCTAAGTGTGGATTTCTAAATATCTTTTCTTTTTGTAACTAGGGAAGACACTTGCTTTTGGAATACCAGCTATTATGCATGTTATGAATAAGCGGAAGAGCAAGGGTTCTTCCAAGGGTCGGAATCCTCTTTGCCTTATGCTCTCTCCTACGAGGGAGCTAGCTCAACAAGTATGTTTCTGTTAATACACTGAATTGTTCATTTTTTTTTTTTTTAAATTTCAATTTTAACTCCTATTTTATTTATTAGTTTTATCTTTCACGTTTAATTTTTATTTGTTTGGTGCAAAGTGAAATAGCAATATTGCATCATTTATGGCTAACTTTCGTTGATCCTTTACTTCTATGAACTTGGCCTTTCTCTTTGGATATTATTTTTTTTTTTTTTTTTGTTGAAACATCTAGCTTTTGATTGGGAAGAAAATGGCAAGGGAATGAGTGGAAAATTGTTTTTGATTGGGAAACAAACGACACGGGAATGAGTTGGAAATTGTTAAGGGATCCTGATATTATGAGTGGGAAATTACTAATTTTCATTTCTTTTCTATCTTTTGTGCTTTCGTCCCTTGTATTTTAGTTTTTTTTTTTTTTTTTTTAAAACAAAGGGTTAATTTTGGTCTGCTTCGTAGGAATGAAAATTGGAAAGGGGAAAATGGGTGAGAGAATTTTCAAACTTTTTTTTTCTTTCATAGTGGCATGGTATTTTCACATGATATGTAAGTTTGATTCATTTCTCATCTGTTTTCACCTGTTTCTATCTTGACAATGGGTGAGATAATTTTGTGTTTTTTCTCAAGTTACCAAATATTTTTTTTCTTCGTGGATAACTGGTCTTTCAAATTCAGTAGTTATGTTAGTAGCCTTCCCTTGATACAAAAGGTTGCTTTTCTTTTGATAAGTATACATACAATACAATAGAACATCAAACCTTTTATCATACTTGTGCTCGCGCCTGCTATTGGTCACTTAAATCTTGTAAGAAGCTAATATTGATGCCTCATTACATTGTTTTAACTTACAAGTTATACCTCTCCCTCCAATGGAATGTTATAACCAAAATTTGGTTGCAGATATTTCAGAATGATCTTAATAGTTTTTCATTTTGATAGTACTTGTAAATTGGGTTCTACAATTAACTCTCCCAACCCAATAGAGAGGATGTTACTTTTTTTAATACAGTAGAATGTTATTTCTGGTGACTGTCTTAAATTTCCAACTGGGTACTAGATCCATTTATTGATTCACCAAATGATAAAATGTAGCTGTGAGTATTAGATACTGTTGCTGCTTCACAAAATTATAAAATGTAGCTAATAGTTTTCTTTAATTCAACTACAGATATCAGATGTATTGTGTGATGCTGGTAAATCTTGTGGTGTGGAATCAGTTTGTTTGTATGGTGGAACCAACAAACAACCACAAATCACTGCACTAAAATCTGGCATTGTAAGTCATCAAGTTCTTCCTTTCCTTTTGTTGGTTTGTATTCTGTCAGATACAAGTTATGGTTACATTCTGGTTTACTTCCATATTTATGGAGCTTTTTTCTCTCCGTCCTATTTTATAGACAATTAAATTAGTTTGTTTCTTCCTTCCTTTTTTTCATCCAGGATATTGTCATTGGAACTCCCGGTCGTATTCAAGATCTGGTTGAAATGGGTATCTGTCGCCTACAAGAAGTATCTTTTGTGGTAAGCGATAACCGAATGTCAGAATTCTGTTTTGTTCTCTCTTAAGTCGTTATTCAATGAATATATTTTATTTGGTTGGCTCACTGGGTGACAGCCAATACATTTGCTAATACGCTAGTGTTGCAATATACTGGATCTTGAATTTATATACCATTTGCATTTCTACTGAATTTTCTTTGATCCTGGATAGACAGTTGCCACATGTCTATTTTATAGTCGTTTGTGCTACTTCAATTCTATTTTGTTTGTGAATTAGATGCCTGCTTATAACACGTATAACGAGCCTTGTGCATTACCATTTTTTGTTCTAGGTCCTTGATGAAGCAGATCGGATGCTTGACATGGGTTTTGAACAAATAGTCCGCTCTATACTTGGTCAGACATGTTCTGGTATGAGATGAGACATTTTTATCAGCTATTATCTCTTTTTTCTGTTTAATAACTCCTTCCTTCTAATTTCTTCTGAGCATAGATATATTTTGTTTCAACAATTATATCCCAGCTTATTTTTTGTTTCACTGAAGTGAGTGTAATTTTCAACAGCTCGTCAAATGGTTATGTTCAGTGCTACATGGCCGTTAGCAGTTCATCACTTAGCTCAGGAATTTATGGATCCCAACCCTGTAAAAGTATGTATCTTCATTTTCTAAAAGCTTTGAATTGTCTTTATATGTTGAAAGATATTTAAACTTGTGACAGGTTGTTGTAGGCTCAGAGGATTTATCTGCCAATCATGATGTCATGCAAATAGTTGAGGTATTGGATGAGCGTTTACGTGATAAGCGCCTGCTTGCTTTACTAGAAAAATACCACAAATCTCAAAAGTATGCCTACCTTTGATTCTGTGTTCATTCAGTTGCCTCTTTTTACGGTTGTCAACTTCCTCTTTTTGCTAAAATCTTGTATCTTTCTCAGGAATCGAGTATTGGTTTTTGTTTTGTACAAATGGGAAACCACACGGGTGGAGAAAATGCTTCAACAAGGGTACTATGCTACTATTGTTGCAATATGTTTCCATTTTTTTTGATAATATAATAATATATACCTGGTGAAAGTACCTGGTTACAAGTTATTGCTGATATAATTTTAATAGCTACTAATGATAAGTTAAATAATGTCTTCAGGGGTTGGAAAGCAGTGTCTATAAGTGGTGACAAATCACAGCATGAGCGCACAAAGGCACTATCATTATTCAAGAATGGAAGCTGTCCTTTGATGGTATGCTATTTTATATTGTTATTGTTAAATCATATCAGTTTGCTGCCCTGGAAGCCAAAAACTATGTATGAACTGGTTTATTGTTGTGTCCCATCAACTTTTGATTGTTTTCTCTGCAATACTTTGGCCATGTTGGATAATTGTTATTTTCTTATTGTTTCGTTGCTATCTTTTTGCAATTAATTTCTCTACTAGTTATCCTCCTAAGATGATGTTTTTTATCCAGATACTTCTGTTCTTATTTCCTTCTCCCTTTTGAAGTTATAGCTTTACATTATTCATCCTAGATGAATTCAAATCCACTTTTTTATTCCCCTTGGTCCTTAACAAACAATGGACAGACTAGTGACTATTAGGATATTATTCTCATGATTTAACATAATCACTCAATTATTCTCCACTCATTGTCATTGTCACTTTATTTAGTTATTTATTTGTTTTCTCAATCTAATGGGCAGATTGCTACTGATGTGGCTGCACGAGGATTGGATATTCCAGATGTTGAAGTAGTGATCAACTTTAGTTTTCCTCTAACTCTAGAAGATTATGTTCATAGAATTGGGCGGACTGGACGAGCTGGTAAGAAAGGTGTTGCCCATACATTCTTCACACATTTGAATAAGGTAGAATACCGATTCTCTTCTGAATATATTATAGTTCTTTAGTTCTCCTTTGTCCTTTATTTCTGTTATATATAAGTGGTGTTTGTCTTCTTTATCCTCTCTCATATGAATGAATGGGAATATTTCAGGGACTTGCTGGGGAGCTTGTGAACGTTTTGAGAGAAGCAGGACAAGTTGTGCCAGACGATCTTTTGAAATTTGGCACACATGTTAAGAAAAAGGTTTGTTTTATTTTATCTACTTTTGTCTATGTACCAGTTTCGATTTTTTCCATGAAGCTACTAAGATGAACTTCTGTTTGTTTTTTACTGTTAAAATATAACTTTCTGCTTTAATATAGGAGTCCAAGCTTTATGGGGCTCACTTCAAGGAAATTCCTGTTGATGCTCCAAAGTCTAAAAAAATAACATTTGACAACTCTGATGATGAAGACTAAATACTGGTGACTTACATTTATTTTTGGTTGGATGAATATTTGAAAGTGGTTATTTATTGTTTTTTTTTTTGTCTCGTTATTTATTTCTTCAAAAAGGAAATAAGATAATGGTTGAAGTTAAAAGTAGATTAGCTAGTCCATTTTTGTTGTACCATGTATCGGCTTGTAATTGGGAGCTTTTATTCTTGTTCTGCAACTCAAGTTGATAATCGAGTTATCATATATCTTTAGCCCCTATGTATGATTTTAAGTTTTCAAAAACATTTGAGGTTTTGTAGTTTTGATTGATTGATCTAGTTACTTTCTGTCACACTTGTAACCTTGTCCTTTGTTTAGATGAAAAAGAATTAGTGAGGAAAGAAATAGGGTGAAATGTAGGAGAGAAGTGAAAATGAATGGAAAATGCATGTTTTTTTTTTTTGGCTTGCTGGGTTTTCAGGTTTTAGTGGGTTGGATACCATCCAGAAAGCTGAATTAGCTCTTATTCTTAGAGGTCGTCAACTTGCTTGAGAATTAGTATTGATAACGCTCTCAAGCTAGTTGAGGACCATGGAATTTACGAGGTGTCCATCCCAAAACTATTTCAAAGCAAAATGGAATCATCCATTGTCCAACCTGCATATCCAGAAGTTTGTTACTCATGATTGGTCACTTTCTGTGACTCCCACCTTGAGGGAAAGTGGTTTCTATGCAGATTGGTCGACCAAGCTTGGAGCAACTATGAAGTATGAATGATTCGATTTTGTTTTGAAATTGTCGTCCACTTCAACTTCATCTAATTTTGTTTGCTGATGTTAGTTTTGCTAGATTGAGGCCTTGGTTTTTAGTTTTTTACTTAATGATAGTAAAATATGGAAAAGAGAGTCAAAAAATTGTCAACACTCACTATTACATTTCCCCCATAATTTATTACCAGGTCTTTTTTTTTTTTTGTACAGAAAAAAGTTTATAGCGTATCATAAAAAAAATATACATGTTGCTATCAATAAAAATGTACACTAGCTAAGGACGTGGCTGCTTTTGCTAAAACTTTAGCTGTTTCACTGATTTGTTTGCTACCAATTAGTGGAACATGAGAGTTTGAAAAATGATTAATGATATTTGAACAATCATTTTGTGACGGGTTTTTGAGACAACCTTATTTTTGTCTTCTTTTATCGGTAAAAAACAGTAAGAACAAAAAAAAGGATGAGAGAGTAATTACACATTGTGAGTATAAGAGAAAGTTGTCATAAAATTGTTTATAAATATCATTTCTCTTAAAAAATAAGGGTAGTATAAATGTCTGCCATTTTCATTTATATTGTTGAAACTAGACATCTTCATTGTGATTGTTGAAATTAACAACACACTTGACATATGTTTGGTTCTACTTTTAGTGGGGTTAAAATTGATCTTGGAGATGTATAATTAATTCTGATATATTTGGTTGCTATCTAGTAAAATTGATTATGCATCCAGAATTGATTATATTTAAAGCTAAGATTTGTACATTTTGATTATGGAATTGATTTTCCCACACAAATTTATATAGTTCAACTCAATTTTACATAAATATATTCAAACACAAATTACTTTTAATCAAAATTAGTTTTAACCAAAATCAATTCTATCAAAATTAATTTTCCCCACCACACAACCAATTACACACCCATTTCATAGCAAGTAAGCAACTGCTAGTCTGCTAGGCTAGTTTGTTGATTACTGCTCTTTCCCCATGACATTTCGCTCGCGCCCTGCAGCCTTGCCCAAAATACCCATGCGCTAGTTAACTAACGCAAGTGTAAAAATTAACATGACTTAAAATTTCATTTTTTTTACACATGCGTGACTTAAGTCACGCCGCATGAGTTAACTCACGCGGGTGTTATACTCCGCGTGAGTTAACTCACGCTAGTACAGTTTTGAAATGTACAGTTTGGATTGAAATGCTGAGCCACTCATTTCTTTCATACGGATAGTGTGTGCTGACTTGGCTGCAATATATGGCTTTTATGATATTTCATTGGATAGGAACTCCCTGGTTGACCTTTTTCCTATCAATTTTAAAATTCTGCTGCAAAAATATCATTTCTTTAGTTGGTTGTGGTTAATTTCATTATATTACTATACTATTCTAATTAATTACTTGTCACACAGAGATCTAATGTGCTCGCTTGGGAACCTCTCAAGAATTCACGAAAACAGCTCAGCATAATTTATTAAGTATCTCAAGACTCAAATAACATCACCAATGATTATAATCCAACCCCAAGTTGAGTATAATACTCTCTCATGATGATTAGAGGTGTGATGGGATTACCATCAAGGTGGATGCAGTATATTGTAGTTCAACTATGATACCATAGTTGACACAATTGTAGGAGATAATTTCAAAGAAAGAGAGAAAAAACAAGTTTAGCACTGGCGTGAGTTAACAACTCACGCGGGGTATAACACCTGCGTGAGTTAACTCATGCGGCGTGACTTAAGTCACGCATGTATAAAAAAACATAATTTGGGGGTTGTGTTTATTTTACACTTGCGTTAGTTAACTAACGCAGAGGTATTTTGGTCAGTTTGGCTGGGTGGGAGCGAAACTTGCTGGACGAAGAGCAAAAATCTAGTTTGTCTTCATCTACCCAACACAAAGGAGGGAACCATTCTAATTTGCCCAATAATATGAAATGAACATGATTATCTCTCTAATGGCCCTTCAGAGAAGAAAAAAATATCTTTAATGCAAATGCCATTCCCAAAACCTGTTAATTCAGGAAACATCGAATTATTCTCATATTTTCTCTTATGTATATTAAAGAATTAATAGTGTTTTGAAGCTTTTTTTCCTACCAATTTTTGAACTGTTCAAAATTTTAATATATTCTTTATTGGTGAGTTAAACTACATTGAAGGAGTTTGAATCCTCGAAAAATAACATTTCTAACTACTAACATTACTAACATTTGTCTATCAAAAAAGAAAAAACAATTAAAAATAGAGAAAAAATATAGCTTTTTTACTGTATTGAAATACATTAAACTTTTCAAGATGAAAGAGCCAACATATTTGAACGCGAGAGAAACTGAGTGTAATTTTAAATTTACTTGATATTTTAATTTTGGGCATCCATTTAATTTTCTCTAATTTATTTTAGAAAACTACAATCGAGAAGCAAAATTGAAGGAATAAACGCTTATTTTAAATGCTTCTAACTTGTGTTATACAAAGATGATTGTATGAGTGGGGTTGGAATCATCTCCATATTTCAAAATATAAAATTGGGGGTTCTATGTGAAAAGATAGCTAGCGTTTCAAGAAGAGCTAATGTGTCACACAATTATTCGGGAGTTAAGATCATCTCTATTTTCCTTCTTCATTATTATAATTTTAAAATGTTTTGGGGTGTATAAAAAGGATTTGACCTCATTTGATATCACACTTTTGTATTTATTTTCCAAAACTATTACTGAGCAAATAGGAACAATAGAAAATAGAGAGGATCTTAACTCATAAATCGGACACAAAGTTCAATTCAACTTATTTTGGCCTCCAAGAAATGCCAGGCTCATCTCTAAGAATGAGGTTGTAACTAGTGCAATTTTGCTACTAAACATGCAACATCAATGTCGTATTTAGGAAACCTAGGGCTGAGGCAACTTGGACCAACACTATTTTGGTAATGTAATTCTCCCCAATAAAATAAAGTCATCCTTATAGGCATCATACTTGGGGGGTTGTGGATCTTCATAGAAATATAGTCATAAGTGGCGACCAAGCCAGATGAAGCTTGCCATAATTAAAATCAGTTTGCCCTTACATGCCTCATGTTTGAGGGGTTATAGATCGACATAACGAATATATCCATAAAAGGGTGATGAGCTCGTCTCCAATTGTTAGTTATGAATAAACCAACTTGCCACGATCTATCAGATAAGAATGACCACACTAACTCATGTAACAAACAAAAGAGATACATGAGAAAAAAGCTCCATTAACAATAGAAAAATACTCTTAATGAAGTATTTTATTTTTCATGTAATGAAGTGCACATATACAAATTTATTAGTTATACTTATTTCTAAGTTAAAATTATTAATTTTAATGTAATATTTTGTTTAAACATAAAGTTATCTTACTTTTTAACTAATTTATGCTAAAATACCATAACTAAAGTCTTCGACTCTTAATTAGCTCCTTGCTACAAAAACAACCAAAACAAAACCTCTTAATTGCCTCCTCATGGTATCTACATCTACATATAGTTGGTGTTATTTAGGTCTTGTACATGCAGAAAGTACATTAACATAAAGGAGATGATTTAAACGTGAGCTTGATAGAGATTTTCCTAGTCCTACGTATCCCTAAAGATCTTAGGGAATCAGAACTACGTAGTTCTGTATTGGTAGGGACTTACTTTTACCACTTGAGTGAGGGGTGTATTATAGATACGGCAAGCAACATACTCCCTCCGGTCACTATTATAAGCAAATTTCTACTTTTTAGATTCATTCAATAAATGATGTATGTGGTCTATATTGTAGACCACATACATCATTTATTGAATGAATCTAAAAAGTCAAAATTTGCTTATAATAGTGACCGGAGGGAGTATAACTAATAAATTTGTATATGTGCACTTCATTACATGAAAAATAAAATAAGATGAGTTTACTTGATATGCACTATCATTGTAAAATATATTTGATACATTAATTGATCAAAAAAATATTTAGAAACTAAGATAATAAATTAATAGACTAATATGACGTCCTCGTGAGCTTAGCTCAAATTAGATTATGTATTACGTATCGATTAAATTAAATTCAAATAAGATATAGATTATAAATTTAAGAAGAGCCCTTGATAGTTGATGCTACCCTTCATTGTGTGTGTGGTTATCTGAGATATAGTCATATAGATAACTTATATGAGGTCAACATCTCAACCCATGCTTGCTTTGCGTGTGAGTTTAATTTGCCTACTTATCAGCATGACTTGTTCCAAAGCTTGGTGGGGAGGAACTAGAAAGGAACATTTCAAGGTGGCGGCTCAACTCAGCATGCAAAAACACGCAATGCACATAAATTTTTGTGTGTTACAAAATTTAGGTGATTTTGTTAAAGTATTTTTCGTATGATTTTTAACTAATGTCTTGTTAACAAATGTTCTAGAAACATTTTTTTAAGGATTTAAAAATAGAAATAATTGATAATTTTCATGTAGAAAAAATATTTTTTTATTTTTTAAATTATTGAATACACAAATTTTAAGATAGAATTTATACTTTAAACTTCTTATCGTGCCTCAAAGACAGTTGTTAGTATTTAATTTCCTTTTAACTATTACACTATAATTTTGTCAAATCTATAATTTGGAGAAGGAGATTATTTGGAAAATACTTCAGAGCAAATGAAAATGCTAAAAACAACAATGGATTGTAATTAAGAAACTCACACAATATATATATATATATATATATATGGGTTATGATAGAAGACACCTTTTGTGAAGGTGTCTTTTATCAAGTTACTCTATGAGCATTTGTTAAAAGACACCAACTACTTTTTATGAAGGTGTCTTTTATCAAAGTTATAACTAAAAAAGTGAAAATCACACCTTGAGGTGTGACTTGATAAAAGACACCACACTACTTTTTATGAAGGTGTCTTGTAACATGAGTGAAAGACAAACGGAAAACAAGCTACGCCGTTAATCTTTTTTGAAGGATAAAATCAATCTTATTGAAAACTACATTAATGGAACTGGGAGATACAACATTGTTATGCTACCCTTTGAACTCTTTGTAGAATATCTACAACCTTTGGTGTTAGGAAGTTAAGTGTTAACAATATTATAGAAACATATTGATTGTCAAAACACACTTTTTCATTTTTGACCACTTTCCTTGAAACAACTTTGAGGGCTATCTATCCTACAATAAAAATCTTGATCCAAATCTTATTAGTTGAAAAACTTCGATCAAATCTACACATGCATGTTTTCCTCCATTATAAGATCTTGATGCTTCAAAGCAATTGTTTCGCCAAAAATATCACTGCTCTAGAACAAATTGCAAGTTGGGGGAACATTACAAAATTGGAAGGTAATGTCACTTACATGTTAGTGTGGGACTACAATTGTGATTGGGAGTAAGTTGCAATGAATTTTCTAAATATTGCCAAAAAAAAATCATATATATATATATATATATATATATATATATATATATATATTTGTAACAAAGAATAAATAATAAATAATAATTAGAATTAGAATTAGAAAATAATACAAATTATTAACAAATTTAATACTACATTATTTTCTTTAGTCAACAAAATCTTATAAATAGAAGATATGTATCAATTAGGGACTTACGAAGTAACCACTTGGAAGACACATGGAAACTTCTGTACAAAGAAATTGAAGATGCACATAGAAACTTCTTCTGTGGAAAAAAAGACAGAAACTAGTGGCTAGATTTTTATACAGTGAGCTTAACCAATTTAATTCAAAATAATTATAGGATATACCAATTTAATTCAAAGGCTGCATTTGATGTTTCATTGAGATCGACGTTACTCCTTCCGATCTCAATTATAAACAAAAGTTTATTTTTTAGATTCATTCAACAATTAAAATATTTGCTTCATAATACAAATACAATAGTTATTAAATAAATCTTCTTTTTTTTGAAAGATGGTTATTGAATAAATTTAAAAACTAAACGTTTACTTAATCATAATTAAGAACGAAGAGAGTATATGTGAGTGGAGGAGAGACAACCGCGTTGGAGAGAAACAAAAATTCAAAGTAAATAGCAACTTCACGAAATCATTCATCAATTTTCTTTACATCACGAAATCATTCATCAATATTCTATACATCATGGTCACAAAAAAAAAATTTATTTACAACATTACGAATTTGGATCATATAAAATAAGTAAAGTGTAAACCAAACAAATCAAAGATCGTTACTATAACAAATTAATGATTTTTAATTTTTAAATTAGCGATTGATATTATTCATTTTGTAAGTTGTTATTAGAGTAGCAGACTCCCATGATTGCTTGCACTCCACTCATTGTACGGAGCAAATCAATTTGTAACTTGAATGAATTAAAATAATATTCGTGCAACATTTTTTTATGTATAAAAGTAAAACAAAAAACGACGCCGCATGAGTTATACACAAGTTTTATCATTCATTATGAATAGAATACTTTGACTTGTCAATTTCAGGATTTGTTTTTTTTGCTAGTCATACTATTTTGTTGTTCAGGTCAAATACCATGAAAAGCTTTTTCACCGTGGGAAAATGTTGGCTAAGTAAATGGTTTCTTAATACACAAACTTACTCTATTACATAATAACAAGTCATAATATCTATAAAAAAGAATATTGTCTTAAGCAAAACCATCACTTTTAAGGTGCATTTGATCTGCTAAAAAGTAGATACTAAACATAATAGCATAAGACGAGAATATCACAATATAATAATGTTATCGTGTTGGAGTATAAACTATACTAGACTAATACAATATAATAATGTAAATTATATCGTAATATAATGATTGTTGACCATTTCCTTGAAATACTTGCATATAATAGTCTATATAAGCACACCAAGGACCAGCAAAGCAAGAAAAGGAATTCATAAATATCATCACCAAATCCTTACAATTTGCAACCAGTCTTATCAAAAGAACTGAAAAAAAAAAAAAAAAAAAAAAAAAAAGAGATAAAAAAACTCAAAAATCTCATCATCAAATTTCTTGCAACTCTTCTCATCTTGAGAGCACAAAAAAAACAAGAGAAAGTTAGAAATTTAAGGCAAAGGCAGTAAAAAGTAGAGAGAAGAAAATGGCAGATAGTTCAGTATCATTTCTATTGGACAAACTGAGTTGGTTACTTCAAGAAGAAGTAATTCTACAAAAAGGGGTCCGTGAAGATGTTCAATACATCAAAGATGAACTCGAACGCCACAAAGCCATTTTAATGGTAGCTGATGCATTGGAAGACAAAGATCCTGAACTCAAAGTATGGGTTAAAAGGGTAAGAGATATTGCTCAAGATATGGAAGATGCTGTAGATGAATACAATCTTCGCCTTGTCGATCATCGACAAGGGAACAACAAAAATTCTTCTTTTCATAAGGTTGCTTTTGACATCAAGACCGTCAAAACTAGACACAGAATAGCTTCAGATATTAAAAGAATCAAATCCAAAGTTGAAGCTATCACTCAAGGACGTCCAATGATATCTGGTGTAGGTTCAAGCTCAAGTCAAAGGCGTTCATCAAGGCTTGATAGTCAAGGTAATGTTGGAATTTATTTGATAGTAATTTATTTGCATTACAAGACATATGCTATAACTATAATCATACTTTATGACATAAGTCAAATAAGCATCGAACATATGCATATAAACAATCTTGGGATCTACGACATGTTGATTTAAGAATGGATGGTGTCATTGATAACAATCTATCGTCGATAACCTGACATAGAGAGAGTTGCAGGATTGGTTGTTAAAATTGCTAGTTAACTCGTGGAATCGTACGATTGCACGAGTCTAGATATCATTTTCAATTTGACTCAATTGTAAACTCGAAAATAGCTTATTAAAAAAGCTGTAAACTCAAAAATGAAACTGAGTTTACTCGGCTGAACATGTAGTGAACTCGACAACTTCCAGTAGACTCAAATAAACTTGGGTAATCTTGCAGTAAATTTTTAATAGAATTTTTTTTTTATCTTAAATTTTATTCCATCACAGATTTCACATTAGGTTCTTTTTCTTCTTTGTTAGTTTAATTTTGTATAATGTCAATATTTACTTTATAACTGAGATGAAATTTGGAATTATTGATGCACTTATTGATTGTAATATACAAGTATGCATGTCCTATATTATTTTTAATATGAGGTAAAATTGTATGAGTCTACAAATCGAATTTAGGAGTCGATTTCACATTGTCAAAACATGTTTGTTTAAACTCTAGAGTTTGACAGCCTTAGTTAAGAGTGGTAATCAAAACATGTTGATTTGTGGTTCTTTATCAATTAAAACTTTCTGAGTTATAAATAGCTAATATATTTTTAAATATATATCCAACAGGTGATGCCCTTTTGCTGGAGGAAGCTGATTTAGTTGGAATTGAACAACCAAAGGAGCAGCTGTGTGATTTGCTTTTCAAAAATGAATCAAATAGATCTGTGATTTCAATCTATGGTATGGGAGGTTTAGGGAAGACAACATTGGCAAAACAAGTCTATGATGATCCAAAAGTCAAGAAGCGTTTCAGGATTCATGCTTGGGTTAATCTCTCCCAATCTATCAAAATGGAAGAGATACTGAAAGACCTTGTACAAAAACTCCATAATGTTATTGGAAAACCTGCTCCAGAATCAATTGGAACGATGAATAATGACGATCTGAAAGAGTTTATCAAGAATTTTCTTCAGAGAAGTCAGAATTATCTAATTGTGCTTGATGATGTGTGGCATGTGAAAGTATGGGATGATTTGAAGCATGCTTTGCCTAATAACAACCGCGGAAGTAGAGTGATGCTTACGACGCGCAAGAGAGATATAGCTTTGTATTCTTGTGCTGGATTGGGTAAGGATTTTCATCTTGAATTCTTACCTGAGCATGAAGCTTGGTCTCTTTTTTGTAGGAAGACATTTCAAGATGATTCATGTCCTCCTCATCTTGAAGAAGTTTGTAGGAATATTTTGAAATTGTGTGGAGGGTTGCCACTAGCAATTGTGGCAATCAGTGGTGCTTTGGCTACAAGAGAAAGATCAAACATAGAAGAATGGCAGATAGTTTGCAGAAGTTTTGGTTCTGAGATTGAAGGCAATGACAAATTGGAAGATATGAATAAAGTAATTTCATTAAGTTTAAATGAGTTACCTTATTATCTTAAATCATGTTTGATGTATTTAACCATCTTTCCGGAATTTCACGCTATCGAGACTTGGAGATTGATTCGGTTGTGGATAGCTGAAGGGTTTGTAAATGGTGAAGATGGTAAGACACTTGAGGAAGTTGCAGACAGTTACCTTAAGGAGCTTTTGAACAGAAGTTTAATCCAAGTTGTGGAAAAAACCAGTGATGGAAGGATGAAGACGTGTCGAATGCATGGTCTTCTAAGGGAAATTGTTAATTCTAAGTCAAGAGATCAGAACTTTGCAACAATAGTTAGAGAACAAGATATGGTATGGCCTGAGCGAGTTCGACGTTTATCGGTCATAAATCCGTCGCATAATGTATTACAACAAAATACGACTACATTTCATCTTAGGTCTCTGCTAATGTTTGGATTATCAGATTCACTCAATCAGTTTTCTCTTCATGAATTATGCTCCTCCAATGGTGTTCAATTGCTCAATGTACTAGACTTGCAGGATGCACCTTTGGATGATTTTCCGGCTGAAATTGTAAACCTTTACCTTCTGAAGTATCTAAGTTTGAAGAATACAAAGGTGAAAAAAATTCCAGGTTCCATTAAGAAGCTGCAAAACCTTGAGACATTGGATCTTAAGCACACTTATGTAACTGAATTGCCTGTTGAAATTGCGGAGCTGAAACGGTTACGCCATCTCCTCGTGTATCGTTACGAGATTGAGTCCTATGCTTATTTCCACTCAAGGCATGGCTTCAAGGTGGCTGCTCCTATAGGAAACATGCTATCATTGCAGAAGCTTTGTTTCATAGAGGTAGATCAAGGAAGCGCAGCCTTGATGGTTGAGCTAGGAAAACTTACTCAACTTAAGAGGCTAGGCATTAGAAAAATGAGGAAAGAAGATGGTGCTGCTTTGTGTTCATCCATTGAGAAGATGATCCATCTTAGATCACTCTCCATATTTGCTATAGAAGAAAATGAGGTAATCGATATTCATGACATTTCCAACCCTCCTCGCTATCTTAAGGAGTTATACTTGAGCGGACGTTTAGAGAAGTTTCCACAATGGATAAATTCTTGCAAGAACTTGGTTAGAGTTTTCTTAAAGTGGAGCAGGTTAGAGGAGGATCCTCTTGTGTATCTTCAAGGTTTGCCAAATCTTCGACATCTTGAATTACTTCAAGTATATGTCGGCGAAATGTTGCATTTCAATGCAAAAGGGTTTCCAAGTCTAAAGGTGTTAGGCCTTGATGATTTAGAAGGACTCAAATATATGACAATCGAAGAAGGAGCAATGCAAGGTCTTAAGAAGTTGGTCATGCAACGATGTAGTTCATTCAAGAATGTACCATTAGGCATTGAACACTTAGCTAAGCTAAAAGCAATTGAGTTCTTTGATATGCCTGATGAGTTGATTATGGATCTGCGTCCAAATGGAGGCAAAGATTATTGGAGAGTACAAAATGTTCCAACAGTTTATTCTACTTATTGGAGGAATGATGGTTGGGATGTTTATTCATTAGAGACTTTTGGGGATATAGAGAGTGATGTTGATCATCGTATAGCAATGAGGACTCTTCAGCTTCCTACTCTTTGGAAGGCTTAACTTATTTTGATTGTTATTTATTTATTTATTCTTTTAACACGCTGCGTATATGACAGTGGTGGAAGATTTCTGTTAAATTTATGTAACTTTCAACCAAATAAATCAGGGAGTATATTATGTTTTATGAACTCTTTGAGATACAGAATAAAATGTATTGTTCAGTTTATGGTTCTTTTGTAGCTGTAACTTTTCATGATTAGTACTTTACAATTGTTTGGCTGCCGGTGGTTTTTTTAAACAGATATGTAATTCTTAAAAGTACAAGAAACCATTAAGATAAGTAATGAAACAAAAAAATATTATCATTCATGCATAACCTATTACAAGATACATATAAAATTAATATATATGCAGTAACCAGTGAGTGGGAAAAAATAATACAGCAATACCGAAAATAACCAGTGAGTGATAATCTTTTGGCTCAATATCTTCACTCACCCTCGAGAATATCCATAAACCGTAATCTAGAAAACAATACCGAAAATCACGATTCTTCAAGGCAAATTCTTGAGAGAAGCAACTTTATCCAAGACTCACCAAAACTAGCAGAAGAAGAAGTTCTCACTATTTTTACCACTACAGGCAAACCATTGAGACTATAAAGCTCACCAAATCATTCAGGGTTTCCATCACAGCATGTGTAAATTACCACCATACACAATGGATCAAAAACATCCTTTGTTCCAAGCCTCCCAAGAAACAAAAAACCAGGTGGAAATAACACTCCCCAAATAGCCTTCTGCTTCCCAGTGAACCCTAATGTGATCAGTACCAACCTCTGATCTCAAAATACTCTAACAGTAACAACAACAACCCCATCAAGTTCAAGATACTAATTCTCCAGCACACTAGTTTCTGAGGACCTTTAAACAGAAAGATATAATATAATGATCTAAAGGTTTGTGAGTCAGTGAAGTATACTGAGGACTACAGGGAAAACTCTTCTAATTATCTAGAACATCAATTATGGTGTAACAATTGGATACTAGATAAACTGAATCACTTGGATGAGATATTAAGCAGTATCTTAACCAGAGATTCTAACTTTGAATATGACTTTTTGAATATGACTTTAAGAATGTAACCCTCTAAAACATTATTAATTCTAGAGGTTGTAGAATTGATTTTATGATGTTTGGATGATTTAAAGTATAATTGCTTTTACTTGTAGAATTTATTCTACTTGAAGCTACAATTTATAGTTTTTGACTTCCACAATTGATTTTAGGCTTAAATTCATTGATAAATCCACTTTTACATAAATACATCCAAACTTAAATCACTTTTCAATTTTCATTCAACTCACTTTTATCCAGAATCAAACATAAAATTATGAGCTAACTTATCTCGGAGGAACATTTTATTGTGTTTTAAACAAGCATGTAAAAAAGTCATTACGTTTTTTTAAATTTTAAGCATGAATTTACATTATTAGTCATTTGACGGAAATAATTTTATTGCGATTTATGAGTCCTTACAGCCTAAATCTACTCCTACATTGATAGTTTGATACTACTATATACTAGTCACGTGAATTTATTTACTTGAGAGCGAGTCTTCCATTTTCCACACCACATTATGAAAGTGCCACTTTACCGACTAAAATGGCACACACCGTAAATCCCAACTGAATAAAGGGGCAAAGAATACAAAATTCAAGTTCATTTCACTTTTTGTCTCAAAAAAATCTAAAATCAAATCCCGCGTTCCAAATAAGCAGAAAATTGCGTTTCACTCACCGCATGCACTATCGCACTCTGAAGTGATTCTCTCAACAGATTCCGCGTTTTCGCACATTTTCTTCGGATCTAATTTCTCACCATGAATCGCAACCACGATCCCAATCCTTTCGAAGAAGAAGAGGTCAATCCATTTTCGGTAATCTAAATCGATTCTCTCTCTCTCTCTCTCTCTTTCCATTTCTATTTTTAGTTTTTTTTTTCTCGCTCAGATCCAGCATTCTCTAGATTTGTGGTGTACATTATGATAATCTATAAAATTGGAACTGATTATGTGATTCGTTATTTGATTTCGGATCTGTTGTTAATTCGCGCAATTATGACTTCGGTTTGATTTTTTGTTCGTTTGGTTTTGAATTGAGGATAAAGTTAGTTGAGAAAGAGTGTGTGTTGATTTGAATTTGAGATTGCGTATCGGTGTGGAATTTAGCTTCGATGTTTGTGGAGGACTTGGATCTGGAGAAATTAGGTTATGTTGTTTTTTGTGTTCATGCAGCTGTGTTTTTGTGAATTAATTTTTGTATAAATGATTTTAGTTAAATGTAAGTTGAATGTGAACTGATTTATGTTTGAGTACATTCACGAAAAAATGCATTTGAGTGTAAAAATCATGTTTGGAGTTAAAAAGTTACAAATTCCAATTTCAAGTTAGAATCAATTACGGGGAAGAAATCAATTCCAACTGAAATCGTCAAAACATGTCAAAATCAATTTTATGTGTCCTGAATCACTTCTAGACCTCCCTACTGTGAAATCAAACACTGACGAAGTAAATTGGGTTTTCTGTTTTGTTTTAATCGTGGTTTTGCTTTTGTTTTGTGACGATTAACACAATAATGAGAGTTATGCTGTACAATGTATATGAATAAATATAAATATAAATGTAAAAGGAATCAATTATAGGGAATCTATTTTGACATTCATGGGCATAGAGAGGTCTGCAAACACTATCTTCATAAATTATAACCGGGAATATGAAGTTTAGGAACTAATATTTTTAGATTGTTCACCTAATTGTATACACATCTGAGAAGGTAAAGTTTCTGTGGTGTGGTTATCTGTAATTATCTCCAGGACAAACACAGTGTAGAGGTATTGGGTATGCTGAATGTTTTGTTGACTTTTATAAATTGTAGATGCCTCTGCTGTGTGTTAAACATATAAATATATCTTCTGTGAAATCCCTGGGCCAATGCATATATGATCTACTATTTATCTAAGTAAAGTATGCCATTGCCTTATAGATGCAGTATTCAAATTCCATGCATAGTCTTGCATTTTATTATGAAAAATTATTGCACATAAGTGTGATTGTTTGATATGGTTGGTAGTTGTGTTTCATTGAGTTTTCAGAGGGCTGTTTGTGCAAGTTTGATGCCATTTCAACATCATAAAATAGTATAGCCATCATTATTTTCAAATTTACATCAAAAGTACAAATTGGTAGTTTTTGGAAACCTCGGCATTTGATGTTTTTTTTGTGTTTCATTTCATTGAAGTTATTACATTTGTTCTCATTCTATTTATTATGAAAATCTTACAGAATGGTACTGGATCAAAATCACGTGTTCCCTCAGTGGCTTCTGAACCACTAGGCTTTGGTCAAAGACACGATGCCACTGTTGATATTCCTTTGGAGACTTCAAATGTAATCTCATTTCTTATGAACGGATTTTCATAAAATGTTTAAGATTCTTTTTGGTAGGGGGCTGAGTTTAGTCTTTATGATGTTTATTTAGGGGGACTCCAAGAAAAAAAGTCAAGAGCTAGCAGTCTGGGAAGCTGATTTAAAAAGGAGAGAGAAGGTTGGTTTTGAATTTTTTAGCTGCTGGTGTTGGTTCTTTAGCATTAATTTACAGTAGTATTTTAATTGTCAGCATCAACAGTGATGTACAATGCACTTGTATTCTCTTAAATGCCTGCATAACAAGTTTTTGCTTCTGCCACTATTAGTCAACTGGTATCCTTTGCTTTTGAGGATTTTGACTCTTTCAAATGCATATGTAGGATATAAAAAGAAGAGAAGATTCTGTTGCTAAAGGTGAATGACGAGATCCCACAATACCAGATTTTCAATTGTCTTTTCACTGCATCTTTATATATACACATTAAGCCAAACTTATTTTTTCTTGTTTTCAAAATATGCTTACCAGCCGGTGTGCCTGTTGATGATAAGAATTGGCCTCCATTTTTCCCAATCATTCATCATGATATTGCCAATGAGATTCCAGTTCATGCTCAGAGACTGCAATATTCGGCCTTTGCTAGTTGGTTGGGTATGGTCACTTAATTATGTTATCTATTTATTAATATATTAATTATTTTGGTCTGTGAATGTTTTTGAGAAATGTAACTTCTTACCAGCATTTTCTTGGTTAAGTAGCAACTCCATGTCGTTAAACCAAAGCAAAGGGCATGCACGTTTTTTTTTTTCCGTGATTATAGCTATAGGCTCTAATGGTGGGTGAAATGGAATGAAATGAGATGTTTTCTTGGCAAGACTTGTTCCATCGGGCATTTATATCATATTATATGCATGCATGCCCTCAACCACAAACATCTACTCTAGAAATCTTGGTTTTCTTTTACTTTTATGTTTTCTGTTCTATTATAGAGTCCTGTCTAATTATCTTTTCTTCCTATTTTGATATCATTTGCAGGAATCGTTCTCTGCTTAGTTTTTAATGTAGTTGCAGTGATTGTCTGTTGGATCAGAGGCGGGGGTGAGCTTATTCTATTACTTTCATGTTATTGCCATTTCTCTAGTTTCGTGTTGTGGCTTGGGACCTCACTGTGAAGTTTACAATGTGCAGGTGTTAAAATATTTTTCCTTGCAGTGATTTATGCGCTGCTTGGGATTCCCCTTTCATATGTGCTTTGGTACAGGCCCCTCTATCGTGCTATGAGGTAAATTGCAATTTTCCTTTGTATATTCACTAGCAGTTCAACACTGTTTAAACTGTAAACACACAGGGCTTAGGTCTACTTAGGGATCCCTTTTAGTAACAGGCAAATGATACATTATGAAATGTTCCCTCCTAACCTGATTGTGCATTATGATGGTTGTTGCTTATGATTGTTTCTGTTATGCAGGACTGATAGTGCACTGAAGTTCAGTTGGTTTTTCATGTTCTACTTGGTATGTTGATCCATTACAAGATATTAGCATGTTACTTAGTGACCGACTTACTAATCCTTTTTTTAATTGCTTTGACTTGATGCAGCTTCATATAGCATTTTGCATCTTTGCTGCAATTGCACCTCCAGTTGTTTTTCATGGAAAGTCATTAACGTAAGTTCTACAAGCTGTATTGCAGGGTTTACTTATCTGAGTGTAAAGTTTTTGATCTCTTTATCTGCTTGGTATCGAGTGTAATTTTTGAAGTATACATCAAAAGATAAATCCCATTTTTTTTAAATACATTTAAATACTAAATAAAAAACAATTATTAATTAATTCCATGTCATTTAAAATGTCACACGTGGACTTCCATTAGTCAAACACAAGTTTACTTAATTAATAATAGGGACTAAAACTGTTGATAGGAAATTTTGCAGGGACTAAAAGTTGAAGATTTTTATAGGGACTAAAAATGAATTTTTAAAATTTTATAGGGACCAAAAACATATTTAACCCATAAGAAAAAGATTGGATCATCGTAACTGCAGATCTATGAAGCACAGACTCAGACATGACACCAGACACGGCACAGACATAAACACGTCGCCACCGATATTAATCAGACACGGCACAGACATAAACACGTCGCCACCGATAATAATTTGAGAAAGTGACATAATTCAATGCAATCATGTGTCGGTTTCGGACACGATATGTATCTGACACCGGACACGCCTAATCCGAGGAGTATTTGTGCTTCATAGGTGCAGATGAATGCCTCGTACATGTTTTAGCATAAGTCAGCAATGAAACAATATAGTGGGATATATGTTCATTCTTGATGTTGTTTTGTCATTCGTTTGAGTTCAGGTGGGAAGAAATTGATGTGGCTCTAAAGTTGATTAATTTCCCCTTTCAAAACATTTTGGTCTTTCTCATATTGTAGTTGAATGCCATTTTGTGCTGTTATCTCTTTGCCACCCTTTTTTTAAGTCATGCTCGTATATTAGCAACTTACTAAGTATTATATTCATTTTCTGTTGCATTTGAATTAATAAATTTAAAATTGCAGGGGCATCCTTGCAGCGATTGATGTGTTCTCAGACCACGTATTGGTTGGGGTAAGTTGTACTCGTCCATATTAGCATTTATTTTGTTGGTTGAATATATTGCATTGGATATTTAAAAGCAGTTCTGTTTAATATTGTGATCAGACATATAAGATTCATTTAATGATGAAATATTTGCATGCCAAGTTGTAACATTATCCATTTATATATCTGCAGTAATTTAAACCTAAGGGTCTGTTTGATTGTGTTTTGGTTTTTTAAAAACTGTTTTATAAATCAATTTT
Source organism: Medicago sativa (assembly GCF_051527215.1). Lineage (NCBI taxonomy): Eukaryota > Viridiplantae > Streptophyta > Magnoliopsida > Fabales > Fabaceae > Medicago > Medicago sativa. The sequence continues at coordinate 17,080,443 of NC_140753.1, read as the reverse complement.
GAAAAACTGTTTTTTACAAGCATTATGTTTTTTTCTTCCTTTTCAACACAACATAATATGCAACAGTTTTACAGAACAAGCTATATTCAAACAACATTACTTTTTTAATTTTCAAAAACAGTAATCAAACAAGCCCCAAGTCTTGGAGGCAATTAGTGTTCTCAAGCTGATCACCTCTTTCTCCTCTCCTATGGAATTATGATCTTATGTATGCATGAGTGACATTAAGTGTCAGATAGTTTAAGTAAAATTTTCATTTCCATGTAGTTATTGGCACTTAACTGTCTAGACACCAAATGAAATGCAACCAAATAACTGAATGTAGAATCTTTAATTTAGATGAAGAGATGTAAATTTTGTTGGAATTGGATATGGAACTAGATTTAGTGGTGTCTAGCTACTATAAGGTACGTGTATTAGATCAAAATAACCTGGATGCCCTCGAGTGCAACCAGAGAACATGGATGCATTTTTTTTATCGCATTTGGTAACTTGAAGTAGTTGAAAGAAAAAAAATGAAAACCTCTCTACTTTTCATTTTTAATTTCTTATGTAATTTGTGCGGAAGAAAAATAAATTTCATAACCTTTTACCTGTGCTTACATGCTTTGATCCATCAATATTACTGGTATTCTTACAGATATTCTATTTGATCGGATTTGGTTTGTTTTGCTTGGAGGCTCTTCTAAGCTTGTGGGTAATTCAGGTGAGGGACAATAGCTTTGATTTACATTCATCATTTTTATTTATATTGCTTCTAGGCAACAAGATAAGTGATTGTAGTTAAAAGAATATGAATTTGTACTATTCTCTGCCTCGTTTTCTGTTCTTGTTTTGATATGAATTATAGCGTGCTATTATAGAACTATAGACAACAGGGAGTTGCTTTAGATGAGGGCCAGAGTAAATTAGAATGGCCTTGCAAGAGTTTAAGCAGTCCTTTTGAAGACTGAAGTGTGTTTAACAGTGAATGATTCACCGGTGGTTATTCATATAGATACAAATGGTTTCTTGCTATTGGGGGGATGGGTAGCTCACTTGGTTGAGTTTAAGGAAACTAAAAGTAGTAGTTTTGTATTGGAAACTATTTTTAAAATCATAAAAAGTTGAATTCACAACTTTTCACCATTTTCCAACACAATATTTCTATTGCAAAGAATGGAAAAGATGATTGATTAAAAACTAGGATTTACAATTTTTTTTTTTTTTTTGTTGCTATTGTGGACTCTGGGAAACTCAAGACTATGCTAACCAATTAAAACTAGGACTGTAGTACTGGGAGCTTATGTTTGGCTACTATTCTATTTAGATAAAGTAGACCATGACTTGTGTGTTTTTCACTTCACCAGCTACACCTGCAAGTTTCTTTCAGAAGAAAGGATTGAAATATTTGGCTGATGGTTGTTTCCTTTTATTTTTGTTGCTTCTGCAGAGAATATACATGTTTTTCCGGGGGCACAAGTGAGACTATTCTCAAGATTTTGTTGTAGCGGTTTTTATAGTGTCAGTCACTATCCAGTGTGGCCTAGTATATTCTCTTTTTTCTCAATCCTCTTCTCCATTCTTTGCAATATCTCTGTGTGGTATTGTTCTGTTGTTTCTCTGTAGTGATTGTACCATAGTTTTGTCTGTACTTGACAGTATAATGAGAATTATGTGAAATTGAGTATGTTTTTAGAATTTCTCTTGAAACAATATTTTACTTTTGATATGCATATATGTATTGGATTTCCAGTGTTGATCTAGTGTAGAGTTTTTTTTTTTTTTTTTTTTTCTTTATTTTTTAACAGCAAATCAAATAGATTCAAGTGGAAATTACGTACAAGGAACCAAAAACTAACCAAAAAAATCAATAAACCTCCCGCATCCAAAGGGAGCAAAAATTAGCTTAGGGTACAATCTAAGGGGTGAATGAGCCATTAATATAAGCAAGAAAAACCATTTTTTTTTTGCACAAGAGCCATTTCCAATAAAGACTTTTATGTCCCGTTTGTTTTGTATTTATTTAACAAAAAAAATCATTTTTATTATTTAATAGTTTTTGTTTCAGACTTCAAAAAAAATCTATTTTGTTAACCTCAACGAAAATCTATTCCAAGTAGCCTTTTCACAGTATATTTTTTCTAAAAACTAAGTCTCCTTGAATCCTATCCACTCATTATCTCTTATACTTCTTGGGGATTCAATGACTTTTTAAGGTGAGGAAGTCACACCGACGTTGTGTAATTTAGTAATTAGAGAGAAAATAGTATAAGAGAAAGATAAACACAGTAACTGTGACTTTTCAGTTTTAAAGTCGGGAAAGTCCTAGTGAATTTTGTGTGTTTTATAAGAGAAAGATGGGAGAGAAATAATAAAATGATTAGAGAGAAAATAGTATAAGTTGGCTTCACATTACATTAGTCATAGAGAAATGATATGTGTAAAACATTATTGTGACAACTTTTGAACAATTTTCTCTTTCATACTCACATGATATTTTTATCACCTCTTTTCCTTTTCTTTCTCTATTGTTTTTGACCAATAAGGAGAGAGAAAAAGAAGATTGCAACAAAAGTTGTCAAATAACATTATTCTTAATCATATATGCTTTTGATCATGCTACTTTTTTTTTTTTAATGGCAACTTTTGATCATGCTACTGGTACTGAATTCTATAGAAAAGTATGTATGCGCAAAATTAAGAACAGCCATAATATTTCCACGAAGTGATTTCAATAGAACTTGAAGAGAAGGTGTAGTGTACTCACCTCGCCAAACAACATGGAGGAGGATGAAGCAATTGGAAAATATTGCAAAGCCCCTTCTTGTGTTTTCCTTTTGTACAAATCACATTTGCATAGTTTTATTTAGTTTTAATTGTCTTGGTCACTATGCAATATAGATCTGCATTGGTTGCATTGCACACATTGAGTAGATTACACATTTATGTATTAGAAAAAAATGCAGTCACCTTAGTACAAATCTATATACAAGTGCGAGAATTCGTGCCTCGATTTTTCTTTTTTTTCTTTTGTGACCATTTATAAACCAAAGTCAGGACAGTGTGATTTTATGGCTGAACCAGCATGCAACTGACTCGCTCATAATCATTGTTCTTTCTTGTTTTAAATATTATGTTATTCTTATTAATTGGCATTTTTTTTAGAACTAGTCATGCATTATTTGCAAATTTGAAATAATTCAATATAATGCAACCCCTCCCTCCTCTGCCAATCTTGTACAGAGCTAAGTGCTTAAGTATATCAAACAAAAAGGAAAATTGGTGGCATGTAAGGTCAAATTTATACTGTGACAAAACCACATTACTATTTTTAATATCTTATATATTAAGTTATTAAGAATAAATAACTAGTAAATTAAATACTTTTTAAATCAAAAAATAATCCTACAAGTCTAGGCCACTAATTTATAGGACATTTCCTCCAATTACAATATAAAAATAAAAAAGCAATGACCTTGAATTTAATCATATTCCCAAAAACAATAATCCTACAAGTCTAGGACACTTATTATAGGACAATTCCTCCAATTAAAAAGATAAAAATAAAAAAGCAATGACCTTGAATTCTATCATATTCCCAAAATGGATGATATTTATTAAGCAGCTTGTTATGTCAAGATTGACTATATATGATGTAACAGTGAACCAAATTTCAGAAACAAAAAACAGGATACTTTAAAAGAATATTGTAGAATAATGATATTAATCATATAAAAGCACAATCAAGAAAACAATACCCAAAAAAGCATGAGAGTTAAGCAAGAATCTTGAAACTTAATCAAGGAAATGAAACTAAAAAATTTCAACAACAACAACAAAAATAACAATTCAACAAGAAAACTCCCATTGAAATTGTTTGACAAGATTATACAACACACTAACTTCAGACAATTAATCCTAATCTAATGACAAACAATCAAACAAGTAATTATTTACAGTTCTTCAAACCAACCAACAATCAAACACATTTTTATTGTCTAGTTTGTATTGTCTAATAGCAAGTGCATCATTTTACTCTTGTAAAAAGTAAAATAAAAGGGTCTGGTCTCTGGTGTATTGTACCAAAAAAGTTTAAAGTGCATAGGTCCTTTTCTTTTAACCATTGTGAATAGATAAATAATTGAGAAGAATTAAAAAATTGAAACATTAAGTATTTATGTTTGTATCTAATAACGAAGAGAAGCATTATACAGCAAAACAAGTACCTCAACAAAGAAAGACCTAAAATATACAACCACATTGTCTTGGCAAGTAAAATCCATGACAGAATAATACATCAAAACAAGCAGCTCAACAAATAAAGACACCTATCTAAAGATCAAACAAAATCAGCAACCAAAACTAACACTACATAATCTGCCAGAGACCCAAGAAAACTGTCCTCATGCAAACAACTCCTCTAATTCAAAGTTCTTTTGCCAACAAGTTGAACAAGTTGCACATCTTCTCAAGTTTGTTCATATCAGGAAGTGTAGAACCGATTGGACAGAGCAGCACCAACTGCATTTGTCTTGAGGTGGCTGTGTCTTGAGGAGGATTCTCATGTTCTTCCATAGGAGAAGTGACTAAAGGAGTAAGCTCATTTTGTTGCTCAACTGAAGGAATCTCAGTGACTGGTGTGTCATTCTTGTTTAAGGTTCTGTCATGTATACTTCTCTTTTTCCTCTTCACTATATCTTTCACATTTTGGTGGATAAAGTATTTTTGGGCATGGCTAGCAATTTGAGTTGAAGTCTTTGTCACCACAAATTCTTTTGAAATATCATTCCAGCGTCCCTTTCCATGTTTTTTCAGCCCCTTCAAAAACAACCTATATATATATATTTCACAAAATATAGAATGAATGTGAAATATTCAAATTCAACTAAATAATATGAGAAGAAAATATACTTATGCATCCATATTCATAACTAAACAAATATATAAAAGATAAAATGAAAAAAAAAAATGTCAAAAACAGAATAATTTTTATAGAAGTTAAAATCTGTAATTTTATAAGAACTAAACACATATTTAACTCAATAACATAAAAAAATAACTTTCAAACATAGGTTTTTTTTTTTTTTTTGAAGACATTTCAAACACAGGTTAACACAGACTGCATACTTACTTGTCTTCATCTTCTTCCCAGTTTATTCTTTCCCTCCTTACTCTCTTTGAAGCACGAATTTCTTCATTTAGAGCCAATTTCGCAAAAGCACTACTCAACTTATTCAAATTGGTGTGACATTTCTTCTGCTGTTGTTCCATGCTATTCTTAGAGGGATCTTGTAATGAAACCCGGTCAGTTAAATTAACTCGACGGTGACGGGTTATATATATAGTTTTGCATCTTCGTTCCATGCTTTCTATATCAAAAAAACAACTATACGAAAACAATTATAAGAACTTAAAATGAATTTAAAATCAATTTGATGCATAATATTTTTTGAACGGTAAAAATATGTTAGATACCAGTTAAATCTTCTTAATTCTTAGTTCCCAGCCTCACCCGGTTTACTCAAAAAACAATGCCTTAATCAGATCAACTAGCCAATTATACGAGTTAACAAAATTAAGATTACTTGGCCAAGCCTTAATCAGATGAACTAGGCAATTAGTAAGTTAACAAATTACTTCGCCAATTACTCAAACCAATTACAGAACCATAATGAGAAGATATCATAATGACAATAAAAAACACTCATTGTAAAACATCATGTTGCAACTAAAAGCCACTTCAATGGTATCAAAGCAAGAATATTGAAGATTAGTGATTCTCACCTTGTCCTGCTGCCACCGAGGATACAGGCTTAGGATTCTTACCATTCGGATAAGGTCCTGAACCAGGTGGGAAAGCATATGCAGGAACAGCAATGTGAGGTGGAGGTTCCATAGAACGAAAATACGGAGCAACAGGCGGCTGCTTATGATAAGGCATCTTTGCTGCAGGAAAGTGAGGCGTGCCATTTGTGTTACTCTTGCGCTTGGGGCCTGGCTTTTGACAGTGTGGTGATGGCATGTTAGTCATCAGATTGAAGTTGCCAGAATCGTTTGACTCCTGTTTAATCACAGATCCATACACGGAAAATCAGGCAAACACGAAAAAAATAGTCAAACAGAGTTGAGAGTATTTTTTACTCGTTGTTTAATACCAACACGTCATAGTTTAATTGTTACTCAATAATACAATTCTTATGCTTGCAATAATATTGCGAAATTCATGAAAAATAGATCAATACAAAACATGTTTATCTTAACAAAAAAAACTCCATCAAAATCACATTACACTAACATGACCTTTTGCATTTCATTCTCAAACGATAATGCTATCAAATTACAATAATGAACAAACCTGGATAGGAGCTCTAGGAGCAGCCTGACCAACACTAGGCACAGAAACTACTACATCCACACCCTTAGCAACTTTCTCAACATGATTCATAGGTTTTGAAGTTTGAGCATCAGAAAGAGCTGGCCAAGACTTGGTTCCAACAACCAACACAGGAATGTCATCACTTTTCTGATCTTCCCAATGAACTTTTTTTTTCTTGCCAAAACTTGGGGAACCTCTCTTCAATATTGATCTAGGAGCACCACTAATCTCATTATCAGCAATCACCATAATTGCTTTTATTCAAATAGCAAAAAGATTGAAACTTTACTATCTTCTTGGTATCAATTAATGATGCTGAAAACAAAAATCAAGAGTTGAATCAGTTGAAAAAACCAAAAGGGTATTAAGATATTGACTTAAAAAAAAAATGAAAATATAGGAAAAAGATTAAACCTTAACTCGCTAATGATGTTGAAAACAAGAATCAAGTGATGAATCAGTGGAAAATTAAACTAAAAAACTTCAATAAAAACAAAAATAACAATTCAACAAGAAAGCTCCTTTTGAAATTGTTTGACAAGATTATACGACTCATAATCTAATGATAATCAGGGTCGGCAACATGGATCAAACAAGACCATACAATGTAGGTTTCTGTTATCGAACTTTCAGTTATTCAGACCCACAATGCATAAATTGGGTTTCTGTTACCAAATTTCCAACAAAATGTCTCATAAAAGCTAGAATCTTGAAACTTAATTAAGAAAATGAGACTAAAATCTTCAACAACATCAACAAGAGTAACAAAAATATCAATTAAACAAGAAAATTTGACAAGATTATAGCGTATCAGAAATCAACAAAAAAGTCACTACATAAACTCAATGAAGTTGATTCAAACAAAGGTGAAAGAACAACAAAAATGTTACAATTAAGAGAAGAAATTTACCCCAATTATCACTTCCAAGAGACAAAACCCTAACTTCCAAGTGAAGAAATCGTCGATCAATTCAGAAAGATGAGTTTGGGATTGTGATTTTGTGAGAGAAAGGGAAACTTTGAGAAGAAATTTACCCCAATTATAACTTTCAACTTCCAAGTGAAGAAATCGTTGATCGATTCGGAAGGATGAGTTTGTGAGAGAAAGGGAAACTTTGATGAGAAATAACGAACAGAAAACCAAAAGCCAGGGAAACAAATTGATTCTGTGAGAGATATATAAAATTGGAAAAACCTTCAAAATTTATCTATGGTAAAAGTAGTGGATAATTGATAAAATAGTTGATAAGTTATTGTTAATAGTTAATGACTGATAGCTTATATATTATCGTTGGTAGTTTATGAATGATAACCAATAATTTAATTGAAGTGTTTGATAAAATTAGTGATTCAACTAGCTCATAAGTGTAAAATGTCATAAAAGAGTGTTCTTAACAAAAATTATATCAATAAATATTATTTAAAAAGTAAGTTAAAATTTATTAATTTAGTATATTAAATGTTATATATTAATTTTATTCACTAAATTTCATTTTATTTTTATTTTCATTTAGCTATTTATTATTTAAAAAACAATTAAACTCAATTATGAATAATTATCTTTTTTTAGATAGACGAAATGATAAATAACTATTGAATCTCACATGAGTAAATAGTCAATTACCCCTCAAAATAATTTTCATAATCAGATAAGTATTGCAGCAGACTAAAACCATTAGAAACAATGTCATCTAATCATTGGTTAAAAAAATGTCATCTAATCTATTTATAAAACAAAACATACCAATTTAAATATGTAGCTAACCTGAAAATATTATAATTACACATTTTTTACAAGGATATCAACCACTATGTTAATTGTTTGTCTTTAATATCTTTTGAGTCAAGTATAAGGAAAAAAAATATAAATTTTCAAGTTCAGGGGGCATTTTGCACATAAGTGCAAAATTTCAGGGTAGTATTTGCAAAACGTGATGTTGACTAACAGAAGAATTTGACGGAGGGGGTAAATTGATTAACGTTGTGCAATTTTAGGGGGGCAATTGAAATTTTGTTAACGTCAGGGGGGTAATTGACGAAACTTACAATTTCAGGGGGTAATTGCCTATTTACTCAATCTCACACATAAATTTAAAATGTATTCTCCTTATTATTATTATTATTATTATTATTATTATTATTATTATTATTATTATTATTATTATTATTATTATTATTATTCTCCTTATTATTATTATTATTATTATTATTATTATTATTATTATTATTATTATTATTATTATTATTATTATTATTATTATTATTATTATTATTATTATTGTTATTATTATTATTATTATTATTGTTATTATTATTATTCTTATTATTAATATTATTATTATTATTATTATTATTATTATTATTATTATTATTATTATTATTATTATTATTATTATTATTATTATTATTATTATTATTATTATTATTATTATTATTATGATCATCATCATCATCAATTAAACAAATAATCATAATCAATTGATATGCTTTAGTATGTACTCCCTCCGTCCCTTAATGTAACCACCCATTTGATTTTGTTTTTGTCCCTAAATGTAACCCCCTTTTCAAATTACTAGATGCATTTATTACTTTTTTCCTAAACATACCCCTAATTAATACTACTAACTTGTCTTGAAATATGAATAGTCAAATTTAATACACATACAAACAAAGGACAATTTGGTAATATTAATACAAAAAACAGACACATTAATTACACTGACAACTTTTCTTAAGAAATGTGAAAAATGCAAAGGGGGGTTACATTAAGGGACGGAGGGAGTAACTCATTAGTGCCCGTCTGTCCGCTCTTTCTACTGCGCTAACGCATGTAACTCATAAATAGTATGTTTTTCAACATCAATGTTGGTTTAGTTTTTCTTGATATATCTTCGAGAAAATTATTAGAATTAAAAGAATAATCAAGCTTGATAAATTTGTTACTGATTTGTTCCCGTACCCATCTGTCCGCTTTTTCTAATGCACTAACGTATGCATATATTTGATTATTTTTCTTTGCATAAATTGGTTTGAATTTAACTATTTATAGAGTACACAGATGATAGGGATAAACATTGATAAACTAAAAGATGTAAATATATGTTTAGTGTTAAGGGTAGCCAAAAACTTGCTGGTACAACCTCCCAAAAAAAACTTGTTTGTACAAATTATGGATATAAATAATAAACATAGATCAATCGTACACTTAAAAACATGTTCTTTTTGTATGTACGTGAGTCTCATTCTTAAACATTTTGAGAAATGGGAAGGCATTTAAAGATAGGCCGCGAAGACCATCACAACACTTTATTTGTATTCTTCATTCTTTCTACATCTACTAGTTACAAGCCCGTGCTTCGCACGGGTTGAATTACATTTTTTTAAAAATTTACTCTAAAGGAGAGATGTTCAAATTACGGAACATTGCTATTCTTCTTAATTTTGAGAACGAAGGTCGTGTCCTTCGCACAGATTGAATACTGTTTTTTTGAAAATCCATACTATATGTTTGAATAAGACAAATGAAACCAGGCTGTGATGATATTTGAAAAAAAAAAAAAAGACAAATGAAACCGATTTCCTAAGATGAAATCCGAGTGTACTAAGCCAATCCCAAAATGTTACCGCACTAAATAAGGACCATCACTTAATTATTTAAATTCAACAATAGCTAGAATTATTCAAGCCAATTAACATCACACCATATACTTGAATAATTAGACCCTAAACATCTCAAGATACCAACAAAAGTCCTAATATATGTAGATTCTACTACACCGCGATTGCAGAGAAGTATTTCACCAACTGTTGTGTATCGGACAACACTCAAGCAGCTTGATCCAATTCCAACTTCCGAGACACATAAACCATCCTAACCACTGCAAAAACACCATTGCAGATGAGCATGACAGCCGAAGAATGACACAATAAAAACAAGCGAGCAGACCAGCTACAAAATCTCATTAACCTTCCATTAATCTAGGACAGAATGACATAGTAAGATTCAAGTAAGTTGAGTTTCAAAACATTAATATATTTATAGTGGAAATTTTAGAGCTGAACAATGATGCAGGATTAACCAGTATCTTATAGGAGCTTTTCTCTATATTGAAAGCACAGAGTATGCATGGTCATTTTTATTCACATAAAGAATAAGCTGTGTATCATACATTTCAATTAAAATGCTTGAATTGCCTGATATTTGAACTTGACAAAATAAAACTTATTCAATAGTTGTTGTAAATTGGAAATTTATCTAATACACATGGTCTTGGTTTTTCTTTTTATTGTATGTGTGAGAGAGACAAAAAGAAAAGAACTTTACCTCTAATTTTGCATTTCTACTACCAAATGAAGCCATGACATATTGTTAAAGCTTAGTTCAGTTTAACACTACCTGCAAGAAGAAAAATAAAATTAAACTTATTGGAGATAAGGACATTCTTAGATTATGAAATGGTGCTTTGACGGGGAAGACAATCGTATAAGACATTGCTTCAGTCGACCTTGATAATGATGAAGCAGAGATTTAGTCTTACATTGAGCACATTCGTGTTCACAAGTCTAATCATAGATTGAGAGACATGATTATTGAAGTTCAATAGGGATGACATAGAATTATGACTCATGTTCAATAAGATATGTGTATAAAGGGGTATAACTTTATAAATGTATTGGTCAGAAAAACGTTAAAACCATATCATCAGTTTTTTAGTTTTTTCATGACAGAGGCACACATTGTCTCAAAACTTAGGTAAGCTACCAGGGAACCAAGAAAGAGAATGAGTTACCATCTCAATGCTCTTAGTAAACATAACGTGGCACAACTTTAAGGTGTCTATCAAATGCATATTTTCGAGCATTAACATTGCCATTGTTACTTCTAACAAATTCCAATTGATAAAATTTTGCCAAGAAATGCAAGAGCTAAAAAACAACATAACACTACATTTTACAACAAAACACAAAGGTGTGCATGGAAGAAGGATTACAAAGAAAGTCTGAAATACACAAATCAACCATACTAAGACACAAAAATACCTATAGTCCAGGACCAAATGCAAGAGAGAAATGAACACAAAAGTGTTACACTAATAATAATACCCCAGCAACAGGGACACACCTTATAGCTATATAGAATACTGAATCAGCCCATAAACTGTGGAAATGCAAATACAATTGAAAGATCTACTCTAATCCTGCTTCACCAGCAACTAATCTTTAATTACTGATTGGAAACATCTCATGACTCAATTGAAAGTATCCAGGACTGACTGAGACCTCAGTAAATTTTCAGCCAGTAATTGAGGCAGAAGATTGAAATTTCAATGAACTGAATGTCTCCTAACATGTGACTTTGACACTCTCTAATTGAGTCATGAGATGATTACAATCAGTAATTAAAGGATCAATGGCAGCAATACACAAATTCAAATTCAGACAGTTTGTGACAGTGACTGCACCAGTTGAGATTGTTATTTTCTGCATGTTGAGCTCCACCACCATTTGTAGGCACCATCTCAATCCAAGAAGCTACCAAAGGTTATTCCTTCCAACTTGCAAGCAGACACTGAGACGGTTCCAGCTCTGTCATAAGTAACTACTGCTCATCTAGTTGAGCCATTGGCGGAAATAACAGCATTAGATCACAAAGAGAGGCTATAAATGTTCCCAGTTTGAACTTCAAAGCTAATGTTAGAGGTAACTTCCACTTGCAAATCACAAAAAAGACGCAATCATAAATAAATCAATGTCTAGAGCATTCGCGGTTCTCGTTGAAGCAAGATGTAGAAACCGAGAGAAATAAAAAATGTAAGCTCAAAAGGGAAAGAAACGGCTGGTCTGAACGTGATTGAGGGAAAGAAAGGTAAGAGCAGTGAGTTAAGAAAATTATAATAAATGTGCCCGGAGTTTTTCTCAATAACCCTTTGTAAAAAATAACTTCTTTTTCTATAAATATGTATTCTTCTAAATTCTAACTAATAGAGGCCTCAAATTATTTTTGAAACAAATAGAATCCCAATCTAATGGACTTAATATAAATACATGCACTCAATATATAGAAATTGATTTGAGTGTTAATTACCGGGTGAAATTCTGCTTCCTTGGTTAATGGAACCCTAGCTTAGGGGTGTTCGCGGTGCGGTTTGGTTCGGTTTTGAGCAAAAAAGTCATCCAAACCGCGAGATAAAAAAGCATGCGGTTTGGTTTGGTTCGGTTGATTTTTAAAAAGTCATCCAAACCAAACCAAACCAATCCAATGCGGTTTGGATTGGTTCGGTTTGTGCGGTTTATCGCGAGATAAAAAAATATTACATTAACTCTAATATTGCCAACTTGTTACAAAATAAACATAGGACATTTTATTTTGATGTTTATATGATAAAATATTAGGTAAAACTTATATAGAAATAGGTAAAATTAAGAAAAAAACATAAGCATGAAACAAATTATTGAAAAGCAAAGAAAACAAATTCATCACTGGAAATGAATTGAAAGAGATGGAAAAGAATTATAATCGAACCTGATGGTGCAACAATGGAAAAATCGAATCAAAAGAGATTATTATTGAGCTATGTAATTGGGCTAGTACATATTTAAGTAATATTCATTATTTTTGCGGTTTGGTTTGGTTTGGTTCGGTTGCTGAGATGCAAACCGCAAACCAAACCGAACCGCGCGGTTCAGTGCAAAAGTCATCCGAATTCATCCGAACCAAGTGCGGTTTTTTGCGGTTTCGGTTTGGATTGGTTTGGTTTGCGGTTTTTCTATTGGGTTGGTTCGGTTTTGAACACCCCTACCCTAGCTCAACTATGGAAGCCTGCATTCTATCATTATAACAATACAAATTATGATAACTTTGATTACAACGATGCTGCATATTTGCAAGCTCTTTAGCCAACTCTAGATAATCAACATCAACAGCCTATATATTTATGGGTTAAATATGTTTTTAGTCCCTGCATTTTGCGCTCCTTTAAAGAATAGTCCCTACATTTCATTAAATGTTTTTAAAATCCCTACATTTTTTTCCGTTAGCACAATTAGTCCCTGCCGTCTATTTTTGCTGACCGGACAAACGGAACATGCCACATAGATGCCACTAGGAAGCCACATGGCCTCATTAATGACATGTCATGCCACGTGTTAAAATCCTAATTTAAATAAAAAATATTAATATTTATTATTTATCACATCTACATCACTCAAAGATTTCAGTTACCATACACGTCTTTCTTAAATTCTAAAACCTCTTTCAAAAATGGTATACAATAAGAACTAAAATCTCTTGGATAAATGCCTTTGTAGTACTTTGATATATATCGGCTGTGAACATTGCTTGTACTGGTCTTTGATCTGAAAGTTTTGACTCACTCCTGTTGTAATTGATTTGTTTCATTGGTTTGCCAAACCATATTCCTTCGCAAAAATTAGAACAAATCCATACTCCTGTTGTAATTGACTCCTTTGCCAAACCATCAAATATTAAATCAAAGAATACCTCTTATGTACTGAAAATTGATTCCTTCGCAAAGAAAAATGATTCCTTTGCCAAACCATACTCCCGTTGTAATTGATTTGTTTTATTCCTTTGCTTGTACTGGTCTATTATTCAAAGATTTCACATAAACCGAACCATGTTCTTTCGCAAAAATTAGAACAAATCCCGTCGGATCCCCAAAAGCTAACCCATAAACCGAACCCCCAACCCCACCCCTTCACCAGAGAACGAAGCATGGCGGCGAATTTAACAAGGTTCGAATCTGTAAAACGGCACCGACAAGAAAAAGGGTGGTGCGGCCGCTAGAACAGCAAGCACCACCAAATTCACTATCTACATCTTGTTAATGTTGATTTGTATTTGGGAGGATAGACAAGAAATGGTTGAGGGTAGAAGAAAGGAGGAGAAAAAAGATGAGAGATCGCAGGAGGAAGAAGAAAGGAGGAGGAAGAAGAAGTTTTTTTTTTTTTTTTTTTTGGGAATTTAGGGATTTGAATCCCCATTGAAATGGGTTTTAATGGGTCGGGTCATATCACCCATTCCAACAAGCCCAACCCATTAAAAAACTGTAACAAAAAAAAATTGCCACGTCAGCAATCCGTTTGGTGATTGGCCATAATTTGACGGCAGGGACTAATAGTGTTAACGGAAGAAAAATGTAGGGATTTTAAAAACATTTATTGAAATGTAAGGACTATTCTTTAAAGGAGGGCAAAATGTAAGGCCCAATAACATATTTAACCCTATATTTATTTACTCTCATAACCCACATTGCTTTCAATAATTAATTAGCATAAACTTTGTTTCATCAAGAAATTTCTTCTAATTTTTATAATTTATTTCCTAATTACAAAAAACTAACTAATAGGCTTCCCCTCCCTTCACTTTGAATATTTTTTAATTTATAGTTCTGTTATCTGTTTATGTCTTGAATGCCATAATTTTATTTATTTTCCTCATGTCGACTTGTTCTCATTTCTAATTACAGGAAGGTGTTCAGCAGCTTGTTCTGGGTTTATACATCATACATTACTCTATTATCCTATACATCACCTAAAACCATTTGAGACAATAATTTTGACATACGGTAGGAATCGGAACTGATTTCGAGGATTCAACAAAAGTATCAACCTTCTCAAGGTTCAGTGACTGAGTTTGAGCATCGAAGACAATATTCTATAACAACACAATGGAAAACGAAACATAAGCCGTAAAAAATCAAATAGCCATATCTGTTATAAATAAAATAGCTTCATAGAAAATATCCTATAACAATGCAATCGAAAACCAAACATAAACAACAAAAAATCAAATAGCCAAATCATTTATAAATAGAATAGAACGAAATCACAAAAAATGTTCCATCTATCTATTTGCCACCAATGATCCTCATTATGCATTATTTTCTTCTCCAAAAACACCACAAAAAGGGAATTTCTACAACAGTGAATAACTGAAACTTAGAAACCTTTCCAAACATGACATCTAGCGAATTACACGATTTTAATACCAAGATAAAGTCACTTAAATGAGGTTAATGCCACTCGAATGAAAAATCTTCAGTAAAGAACGTTTCTGCATTACTACCATTCCTCCTGCAACTTCTTTATGGGACCAATTTTCTGGCATACCAAGAAACCATATAAAAATGCTAGCACAAATGCTATCTCTATCTATATACGCCCCCTTCAAAAGTATCCAAATCATGCAGCAAAAACAAAACGCACAGATGGACTGAAAAGTAAAAGTTACTAAAAACCAAACATTTTTATCATCGCACATAAAAATACAAAACAAAACATTGAATCATGAAACTCGATGAAGTTAATTATACCTCCAGAATTCCATCCTCGGCTTCAAGCCGTCAGTCAGCTAGGGTAGCTCCACCAGCCAAAAAAGAAGAATGATGAAATAATCCTTTCTTTTTCTGCAGCGTTACAACAATGTATCTATATTAGGATTGAATTGAATAGAAAATTGAAAACTTTGAAACAGAGACATAGCTTAATGAACTGAATGTCTCCTAACATGTGACTTTGACACTCTCTAATTGAGTCATGAGATGTTTACAATCAGTAATTAAAGGATCAATGGCAGCAATACATAAATTCAAATTCAGACAGTTTGTGACAGTGGCTACACCAGTTGAGATTGTTATTTTCTGCATGTTGAGCTCTAATTTAGCTTAAGCATCTACATAAAGTCAATTGCGTTTTTTTAAGCATTTCAATATCTTGCATATACCTTTGCAAACCTCTTGCAGCAATATTAATTAATAAAACCACCTATCATATAAAGAGAATGAATCAAACAAACCTAAAGTTAGGGACTTTTCATGAGAATACACCTCATGGCAGGAATTTTGTCTTGTGGCCCATCAACTCAAAATGGCAAAGAGTAAGTCTGTACAAAATATTTCGGCTAACAATTATTAGCACATGCAATACAATTCCATTCAAGCACTGTTTAATTAAGATGATCTCACTAGGAATTCAACATCATATGTGAAGATGATTTCCTTTACCTCTTCAACTTCCTGAGGAGTATTGGAGTTGACAACTGTATGTTTAGCATGAGGGTCACACATTGATAAGCGAGTTTTTTCATCTCATTTCCCTTCATATTCATGTTTAACACTGCAAATCATCATTCAGAACCGAAAATCAGCAAGAATCCATACCACAACTGGTTTGAAAAACTGAATTCATAGAACAAATCAAGCACAGACATACAGACCTGAATGGCTTAACCTCAAAGCTCACTATTCTGGCAGATTCAGTGAGTGAATCTCTATGATATTTGACAGTAAATGCCAAATGGTTGTGTATAAAAAACTTCTCCTCCTTGCTCTGTGTATTTCAACATAGTAAGCACAGGAAGAAGGAAAAAATTGGCATTCGCAACAATAGACATTGATTTATAGTATAATGAGCATACCCCACCATATTGTCCTTTGAGTCCAACATGGAAACCAAGCTGATAAACAGTAGAATCCTGATCCACACGCTTTATGGGAACAACCAAAGGAAGGTTATCTAGAATCCTGCACATAGAAGGTAGAGGCATTGTAAGATCCTCAATATCAAGATAGTGGCAGAAAACAGGCATGGAAATATAAGACAATTTACTGGCACGCCGTACATGTTCACCCGATACTCATCATCAATCTTCTTTTTGAATGCTTTTGCAGTTTTGGCATCAAGTTTAAGCTTACACACAACATTGCACATTTGTGGTTCGCACATTTTGAACTGCAAATATGTCAGAGTAGAGTATATCAGTTGAAAACCAAAACACAAGTTGCAGGAAGCAAGCAAGGATGACGACATCATTTACGGAACACAGCCAAATAGTGCAAATATTATGTAATCTAAACAAATATACATAGACTGAATAATACAAATCCTCATATTTGTTAATTAACATCATCATGATCATACTCAATAACTTGAGCTCCTCTACACTACAGTAGAGACAAAAATGAAAAGAATATTTTGCGTGAGTTTTTTCAAATTCTACTATGCTATAGAGCTACCTAGGTTTGTTCAAATTCTACTATGTACTAATAACATACCACCATTGCAGTGGGGTATTTTACTCCATACGACCACAATAGAGTGGTCGATATTGCACCACCACCGTGATGTCCCAATCTTCTGTTCACACATCAGCTCCGAAAAATGCCATCTTTCATTTCTCCACCACTTACACGTTATAGGTGGTAGTTTCTTTTGTGTTGCTTTCCCTCTTCCTATTCAATAGAAAATAGAATTTTGCAAACAACCAACCAGAAGGAAAACAAATTCAAGCAAAACTAAAGTTAATTATTGAAGAAGTGAACTTGGTTCTGGAAGTTTTTTTTCTTTCTTGAGGGAATAGTTTTGGAAGTTATGAAGTGTTTCCTTCTAGAGGTCTAAAATTTCAATCTTCCCTTCATATTATATTTCTTTGTTGACTCTGTGCAGCCATACCCATGTAATAACAACAATGTTGCTATAGTTTGATCCCACCAATTTGAATATGCAACTATAACGTACCTAAGAAGAAGGTCAAAAGTCGAAGTCATGTATATATGTCAGAAGCCATATTCTATAAGTAGCCTTTTAGTTCATCTCAATTGTATATCACTTTTGAACTGAGTAATGCATGATATTATATCATGAGACTTAGTGCTACTTTTTGAAATCAATGACTGAAATGGAAACACTAAAACCTAGCATGACACCATATAGATATTAAAAAACAAGTGTATATCTATATGGCGATTTCTTTTCTGTTTGTTCATATAAATTAAATAATTTTCATAATCAATTGCCAAAAATTTCAACACAAAAATGACCCTCCACAATCTTTATGCACTGCCTGCCATGCTTACTTTTTGTTTTTTTCGAAAGAATGAATATGTTTTTATGCTCATGGGTGGTTTTGTAGTGACATATATTTGTTGCAGTTTTTTTTTCTTTATGCACACAGCCGTTTTGTATATATACCTATTGACGTGTTTTTTGATTTTGTGGGTATGTGTTTGTCATAACCATAATTTGCAGTTATGTTTTATTTGGTATTTTAAGTGTTAAACCAAGGGTAAACTTGGAAAGTAAAATAGGCTACGCCAAAAGAAAAGTATTATCTTTTTTTTTTTTTTTTTTTTTTGTCAAGTAGGCTAGAGGCTATAGCTCACATTTTAATTATTATTATTATTATTATTATTATTATTATTATTATTATTATTATTATTATTATTATTATTGCCGCACACATTTTAATAGGTCTTTACCCTCCTGTAATATATGTCATTTTTTTTTGATTCACCCATGTAAAATATTTTTTTTATTTACCCCCTAATAGGCCAAACAAAAACCAATTATATATTTTTTTTCAAGAATTTTTCGTTTTTGTTTGGCCTATTAGGGGGGTAAATCAATTTTTTTTTACAGGGGGATAAATCAATTTTTTTTACTGGGTGTAAAACCGGAAATGACCTATATTACAGGGGGTAAAGACCTATTAACCCTAGATTATTTTATATGACTTGGATTAGATGGCCTCCCCTCAAAGAGATTGACTTGAGATGTTATGTTTTATGTTTTTCTAATTTAGTCAATTAAGTTTGAATGATAAATTCAATTTTTTTTTGGTTACAAAGCAAATTAAAAGAAAGCAAAACTGACAAAAACAAAAGCAAGGAAAAGAAAAAACAGCTAGCGCCTAATAAACAGACATCCTAATTCATCTGTCCTAAGAAGAGGTAGCAGACCCTCTGGGGGAGTAGGATGAACGGACCAAACAACATCAGTTGACGCTCCAAGTTTGGCCATGAAATTCGCACACTGATTGCCTTCTCTGAGCGAATGATGAAGAGAGAAATTTCTTGAACTCACGAGGTCTTTAATGTTTTGAATAATAACAGCATAAACATGAAAATGAGAAACATCCTCCTTGATGAGATTGACAGTGAGGAGTGAGTCAGAGTAGCAAGCCAAATCTTCATAATTTAAGCTGATAGCCAGTTTAAGACCCTGGTGAAGAGCTGAAAGCTCGGCAAAAAGAATGTCTTGAGAATTGTTGATGAACCTCGAAAAACCAGTGATGTAAGCGCCTGAATGGTTGCGGAGAAGACCTCCGAATCCTGTGCGAATTGGATCTCCCAAGCAGCTCCCATCTACATTTAAAATGGTGCAAACATGGTTGTTATTGTTCCAACGAATAAGTCTAGCAGGAGCAGGGGCGCTAGTGGATTTCTGAAGGCAGGAGGTTATGATTTCTGCAGAATTGATAATATTGAGACTGAGACGGGTTACTGACAAAGTTTCATTATTAAGACACATAAGGTTGTTGTGCCTCCAAATCCACCACAAGCCAGCAAGAAACATCGTGGATCGAGCACAACTAGCTCCCTCTTTTAACCACTCAATCGCCGAACTGGAACAAAAGAAAGGTTGGGAAGGAAAACCAAGTTTCTGCCAAATACAACTGGAAAATCTACAATCACGCACGCAGTGGAGGAAGGATTCCTCATGCTCACCACATCTTGAGCATATTGATGAGTTAACCATGTTACTGTGATTAAGCAAGGTTAAGGTAGGGACAACATTGTGGCAAGCTAGCCAAACCAGAAGCTTGAATTTTTCCGGAACCTTTAATAGAACCATATATGCATATTCTTTCTTTACTTTAAATTTAAATAGAAAATCGTATATTAGGAAATCTTTTAATGTACATTGAATAGATTAAATTGTTTTGTCTCCTTATATTTTATTATTAAAGCATACCCAATATTTGTTCATTTATGCAAATATCTCTACATAATTTCTGTTATATTTTCTTCTTTCGTTTTCAATCATTGTTCATTTTTTAGAGCATTTCCAATGGTTAGTTTTTAAGGGATTGATTTTGGATTTAATAAATTAATTCAACTTAGGGGGTGTATTGGATTAGGATTTTAAAAGACTATTTTAATAAGAAAATCTTTAAGATTTTAAAAGACTTTGTGAGATTGTATTGATTCTGTGAGATTTTAAAAGACTTTTTGTGTAAAAGACTTTATACACTCAAGATTTTAATGGATTTATTACACTGACTTTTAATGATTTCAAAGGATTTTATGGAATTTTAAAATTTCAAAGGATTCAATGAATTTTCTGGGAAAAAGAACAAACTTACAACCGCGAATGATAAAAATAGTAAACAAATAAATTCTAGCGTTTGAATAAAGAAAGATAAAACCAATAGAAAATTCTTTTACTAACAAAGTGATTAATGTTTTTCTGTAAAAAAAAAAAAGAGATTGATTATTTTCTACATTGTAATATTATAACTTCATGTTCTCCTGAGTATCATCTCTCCACATATATGAACCTATATTAGTCCTCCATAGATTAGCATCTTCTCGTTCTTGCTCCTGTGTTTGAACATTGAGTTCATAATTATTGTTTTCATGAATAGGTAACATTGAAGATGAAGATGAAGACTCGTTAGAAGGTTCAACTGGAAATTCATCGGAATGACATTCTTTGCGAAGAAAGTTATGAAGTGCAAGCATTTCTTCAATACAAATAAATCTTGTATCCACCAAAGGTGTTTTTACTCTTATAATCATGCATAACTTTCGGAATACATCAGGATACATTCTATATACTTGTCGAAAGATTTCAGCATCTCCATTTAATGATTTATGTATATAGTCATATCCCTTACTTGTAATTCGTCGTCGAGTTAATGGACGTTCAACATGTTCACCATGCATGCATCATATTCAAAAACTGATTTACCACGTGCATTAAAGCATAAATTGCCATCATATACATGTATATGGCTTCATAAAATTCTTCATCTGTTTCTTCTTCATCATCATCATCATCATCATCATCTATAGCTTCAGTATCTATATCTTCACTAATCCCTTCATAATCAATTTCTTCGTTCTCTATGTCATTGCCATGATTATGTAAGACAATATTTAAGGTAGTATCAGAGTCAATGCAAAGTCATATTTAAAATACTATAATGAAAATATAATTAAAGTTTAACCACAATAGTCTCACAAAACATATAGAACTAAATGCAAAGTCATATTTGAAATACTATAATGAAGATAATAGGAAGATAAATTACAAGTTATGGTACATTTTCTTAGCTTAAAATCAGTTATGCCACCTTCATTTTATAAATTATATGTAACTATATTCGCATACATCTTATCCATGTTAATATGCATTAGACTAAAATTGCAGTTATTTTCCTGTTTAGCATTTCCCAAACGAGGTGTCAAGAACAATTCTGAAAGGAAAGTGCAAAACAATCACCCTCATTGATGACCAGACACAGAGAAAGTATAAGTGTCGTCTCATTACCGCCGAAAGAGAAAGCTATGAAAAATACTTGGGTGGGCAGTGGTTCAATTTCTGCAGAGAACGTGTGATGGAAGAAGGTGGTAATCTCATCTTTGATCTCGAAAAGTCACCGAAGAACTTGCACGTTCGAGTTATTCCAAAGTAGATCTTTGCTGCTGAACTATTTGACCTTCTGCTACTTTGGAGTATCGCTTGGAATGTAATCCTAAACTATCTTGACCTTGGGATGCCATTTGTTTTGTTCATTTTGTCAGATGTAAATATTGGCAAAAATCCCCTTTTGGTTAGTCTATGACACTAACAGTCTCTTTTACAAACCTAACTATTATGTAATGTTAATCTGCACATTGTTTGTTCCTTCATTGGTTCCAATTAGAATCATGTTAATTATAATGTTGTTTTCCTAATCTCTTGAACAAAATAGAACATGCTCTTTTCATACAGCAAAGCTTTATAATGCTTTAGTAAATGTTTTAGAAAGGTACATATAGCTGAGATTTGTGCAATATACTTGCTTGATTTTCACATTTATGAAGGGCAGCAATTTCTTAGAGAGATGCACCTATTTCCCTTAATTTGCTCATTTTTGCTTTATAACAAAGATTTTAAAAAATACAGCTGGTTATTAACTAGTTTCATATTAAAATGTGGAGTTTATATACTCAATAAGAATTTTTAATTTGATAGTTGAATTAATGAATTCATTGTTTACAGTGATTTATCAAGCACAATAACTCGTATTAGAGTTACTCCATGAATCAACTCATCCCCACTCTATACAAAGAGGAGTCAACTTATTCTAAGAATAATTTGGGGAGTTACACCGTAAAGATACAAATAAAAAAACAAGAATTCATTATAAACATAGATTTCACTCATCAACCCACTGTTGAGTTACAAGTTTTATTAAGTATATCAACTCTCAAGAGATTTTTATAAATTTTCATAAACTATCCCTTTCCCTACGCCCTCTCTTTGCTTCATGACTTCCTTCTGGCACTGACTCAGCTTGAAACTAAGTTATTATCATTAGAGTTTAGAGCTGCGACGTTATTACCTGTAGAGTTTAGAATTGCGACTGCGTGACCCGACTAAATGGTATCAAGGACAAGTTTCTATTGTTGTTGTTTCACGCCATTCTCAAGGGATCTTGAATTGAAGCCCGTTCGATTTAATCAATATGTTGAGCTAATGGTTGCGGTTTTCTTCCTTCCATGTTCCTATAACATAAAAGCAACTATAAGATTTTTTATTTTTTTTTTAACAAACAACTATAAGAACATAAAACCAATTTAATCAAATTCGGAAGTAAGTCAAAATTCACAAGAAAATAAAATAAAATAATCATGATCGGCAAATACAGCTAGCCAAAAATATATCTATATCATAATCAGATGCAAAGGGCTGCACCCGAGATGGAAACCAAAGACAAAGTAGGTGGTTATATCCAAACAATCATGAAGTACAGTAACAATCATCATTGTATAGTTTTCTTTTTAATTCCTTGAGACAAATTTAGGAGCAGGGCATGAGTGAAGAAAGAAGAAAAAGAAGAGAAAAAGCATTCATGACACACTTGCTGTTTAACAACAAAGTGAGATTGTTGTGTCATGAATACTCCTTCTCCTCCTCTTCTTCTTCTCTACTTTTCTTAGAACAAAGGAATTGATATGGTAAACGACGCCAACGCAAAGTATTTGTAGGGTAAAGTTAGTGTATATCCTTTTTTTTAGGGGAAGTTAAGGTATATCCTTTAATCAATATTTGATTTGATATGTATTTTATTTTTTGATCAATAATTAATCTCTTTTGTTCTGTCAAAAAAAAAAAATTAATCTCTTTTGTGAGTTGTATGTTACCTAGAGTAACAAACTTTTCTAGTTAGTGTATATTTTGTTTTTTTGTTTTTTTGGTTAATCAATATTTTATATGTATTTTATTTTTTGATCAATAATTAATATCTTTTGTAAGTTGTATATTACGTAGGAGTAACAAATTTTTCTAGTTAGTGTATATCTTTTTTTTTTTTGTTTGAGGGGAAGTTAGGTTTAATCAATATTTTATATGTATTTTATTTTTTGATCAATAATTAATCTCTTTTGTGAGTTGTATGTTACCTAGAGTAACAAACTTTTCTAGTTAGTGTATATCTTTTTTTTTGGTAATCAATATTTTATATGTATTTTATTTTTTGATCAATAATTTTATTTTTTAAGTTGTATATTACCTAGGAGTAACAAAGTTTTCTAGTTAATGTATATCTTTTTTTTTTTGTTTGAGGGGAAGTTAGGGTATATCCTTTAATCAATACTAGTTTAGAGACCCGACGTTGCCCGGGTTAGATATTAAATAAGTTTTATAAGTTTGTGTGCAAGAATACACGTGTCAGTATATTAGATTGAATTTATTTAAATTTACAATTATAATTGTAATATCCCGCCTGTCAGTATCGGAATATTACCAGTCGAACGTGTCGGAGGATTAATATTTCGAAAGAAAGTTTGGCGGAAACATTCATATTGAGATGTCAGCTTTTTACGGGTAAGTATTGTTATACCCTAATTTTGGACCTAAAAATACTAGCTCAATTCTTCTTTTCTTGCATTTCAAGTCATTTGATATGTCTCTGATCAGTTGCATTTTTCTCTGCATTTTATTTCAATATTATTTGCAAAATTCATGAAAAAGGGCATTTTAGTCATTTCCTATGTTAAAATTTCTTTCAATCTTTGAAAAATTGTTTGAGTCTTTTCCACTGGTTTGAATAAGTCCTTATTTCAATTCCATGTCAAAGTCCATTTTAAGAATTGTATTTAAAGTCATTTTGAGTCAGTTTAGCCCCTAGGGGCATTTTAGTCTTTTCACATATTAACCCTGTTTAATTTCTAAAATTTGTCTCTGAGTCTTTTAATTTGTTCGTATAAAGCTCATGCTTAAATTCCATGTCAAAAAACCATTTTTAAATTACATCTGAATCATTTTAAGTCGTTTTAGTCCCTAGGGGCATTTTGGTCTTTTCACACGAAATTTCGGCAGAGAGAGGTTACTTTAAAGTACCTCATTTAAGTAATTGGTTCGTTTTAGTCCGTTTTGTCATTTTTTTTAATCGTTTCACTTTACGTTGTTTTCAAATTACATTTTTTACCAATTTTATTTTAATTACATTTTTAGTCCTTTTTGTCATTTTGCATTTTGGTCCCCTTAGTTTGTTATTTTTACAGGTCAAAGTTGGTCAAAGTTTGTTACAAGTTCAGTCCACATGTCAATTTTTCATTTGTCCACAAAAGTTTGTTACAAGGTCCAGTCCACGTGTCATTTTCCTATTGGTCCAGCAGTCACTACATCACCTATAAAAGTCCAGTCATCAGTCAAAGTCAAAACACTACTCATTTTTTTACACATCATCACAAACACTTTCATCTTTTCTCTCTCCATCAAAAACAAATCAAAATCACAAAATCTCATGAATATTCAAGAACATTCTTGAACATTCATCACCAAACCACCACTCTAACCACCACAACAAACTTTTCCGGCCACCCTAACTAACCACAACAACCACAAAAATCATCAAATCAACAATATTATCACAAAAGAATCATCCAAAAACCCATATATAGCAACTTTCGGTACTGTTCATCACTATTCACGTCACTGTTCATCACTATTCACCGCCGGAAAAATCATTTTCGGACTCATCTCCCTCCACAAGTGCAAGGCCGATTTCGGCCACCACAAGAAGAGGAGGAGGCGCGCGGTCGGAGCTTAACCGGAGAGGGAGGAACGCTTGCGAACCGGATTCGACGTGAGGTAAGGATTTAGAAGCTTTTTACCATCTTTTTTGTCACTTTTTCTTTCAAAATTTCTCAAACTTCAAACTTAGATCTACGCTTCACCGTTGATTTTCTTGAAAAACTAAGCCCGGATTCGTGATTAGAACGAAAAAGGATTGTTAAAAAGCTAAAAAAAATTTGGATCGGGCAAAAAAAAATTTTCCGACGCGTTGGTGCCGCCACCTCGCGGTGGTCGGCCCCCGCGCCGGACCGGTGGAGGTTGATCGGAGAAGAAGGCTGCATTTGCAGACCTTCTCTCACTAAAAATTTGTAGAGAGAGGAAGAAGAAAGAATTATGAAGGATTTGAACCGAAAATGGCTTTTATAGGTGTAAGCGAACCAGTTCGGTTCGCTTGAACCGGACCGGTTCACTTGGTTTTCCTCTTCTTGCTCCTCAACCGTTAGATCTAGCTGGATCAATCCAACGCTCCTCACGCGTTTGGATGATCCAGGATCCATTTACCTTGGGCCTGGACTTTTGTTACTACTTTCTCCTTATTTTCTTGCTATTTACTACACTATTTCTCGCTAAATACACCTTTGCATGCCTAAAATCTCTTTGAAAAATTCCAAGAAAATTCCTATAATTTTTCTAGTATATTTTGATCAATTTTGACATATTGCATGTCAAGATTGATCAAGAAATACTAGAGAATTATTTTGCCTTGGTTTAATGCTTTTTTTTGTACTCTTTATTGAAAAATCTTGATGAAAGGCTTGTAAAATTTGGTGAATTCTTGTTGCAATTTTTGTTGAACGATTTAGGATTGTTTCTTGTTAATTTTGTATGCTGAAAATTGTTAGAGAAAATACATGGAGAAATTGTTTGAATCTTGTGTTGTTTTGTCCAATTTTGTGAAGTTTTTTGCATGTTCCAATTCCAATTGTTTGGTTCATAATAATTGTGACTTGTTGAATAATTTTGGAGTATTGTTTGGTGATTGATTTGGTGTTTTGGTGCTGGTTTGTGATATGTGATAATTGACTCCTTGTATGGCAAATTACTTGATTCTTTAACATGTGAATTAGTGCAAAATAGGCTTAATAAAATACCATGGTTTCTTGACTTGTCATTTTCTCATAACTCTCACATTGGGGCTGAACCTAGACCCTTTGAAAAATGCCAAAATGGAGAGTTATGAGTCTCTTGCATTTGCCTTGGAATTTTGGTGTTTTATTAAGTGCATTCTTGCTACTTTTTCTTGCATTAATTTTTACCATGTTTTATGCTTTATTTCCTTGCCAATTTTTCTACTATCCTATGCCTATTATTACTAACCATTTGTTCATTGTTTCATACATCATGAGCATTCCATACTTCATCTCCTCATTCACTTTAATTTCTTGCACTTTAATTTTTACCAAGAGTTAGAATGTAAAAAAACTTAGGATTTTTTGTACTTTACCTTTATGCAATTTTAATTTCTTGCAAGACCATAGAATGTAATTAGGGCATGATGTAATAAGGACAATGGACTCTAATGATGTACACCGACACAAGCACCGACACATGCACACACTTCACTTTAGATGTATGGCTAGGATATGCATGTTTAGATGTATGGTTAGGTAATTGCATGTTTAGATGTATGCCTAGGTTTTACACTTAGAGAAAATTCCAATTTTCCAAACAAAAAAACTTGAACCATCTCACTCAAATTT
Source organism: Medicago sativa (assembly GCF_051527215.1). Taxonomy (NCBI): domain Eukaryota; kingdom Viridiplantae; phylum Streptophyta; class Magnoliopsida; order Fabales; family Fabaceae; genus Medicago; species Medicago sativa. Next base: position 17,053,236 of record NC_140753.1, on the reverse strand, counting down.
TTTTTCCAAATAAACTCTTGGAACACATTCCAAGTGAATTTTTCTCTTTATTTTCTTAATAAAAGCATCAATGAAACTAATTCCAACTTTGACTTGTTGCAAATAACTAATTCCAACCTCACAATTTCACAATCTTATGCCCTTGAGGCCTCTCTCCCTCATTCTTCAAAATTCCAATTTTCAAACTTAAAATCAACCAACAAAAACAAAAACATTTTTGGAAGAGAACTACGGTGGATTTGATCCCTTAAACGGGTACGTAGGCAAGGAATCAAAATTCCTTCAATTCAAATAAAACAAAAATCCAAACACACTCTTCTCCCTCCAATTCTTCACTTAGTAAACTCTTAGGTGTAAATATCAATTTTAAATAGCATTTAAAAATAAAGCGCGCGCGTAGAAATTAAAGACGGTTCCTATAGGATACTATAGTCGTTATGGGTGCCTAACACCTTCCCGTAGCGAAAACAACTCCCGGACCTCGATTCTCAAGGGTTTTGCCTACTTTTTCCCTTCCCAAGAAAAAATAAGATATCACCGGTTTAAAAGGTTCAAACGTAATCAATGTTTGACACCCGAAAAACCAAGATAAAACAGCTGGCGACTTCACTGGGGACATTCGAGAGTTACGCCTAGTCTTTATTTCCACGCTTGCGCTTCGTTTTTACTTGTTTCTTTTACCTGCTTTCCTATGTGAATAAATGTTTAATTTCTTGCTAACGTGTGGGGTGAGAATATCAAAAGTCCTACACCCGGGCTGAGTGAACTTAGGATTTAGGAGGGATATAATCGACAATTCATTTCGGGGGTTGCCTCGTGTTTTGGATTATGCGATGAATCCCACATAGCTGAGGCATTTTGGGGGTGATGTTGTCGGCGCGTGTTGTCGCGTTTAGGCACTTTATTTCCAATTGTTCTATGACGCTATGAACCGTAGATAACCAAACCCATCCATGGCCATTTTCTAGGACGTAGTGCGGTGGCTAAACCGAGTGTTGTCTCGAGTTTTAGTCGTCACGCGATACTACACTCAAGTTAGACCTTCTTACGGATAATCATGGAGCGAGTGTTGTCTCGTGACACCGTGATATACGTCGGAGAGGTTGCAACTTGGGAACCTTTTTTAGAACCCGGTTACTATTATCCTAAAGCCCTAGTCTCACCGGACACCGTGTCCACCCATGACTCCTCGACTTTGAACTTCAACCCACCATGTTTTCTCCGAACTTGAACATAATCACGCATTCATGCATACATGCATACATGCATAAACTTTTTCCCATACATTTATCGGAGGACTTAGACAAGTCATCTTTTGAACATCACGGATGTGAACACCAAGTGATACCATCTCAACTAAACTTTTAGTTTTGCTCAAGATTTTCAAATAAAACCGTGTTTCTCCGTGATGTTCACAACCACTTTGACAAAGTCCTCTGACAAAAACAAAGTCTTTTCGCATTTGCATATCATGCATTATATGCATCATTCATCGGTCACAAATGGCTTCCCGTGCTCATTGTCTCCTGGTTCTTCTGCCGCAGTCTGAAAGGTGGCTCGTGCTCGCAAGATTCACCAACCAGATAGAGTTTATCAGACAAGATTATACAAGAGAAGAAACATGGCTAACCTTGAGGAAGAGAATGCCAGCCCCTCGGGCCAGCCCATTGAAGAGTCTAATCTGGACGAGATTTTGAGGCTCATCAAGAAGAGCGATTATAAAATTGTTGACCAGCTGCTGCAAACTCCATCAAAAATATCCATCTTGTCTCTGCTCTTGAGCTCAGAAGCTCACCGGAAAGTGTTGATGAAGGTACTGGAACATGCCTATGTTGATCATGAAGTCTCTGTGGATCAGTTTGATGGAATAGTGGGTAACATTACTGCTTGCAATAACTTGGGGTTTGGTGACGATGAACTCCCCGAAGCAGGGAAACACCACAAATTGGCTCTGCATATCTCAGTACACTGCAAGTCTGATATGATATCCAATGTGTTGGTGGACACTGGATCATCCTTAAACGTAATTCCTGAGTCTACACTAAGGCAGTTGAGTCATCATGGAATTTCTCTGAGGGGAAGTAGCTATCTGGTTAAGGCTTTCGACGGATCTCGCAAAGATGTTCTTGGGGAAGTAGACTTGCCAATCACCATTGGTCCCGAGACATTTCAGATCACTTTCCAGGTTATGGACATCAATGCTTCTTACAGTTGTCTCCTCGAAAGACCGTGGATTCACGATGCTGGGGCAGTCACTTCTACTTTGCATCAAAAACTCAAGCTCATGAGGAACGGTAAGATTGTCACTGTACATGGTGAAGAAGCATATCTGGTTAGCCAAGTGTCATCTTTCTCTTGTGTTGAAGCAGGGTCCGCTGAAGGGACGTCATTTCAAGGATTGACCGTTGAAGGTGCAGAACCCCGGAGGGCTAGTGCTAGTATGGCTTCACTGAAAGACGCCCAGAAGGCTGTTCAAGAAGGGCAGGCTGCCGGCTGGGGCAGAGTAATTCAGATTTTGGAAAACAAGCGTAAAGAGGGCCTTGGATTCTCCCCAACCTCTGGTGTTTCAACAGGAACTTTCTACAGTGCTGGGTTTATTAATGCTATTGCTGAAGATGCTGCTGAAAGTGGTCATGTGCCTACATTTGTTGTACCAGGAGGCACTGTGAGAAATTGGGAGGCCATTGATGTTCCTTTAGTCATGCATGCTTCCATGTAATGTGTCTTGTTGCTCATGTTTTTCCTTGTTTCCAAAATAACAATCCTTTCGCTCTGCCCAAGGCGAAAGTGATATCATTGTAAGGGCGTGTTTGTTTCGGCATTGCCGTTATCAATAAAAGTTGTCGTCTTTCTCACGACTCTTTGTTTTTTACTTTTTAGTGCCTTTTTCTTGGAAATAATGGTAATGCCAGAAAAAACCAAAACATATGTATTTTCTTATTAATTTCAAAAATCTGCATGAAAAACTCTTTCTAAAAATCATCCCAATCATATTATGCAGATTAAACCACAATAAACCCGTTGAACACAGTGACCCTATGGTTCCTCCAAATTTTGAATTCCCTGTATATGAAGCCGAAGATGAGGAAGATGATGAAGAGATACCATATGAGATCACTCGACTGCTTGAGCAAGAAAGAAGAGCCATTCAGCCTCACCAGGAAGAAATTGAGCTTATCAACCTGGGTACTGAAGAAAACAAGCGAGAGATCAAGATCGGTGCTGCACTCGAGCCAGAAGTGAAAAAGAAAATTACTCAGCTTCTCCATGATTATCCAGATGTCTTTGCATGGTCTTATGAAGATATGCCGGGTCTAGATCCCAAGATTGTGGAACATCGGATACCGACAAGACCTGAATGTCCTCCTGTCAAACAGAAATTGAGAAGGTCTCGTCCAGACATGGCCCTTAAGATCAAGGCTGAGGTGCAGAAGCAAATTGATGCGGGTTTCCTCATGACAGCTGAATATCCTGAGTGGATTGCCAACATCGTACCGGTACCAAAGAAAGATGGGAAAGTGCGAATGTGCGTTGATTACAGAGATCTGAACAAAGCCAGTCCGAAAGATAACTTCCCATTGCCTCATATTGATGTGCTTGTTGACAGTACTGCTCAATCCAAAGTGTTCTCCTTTATGGATGGTTTCTCTGGCTATAACCAGATACGGATGTCACCTGAAGATAGAGAAAAGACGTCCTTCATTACTCCGTGGGGAACGTTCTGTTATAAAGTGATGCCGTTCGGCTTGATAAATGCTGGTGCTACCTATCAAAGGGGTATGACAACTCTATTTCATGATATGATTCACAAAGAGATTGAAGTATATGTTGATGATATGATTGTGAAATCAAGTGATGAAGAGCAGCATGTTGTGTATTTGAAAAAGATGTTTGAAAGACTGAGAAAGTACAAGCTGCGGTTAAATCCTAACAAGTGCACATTCGGTGTACGATCTGGAAAGTTGCTAGGCTTCATTGTCAGCCAAAGAGACATTGAAGTTGATCCTGACAAAGTCCGAGCCATCAGAGAGATGCCGGCCCCTCAAACTGAAAAGCAAGTCAGAGGTTTCCTCGGACGTCTGAACTATATTTCAAGATTCATATCTCATATGACCACTACCTGTGGTCCAATTTTCAAATTGCTCAGAAAGAATCAGCCTGTTGTATGGAATGATGAATGCCAGGAAGCTTTTGATAGCATTAAAGAATACCTGTTAGAACCACCTATCCTCGTCCCGCCAGTGGAAGGAAGGCCTTTGATTATGTATCTGTCAGTGTTAGATGATTCAGTGGGTTGTGTTCTCGGTCAACAAGACGAGACTGGTAAGAAAGAGCATGCTATCTACTATCTGAGCAAGAAGTTCACTGACTGTGAGACTCGGTATACAATGCTTGAAAAGACTTGCTGTGCTTTAGCCTGGGCTGCCAAACGCCTGCGTCATTATATGGTGAATCATACAACTTGGTTGATATCCCGAATGGATCCAATCAAGTACATCTTTGAGAAGCCTGCTGTTACTGGAAAGATTGCACGTTGGCAAATGTTGTTGTCTAAATATGATATTGTGTACAAAGCTCAGAAAGCAATCAAGGGAAGCATCCTTGCTGAGCATCTTGCTTGTCAACCTCTTGATGATTACCAGCCAATTAAATTTGATTTCCCTGATGAAGAGATTATGTATCTGGAAGCAAAAGACTGTGAAGAACCACTGATCAATGAAGGGCCGGACCCCAATAGCAAGTGGGGATTAGTGTTTGATGGTGCTGTCAATGCTTATGGTAAAGGGATTGGAGCCATCATTGTAACTCCACAGGGGCACCACATTCCTTTCACCGCTCGAATAACTTTTGAATGCACAAACAATATAGCTGAATATGAAGCATGTATCTTGGGCATTGAAGAAGCCCTTGATCTGAGAATTAAGCACCTTGATATCTATGGAGATTCTGCACTTGTTATTAATCAGATAAAGGGTGAATGGGAGACTCATCATGAGAAGCTGATCCCATACCGTGACTATGCAAGACGTCTGTTGACATACTTTACCAAGGTCGAGCTGCACCATATCCCTCGGGATGAAAATCAGATGGCTGATGCTCTCGCTACTTTGTCCTCCATGTTTCGTGTGAACCATTGGAATGACGTGCCTGTAATCAAAGTACAACGTCTTGATAGACCCGCTCATGTGTTTACCATTGAAAATATGCCAGATCAAGCGGATAAGGGTGTGAATAATGAAAAGCCTTGGTATTACAACATCAAACAATTCTTGCAGAATCATGAATATCCACCTGGTGCTTCCAACAGGGATAAAAAGACATTGAGACGATGGGCTAGTAAATTCCTTCTGGACGGAGAAATCCTATACAAGAGGAACTATGACATGGTCTTGTTGAGATGTGTTGACAAACAAGAAGCTGAGAAATTGATGCATGATGTACATGATGGTACTTTTGGGACCCATGCTTCGGGCCACACTATGTCAAGGAAGCTGTTAAGAGCCGGCTATTACTGGATAACTATGGAGCGTGACTGCCACAAACATGCTAAGAGATGTCACAAATGTCAAATTTATGCTGACAAGATTCATGTGCCTCCACATGCTCTCAATGTTATATCTTCCCCATGGCCTTTCTCTATGTGGGGCATTGACATGATCGGAAGAATTGAGCCAAAAGCTTCCAACGGACATCGTTTCATTCTAGTGGCAATTGACTACTTCACCAAGTGGGTCGAGGCTGCCTCCTATGAAAATGTGACCAAGCAAGTGGTTGTCAAGTTCATCAAGAATAATATCATCTGTCGATATGGTGTTCCCAACAGAATCATCACTGACAATGGTTCTAATCTGAACAATAGCATGATGCAAGCTTTTTGTGAAGAATTCAAAATTGAACATCACAACTCTTCTCCTTATAGACCTCAGATGAATGGTGCAGTTGAGGCCGCTAACAAGAACATCAAGAAGATTGTTTAGAAGATGGTCACTACTTACAAAGACTGGCATGAGATGCTACCATTTGCCTTGCATGGTTACCGTACTACAGTGCGCAGTTCAACCGGGGCAACTCCTTTCTCTCTTGTGTATGGCATGGAAGCAGTTCTCCCTCTGGAAGTGGAGATTCCATCTCTTCGAGTAATCATGGAAGCAAAATTAACTGAGGCTGAATGGTGTCAAAGTCGGTATGATCAATTGAATCTGATTGAAGAAAAACGTATGGATGCTATAACTCATGGACAGTTGTATCAAGTGAGGATGAAGAATGCTTTTGACAAGAAAGTCCGACCTCGAGAATTCAAGGAAGGCGAACTTGTATTGAAAAGAAGGATAAACCAGCAACCCGACCCAAGGGGCAAGTGGACACCTAACTATGAAGGTCCTTATGTTGTCAAGAAGGCTTTCTCTGGTGGTGCTTTGATTCTTACACGCATGGATGGTGTTGAACTCCCAAATCCTGTTAATGCCGATATAGTCAAGAAATACTTTGTCTAAAAAGAAAAGAACAACGTGGTAGGTCGAAAACCCGAAAGGGCGGCCTAGGCAAAAATGCGCTTCCCGGTGGATCGAAAACCCGAAAGGGCGATCCAGGCAAAAGTTAGGGACAAAAAAAAAATGAATATGAAAGAGCTCGCTGAGATTGTACGCAACTCAGGCAAGAATGAGCGCCTCGATGAGCCGAAAACCCGAAAGGGCGGTTCATGCAAAAATGAGGTTGACAATAAAAGACAAGTAACTATATCTGGCAAATCACCATCACCCTTGGGGCATCTGCAACTGTCAATGATTTTCTTCATCAGAGGCTTCTGTACTTGTGAATTCAAAATTTCTATGAAATGTAGCGGTCATCGTGTTCAATGTATCACCAACCAATAAAATTACCATTTTCCAAGCTTTGTAAATCCGTGAAGTCATGCCTTTGGCTGACTCTCACTCTTCTACATCAATTTGAGCCTGTGCTATTGTTTGAAACTCTATTTTCTTTTTCTTTCCATTTTCAATGCCATATACAAAACATTTTCTTTCTATTTGATAATGTCAATGTCTGAAACAAACATCTTTTGAAAACTAAAAAATCTTTTTCTGTCTATTCTGAAAGCAAACCTGAGCAATAGGGTACATTTCAATGAAACATGCATGAATAAATGAGTGTCAATGTCTATTTCAATACATGTTACAAGCAGGTTACTCCCCAGGATGATCTGTGGTCAATGGCAAGAATGAAAAAACAGAATGAAAATAAAAAAGTTGAAAAATGCAAATGAAAAGCTTGCTAAGTTGAAAACCCGAAAGGGCGGCTTAGGCAAAAATGAGCACCCCGCTGATTGACAACCTATGAAGGCAATTCAGGCAAAAATGGGGCAATGAAAAGAATTTATTCCCCGGTGAATCGAAAACCCGAAAGGGCGGTTCAGGCAAAAATGGGGTTTGAAAATGAAAAAATAAAATATTGAAAAGCATTGACCACAGATGCGAACATCCAATGTTTACCCAGCACTGACACGCCTAGCAAAGGCGACCCGTATCCAAGATCTTCCAATGGTCCCTCCTTTACAAGTTTATATTGCCCTCAGCCATGGTTTCGATACGTCTCTCCACGACGGTCTCTCCAAAGAGGATTTCTATGTGAATATGTTGCAGCACGAGCCACTACGTGCCCAATCTTCCAATGTCTCATCTGCCTCTGTGAAACTCCTTTGTCAAGCTGCAAGCCAATCATGCATTTCAAGCATTCATACATGCATAATCATGCATTTTATGTGCTCATACATTCAATGATCTTGTTATACCATACATACATGTTGCATTTCCAATTTCAACTTTCAATCTAAATCAGTTTCCACTTCCAATTTCAATCCAATCTCCCCTTTCAATTCAACCCAATTTCCATTTCCAACTTAATTCAATTTCAAATTCAATTCAATTTCAACCGTCAAATTCAATTCAATTTCAACTGTCAAATTCGATGCAATCTCAACTCTCCAATCTCAATTTCAAATCATTTCAAATCTCAAATTCGATGCAATCTCAACTCTCAAACCTCAATTTCAATTCAATCCAATCTCAATTTCAGTTTCAACTCAATCTCAATTTCAATTTCAAATCAATTTCCAATTTCAATCCAATCTCAATTTCAATTCAATTCCAATTTCCAATTCAACTCAAATCAATTTCAACTCTCAATTCAATGTCTATGTCTATGTCTCTGATTATTCTCATCTTTCAATGCCTCTTTCAATGTCAACTTTCAATTCAATTCAAATCAATGTCAATTCACTCTCAATTTGCTTTTGGGCCAACAAAAATGGTCATGTCTATTTTCAAATCAAATCAATGTCAACTTACTCTCAATTTGAATCCTTCTAAATCCAACTTCCAATTTGTATCTTGTTATCGGTCAAGTGGCAAGTTCGATCCAAAGAACAGCTTGTACCTGCTTATACGCCTATGTTTCCGGTCAAACGGCAAGTTCGATCCAAAGAACAGTTTGTACCCTTTGCTTATGTTTTGTTATCGGTCAAACGGCAAGTTCGATCCAAAGAACAGTTTGCACCTACTTACATGTTGTGGTATTGATCAAGTGGCAGGTTCGATCCAAAGAACAGCTTGTGTCTACCCTTTGTCTATATCTCCGATCAAGTGGCAAGTTCGATCCAAAGAACAGCTTGTATCTGCCTATATGGCTATGTTTTCAATCAAGTGGCAAGTTCGATCCAAAGAACAGCTTGTACCCATTTCTTGTTTGTATTTCTTGGTCAAGTGGCAAGTTCGATCCAAAGAACAGCTTGTACCCATCTCTTGTTTGTATCTCTTGGTCAAGTGGCAGGTTCGATCCAAAGAACAGCTTGTACCTATCTTTTGTTTGTATTTCCTTGGTCAAGTGGCAGGTTCGATCCAAAGAACAGCTTGTACCCATCTCTTGTTTGTATCTCTCGGTCAAGTGGCAGGTTCGATCCAAAGAACAGCTTGTACCTATCTTTTGCCCCCTGGTTTGTCTACCCTGTTAATGTCTACCTAAATCCCCGGTGATATGACATGCTCTGTTAGACTCCAGTTGCTTGTCTTGCATTCATAATCAAAATGTTGCATGGCATTCGTGTTTTGGAAATCTAAGAGCGCATTTTTATGTCCAAAAACAGTGCAAATGTTAATATTTAAGTATCTTCGTCCCGTCAAGTCAAAGACCTCGTCTCTTGACTCTCCGGACAAAGAAACTTAAATAGGGGCAGCTGTTATACCCTAATTTTGGACCTAAAAATACTAGCTCAATTCTTCTTTTCTTGCATTTCAAGTCATTTGATATGTCTCTGATCAGTTGCATTTTTCTCTGCATTTTATTTCAATATTATTTGTAAAATTCATGAAAAAGGGCATTTTAGTCATTTCCTATGTTAAAATTTCTTTCAATCTTTGAAAAATTGTTTGAGTCTTTTCCACTGGTTTGAATAAGTCCTTATTTCAATTCCATGTCAAAGTCCATTTTAAGAATTGCATTTAAAGTCATTTTGAGTCAGTTTAGCCCCTAGGGGCATTTTAGTCTTTTCACATATTAACCCTGTTTAATTTCTAAAATTTGTCTCTGAGTCTTTTAATTTGTTCGTATAAAGCTCCTGCTTAAATTCCATGTCAAAAAACCATTTTTAAATTACATCTGAATCATTTTAAGTCGTTTTAGTCCCTAGGGGCATTTTGGTCTTTTCACACGAAATTTCGGCAGAGAGAGGTTACTTTAAAGTACCTCATTTAAGTAATTGGTTCGTTTTATTCCGTTTTGTCATTTTTTTTAATCGTTTCACTTTACGTTGTTTTCAAATTACATTTTTTACCAATTTTATTTTAATTACATTTTTAGTCCTTTTTGTCATTTTGCATTTTGGTCCCCTTAGTTTGTTATTTTTACAGGTCAAAGTTGGTCAAAGTTTGTTACAAATCCAGCCCACATGTCAATTTTTCATTTGTCCACAAAAGTTTGTTACAAGGTCCAGTCCACGTGTCATTTTCCTATTGGTCCAGCAGTCACTACATCACCTATAAAAGTCCAGTCATCAGTCAAAGTCAAAATACTACTCATTTTTTTACACATCATCACAAACACTTTCATCTTTTCTCTCTCCATCAAAAACAAATCAAAATCACAAAATCTCATGAATATTCAAGAACATTCTTGAACATTCATCACCAAACCACCACTCTAACCACCACAACAAACTTTTCCGGCCACCCTAACTAACCACAACATCCACAAAAATCATCAAATCAACAATATTATCACAAAAGAATCATCCAAAAACCCATATATAGCAACTTTCGGTACTGTTCATCACTATTCACGTCACTGTTCATCACTATTCACCGCCGGAAAAATCATTTTCGGACTCATCTCCCTCCACAAGTGCAAGGCCGATTTCGGCCACCACAAGAAGAGGAGGAGGCGCGCGGTCGGAGCTTAACCGGAGAGGGAGGAACGCTTGCGAACCGGATTCGACGTGAGGTAAGGATTTAGAAGCTTTTTACCATCTTTTTTGTCACTTTTTCTTTCAAAATTTCTCAAACTTCAAACTTAGATCTACGCTTCACCGTTGATTTTCTTGAAAAACTAAGCCCGGATTCGTGATTAGAACGAAAAAGGATTGTTAAAAAGCTAAAAAAAATTTGGATCGGGCAAAATTTTTTTTTTCCGACGCGGTGGTCGGCCACCGCGCCGGACCGGTGGAGGTTGATCGGAGAAGAAGGCTGCATTTGCAGACCTTCTCTCACTAAAAATTTGTAGAGAGAGGAAGAAGAAAGAATTATGAAGGATTTGAACCGAAAATGGCTTTTATAGGTGTAAGCGAACCGGTTCGGTTCGCTTGAACCGGACCGGTTCACTTGGTTTTCCTCTTCTTGCTCCTCAACCGTTAGATCTAGCACTACAAAAAAACGCGTTTATTCCGGCGGCTAAAATTTGTATGTACTGGCGGTTTTAGCCGCCGCTATGCACTTTTCTGGCGTTTTCAAAACTGCCGAAATTTTGTCTGCCACAAAGTTTAAAACGGCAGTTTATAAAGGACCGCCATGGTAACTGCCGTAATACGCAATGTTCATATCGGCGGCTAATTCTTTGATTAAAACGGCGGTTTCAGCCGCCACAATAGACATTAGTTTAGCAAAAAAAAAAGTACATAGTGGCAGTTTTAAACGCCATATTGGTCACTTTTTTTAAGAAAAAAAATATGCACATAATGGCACTTTTAACCGCCGCAATGGCCTCTGTTTTAACAAAAAAAAAAAGATCGGAACAAATCACCTAAATGGCACTATTTAGTACAAATATAACTTATTTTCTACATAAATTGTAATATTACAATGTGTAAAATAGTCCAAGAACATCATGAATGTTGAAAAAGTAAACTCAACTCTTCAATTATATGTATGGACCTCTCCTTATTTCCCTAATGTAGTGATATCCTTCAACTTCTCTGATACATGTACACATACATATAGATCAAATAGGTCACAATGCTAATTCATAAAACAACAACTTGATAAAAAAAAAAAAAAAAGAAGCATTATAACAGCAACTTGAACCAAGTTTACACCCTATCAGCACTTCCTTCTCCAGACACAAGAAGGATGCTCTGGTGAGGGGACCAGCAATGCCTTAACAATAACAGTGTGCTCTGTTAGTCTCAAAGTTGGTTTCTGAGAGTGCTGATTCCAAATAAAAAACATGGCATTGAACAAGAGATGAATTAACACTCTAGAATAAATATACTAAATAATAATGTACTCGCGAATTAAAACTCTAGAACAGTAAGGCATGACAAAGGACATAAATGAACAAATATAGGATTTTAAACTACACAAAGTCTTTACACAAAGGCAGAAGAAAACTTTAGACATAATTTAAATTTATGGTGGTATGTAAATGAAGCAAACAAGCACTCCAACCACACTTGAACATTCAAACCAACCAACTAACACAATGGTGACAAAGGCATTAGTCACCACTGACATGCATATACATATAAACATATAATTATTGGTCCAACCACACTTGAGCAACACTCTATTTGTACTACATATTTTCCAGAATTTCATTCACATAGTAAAAATTATCAAACTTAAGAACAAGAGAGTACAAGGAGTACTCAAATCATTACAAACTTAAGAGCTAGAGAGCAAGACCAAAACAACAAAACAGAACCATACAAATATGCTAAGTAACAAGAAAAGTTTGGCTATACCAGTACAACTCCAACATGACAGAACCTAAACTTCGTTATCAAACACCTTCACCTCTACTTTTCCAAGAGCGCCATATTAAACATCTCTACTTGGTTATAAAAGTTTCCTCCACCCCCAATTCGCCATGATATTGAACACCTTCACTTGGTTATACAAGTCAGGCTAAGTATAGCTAATTGAGTCTATGTCGCAACTCTCTGATTGGCACTCGACTCCTAAGCTTCCATTTGCTCTACTGTACCTGAAAAATAAAAGGGGGAACCAAATTGCATGTGTTAGTCAAACACATCCACTTCGTCAAGGCATAGTAAACAAACACCTCCATTTGTAATGGCCATGTCTCTTTATAGGCAATCAATATTTTACAGATTTACAAACTAAATATCATAATCATATCTAGCAATATCATTATCTTGTTTCCCTAATCAACGTGTATGTACTAGGTCTAAACACAATCAGAGCAATAATATCCAATATATATTAATTTGCAAAAATATCCTTATACTTCAATTATTGATAGGATCATTCGTGCATACTTTCTGCAACAATATTTAGAAGAAAAGGAAAATAATACAAGTTTGAATTTCTCATATATTGATATGTATCACTTGTTCATTAAAATGTTGTCAAAGACCAACCTAATAAAGATTATTCTAGATATAATGAATTTTTTCTGGAAGCATTACCCAAAAAAATTCATCTTTTAATTACTTATAAATAATATTCTGCAAAACAGATTCAATAGACTCTGGATTGTCAACCTGCTTATAACAGCCAGTCATAATCATTCAACAATACAATCAAATCAAATTCATCATGAGTTAATTATAAAACAATTAAATCAAATTTAAATAAATAAATTGTTGTAGAGAAACTTACTTTCAAGAGAAACCAAACTTTCAACATAATCCATGCCATTGAACCAAGGTTTGTGGATTCTTTCAACTCTATTATATCTCCAATTATAAAGAATTGCCTCACTTTCAAGAGTACTTATCAATAAAAGTGTATCACTCTTCTCCGAAAGGCATAACGGTAACAAACGAAAGTCCAAATCATTAAAGTGATCATATATTTGAAGATTGTGATAGCTAATGTTGAAAAGCTGAATCCAAGAATTTTCAACTCCAAATTCCTTCATTTGCCATACTACCAAATGAGTTTGTTTGTAATCATGTGAAAACAAAGACTGTCCTTTAACAAACTTATATATGGTACAAAAATCGGCACTTCTCTGAAACCTATAGGAGGCGAAAGTTGAGAATGTGTCTCGGTGCCCAAATAAAGAGATACAATCACAAATTGGTCAAGAGTAATATTCTTGAAATCATAACGAGCGGAATCATTGCGAATTGCCAATCAACTAATACAATCACGCAGATTCACAACATCGATCCAGTAATCATGATCCACCGGAGAATCTTGAATAGTTCTTCAAATATTATCACCCAAACTGAAGACATATACATTTGTTTTAACTGGAACTAAATACGCCACCTTGTAAGTGTCGGTTGAATTAACATAACCAAACGTCAAATTAGGATGGAACCATAGGTCTTTCTGAATGCAATACCCTAAATTTGGAGACATTTTCCTCGTGGCTGGGTTCCAAAAACGAAGCAACGTCACGCTATAAAAATCAGAGGTGAAAAACTGACTGAACAAGATATTAAAAAAATTCATTATTCCTAATTTGGTTTTTAAGAAACAAAACTCAAACAAAACAAGAAATTTAAATAACTCATATCCTTACCTAGTGATGGGTCGCAACTGTAGAATAAATCCTCCTGATTTAGCAGCAAACCTCCTCAAATAACAGTAGATCCGCTTGTTTCTTTTCACAAACCTCAGTTTTTCTACCAGCAAAAACGAAACAAAACAAAGATGAGGGTTATTTAAACAAAACAAAAACAAAAAAATAAAAAACGAAAAAATGGGTTTGAGTCAAAGATTGAGGAATCAATGGGTTTGAGGTTCCAGATTGGGTTTTGAATTGAAAATATATCAATAATAAACATTAGTTTCAATTCAATTTACATTATTATGAATCCATGAATCACAAATGACACAAATTGACAGACCCATGAATAAAAATCAAGACAAAACGTAAACAAAAAATTGGTGGGAGCATTGATCGAAAATTTAACAAATTAGAATCATAAAACCCTAAATAAACCAACAAAAATTTGGGAGGAATTGCAAAATTGAAATTTGAATAGATCGAGTGAGAGAGAGAACCTGAGAAGGAAGTGAGACGGAGAGTGACAGAAGGGAAAGCGGTGGCCGGAGATGCGGTGAAGGATTCGCCGGTGAGAGTAAGATGAGATGAGGTTATAGGAGTAACAATTTCGATGGGAGAAGATTTGGAAAAAGACTGAAGTTTTGTTATTATAAAATAAAATATTATATTATGTGTTAAGAAAAGATGGAGGGATTTTCTAAAATTTTAGGAAAAAAAGGAGAGGGAAGTTAGTGCGCCAAATGTCCCGGGGCTGAAAAAATTAAAAACGTTAATATCGGCAGTCTAAAATGCCATAATATACAAGGTAAATTATGCCATAATATTTTGTTGATACCGGCAGTCGAAACCGCCGTAATGTACTGTAAAAAGCGGCGGTCATAAAAACTGCCGTAATACGCCGGATATAGTGGCGGTTAAGAGGGACCGCCAGTAAAAAACCGCCAGAATTAACGCGTTTTTTTGTAGTGTAGCTGGATCAATCCAACGCTCCTCACGCGTTTGGATGATCCAGGATCCATTTACCTTGGGCCTGGACTTTTGTTACTACTTTCTCCTTATTTTCTTGCTGTTTACTACACTATTTCTCGCTAAATACACCTTTGCATGCCCAAAATCTCTTTGAAAAATTCCAAGAAAATTCCTATAATTTTTCTAGTATATTTTGATCAATTTTGACATATTGCATGTCAAGATTGATCAAGAAATACTAGAGAATTATTTTGCCTTGGTTTAATGCTTTTTTTTGTACTCTTTATTGAAAAATCTTGATGAAAGGCTTGTAAAATTTGGTGAATTCTTGTTGCAATTTTTGTTGAACGATTTAGGATTGTTTCTTGTTAATTTTGTATGCTGAAAATTGTTAGAGAAAATACATGGAGAAATTGTTTGAATCTTGTGTTGTTTTGTCCAATTTTGTGAAGTTTTTTGCATGTTCCAATTCCAATTGTTTGGTTCATAATAATTGTGACTTGTTGAATAATTTTGGAGTATTGTTTGGTGATTGATTTGGTGTTTTGGTGCTGGTTTGTGATATGTGATAATTGACTCCTTGTATGGCAAATTACTTGATTCTTTAACATGTGAATTAGTGCAAAATAGGCTTAATAAAATACCATGGTTTCTTGACTTGTCATTTTCTCATAACTCTCACATTGGGGCTGAACCTAGACCCTTTGAAAAATGCCAAAATGGAGAGTTATGAGTCTCTTGCATTTGCCTTGGAATTTTGGTGTTTTATTAAGTGCATTCTTGCTACTTTTTCTTGCATTAATTTTTACCATGTTTTATGCTTTATTTCCTTGCCAATTTTTCTACTATCCTATGCCTATTATTACTAACCATTTGTTCATTGTTTCATACATCATGAGCATTCCATACTTCATCTCCTCATTCACTTTAATTTCTTGCACTTTAATTTTTACCAAGAGTTAGAATGTAAAAAAACTTAGGATTTTTTGTACTTTACCTTTATGCAATTTTAATTTCTTGCAAGACCATAGAATGTAATTAGGGCATGATGTAATAAGGACAATGGACTCTAATGATGTACACCGACACAAGCACCGACACATGCACACACTTCACTTTAGATGTATGGCTAGGATATGCATGTTTAGATGTATGGTTAGGTAATTGCATGTTTAGATGTATGCCTAGGTTTTACACTTAGAGAAAATTCCAATTTTCCAAACAAAAAAACTTGAACCATCTCACTCAAATTTTTTTTCCAAATAAACTCTTGGAACACATTCCAAGTGAATTTTTCTCTTTATTTTCTTAATAAAAGCATCAATGAAACTAATTCCAACTTTGACTTGTTGCAAATAACTAATTCCAACCTCACAATTTCACAATCTTATGCCCTTGAGGCCTCTCTCCCTCATTCTTCAAAATTCCAATTTTCAAACTTAAAATCAACCAACAAAAACAAAAACATTTTTGGAAGAGAACTACGGTGGATTTGATCCCTTAAACGGGTACGTAGGCAAGGAATCAAAATTCCTTCAATTCAAATAAAACAAAAATCCAAACACACTCTTCTCCCTCCAATTCTTCACTTAGTAAACTCACTACACCATTTTTTGCTTTACACAACGCTGCAAAACCGTGGCTTGAAGTGCGAAAACCGTAGCATAAACGTTTACCTCACGGTTTTATCGGCGTGGTATATACGGCCGTTGCCTATTCTATAAGCCACGGTTTTTTAACTTTAGGCAACTAGTTCGTAAACCGTTGAGTAAAACTTGGGAAAAGACCACGGTTTATGAGTCCATTTTAGTCCACGGTTTCTTTTATTCCACGCTTGTAAACTGTCGCCTAGTATTTTGGCCACCGTTATGCTAGGTCAGTTTAGGCCGCGGATTCTTTATTAACCACAATGTAAAACCGTTGCCCAATGGTATATATTTTTTATAAAAAAAAATTGACTTTTCCCTTAATGAGTTATATACAGGATGTCACTACTTCACCCTCAATTCTTGTTTCTTCAGCAACATTTCTTCAAGAGTCTAATTGTCAATTTTAAAGATGCACACAACAATTAGATTTTTTTCAACTTCAAAACATATATTAATTAAAATTAATGAAGTTGAAATCAATACACAATCTTTTGTAAGTACATGTACAAAATTAGCATCTAAATGTCTACTAAAGTTGATACATCTTAAATCTAAATTATCACCAAATAACAACACATAAAGATTAGATTTTTGACACTATAACAACATCTAAGACTTTCAACATTCTCACGAGCTCAAGGCTTCTTGAAGTGTTGAAGTAAATTCTTTCTTGAACTAAAATAAATCCTGCAAGAGGAATAAATGAAAACTCAATTTGGAGTAAGATTAAATTAAACTAAAATGTACTCTTTTCAACAATTAAACTCATCACATTTTCTCCTATCTTTAATTCTCCAAACAATCTTCTGAGTTTTTGCATAATCTTTGTCTACAACATAATGACAATGTCAAATAGAAGAACATCAATGGAGGTCAAGGACTAGTATGTGATTGGTAGCAATAAATATATATAGTCATATAACTACCAAATAAATTACTTTCAATATCCAACATAGCTATGTAAGTTTAGATTTGAAAAACTTCAGTCACACATACTTACGCAGAAGCAACAACTAGCTATTGAATCTAGTCACGTGCACAACATCGCACATACATAAATTATTAAATCATCTATAAAAGCTGAAATATAAAACAACAAAAGAGGCTTAACTGTGTTATTGAGTCCCTAGTATATGTTCAGCTTTGGTGTACACGAATAATACTAAGTCAGCATTCCATCTAGCACTTGTAGTATCTGTATATGTTAAGGTTTGAGTATTAAAATTTGAAAATTAAGAGAAAAACAATTTTGAAATAATAGAACATTATTATGCTTAACCATGACTTACTTATAAATTGCAATAATAATAAAAAAAAACAAGGAAAAATAGGATCAATATAAGTTTATATAAACAATATAAATACACTCAGAAACACTATATACTATTGAATACCAATCTAGCTTCTTTGATCTAGTGAGACAAACAACTAATGATTAAATGATACCAAACATATATAAACAGATTGAATTTAAAAATAAAGCCATGATAAAATTATCAATTACAGACCCAAATTCAAGGGAAAACGAAATTTTACAAAACAAAGAGTTAAAAGTATTTCAAGACTACACATAATGTCGAATTTGTAGGAAAAGGAGTTAGGGTTTTAGATAAAAATTGGGGCTTTTTGTTTAACAGTGAAATCTGAACAAATCTAATGAAGTAACGTCACTTACCATTGATCAACGGTGACTACGAGAATGAATAACGATGACTGCGAGAATGAATCCGGAAGGAAGATAAACAGATCTACAAACAATGAAAACAAATCAGAGGAAAGCGGAAGGAAGAACAAACCATAAAACAAAAGGAAGAAAAGAAAGAACCTTGCTTCATTGTAGATCTAATTTACTTGCCTGGAACGAGACATTAAAAAGGGAAGGTGAAAGAACCATCAATTTTCGTTTTTGAAAGAGAGATAAATGGGGTTGGCTTTTCTAAAAGAAACAAACAAAAAAAACAATGGAATTGGTGGTCTATAGCTTTTCACGTGTGATGGTGGGAGTGCTTTTGGTCTAAAAGCTAAACATGTGGTCATGTGGAGCCATACGTGTGACATAATTGATAATGATAATTATTTTATTTTTTAATAAACTAATTGGTAATTGTAATTATTTAATTATTATTTATACGGTTAAATATGTTTTTGATATATTAACTATGTTTGATAAAAATAGCAATTTTTTTTGTATAAACCGAGCATCCTTTGTGCGCATAACTGTAGAGACTAATCCATCAAGTCTTATGGAACTTAAATGGACGGCAAGCTCTTTCTAAGAGTGTGTAACTGCAAAGACTAATCTATCAAGTCTTATATTTATTTAATTATCATTTAAGTGTTTATACAGGGGGTAAACCTGGAAATGACCTATATTACAGGGGGTAAAGCACCATTAACCCTTTTATTTTAGGGTTATATGTGTTTTAGGTCCTTATTAATATGTCAACTTTTCATTGTAGTCCCTTTAAAAAATTTCTTCAACTTTTAGTCCCTCAAAAATTTTCCATCTTCACTTTTGGTCCCTCCATTAAGGTAACCTCATATGTAGAATTCATATTTTTGAATAAAATTTTGCAGAAAAATTCAAAATATTATAAAAATCTCTCCCAAAAAAAATTAGAATTTTTTAAGAAATCATGAATTTAATATGAATTTTTATATTTTTGGAATTTAAAAATTCATATTTAATTTTTGTTTTGTTAAATAATTCTATTTTTTTTAATTTGTCTTACAATATTCTACACATTTCTGCACAATTTTATTAAAAATACAAAAATTAACTTAAAAATAGGGACCAAATGTAGTGATTGAAAATTTTATAGGAACTAAAAGTTGAAGGAAAATTTTTTAGGAACTAAAGCGAAAAGTTGGTATATTTACAGGGACCAAAAACATATTTAACCCTTTTTTTAAGGATATAATAATGCTATATTGTTGATGTTATTAAAAAAAAATTCGTTATATTTGTTATATTTATATTGTCATTGACAAATATAAATATGGTTTATTAAGTTTGTTACATTTCAAAGTTACAAATATCTATACGTATTATTTATATCTACATAAAAAAATTCTAAATAAAATATCGTTTATAATTTACATGCAAAATTTCTATAAAATATCATTGAAAATCTACACGCGTTAGCGCAATATAAAGCGAAAGACGAACACGTGAGTGTCTGTCTTCCCGCTAGTATACATAGATTAGCGAATATGCAGACACTAATATGGCCATCTATCTATTTTTCTGTTACACTTATAATAAGAGAATAAAATAATTTTGACAAATAAAAATCAAGATAAGAATTTTTGTTACGGATTTTTTTAGGAATTTTTATTATTATAGATTGTTGGGTTAAATATGTTTTTTATCCCTATAAAATTGTGACCTTTTAAATCTAGTCCTTACTTAATTTTAGTCCCTTCTTAATCCAAATTTGTTTAATTCTTGGATTTTTAAACAATTTTTTGTAAGCCTGTTAAGAATATTATTAAAAGTCCCTCTGCTAAATATTAACTCAAAATTTGATTTTTACGTCCAGATTTTTGTTAATCATTTCTTGAACTTTTGTCATTTAAAAAAATTCATATTTATTTCTTCTGATGTTAAAAAATTCTATTTTTTTAGTAAATGAACATTTTATAATGTTCTAAACATGTCTCCAAAAAATCCTTCAAAAATTTAAGAATTCAAGGACAATTAAACAAATTTAGTTTTTAAAAGGACTAAAATTACATAAAATTTTCTTTTTGTAGGGACTAAAAATGCTATTAAAATTAAGTAAGAACTAAACATAAAAGTTCTCAATTTTATAAGGACCAAAAACATATTTAACCCTAGATTGTTTATACTAATGTTGATTATTTCTATTTTAATAGGATTCAACTCATATTTAAATTTTTATTTTAAATAATGTTATAAAATAAATAACATAATTTAAATGAAAGTTAAAAAGGATAGAAAAAGTCAAGCCAATTTTTTTTTTATGTATTCCATTTATTTATTAGTATAAATAAATTTTAATAAAAAAAAATGGAGAAGGGACATTTTTTCTGGTTAGACATTAGCCCACGCTTTTGAAGTTTTAAAGGCAACGCAAGATAATGTGGCCTAATATACAATAAAAGCGTGGTTAGAGGTAGGTCAGTCCACGGATATTTAAATGTTGCATTCGAATAAAAAAATACCACGCTTTTGAGTAGTGGTTTAAACATTCACGGTTAAATAACCGTAGCATATTAGGAATAGACAACGGTTGGGTAACTCCCACGCGAATCGAACCGTGGCATAAAACGAATAGACAACGGTATTTTTTTGCCTACTGAACAACCTGTAACAACTTATCAACGCATACAAAATCGTCGCCTATAAACGCTTAGGCCACGCTTTTTGAGCTGTTGTCCAATGTTTCGTTGCGTAAAGTCAAAAATGGTGTAGTGACTCTTAGGTGTAAATATCAATTTTAAATAGCATTTAAAAATAAAGCGCGCGCGTAGAAATTAAAGACGGTTCCTATAGGATACTATAGTCGTTATGGGTGCCTAACACCTTCCCGTAGCGAAAACAACTCCCGGACCTCGATTCTCAAGGGTTTTGCCTACTTTTTCCCTTCCCAAGAAAAAATAAGATATCACCGGTTTAAAAGGTTCAAACGTAATCAATGTTTGACACCCGAAAAACCAAGATAAAACAGCTGGCGACTTCACTGGGGACATTCGAGAGTTACGCCTAGTCTTTATTTCCACGCTTGCGCTTCGTTTTTACTTGTTTCTTTTACCTGCTTTCCTATGTGAATAAATGTTTAATTTCTTGCTAACGTGTGGGGTGAGAATATCAAAAGTCCTACACCCGGGCTGAGTGAACTTAGGATTTAGGAGGGATATAATCGACAATTCATTTCGGGGGTTGCCTCGTGTTTTGGATTATGCGATGAATCCCACATAGCTGAGGCATTTTGGGGGTGATGTTGTCGGCGCGTGTTGTCGCGTTTAGGCACTTTATTTCCAATTGTTCTATGACGCTATGAACCGTAGATAACCAAACCCATCCATGGCCATTTTCTAGGACGTAGTGCGGTGGCTAAACCGAGTGTTGTCTCGAGTTTTAGTCGTCACGCGATACTACACTCAAGTTAGACCTTCTTACGGATAATCATGGAGCGAGTGTTGTCTCGTGACACTGTGATATACGTCGGAGAGGTTGCAACTTGGGAACCTTTTTTAGAACCCGGTTACTATTATCCTAAAGCCCTAGTCTCACCGGACACCGTGTCCACCCATGACTCCTCGACTTTGAACTTCAACCCACCATGTTTTCTCCGAACTTGAACATAATCACGCATTCATGCATACATGCATACATGCATAAACTTTTTCCCATACATTTATCGGAGGACTTAGACAAGTCATCTTTTGAACATCACGGATGTGAACACCAAGTGATACCATCTCAACTAAACTTTTAGTTTTGCTCAAGATTTTCAAATAAAACCGTGTTTCTCCGTGATGTTCACAACCACTTTGACAAAGTCCTCTGACAAAAAAAAAGTCTTTTCGCATTTGCATATCATGCATTATATGCATCATTCATCGGTCACAAATGGCTTCCCGTGCTCATTGTCTCCTGGTTCTTCTGCCGCAGTCTGAAAGGTGGCTCGTGCTCGCAAGATTCACCAACCAGATAGAGTTTATCAGACAAGATTATACAAGAGAAGAAACATGGCTAACCTTGAGGAAGAGAATGCCAGCCCCTCGGGCCAGCCCATTGAAGAGTCTAATCTGGACGAGATTTTGAGGCTCATCAAGAAGAGCGATTATAAAATTGTTGACCAGCTGCTGCAAACTCCATCAAAAATATCCATCTTGTCTCTGCTCTTGAGCTCAGAAGCTCACCGGAAAGTGTTGATGAAGGTACTGGAACATGCCTATGTTGATCATGAAGTCTCTGTGGATCAGTTTGATGGAATAGTGGGTAACATTACTGCTTGCAATAACTTGGGGTTTGGTGACGATGAACTCCCCGAAGCAGGGAAACACCACAAATTGGCTCTGCATATCTCAGTACACTGCAAGTCTGATATGATATCCAATGTGTTGGTGGACACTGGATCATCCTTAAACGTAATTCCTGAGTCTACACTAAGGCAGTTGAGTCATCATGGAATTTCTCTGAGGGGAAGTAGCTATCTGGTTAAGGCTTTCGACGGATCTCGCAAAGATGTTCTTGGGGAAGTAGACTTGCCAATCACCATTGGTCCCGAGACATTTCAGATCACTTTCCAGGTTATGGACATCAATGCTTCTTACAGTTGTCTCCTCGGAAGACCGTGGATTCACGATGCTGGGGCAGTCACTTCTACTTTGCATCAAAAACTCAAGCTCATGAGGAACGGTAAGATTGTCACTGTACATGGTGAAGAAGCATATCTGGTTAGCCAAGTGTCATCTTTCTCTTGTGTTGAAGCAGGGTCCGCTGAAGGGACGTCATTTCAAGGATTGACCGTTGAAGGTGCAGAACCCCGGAGGGCTAGTGCTAGTATGGCTTCACTGAAAGACGCCCAGAAGGCTGTTCAAGAAGGGCAGGCTGCCGGCTGGGGCAGAGTAATTCAGATTTTGGAAAACAAGCGTAAAGAGGGCCTTGGATTCTCCCCAACCTCTGGTGTTTCAACAGGAACTTTCTACAGTGCTGGGTTTATTAATGCTATTGCTGAAGATGCTGCTGAAAGTGGTCATGTGCCTACATTTGTTGTACCAGGAGGCACTGTGAGAAATTGGGAGGCCATTGATGTTCCTTTAGTCATGCATGCTTCCATGTAATGTGTCTTGTTGCTCATGTTTTTCCTTGTTTCCAAAATAACAATCCTTTCGCTCTGCCCAAGGCGAAAGTGATATCATTGTAAGGGCGTGTTTGTTTCGGCATTGCCGTTATCAATAAAAGTTGTCGTCTTTCTCACGACTCTTTGTTTTTTACTTTTTAGTGCCTTTTTCTTGGAAATAATGGTAATGCCAGAAAAAACCAAAACATATGTATTTTCTTATTAATTTCAAAAATCTGCATGAAAAACTCTTTCTAAAAATCATCCCAATCATATTATGCAGATTAAACCACAATAAACCCGTTGAACACAGTGACCCTATGGTTCCTCCAAATTTTGAATTCCCTGTATATGAAGCCGAAGATGAGGAAGATGATGAAGAGATACCATATGAGATCACTCGACTGCTTGAGCAAGAAAGAAGAGCCATTCAGCCTCACCAGGAAGAAATTGAGCTTATCAACCTGGGTACTGAAGAAAACAAGCGAGAGATCAAGATCGGTGCTGCACTCGAGCCAGAAGTGAAAAAGAAAATTACTCAGCTTCTCCATGATTATCCAGATGTCTTTGCATGGTCTTATGAAGATATGCCGGGTCTAGATCCCAAGATTGTGGAACATCGGATACCGACAAGACCTGAATGTCCTCCTGTCAAACAGAAATTGAGAAGGTCTCGTCCAGACATGGCCCTTAAGATCAAGGCTGAGGTGCAGAAGCAAATTGATGCGGGTTTCCTCATGACAGCTGAATATCCTGAGTGGATTGCCAACATCGTACCGGTACCAAAGAAAGATGGGAAAGTGCGAATGTGCGTTGATTACAGAGATCTGAACAAAGCCAGTCCGAAAGATAACTTCCCATTGCCTCATATTGATGTGCTTGTTGACAGTACTGCTCAATCCAAAGTGTTCTCCTTTATGGATGGTTTCTCTGGCTATAACCAGATACGGATGTCACCTGAAGATAGAGAAAAGACGTCCTTCATTACTCCGTGGGGAACGTTCTGTTATAAAGTGATGCCGTTCGGCTTGATAAATGCTGGTGCTACCTATCAAAGGGGTATGACAACTCTATTTCATGATATGATTCACAAAGAGATTGAAGTATATGTTGATGATATGATTGTGAAATCAAGTGATGAAGAGCAGCATGTTGTGTATTTGAAAAAGATGTTTGAAAGACTGAGAAAGTACAAGCTGCGGTTAAATCCTAACAAGTGCACATTCGGTGTACGATCTGGAAAGTTGCTAGGCTTCATTGTCAGCCAAAGAGACATTGAAGTTGATCCTGACAAAGTCCGAGCCATCAGAGAGATGCCGGCCCCTCAAACTGAAAAGCAAGTCAGAGGTTTCCTCGGACGTCTGAACTATATTTCAAGATTCATATCTCATATGACCACTACCTGTGGTCCAATTTTCAAATTGCTCAGAAAGAATCAGCCTGTTGTATGGAATGATGAATGCCAGGAAGCTTTTGATAGCATTAAAGAATACCTGTTAGAACCACCTATCCTCGTCCCGCCAGTGGAAGGAAGGCCTTTGATTATGTATCTGTCAGTGTTAGATGATTCAGTGGGTTGTGTTCTCGGTCAACAAGACGAGACTGGTAAGAAAGAGCATGCTATCTACTATCTGAGCAAGAAGTTCACTGACTGTGAGACTCGGTATACAATGCTTGAAAAGACTTGCTGTGCTTTAGCCTGGGCTGCCAAACGCCTGCGTCATTATATGGTGAATCATACAACTTGGTTGATATCCCGAATGGATCCAATCAAGTACATCTTTGAGAAGCCTGCTGTTACTGGAAAGATTGCACGTTGGCAAATGTTGTTGTCTAAATATGATATTGTGTACAAAGCTCAGAAAGCAATCAAGGGAAGCATCCTTGCTGAGCATCTTGCTTGTCAACCTCTTGATGATTACCAGCCAATTAAATTTGATTTCCCTGATGAAGAGATTATGTATCTGGAAGCAAAAGACTGTGAAGAACCACTGATCAATGAAGGGCCGGACCCCAATAGCAAGTGGGGATTAGTGTTTGATGGTGCTGTCAATGCTTATGGTAAAGGGATTGGAGCCATCATTGTAACTCCACAGGGGCACCACATTCCTTTCACCGCTCGAATAACTTTTGAATGCACAAACAATATAGCTGAATATGAAGCATGTATCTTGGGCATTGAAGAAGCCCTTGATCTGAGAATTAAGCACCTTGATATCTATGGAGATTCTGCACTTGTTATTAATCAGATAAAGGGTGAATGGGAGACTCATCATGAGAAGCTGATCCCATACCGTGACTATGCAAGACGTCTGTTGACATACTTTACCAAGGTCGAGCTGCACCATATCCCTCGGGATGAAAATCAGATGGCTGATGCTCTCGCTACTTTGTCCTCCATGTTTCGTGTGAACCATTGGAATGACGTGCCTGTAATCAAAGTACAACGTCTTGATAGACCCGCTCATGTGTTTACCATTGAAAATATGCCAGATCAAGCGGATAAGGGTGTGAATAATGAAAAGCCTTGGTATTACAACATCAAACAATTCTTGCAGAATCATGAATATCCACCTGGTGCTTCCAACAGGGATAAAAAGACATTGAGACGATGGGCTAGTAAATTCCTTCTGGACGGAGAAATCCTATACAAGAGGAACTATGACATGGTCTTGTTGAGATGTGTTGACAAACAAGAAGCTGAGAAATTGATGCATGATGTACATGATGGTACTTTTGGGACCCATGCTTCGGGCCACACTATGTCAAGGAAGCTGTTAAGAGCCGGCTATTACTGGATAACTATGGAGCGTGACTGCCACAAACATGCTAAGAGATGTCACAAATGTCAAATTTATGCTGACAAGATTCATGTGCCTCCACATGCTCTCAATGTTATATCTTCCCCATGGCCTTTCTCTATGTGGGGCATTGACATGATCGGAAGAATTGAGCCAAAAGCTTCCAACGGACATCGTTTCATTCTAGTGGCAATTGACTACTTCACCAAGTGGGTCGAGGCTGCCTCCTATGCAAATGTGACCAAGCAAGTGGTTGTCAAGTTCATCAAGAATAATATCATCTGTCGATATGGTGTTCCCAACAGAATCATCACTGACAATGGTTCTAATCTGAACAATAGCATGATGCAAGCTTTTTGTGAAGAATTCAAAATTGAACATCACAACTCTTCTCCTTATAGACCTCAGATGAATGGTGCAGTTGAGGCCACTAACAAGAACATCAAGAAGATTGTTCAGAAGATGGTCACTACTTACAAAGACTGGCATGAGATGCTACCATTTGCCTTGCATGGTTACCGTACTACAGTGCGCAGTTCAACCGGGGCAACTCCTTTCTCTCTTGTGTATGGCATGGAAGCAGTTCTCCCTCTGGAAGTGGAGATTCCATCTCTTCGAGTAATCATGGAAGCAAAATTAACTGAGGCTGAATGGTGTCAAAGTCGGTATGATCAATTGAATCTGATTGAAGAAAAACGTATGGATGCTATAACTCATGGACAGTTGTATCAAGTGAGGATGAAGAATGCTTTTGACAAGAAAGTCCGACCTCGAGAATTCAAGGAAGGCGAACTTGTATTGAAAAGAAGGATAAACCAGCAACCCGACCCAAGGGGCAAGTGGACACCTAACTATGAAGGTCCTTATGTTGTCAAGAAGGCTTTCTCTGGTGGTGCTTTGATTCTTACACGCATGGATGGTGTTGAACTCCCAAATCCTGTTAATGCCGATATAGTCAAGAAATACTTTGTCTAAAAAGAAAAGAACAGCGTGGTAGGTCGAAAACCCGAAAGGGCGGCCTAGGCAAAAATGCGCTTCCCGGTGGATCGAAAACCCGAAAGGGCGATCCAGGCAAAAGTTAGGGACAAAAAAAAATGAATATGAAAGAGCTCGCTGAGATTGTACGCAACTCAGGCAAGAATGAGCGCCTCGATGAGCCGAAAACCCGAAAGGGCGGTTCATGCAAAAATGAGGTTGACAATAAAAGACAAGTAACTATATCTGGCAAATCACCATCACCCTTGGGGCATCTGCAACTGTCAATGATTTTCTTCATCAGAGGCTTCTGTACTTGTGAATTCAAAATTTCTATGAAATGTAGCGGTCATCGTGTTCAATGTATCACCAACCAATAAAATTACCATTTTCCAAGCTTTGTAAATCCGTGAAGTCATGCCTTTGGCTGACTCTCACTCTTCTACATCAATTTGAGCCTGTGCTATTGTTTGAAACTCTATTTTCTTTTTCTTTCCATTTTCAATGCCATATACAAAACATTTTCTTTCTATTTGATAATGTCAATGTCTGAAACAAACATCTTTTGAAAACTAAAAAATCTTTTTCTGTCTATTCTGAAAGCAAACCTGAGCAATAGGGTACATTTCAATGAAACATGCATGAATAAATGAGTGTCAATGTCTATTTCAATACATGTTACAAGCAGGTTACTCCCCAGGATGATCTGTGGTCAATGGCAAGAATGAAAAAACAGAATGAAAATAAAAAAGTTGAAAAATGCAAATGAAAAGCTTGCTAAGTTGAAAACCCGAAAGGGCGGCTTAGGCAAAAATGAGCACCCCGCTGATTGACAACCTATGAAGGCAATTCAGGCAAAAATGGGGCAATGAAAAGAATTTATTCCCCGGTGAATCGAAAACCCGAAAGGGCGGTTCAGGCAAAAATGGGGTTTGAAAATGAAAAAATAAAATATTGAAAAGCATTGACCACAGATGCGAACATCCAATGTTTACCCAGCACTGACACGCCTAGCAAAGGCGACCCGTATCCAAGATCTTCCAATGGTCCCTCCTTTACAAGTTTATATTGCCCTCAACCATGGTTTTGATACGTCTCTCCACGACGGTCTCTCCAAAGAGGATTTCTATGTGAATATGTTGCAGCACGAGCCACTACGTGCCCAATCTTCCAATGTCTCATCTGCCTCTGTGAAACTCCTTTGTCAAGCTGCAAGCCAATCATGCATTTCAAGCATTCATACATGCATAATCATGCATTTTATGTGCTCATACATTCAATGATCTTGTTATACCATACATACATGTTGCATTTCCAATTTCAACTTTCAATCTAAATCAGTTTCCACTTCCAATTTCAATCCAATCTCCCCTTTCAATTCAACCCAATTTCCATTTCCAACTTAATTCAATTTCAAATTCAATTCAATTTCAACCGTCAAATTCAATTCAATTTCAACTGTCAAATTCGATGCAATCTCAACTCTCCAATCTCAATTTCAAATCATTTCAAATCTCAAATTCGATGCAATCTCAACTCTCAAACCTCAATTTCAATTCAATCCAATCTCAATTTCAGTTTCAACTCAATCTCAATTTCAATTTCAAATCAATTTCCAATTTCAATCCAATCTCAATTTCAATTCAATTCCAATTTCCAATTCAACTCAAATCAATTTCAACTCTCAATTCAATGTCTATGTCTATGTCTCTGATTATTCTCATCTTTCAATGCCTCTTTCAATGTCAACTTTCAATTCAATTCAAATCAATGTCAATTCACTCTCAATTTGCTTTTGGGCCAACAAAAATGGTCATGTCTATTTTCAAATCAAATCAATGTCAACTTACTCTCAATTTGAATCCTTCTAAATCCAACTTCCAATTTGTATCTTGTTATCGGTCAAGTGGCAAGTTCGATCCAAAGAACAGCTTGTACCTGCTTATACGCCTATGTTTCCGGTCAAACGGCAAGTTCGATCCAAAGAACAGTTTGTACCCTTTGCTTATGTTTTGTTATCGGTCAAACGGCAAGTTCGATCCAAAGAACAGTTTGCACCTACTTACATGTTGTGGTATTGATCAAGTGGCAGGTTCGATCCAAAGAACAGCTTGTGTCTACCCTTTGTCTATATCTCCGATCAAGTGGCAAGTTCGATCCAAAGAACAGCTTGTATCTGCCTATATGGCTATGTTTTCAATCAAGTGGCAAGTTCGATCCAAAGAACAGCTTGTACCCATTTCTTGTTTGTATTTCTTGGTCAAGTGGCAAGTTCGATCCAAAGAACAGCTTGTACCCATCTCTTGTTTGTATCTCTTGGTCAAGTGGCAGGTTCGATCCAAAGAACAGCTTGTACCTATCTTTTGTTTGTATTTCCTTGGTCAAGTGGCAGGTTCGATCCAAAGAACAGCTTGTACCCATCTCTTGTTTGTATCTCTCGGTCAAGTGGCAGGTTCGATCCAAAGAACAGCTTGTACCTATCTTTTGCCCCCTGGTTTGTCTACCCTGTTAATGTCTACCTAAATCCCCGGTGATATGACATGCTCTGTTAGACTCCAGTTGCTTGTCTTGCATTCATAATCAAAATGTTGCATGGCATTCGTGTTTTGGAAATCTAAGAGCGCATTTTTATGTCCAAAAACAGTGCAAATGTTAATATTTAAGTATCTTCGTCCCGTCAAGTCAAAGACCTCGTCTCTTGACTCTCCGGACAAAGAAACTTAAATAGGGGCAGCTGTTATACCCTAATTTTGGACCTAAAAATACTAGCTCAATTCTTCTTTTCTTGCATTTCAAGTCATTTGATATGTCTCTGATCAGTTGCATTTTTCTCTGCATTTTATTTCAATATTATTTGTAAAATTCATGAAAAAGGGCATTTTAGTCATTTCCTATGTTAAAATTTCTTTCAATCTTTGAAAAATTGTTTGAGTCTTTTCCACTGGTTTGAATAAGTCCTTATTTCAATTCCATGTCAAAGTCCATTTTAAGAATTGCATTTAAAGTCATTTTGAGTCAGTTTAGCCCCTAGGGGCATTTTAGTCTTTTCACATATTAACCCTGTTTAATTTCTAAAATTTGTCTCTGAGTCTTTTAATTTGTTCGTATAAAGCTCCTGCTTAAATTCCATGTCAAAAAACCATTTTTAAATTACATCTGAATCATTTTAAGTCGTTTTAGTCCCTAGGGGCATTTTGGTCTTTTCACACGAAATTTCGGCAGAGAGAGGTTACTTTAAAGTACCTCATTTAAGTAATTGGTTCGTTTTATTCCGTTTTGTCATTTTTTTTAATCGTTTCACTTTACGTTGTTTTCAAATTACATTTTTTACCAATTTTATTTTAATTACATTTTTAGTCCTTTTTGTCATTTTGCATTTTGGTCCCCTTAGTTTGTTATTTTTACAGGTCAAAGTTGGTCAAAGTTTGTTACAAATCCAGCCCACATGTCAATTTTTCATTTGTCCACAAAAGTTTGTTACAAGGTCCAGTCCACGTGTCATTTTCCTATTGGTCCAGCAGTCACTACATCACCTATAAAAGTCCAGTCATCAGTCAAAGTCAAAATACTACTCATTTTTTTACACATCATCACAAACACTTTCATCTTTTCTCTCTCCATCAAAAACAAATCAAAATCACAAAATCTCATGAATATTCAAGAACATTCTTGAACATTCATCACCAAACCACCACTCTAACCACCACAACAAACTTTTCCGGCCACCCTAACTAACCACAACATCCACAAAAATCATCAAATCAACAATATTATCACAAAAGAATCATCCAAAAACCCATATATAGCAACTTTCGGTACTGTTCATCACTATTCACGTCACTGTTCATCACTATTCACCGCCGGAAAAATCATTTTCGGACTCATCTCCCTCCACAAGTGCAAGGCCGATTTCGGCCACCACAAGAAGAGGAGGAGGCGCGCGGTCGGAGCTTAACCGGAGAGGGAGGAACGCTTGCGAACCGGATTCGACGTGAGGTAAGGATTTAGAAGCTTTTTACCATCTTTTTTGTCACTTTTTCTTTCAAAATTTCTCAAACTTCAAACTTAGATCTACGCTTCACCGTTGATTTTCTTGAAAAACTAAGCCCGGATTCGTGATTAGAACGAAAAAGGATTGTTAAAAAGCTAAAAAAAATTTGGATCGGGCAAAAATTTTTTTTTCCGACGCGGTGGTCGGCCACCGCGCCGGACCGGTGGAGGTTGATCGGAGAAGAAGGCTGCATTTGCAGACCTTCTCTCACTAAAAATTTGTAGAGAGAGGAAGAAGAAAGAATTATGAAGGATTTGAACCGAAAATGGCTTTTATAGGTGTAAGCGAACCGGTTCGGTTCGCTTGAACCGGACCGGTTCACTTGGTTTTCCTCTTCTTGCTCCTCAACCGTTAGATCTAGCTGGATCAATCCAACGCTCCTCACGCGTTTGGATGATCCAGGATCCATTTACCTTGGGCCTGGACTTTTGTTACTACTTTCTCCTTATTTTCTTGCTGTTTACTACACTATTTCTCGCTAAATACACCTTTGCATGCCTAAAATCTCTTTGAAAAATTCCAAGAAAATTCCTATAATTTTTCTAGTATATTTTGATCAATTTTGACATATTGCATGTCAAGATTGATCAAGAAATACTAGAGAATTATTTTGCCTTGGTTTAATGCTTTTTTTTGTACTCTTTATTGAAAAATCTTGATGAAAGGCTTGTAAAATTTGGTGAATTCTTGTTGCAATTTTTGTTGAACGATTTAGGATTGTTTCTTGTTAATTTTGTATGCTGAAAATTGTTAGAGAAAATACATGGAGAAATTGTTTGAATCTTGTGTTGTTTTGTCCAATTTTGTGAAGTTTTTTGCATGTTCCAATTCCAATTGTTTGGTTCATAATAATTGTGACTTGTTGAATAATTTTGGAGTATTGTTTGGTGATTGATTTGGTGTTTTGGTGCTGGTTTGTGATATGTGATAATTGACTCCTTGTATGGCAAATTACTTGATTCTTTAACATGTGAATTAGTGCAAAATAGGCTTAATAAAATACCATGGTTTCTTGACTTGTCATTTTCTCATAACTCTCACATTGGGGCTGAACCTAGACCCTTTGAAAAATGCCAAAATGGAGAGTTATGAGTCTCTTGCATTTGCCTTGGAATTTTGGTGTTTTATTAAGTGCATTCTTGCTACTTTTTCTTGCATTAATTTTTACCATGTTTTATGCTTTATTTCCTTGCCAATTTTTCTACTATCCTATGCCTATTATTACTAACCATTTGTTCATTGTTTCATACATCATGAGCATTCCATACTTCATCTCCTCATTCACTTTAATTTCTTGCACTTTAATTTTTACCAAGAGTTAGAATGTAAAAAAACTTAGGATTTTTTGTACTTTACCTTTATGCAATTTTAATTTCTTGCAAGACCATAGAATGTAATTAGGGCATGATGTAATAAGGACAATGGACTCTAATGATGTACACCGACACAAGCACCGACACATGCACACACTTCACTTTAGATGTATGGCTAGGATATGCATGTTTAGATGTATGGTTAGGTAATTGCATGTTTAGATGTATGCCTAGGTTTTACACTTAG
The DNA here is from genome assembly GCF_051527215.1 of Medicago sativa. NCBI lineage: Eukaryota > Viridiplantae > Streptophyta > Magnoliopsida > Fabales > Fabaceae > Medicago > Medicago sativa. Next base: position 17,020,448 of record NC_140753.1, on the reverse strand, counting down.
AGAAAATTCCAATTTTCCAAACAAAAAAACTTGAACCATCTCACTCAAATTTTTTTTTCCAAATAAACTCTTGGAACACATTCCAAGTGAATTTTTCTCTTTATTTTCTTAATAAAAGCATCAATGAAACTAATTCCAACTTTGACTTGTTTTTGCAAATAACTAATTCCAACCTCACAATTTCACAATCTTATGCCCTTGAGGCCTCTCTCCCTCATTCTTCAAAATTCCAATTTTCAAACTTAAAATCAACCAACAAAAACAAAAACATTTTTGGAAGAGAACTACGGTGGATTTGATCCCTTAAACGGGTACGTAGGCAAGGAATCAAAATTCCTTCAATTCAAATAAAACAAAAATCCAAACACACTCTTCTCCCTCCAATTCTTCACTTAGTAAACTCTTAGGTGTAAATATCAATTTTAAATAGCATTTAAAAATAAAGCGCGCGCGTAGAAATTAAAGACGGTTCCTATAGGATACTATAGTCGTTATGGGTGCCTAACACCTTCCCGTAGCGAAAACAACTCCCGGACCTCGATTCTCAAGGGTTTTGCCTACTTTTTCCCTTCCCAAGAAAAAATAAGATATCACCGGTTTAAAAGGTTCAAACGTAATCAATGTTTGACACCCGAAAAACCAAGATAAAACAAGTATCAGTGTCAGATTTAATACGCTTAAGACAAGGGCATTTTGGTAATTGCGTGGGAAAGGATATTTATTTGGATTGGGCTCCAAAATATCTCATTCTTCATCTTCTTTCTCTCTCTAAGTTTGGTAAAACTTTCCTCCTCCTTCTCTCTACTCTCCATCGCCCTCTTCCTCTCTTTCTCACATTCAATCCTTTTCAAATCTTCTTCCTCAAGTGGTAAGGATTAACCCTAGGTTCCTTCAAGATCATAGAGAAGTTTAGAAGCTTGGGTTTTGGTTTGAATCTCTCTTTCATCTCTTTAGAAACTCATTCCTCTTTTCTTTTCAAATCATCAATTTCTCCAAGTTTGTTTAAGAAGAGGAGTCAAGCAAGGATGCTAGCAACTTAGTAAGAAAGAAACAACTGTGGATTGATTAGAGGTTTTGGTGGTTGGTTGAATCAAGAAGCTAGGGTTTGTTATTTGATAAAGTGGAAGCTTGAGTTGTTTAGGTCATGGTTTCAAGTTTGATTCAAGTGAAGCAATGTTTTCTCAAGAGATCATAAGTACAAGATTGGTTTGGTATGAACAAAGAAAGCAAAAAGGGAACAAAAGCTAGGGTTTGGTCATGTGAAGTAAGATGATGCTTGAAGCTTGAGAATTATGTGTGAATCATGTTAGGTGAGTTCCTTAGATAGCTTTCCCACCTTGAGTTTATGATATTGACTTGTAAGATGGGAAATGAATTTTTAGGGTTTGCATATAGTGTGTAAGCACCCCTTTTTATGTTATGCTTGCTATACTTGCCAATGCTTGCAAATCAAATGTTTTACAAATTTCCTAAGACCTCTAGAATCATACTATGCATAAAGATATTTGGTTTTGAGGCTTTTGGGTTAAGAACACCTTTTATGCAGGGCTGGACTGTCACAGCTCGCCTCGCGAGCAAGTGATCTCGCCATGGTGAGTAAGACATCCGAACCAGGGGTACTGCTCGCCCCTAGCTCGCCTCGTGAGCAATGCAACTCGCCACGACGAGTAATGCTGCTCGCCTCGCGAGCAAGACAGTGCTAACGACATTGTTTGCTCGTCTCAGGTCTTGTTGACGTCCTTTAAGCCGGTGTTACCCGAGCAGTCTTTTATAAAAATAAACCCCTCAAACCAAGATTCTATTGGCTACTTTTAAGTAAAGATTTCTTGGCATAGTTAGCAACGCATGGCAAAGAAAGAATAGTAAGATAAGAACGGGTAGCAAGTCAACCGTTAAGGAAGGGAATCAAAGTAGAGCCTTGACATAGTTGTCAAAAAATAGAATATAAAGCTAGACATTAGAAGTATGCTTGATAAGTGTGGTGCGATATAATTATTATCCCCGCATAAGAGTTAAGTGCCATACGAGTATGGCAAGACGTGAATCGATTGATATCTATTCACAAGTAAGACAAGTAAGCATTAAGTTTACCTCTAGTGGGATCGTTAAGGGTCCGAGGTAAAAGAGATAGCATGTTTAAGTTATTTTCATGCATAAGACTAAGACTTATAAGAAAGTAAGAAAGAGTGTCATGTCTCTTGTTATCCAAATTGGATTCAAGGGGTTCCCCTAGGGGAATGGTTAAGCCGCAAGGGAGCCGCATTTCACTAAGCTAAGGTGCCGTGTCTTTTGTATTCCAACCAAGGTTGGGTACAAAAGGTTCTCCAAGGGGAACGGGGTAAGCTGTAAGGGACCCGCACGTTCACTAAGGGAGTCCGGTGCGCTATTGCAAGGCATTTTCACCGGTAGTAAGGGATGAACTTCCAGGGTTACTCCACTCGGGACTAATCCATAAAATGAATTCAAGATAATTGTTTGTTACACGCTAACATAATTAATGAAGTTGACTATGCATTTTCATCATACATTTATGTGTGTTATGTCATAGAGCCTTGGCATAGACTGTCAAGAACTAGAAAGAATATAGAAGTAGAAAGTCAAGAGCTAGCAAGCTAGAAAGAGTCACTTTTGTGGCAAGTTTAAGTAAGTTTATTAATACAAATTATCCAAGTAGGTAAGTAAGTAAGCAAGTTAAGAGAGTTATACCGTCGACGAACTTAGGTTTCCCCTAATCGTCCGGTTAGAGTCGTGTCATGACTTTAGTGAGTGTAGGCCTTGATGCGTAGACCGTATCTTGGCAATGCGGTTTTAGATCCCCCTTAACCGCCATGACACGTATAGCAGAGAAGCCTATAACAAGTTAAGAATATTAAGACGGCCCTAGCAAGCACCGCCGTCTAAGAAAGCAAGTCCCCACACACGTATAATCAACCGGCAGGTTGTAATGTAGACACGTGGTGACCGTAGGTTTCCCCCGTGGTTGCCTATAGCCTAGGGTTAGGTGGAACTCACTGAGACATTATGTCTCATCCCAATCCTTATTTGTTTCAGATATCAGGATGGTTTAGCAAGCTAGTAGCCGAATGGATGCTGCGACAAGTGTTGGTTCGTACCCGATGCCGGATGATGTGGATCTTCAAGGATGTATACATTATGTATTAGACAAGTTAAGTTGTAAACTTATGGTACGAACACATTTGTTGTATTTGATATTCATTCGAAGTTTTATTGTTGTAAAAATTTAATGTATCCAGTACTAAAGATAACGCACATGCTAGACTTTCTAGATACGTCTAGTATGAGTGTTACAATAATAATATCATAAAAATAAATATAAATATTTCAAAAAAAATTAAAAATAAATATAAATGATGAGATGAATGTCCAATGCAAGAATAAAAAGTGTAACAAAATCAATAATGAATTAGTCCAAGTGGTAATAGTTTTGGGTCCTTTAAACATGGACTATTACTTTCCCACCATATTGCCTTCTCTCGTGCCCTATAAAATTTCTAAAAATGCCCTTGTGCATTCCGGATTTTAAAATTCGGATTCATGTTTACTATTTTGGATTTTATAATCCGGACAATTCTTATGTATAATCAGCCATCAGACTCTCTCACATTTCAACAATTTTTGAGTTTTCCTTTTAAAAACAACAAAAAAAACTAAGTAAAAAAATGCTAAAAACCTGTCAAATAAAATCATAAAAATATAAAAATAGTACCAAAAAATTCTAAAAATCAAATAAAACTAATGGAAATTTTTTCGGATTTTTCTGAGAATATGAAAAAATAATAAAAATGAAAAATGGGTCTAAACGATGGAATTTTGGATTTTGAGGGGCGGAGTCCCGTAAGAATTCCCTTCTAAGGGAGTCATGGTCCTTGAATTTTTCTTGATTTTCTGGGGATGTTTCGGAGCAATCCGATCAAGTAGCCCGAAAACCCGATTTTTGTTAAACAAAATATTGGTTTTTAAAAATAGAAAAAATAATAAAAATATTGAGAATGAATGTGGAAGTGACACATGGCATAAAAAACCTTACTTTATATATATAAAATTGATATTGATTGATTTGAGATAAAAAATACTGAGTGCATAAGATCAAAAGTTTGTTGAGATATTTATGTTAAATAAAATAGAAAAAATAATAAAAATATTGAGAATGAATGTGGGTGACATGTGGCATAAAAAACCTTACTTTATATATATACTATTGATTGATTGATGTGTAGTTTGTTGATATAAAAAATATTGAGTGCATAAGATCAAAAGTTTGTTGAGATATTTATGTTAAATAAAATAGAAAAAATAATAAAAATATTGAGAATGAATGTGGAAGTGACATGTGGCATAAAAAACCTTACTTTATATATATACTATTGATTGATTGATGTGTAGTTTGTTGAGATAAAAAATACTGAGTGCATAAGATCAAAAGTTTGTTGAGATATTTATGTTAAATAAAATATAAAAAATAATAAAAATATTGAGAATGAATGTGGAAGTTACATGTGTCATAAAAAACCTTACTTTATATATATACTATTGATATTGATTGATTTGAGATAAAAAATACTGAGTGCATAAGATCAAAAATTTGTTGAGATATTTATGTTAAATAAAATAGAAAAAATAATAAAAATATTGAGAATGAATGTGGAAGTGACATGTGGCATAAAAAACCTTACTTTATATATATACTATTGATATTGATTGATTGATTGATTGATGTGTTGTTTGTTGAGATAAAAAATATTGAGTGCATAAGATCAAAAGTTTGTTGAGATATTTATGTTAAATAAAATAGAAAAAATAATAAAAATATTGAGAATGAATGTGGAAGTGACATGTGGCATAAAAAACCTTACTTTATATATACTAGCGGAAAGACGGGCACTATCGTGCCCGTCTGTCCGCTCTTTCTACTGCGCTAACTCATGTGATTATTTTATTATGTTTGTTTGTATAATTTTGATTAAATTTTTTAAATTTTTAAACATTAATGAAAATTATTGATATATTGATTTATAAACAAAATATTGTCAAGTTATATAACAATTATTTATGAACTCAACATATTTTAGTTTGTCTGCATATAAAATAAAGAAAAAATAATGATCTTTTATTGTTTATTCTAATAGTAATTAGTAACATCATAACATAAATGTATAAATGACATTTTATGTAAAAGAAACATTGTTATGATTGCGATAAAAGAATATCTTTAAAAACTACATTTTTCGTAAAGTCTCCATCTTCTCCTTCTATTTTCCCTTCATTAATGAGAACTTTTGTTGAATTTTGAGAAACTCCTCTCGATAAAGCTACATATAATTGACAATGACTGAAAACATGTGGTGGAAGATAGATTCCGACATTGGGAATGGTCTGCCCTTTAACATTAATTTTTGCTCACATTTGTTACTAATATTTTTTTAGAGGATTTAAAGTCCAATCTTTAACATAATATTTTGCTCACGTTTGTTACTAATATTTTTTTCCAGGGGATTTAAAGTTCAATCTTTAACATTATTTTTTGCTCACGTTTGTTACTAATATTTTTTTTAGAGTATTTAAAGTTCAATCTTTAACATTATTTTTTTCTCACGTTTGTTACTAATCTTTTTTTAGATGATTTAAAGTCCAATCTTTAACATTATTTTTTGCTCACGTTTGTTACTAATCTTTTTTTTTAGAGAATTTATAGTCCAATCTTCAACAATATTTTTTGCTCACGTCTATTACTAATCTTTTTTAGAGGATTTAAAGTCCAATTTTTAACAATATTTTTTGCTCACGTTTGTTACTAATTTTTTTTAGAGGATTTAAATTCTAATATTTAACATTATGTTTTGCTCACGTTTGTTACTAATCTTTTTTTAGAGGATTTAAAGTCCAATCTTTTCCATTATTTTTTACTCACGTTTGTTACAATTGATCAAAGACTAAGGATGAGTAATTTATATCAATAAAATAATATGGAATAATGTTTTTTGTGGAAGGGATATGAAAATACTTGACAATCTTTGTCTGTTGTATTGAGGGGAACAACACAGATGTACAACATAAAATTGGCTGATAAAAAAGTAACATGAGTTGTTGTTTTGTGCTAGCTTTTTTGTGAGTTTGATCTTTGGTTAACAGAGGTAAAAGAGGGTTAACGGTGATGATTAGTGACATGGATTACTAATCCATGTATTATTTTATAATTGGCTATTTGTATTTAAAATTAAGGGTATTTTATAATTGGCTATTTTTGGTTAACAAAGGTGTGCTTATAGATAAAAAAAAAAAAAAAACACACTATCATAGTTTGTATAAGCAATTATAAACCAGGAAAGTCAAATAATTCTTAAAATTAATCGTAAATAATTTGAATCATAATCACTTATAAACCAGCAAAGTCAAATAATCCATAAAATTAATCAACTTTGATTAGTTGTAACATGAAAGAAAAAATAAAACTTAAATGTTAATTCTGAATTCTGATACAGAGGGCGGAGAGAGGTTGAGAAAAACTAAACAATGCGGGAACGAACTATGAACTGTGAGAACCCTACTTATTAATATTTTTAATATAGTGCTAACAAATCTTTTTCTAAAAGATTTTGAATCATAATATTTTGCTCACGTTTATTACTAATATTTTTATCAGAGGATTTAAAGTCCAATTTTTAACGTTATTTTTTTCTCATGTTTGTTACTAATTTTTTTTGCTCACGTTTGTTACTAATCTTTTATTAGAGGATTTAAAGTCTGATATTTAACATTATTTTTTGCTCATATTTGTTACTAATATTTTTTAGAGGATTTAAAGTCGAATCTTTGACAATATTTTTTCTCACGTTTGTTACTAATTTTTTTTTAGAGGATTTAAAGTCCATTTAATATAGTGCTAACAAATCTTTTTCTAAAAGATTTTGAATCATAATATTTTGCTCACGTTTGTTATTAATATTTTTATTAGAGGATTTAAAGTCCAATTTTTAACATTATTTTTTGCTTAGTTTGTTACTAATCTTTTTTTTTAGCTCATGTTTGTTACTAATCTTTTATTAGAGGATTTAAAGTCTAATCTTTAACATTATTTTTTGCTCATGTTTGTTATTAATCTTTTTTTAGAGGATTTAAAGTCCAATCATTAACAATATTTTTTGCTCACGTTTGTTACTAATTTTTTTTAGAGGATTTATAGTCCAATCCTCATCGGCTATTATTTTTGTTTAAAAAAAATTAAAAAAACTCATAGACTCGTGAGAAATAAAGCAGGAAAAAACATAAACTTTGGATTATTATTTTTCATAAGTGATTATTGTTCAACTTTGATTTTCTCAAATTCTGATTCTTTCATTCTTCTAACAAAAATAAGTAAAAACAAAGCTTGAATTGTAATGTTGGCGGAAAGTAAATTGCTCGAATGATAAAACAGAAAGATATTCAATTCATGAAGTGGACCTTAAAGATATTTCATTCAATGGTGCTTCAGAAGTATTAATCAAGTTCGTGAGCCTTGGATCTTTCTAATTTTTTAGAGGTGATGAGATGTGATCAGAGGGTACTATGATGAATTCTGGATCGATTTGTATTCATGAGAAGAGACATAAAGAATGCAAATATAATTTTTAAACTTTTTGTGAGTTTGATCTGTTGTTAACAGTGATAAAAGAAAGTTAACGGTGATGATTAGTGACATTGATTATTAATCCACGTGTTATTTTATAATTGGCTATTTGTATTTAAAATTAAGGGTATTTTTGGAAAGAAAATTCCAACCCAAAAATGTACTGAAAGGGGTAGTTTTCTTTATATATAGTATATATACTATTGATTGATTGATTGATGTGTAGTTTGTTGAGATAAAAAATACTGAGTGCATAAGATCAAAAGTTTGTTGAGATATTTATGTTAAATAAAATAGAAAAAATAATAAAAATATTGAGAATGAATGTGGAAGTGACATATGACATAAAAAACCTTACTTTATATATATACTATTGATTTTATATGTATTTTATTTTTATTTTTTGATCAATAATTAATCTCTTTTGTGAGTTGTATGCTACCTAGAGTAACAAACTTTTCTAGTTAGTGTATATATATATTTTTTTGTTAATCAATATTTTATATGTATTAGCGTTATATTCAACCACTGAATAATATTTCTTAACCAATGAGAGAGAGTGAGAGTGAGCGACTAAGAGAAGACCGGCTTCAGCTTCATCATCGCAGGCAGCAGGCATTCCGGCGTTCCTTATCGCTGACGGAGAGGTCACATAGGGGGGAAGGGGGCCAGGCTGGGTGCCACCAAAAGGGGGGGATGGGGATGATTGCTTGATGTGAGACCGAGGAGGCGGAAATCGCGGCGACAGTGGGATCGAGGACAGGACTGGCAATTGGAGGACAAGTGGTTCAGAAATTGGGAAGATGCTGGCAAGCGACAGTCTAGGTTTAAGGATTCAAGGTTTGGGTTCAACGGTAGCGAATCAGATTATTATCAAGACAGGAGAGCTGACTAGTACTATGAGGAATCTGAGGAGGATAGGTTACGATATGAAGACAGGAGACGTCTGGGGAGATCACGACATCGGGCTGCAGTTTCAATTCGAAGAGAGCCGAAGAAGAACAGACATGTAGATGGCAGCGTGTTGCCTTCTGCAAGTGAACAGGTCGTGAAGCACAGTGATACTGGACCTGATAAACCTATCTGCCGGTTTGTTACTTTCTACTTCACTAATTTTCCACCATATTTATCAAATTTTTTTCTTCACAAAGGTCTAGAGGTTTGTGGTATGTTGGAAGAAGTGGTAGTTCCATCTAGGCGTAATGTTGATGGGGAAGTGTATGGTTTTGTGAGGTATTCCAATGTTCGTGATGTCTGTAAACTTTTGAAAGCTGTCAATGCTGTCTGTTTTGGAAACTTCAAAATCTTGGCCAAGGTTGCCCGCTTTGACAAGGCGGCGACGAGGGAGGTTGGGAAGGGGATTGAGGAAGGAGGGCGTGTTAATAAGGAGCAGGTTAAGGTAGGGGGAGGTGGAAAGAAGGTCAACGGTGAGGGTATTGTTAGTATGGTAGGGGGGAAGAAGGTGATGGCCGTTGAGGAGCAAGTTGTGACAGTAGGTGCTGGAAAGGGTGTGGGTCAGAGAGCGGGCGAGGGAGAAAAAGGTGAGAAAGGGCTAAAGGTGAAGGAGGGAGTGACAGCGAATTTGGGTGAAACAGTGGAGGATGTACGGGTAGGTGATGTGGTGGTGCGAGTGGGGAAGAAGAAGCTTCCAGGCTTAGATGTTGGTAGTGGGAAGGAAGGGTATGGTAAAGTGGTAAACACTCATCCAACAGTCTCTGGGCAACCTTCAATCCAAAAATTGATCAGTAAGTATAGGTCTAGGGATGAGGATATTCAGTGGGCACGTCAAGGTGTTGTAGCTTCAGTGATTAACGGTGAATCCATTCCAGGTGTTCAAAATCGAATTGAGGATGCTGGTTTTTCAGATATTGAAGTAACGCCTTTGGGTGCTGATAAAGTTTTGATCCGTAGTATATCTAATGTTCATGTTTCCTCAATTATTAATGATGCAAAAGAATTCTTTGAACACTTTTTTACTAATATTGTGCGGTGGGAAAAGAAAGTTTTGCCGTTTCAGAGGGGAGCTTGGTTGAGACTGTATGGCATTCCGATTCATGCGCGGAATGAGACTTTCTTTAAACTGTGTACCATTGATTATGGTCGCTTTCTACGCACTGACTCTTGTTCGGTGGAAAAGGAGAGATTTGATTATGCTCGAGTTTTGATTGCGACGTCATCTTTTGATATTATTAATTGTTTTGAGGAACTGATGATAGATGGGGAAATGGTGAAGGTGAAGATTTTGGAGGAATGAGGGTTTAATATTGGTGACGATGCTTGCCTTTATGAAGAATATGAGGAGGAGTCCGACAATCAGTCAGAGAAGGACGAGGGGCAAGTTGATCCAGGAATTGATACTACTGCTGACATCTTGGTTGACAATTTAGTAAAAGAGTTGGTGGAATCCGAGGGGCATGTAAAGTCCACTGCTGATATTGAGATTCAGGCGGAAACAAATTTAAACGTGGAAGCTAGTACAAGCTGTCATTCTAAGAAAAATCATGTCGAAGAGAGTCCTGCTACCTCACTAGCTTTATCCGTACGTGGTGCGACTCCATATGATGAGGGTACTGCTTCGTTTAATGATGCTGATGTTCAGAAGGCAGAGGCACTTATTACAGTCCGTGAGGAGGTTTCCAAGGTGGACGGTACTGGTTTTGAAAGCAAGCAGCAAGCAGTTTCTAGCTCGGACTCCATTTGCAATGCTAGAAGAAATAGAATGTCGTCATGCCCTCCCCGTATAGATCGATCTGTTGTGTCAGGACCTTGGAGTTTGGAATGGTTATGTGATCAACACCATAGTGAAGCCGGGGTGGTGTCGTCATCTCGGAAATTTCTTACAAAATGGACTCGGCATAAAGCTATTGGTACTAAGGCGGACGTTCCCCAACAGAAGCATAAGAAAGTGATAAGAAAGTGAATGGAACCTTGAGGCATTCGGTGCATAGTTTGAAAAAAGTGGCAAGATTACCCATTAAAGATCGGAAAACAGTTATGAAAATTTTAAAGAAAAATGGGCGCAAATTTTAAGGCTCTTCCAAATTGAAAAAAGCGGTGAACTTGATATCAAAGGAGATGTCTGCAGATTCTTCGTCTTCTAATTCAAATACTTGTGATTGGAAACATTGGGTGGTGTTGCATGGGAGTGAGAATGTGGTGAGGGAGGATGTGAGGTGTCTGGGTGAATCTCTAGGTGTCCAGCTGAATGGTACTCACAATATGTTTGGTGTGCTGGCTAGGAAGGGTAATAGGAAGAAGAAGAGTGGGGTTGAGGGTGAGGGAGGGTCAGTGGTCTCAGTTGAGGGGGTGTAGGTGGTGGTGAGGGTGTGGGTGAGGGGTGAGAGTGTGGAAGATGAAGTTGTTATCGTGGAATGTTAGGGGACTGGGTAGGCTGGTAAAGCGGAAGGAAGTTCGGGACTTAGTGAAGGAGAAGCGCCCGTCGATTTTATGCATTCAAGAAACTAAATTACAAAGGTGTGATGAGGGTGTGTGTTTGTCATTGTGGGATGGACAACATGCAGGTTTTTCTTTTCGCCCGTCAATAGGTTTGTTGACAATTTGGGATTCGACGGAGGTTGAGGTGTGGTCTTGTGGTAGTTTTGATCATGTTCTTAGCATTCACGGCCGTTTTATTGTATCTAATGAAGAGTTTTATTTGTTTAATGTGTATGCTCCTTGTGATAGCACTGACAGACAATTGTTATGGGATTCTTTATCGACTCGTATTCAGGCTTTACGTGGGAAGAAGGTGTGTATTTGTGGCGATTTTAATTCGGTTAGATGTCGAGAGGAAAGACGGTCTGTGACAATTAATGGTGGTGTGATGGATTTTGCGTCCTTCAATCATTTTATAGTAGAAAATGCGTTGCTCGATTTGCCGTTGTGTGGACGTAACTTTACCTGGTACAAAGGTGATGGAAATTCGATGAGTCGTATTGATCGTTTTTTATTGTCCGAGGAGTGGGGTTTGGTATGGCCTAACTGTTTACAAATTGCTCAACTCAGAGGGTTATCAGATCATTGTCCTTTGCTTCTTACGGTGGATGAAGAAAATTGGGGACCCCGACCTTCCCGTTTCTTGAAATGTTGGTCAAACACACCTGGTTACAATCAGTTTGTGAGTACTTCGTGGAAAGCCTTGCAGGTCGACGGTTGGGGAGGTTATGTGCTTAAAGAAAAATTCAAGTTAATCAAATCAGCTTTGAAAGATTGGCATGCATCTCATTCAAAAAATTTGCCTGCGAAAATTAATTCTTTGAAGGACACGCAGGCGGCTTTAGATGAAAAAGAGGAAATTGAGGCTCTGTCCGCATGTGAATGTGATGAAATTCATGAAGTGTCAGCCAATATTCATTCCCTATCATGGTTAAATACTAGTATTTGTTGGCAACAATCAAGGAATCAGTGGCTTCGTGAAGGTGACTGATGAGTCATAGATAGTATTATTTATTGCCTTATTTAGTTTGGTTTTATTTTAGATTTGATTTTATTTTATTGCATTTTATTTTAGTTTAGAATATTTTACTTCAAATTATGTTTTATTTTATTTTAGGAATAAATATATGGTGGAAGGTGCCTTGGAGCAAAAGAAAGAGGACTGGAGCAAAATACAGCACAAGAATACGAAGATACGGGGCAAAAATACAATTCCCCTTACCAGAAGCTTGGCACGGCCCGTGCCAACATGTGGCACGGCCGTGCCCGTCCCCAGAGTCTCTTTTGCTGCTTTTTCTTCGGGCCCAAGTTACCCTGTTACAGCTTTACTGTTTTACCCTTTTAGTTGCTTAATTTCTAAGTCAATTGTAAAGCTATAAATAGAGTAGCTCTCCACCATAAACAATAATGCTTTTACTTTGTTTATTTCAATTGCTATTTCAATAAAGTCTTTATTTCGTTTTACTTTCTTCTTTGCAATTTACTTTTATCGCATTCTCTCTTCTTCCCCCATGTCTACGATGAACATGAGTGCGTAGACTTCTTTGTCTTGGGATCGTTGGATAAGTCTAATGACGTAATCCGGATCAAGCCAAGTCTTAAACCCTAATTAATTGTTACCCTAATTCCTAATCTAAATTCACTGTTTTAACATGAATTAATTATTATCAAACTGTGGAAGCGAACGCGGAGGGTTTGATAATGGTTAATTCATCATCACAGATATCAATTCATAAAGCGAACACGGAGCTTTGATATCCGAACAAGTGAATTTAGACAAGGGTTGCGAAACATGAGAATAGTCTAGCAAACCTTGGGACACATAAAGTTTCGATCTTCAAGGGTCCCAAAGGCAATCACCCATGAGAATAGGTGTGGTTGTTGGAGGGATACACTCACTGACTTCGAGAGGAGCTGTGATATGCTAAAGAGAAACTTGTCCTTAGTAATTAGGATTAACGTTTAATTATAAGTTTAAGGCTTGCTTGTGAAAAGATTCGTTATTATGATGAACCAATGATCCCAAGGCTTTTTAATATTATTGTTATTTACCTTCAAAAACTGCACTCTCCAACTTCTTATTTCTTTCTCTTCTAATCAATTTCTAAAAGCTAATTGGATTGACCAACTCCCTAGCAGAACGATAACTCTACTTACTACTATTACTTCGATAGGCCGTGCACTTGCGGTTTGGCCCTATCAAGTTTTTGGCGCCGCTGCCGGGGAGTTAACTAATTTAATTAGCTTTTTCTTAGTGATTAGAATTCTCTCTTCTTTCTCTTTTCTTTTTATTTTTAACTTTTTATTCTTTTCCTTCATCATTAACTTCTTGGAAAGCATAAAAATAATACCAAACATGGCTGAAAGACGTGCTCTTAAAGAATATGTGACTCCTTCAATGGAAGAGCCATATGCTATTATTGTGTATCCAACGGTTGAAGATGAAGATTTTGAAATTAAGCCTGCCCAACTTAAAATGGTGCAGCAAAATTATTTTTCGAGATCCCCCGATGAGGATCCCAATCTCCATATCTCAACTTTTTGGCGGCTCACCGTAACATATAAGAAAAACCAAGAAACCTTGAGACTACATCTCTTCCCTTTTTCTCTAAAAGATAAAGCTCTCAATTGGTTCCATTCCCTAAGAGTTGGTTCCATCACCTCATGGGACCAATTGAAGCGTGAATTTCTCATCCGTTTCCTTCCCCCATAAAAAATTGGCCAACTAAGGGCAAAGCTTTTTCAATTTACTCAAAAAGAGGGGGAATCTCTTCACGATTCATGGGGACGTTTTAAGGATATGCTTAAACTTTGCCCCCTCCATGGACTAGAGGAATGGTTGATCATTCACACTTTTTACAATGGTTTATCTCATGCTACTAAAATCTTTGTTGATACAGCTGCAGGTGGCGCTCTAATGAACAAAGACTTCGAAACAGCCTATGCGTTGATTGAAGACATGGCTCGAAATCTCTTTCTATGGACTGATGAAGAAATCGCTACAAAGTCTTCACCCTCCAAAAAGAGGGCAGGTATGTACGAAGTCTCTAATTATGACCACCTTGCTTCTAGGATTGATGCACTAACCCATAAATTTAAAAAACTTAATGTTAGTGATACTACTCCTACATCCCCTTGTAAAACATGTAGTGAATGCAAACTAGGTAGTGTTGAACAAATAAACTTTATTCAAAACAACCAAGGGGTAAGTCTTGACCAAAGCCCTAATGAAAATCCCTTGGTTCAAAGAACAACACCACCAAGTTATGCTAATAACCAAAAGGTTATTCAAAAGTCTAATCTTGAACTTTTAATGGAAAATTATCTTCTTAACCAATCCGAGCAGCTCAAAGAGCTTGCAAATCAAACTAGACTTTTGAATGACTCTTTTGTTTCACTTACATCAAAAGTAGACTCTATCTCCTCTCACAATAAGGTCTTAGAGGCTCAGCTCTCTCTAGTTGTTCAATTTTGCCAACCTAGAATGAACGCCGTTACACTTAGGAGTGGTAAGCAATTAGAAGACCCCTTAAGAGTCAAGCCTAGTGAGGAAGAGACTAGTGAACCGCAAGGTGAGATGGCTAAAGAAGAGAGTGAGAAACCACAAAGTGAGGAAGTTACACCACCTCCCTTCAAACCAAAGATTCCTTTCCCTCAAAGATTTGCCAAGTCTAAGCTTGATGAGCAATTTAAAAAGTTCATTGAAATGATGAATAAAATCTACGTTGACGTTCCCTTCACCGATGTCCTAACTCAAATGCCCACCTATGCTAAATTTTTAAAGGAAATTCTTTCAAAAAAGAGAAAAATTGAGGAAAGTGAAACGGTGAACCTTACGGAGGAATGTAGTGCCATCATCCAAAATAAGTTGCCACCCAAGCTTAAGGATCCAGGAAGTTTCTCAATACCTTGTGTCATAGGGTCTGAAATAGTAAAGAGGGCAATGTGTGATTTAGGAGCCAGTGTCAGCTTGATGCCTTTATCTCTTTATGAGAGATTGGGATTGGGGGAGCTTAAGTCAACTAGGATGACCTTACAATTAGCAGACCGTTCCCTTAAGTATCCAGCTGGAATCATAGAGGATGTCCCTGTCAAGGTAGGAGAAATCTACGTCCCTACGGACTTTGTTGTGATGGAAATAGAGGAGGATAACCAAGTACCCATACTTTTGGGAAGGCCTTTCCTTGCTACCGCTGGGGCTATAATAGATGTTAAACATGGGAAATTGGAATTTAATGTTGGTAAGGATACTGTTGAATTTGAACTTGCTAAACTAATGAAAAATCCTTCCATTAAAGACTCTTGTTGCATGTTTGATATAATTGACCGTTGTGTGAAAGAGTGCCCTTTGGCATCAACTACACATGATGGTTTGGAAGTATGCTTGGTTAGTGATGCAGGTACAAAACTAGATGGAGACGCCAAAGAGTATGAGAAGATGTTAGATAGAACTCCTCCTATGGAAGATGTGGGCATAGAGGAGTTAATAGGAAAAGAACCAACCCCTTCACCAAAGGAAGCACCAAAGGTGGAGCTTAAACCACTCCCACCAAGCTTGAGGTATGAATTCTTAGGCCCTAATTCAACCTACCCTGTCATTGTGAATGCAAATCTGAATGAGGTGGAAACTGAAAAATTGCTTTATGTGCTCAAAAAGTATCCTAAGGCTATAAGTTATACCATTGACGACATTAAAGGAATAAACCCCTCATTGTGCACACATAGGATACTACTTGAGGAGGACTATAAGCCCTCCGTTGAACACCAAAGAAGGTTGAACCCTAACATGAAAGAAGTTGTGAAAAAAGAGGTCTTAAAACTCCTAGATGCAGGTGTCATTTATCCAATTTCTGATTCCAAATGGGTTAGCCCGGTTCAAGTAGTACCTAAAAAGGGTGGTCTCACTGTTATTAAGAACGATAAAAATGAATCCATTGCCACTAGAACCGTCACCGGTTGGAGAATGTGTATTGACTATAGGAAGCTCAACAAAGCAACCCGTAAAGATCACTTCCCACTCCCCTTTATAGACCAAATGTTAGAAAGGTTAGCTAAGCATTCACACTTTTGTTACTTAGATGGCTATTCTGGATTCTTCCAAATACCCATTCACCCTAATGACCAAGAGAAAACCACTTTCACATGTCCCTTTGGTACCTTTGCCTATAGGAGAATGCCCTTTGGTCTTTGCAATGCCCCCGCTACCTTTCAAAGATGCATGATGTCTATTTTTTCTGATTTTGTTGAAGATATAATGGAAGTTTTTATGGATGATTTTTCTGTGCATGGATCTAGTTTTGATAATTGTTTGACTAACCTGGAAAAAGTTTTGGAAAGATGTGAACAGGTAAACTTAGTGTTGAATTGGGAAAAATGTCACTTCATGGTAAGAGAAGGAATTGTCCTAGGACACTTAGTCTCTGAGCGAGGTATAGAGGTAGATAAAGCAAAAATTGAAATTATTGAAAAAATGTCTCCTCCTACCTCGGTCAAAGAAGTTAGAAGCTTCCTAGGACATGCGGGATTCTACCGCCGTTTCATTAAAGATTTTTCTTCAATCACTAAGCCACTAACAAGCTTGCTCCTTAAGGATGCAGATTTTGTGTTTGATAATGCATGCCTAAAGGCATTTTGCAGGTTAAAAGAAGCTTTGGTCACTGCCCCTATCATACAACCACCGGATTGGAACTTGCCTTTTGAAATAATGTGTGATGCGAGTGACTATGCAGTAGGGGCTGTGTTGGGACAAAGAAAAGACAAGAAGATGCATGCCATTTATTATGCAAGTAAGACCCTTGATGGGGCACAGGTAAATTATGCCACAACAGAAAAAGAATTGTTAGCGGTAGTTTATGCCATTGACAAATTTCGGCCATACTTGGTAGGATCAAAAATCATCATTTACACAGATCACTCGGCAATAAAATATTTGTTAAACAAAAAAGATGCCAAGCCGAGGTTGATCCGATGGATTTTGCTCCTTCAAGAATTTGACCTTGAAATAAAAGATAAAAAGGGTACCGAAAATGTTGTAGCTGATCACTTGTCCCGCCTTAGGGAGACCAATGAGAATGAGTTACCCCTGGATGATTCATTTCCGGATGATCAATTCTTCTTATTGGCACAAACTAACGCACCTTGGTATGCAGACTTTGTTAACTTTCTTGCAGCTGGAGTATTACCACCTGGATTGAGCTACCAACAAAAGAAGAAGTTCTTCCATGACCTCAAACATTATTATTGGGATGAACCCTACCTTTTCAAAAGAGGCTCAGACGGGATCTTCAGAAGATGCATTCCTGAAAACGAGGTAAGTAGTATTCTAACCCACTGTCACTCCTCTTCTTATGGTGGCCACGCCAGTACTCAAAAGACCTCTTTCAAAATTCTTCAATCTGGTTTCTGGTGGCCATCGCTTTTCAAAGATGTGCATAAATTCGTTTCTAAATGTGACAAATGTCAACGCACCGGTAACATTACTAAGAGGAATGAAATGCCCTTAAACAACATTCTTGAAGTCGAAATTTTCGATGTATGGGGTGTTGATTTCATGGGACCTTTCCCCTCTTCTTTTGGAAATCAATACATATTGGTGGCAGTTGACTATGTGTCCAAATGGGTTGAGGCTGTTGCCTCACCCACTAATGATGCACATGTTGTTATAAAATTTTTCAAAAAGATTATCTTTCCAAGGTTTGGAGTGCCAAGGGTTGTAATAAGCGATGGAGGGTCTCACTTTATATCTAAACTTTTCGAAAAACTTTTACAAAAGTATGGAGTGAAACACAAAATTGCTACACCCTATCACCCACAAACTAGTGGACAAGTTGAGGTCTCCAATAGACAAATAAAAGCCATTCTTGAAAAAACAGTTTCAAACTCTAGGAAGGATTGGTCAAGTAAGCTCGACGATGCTCTTTGGGCCTATCGAACGGCTTACAAAACTCCAATTGGAATGACACCTTTTAAGCTAATCTATGGAAAATCTTGTCACCTTCCGGTTGAACTTGAACACAAAGCCTATTGGGCAGTAAGAAACCTCAACTTAGATCCCAATCTAGCTGGTCAAAAGAGAAAACTTCAGTTAAGTGAGTTAGAAGAACTTAGAATTGATGCTTATGAAAATGCCCGTATTTACAAAGAACGAACTAAAAAATGGCACGACAAGCATATCCTCAAAAGGAACTTCAAGAGCGGTGACCTTGTACTGCTCTTTAACTCTAGGCTAAGGCTTTTTCCAGGTAAGTTAAGATCAAGATGGTCTGGTCCATTCACTGTTCGTACTATCTACCCCTATGGGGCAATTGAAATTTTTTCTGAAAAGACTGGACCTTTCAAAGTTAATGGCCAAAGACTAAAGATTTACAATGCAGGTGAAGCTGTTGAAGAAGAAACAATACTAGCCCTCTTAGATCCTCCATGAGGAACCACTCTTACATCTTTCGTCAAGCTAGTGACGGTAAAAGAGCGCTTCGTGGGAGGCAACCCACGCATTTAACTGCTTTCGTTTTGTTTTAAGTTGTTTTGTAGGTAATTGTCCGAGTACGATTCAAGAAAATGAAAAAAAATTGAAGTCCCTGGAACCAGAAGGTTGGCACGGCCCGTGCTAAGGTTGGCACGGCCGTGCCATGTTTTTCAAAGAAAAAAAATGGAGCCAGCCACAGAATGTTGGCACGGCCCGTGCTGAGGTTGGCACGGCCGTGCCAGCTTACAGAGTCTAAAAATTCATTTTTTTTGCTATCTATAACACCTTGTGAGCTTTCTGCACCCCTTCTTCTTCTCTACTTCTTCTTCTTCTTTTTTTAATTTCTTTTTCTTTTGAATCATTGAGGACAATGCTTCCCCTAAATGTGGGGGGGCCTAATAAAGTGTCTAGAGTCGTAGTGTCCAAACTCCCTTGAACTTTATTCTTTTGTTTTGTTTTTATAGCAAGAGGCATGACTAAGTAGCTTGTTTTTAATGTAAATATGACATGAAATTTTTTTGTTTTGTCTCTTCTTTAGGTCGCCTCTTGTACATGAAAATAGTTTCTTGTGTTTCTTATGTTCTTGCTATACCCATGTCTTGTTTTAATGTGAAAATTCTCCAATGAGAAAGGCACCCGGTTGCAATCCTTGAGCAAATGTATGAATAGGTATTTTAAGGAACACGTTCTATCTTTAGTGTTAACTTAGACCCTTTAAAGTCTCAAGAGTAAAAGTAGTATAAGTTTGTGTGGGAAAATTAATCAAATTGTTCTTAATTGTTATATTCTTATTAATTTGTTAATGTTAAATGGGGCGGGAGAATGGCACCAACATGTGGGGGAAAGGACAATCCCTAACTTCCTAATTGTGGTGGTGACTCCCTAATTTGAACCTAAAGTGAAACAAATCCATCAATGCTAGGGGGAAAGGACAATTACATCCAAAAAGACTTCCTACGCGGAGATGAAACAAACAATTTTGCAGCACTGCTTAGGGTGATTTTGAATCTAGGGGGAAAGGACAATTACATCCGAGAAGACTTCCTATGAGGATAGATAGCCCCTAAGCATCTGCAGCCCCTTGTGCTTAATTGTTATATCTAATTTAATTTTTAACTCAAATTCCCATCACTCTTATATGAAATGAAGAAAGGACTTTTCTCGGTTACTTTAGCACTAAGGATAGAACCTATTCCTCATAATATCTGTCTTATACAGGAGCAAGAAAAGGGTTGGACTGCACACACACACTCACTTGAGACTTGATGTTGGGTAGAATAGGTTCATGAGAAGTATTTGAAATTGTAATTAGTGTACTTGAGGCAAAGCCTTTCTCTTGAGACATGTGTTCTTAATATTGCCATAATCAAATCTTTTGTTGCTGCTATGTTTGCTGCCTTTTGCTTGAGGACAAGCAAAGATTCAAGTGTGGGGGAGTTTGATGAGTCATAGATAGTATTATTTATTGCCTTATTTAGTTTGGTTTTATTTTAGATTTGATTTTATTTTATTGCATTTTATTTTAGTTTAGAATATTTTACTTCAAATTATGTTTTATTTTATTTTAGGAATAAATATATGGTGGAAGGTGCCTTGGAGCAAAAGAAAGAGGACTGGAGCAAAATACAGCGCAAGAATACGAAGATACGGGGCAAAAATACAATTCCCCTTACCAGAAGCTTGGCACGGCCCGTGCCAACATGTGGCACGGCCGTGCCCGTCCCCAGAGTCTCTTTTGCTGCTTTTTCTTCGGGCCCAAGTTACCCTGTTACAGCTTTACTGTTTTACCCTTTTAGTTGCTTAGTTTCTAAGTCAATTGTAAAGCTATAAATAGAGTAGCTCTCCACCATAAACAATAATGCTTTTACTTTGTTTATTTCAATTGCTATTTCAATAAAGTCTTTATTTCGTTTTACTTTCTTCTTTGCAATTTACTTTTATCGCATTCTCTCTTCTTCCCCCATGTCTACGATGAACATGAGTGAGTAGACTTCTTTGTCTTGGGATCGTTGGATAAGTCTAATGACGTAATCCGGATCAAGCCAAGTCTTAAACCCTAATTAATTGTTACTCTAATTCCTAATCTAAATTCACCGTTTTAACATGAATTAATTATTATCAAACTGTGGAAGCGAACGCAGAGGGTTTGATAATGGTTAATTCATCATCACAGATATCAATTCATAAAGCAAACGCGGAGCTTTGATATCCGAACAAGTGAATTTAGACAAGGGTTGCGAAACATGAGAATAGTCTAGCAAACCTTGGGACACATAAAGTTTCGATCTTCAAGGGTCCTAAAGGCAATCACCCATGAGAATAGGTGTGGTTGTTGGAGGGATACACTCACTGACTTCGAGAGGAGCTGTGATATGCTAAAGAGAAACTTGTCCTTAGTAATTAGGATTAACGTTTAATTATAAGTTTAAGGCTTGCTTGTGAAAAGATTCGTTATTATGATGAACCAATGATCCCAAGGCTTTTTAATATTATTGTTATTTACCTTCAAAAACTGCACTTTCCAACTTCTTATTTCTTTCTCTTCTAATCAATTTCTAAAAGCTAATTGGATTGACCAACTCCCTAGCGGAACGATAACTCTACTTACTACTATTACTTCGATAGGCCGTGCACTTGCGGTTTGGCCCTATCAGTGACGCGAATTCTAAATATTTCCATTCTTCTTTGTCTAAGCGTCGTCGTCATAATGCTATTTGTTCTGTTTTGGTTAATGGCGTGAGGATTGAAGGGGTCCATCCTGTTAGGAGCGCGGTGTTCACTCATTTTGCTAATCATTTTATGGCTCAAGCTGAGGAGAGACCCAGTGTCTCTAATCTTCTTTTTCGTAAGTTGTCTGTGGTCGAGGGAGGGAGTCTTACCAAACCCTTCTTAGTGGATGAAATCAAGGAAGCTATATGGGACTGCGGTAGTTTTAAAAGCCCAGGTCCGGATGGGGTCAACTTTGGTTTTATTAAAGAGTTTTGGCTAGATTTGAAAGATGACGTCTTGCGGTTTGTTTCAGAGTTTCATCGCAACGGCAAACTGGCTAAAGGTATTAATTCTACTTTCATTGTTTTAATTCCGAAGGTGGACAATCCTCAGAGACTTAATGATTTCCGTCCAATATCTCTGGTGGGTAGTATGTATAAAATTATAGCAAAATTGTTAGCAAATAGATTGCGGATGGTGATCGGTAGTGTGGTTTTTGAGACACAATATGCTTTTGTTAAAAATCGCCAAATCCTTGATGGTATTCTTATTGCAAATGAGGTTGTTGATGAGGCTCGTAAATTTAAGAAGGAGCTTCTGATGTTTAAAGTGGACTTTGAAAAAGCTTATGGCTCTGTTGATTGGGGCTATTTGGATTCGGTTATGGAGGGTAAGTCTTTCCCGGTTCTGTGGAGGAAATGGATTAGAGAATGTGCGGGTACTGCAACAGCTTCAGTGCTAGTTAATGGGTGCCCTACTGATGAGTTTCGTTTTCATAGAGGCCTTCGTCAGGGGGATCCCCTTTCACCCTTTTTGTTTTTAATCGCGGCAGAAGGGCTCAATGTTTTGATGAAATCAATGGTTGATAATAATTTGTTGACAGGGTATAAGGTTGGAACGGATTCTAGTGTCATGGTTTCACATCTCCAATTTGCTGATGATACGCTGTTACTTGGTGACAAAAGTTGGGCAAATGTAAGGGCTATGCGAGGGGCTCTAATTATTTTTGAATCCTTGTTGGGTTTGAAGGTAAATTTTCATAAAAGTTTGCTGGTGGGCGTAAATGTTTCTGATTCTTGGTTGTCCGAGGCAGCGGCGGTGTTGAGTTGTAAGGTGGGAAAAATTCCGTTTATGTACCTAGGCTTGCCTATTGGTGGTAATTCGCGGAGATTATCGTTTTGGGATCCCATTGTGAATCGTATTAAATCTAGACTGTCGGGTTGGAATAACATGTTTCTCTCCTTCGGTGGCCGCTTGATCCTACTAAAAGCAGTTCTGACTTCTCTACCTGTCTATGCTCTTTCCTTCTTCAAAGCTCCATCAGGTATAATCTCTTCCATTGAATCTTTATTGAATAATTTTTTTTGGGGTGGGAGTGAGGATTGTAGGAAAATATCTTGGATAGGTTGGAATACCTTGTGTACTAAAAAGGAGCAAGGAGGTTTGGGGGTTTGAAAGTTGAAGGAGTTTAATATTGGTTTACTAGGCAAATGGTGTTGGAGGATGTTAGTCGATAGAGAAGGTTTGTGGTACCATGTTCTAGTCGCCCGTTATGGCGAAGTAGGTGGGAGGTTGGAGGTGGGGGGCCGGAGTGTGTCTTCTTGGTGGCGTGATTTAGGTAGGATTCGTGATGGAGTTGGTGAGTCGGATGGAGGGTGGTTCGGTCTAAGTGTGTTGCAGAGGGTGGGTGATGGGGCTGAAACTTTATTTTGGTTGCATAGGTGGATTGGTGATAGCTCGCTTAGTGTGAGTTTTCGCCGATTGTTTGAGTTGGCTGAGAACAAAACCATTACGGTGGCTAGCTGTTCTCTAAGGGCCTAGAGCGAAATGGGGAGGGGTGGAAGTGGAGGCGTAGATTGTGGGCGTGGGAGGAGGAGATGTTAGATGAGTGTAGGGCACTACTATTTGATGTCTTGTTGGTTCCAAATGTTTCAGATAAATGGGTGTGGCTTTCGGATGACGGCTATTCAGTTCGTGGTGCCTATGATTTGTTACTTAATTGTGATTTTCCTCAGAGTGATCAGTCTGTGGAGTTAGTGTGGCATAAACAGGTTCCGTTGAAGGTTACGGTGTTTTCTTGGAGACTCATTCGAGATCGCTTACCTACAAAGGCTAACCTGGCAATGCGTGGTGTTATTTCAGCAGATGATATTTTGTGTGTTTCAGGTTGCGGTAACGTGGAGACAGCCGACCATCTTTTTCTAACGTGTACCGTGTTTGCATCTTTATGGCAGCAAGTGCGCGAATGGATTGGGTTCGTTGGGGTGGATAATAATAATAATATTTCTGATCATCTGGTTCAATTTATTCATATGACAGGTGGTGGTAAAGCTATTCGTTCGTTCTTACAACTTGTTTGGCTTTTATGTACCTGGGTTGTGTGGAATGAACGAAACAACCACATGTTCAATTCTTTTGTAACTCCTGTTCCCCGTCTACTAGATAAAGTCAAATTGTTATCTCTAGGGTGGTTGAAGGCAAAAAATGCTTTGTTTGTGTTTGGTACCCAGAGGTGGTGGTCGAGCCCTTTAGCATGTTTGGGTATTGGCTAGTTTTCTGTGACCGCTATTGTATATTGACTTTGTATCACGGTAGTGGTTTCTTAGGCACACCTTGTGCTTGGGGATCACTTATTGGTTTGGTTATATAATTTCATTTTAGTTTCTTCAAAAAAAAAAAACATTGTTCCATATAATAATCAAAATCATTAAAATTGAATAATTTAGAAATTTACTACTCACGTCACTACAGGAAACTTTTGTTCCATATAATAATTATTGTTATTAAGAAAACCTAAAATAATAAACAGCTTAACATACCGAATTCGTTTTTTTTATTTTATTTTTTATTTTTATATATAGGCTCACATACCAAACTTTATTCCTACTTATACGGAGTTTTTTTTTTTTTTTTGCAAATAATAATAAACTAAGATCTCTTTTTCTTAAAAAAATATATAAATAACCTAAGATCTCTTTTAATAGTTTTGTTACGAAACTTTTAAAATAAGAAAGTGAAATAGAGGAGAGAAGAAAATAAGAACAATAAATAGAAACAGTGAAAAGAGAGAATTCTATTATTCTCTTATGATTTACAATTATGTTATCAACAATATAAACATTTTAATCCCTTTCTATTCAAAAAGTACACGTGGCATATCTCAATGTCATTGTTTTCTCAATATCATTAATGATATGCTAAGTAGACTAATGGAGTAATTGTTTTCAAAGTCAAATTATATGAGAATCATATTTCAAATTGTAACACCCACAACGTGGCCCAGTAACAGTGCCGGGTAGCCCATAGTGGAAGTCGGCCAAGACCGGGTAGCCCAGGGAAGTCGGGCTGTTACAGGATGACCCCACGTTGATATGAGGAACCGAATCACATCGGAATGAGAGGGATCCGGAGGCCGTGTAGGTATGGGACTACATGGTTGAAGGAAGGCTTATAAGAATTGTTAGGTACTACCCATAACAACAAGATGCATCTTCTTTTCGGGAGCTCAATCCATAGGAACTCCACAGTTAAGCGTGCTTGGCTTGGAGTAGTACTAGGATGGGTGACCTACCGGGAAGTTTCCCGGTAAGCATGTGAGTGAGGACAAAGCATGCTGAAAAGACTCGTGTTGGTTTGTGGGGTTAGTCGGCAATCCTGTAAGCAGTCTGGGATGTTACACAAATCACATAATATCATTAGCATTCAATTGTTATCAAAACAATAAAAAAAAACTTCATATGTTTGACTAACACTATCAAAATAATATCTTCAATTTCCATTGGAATCAAATCAAAAGTCAGCAATCAAATTAACCATCTTTTGTGAGAAATTATTAGCCATATAATTGTAATAATCCCACTCAAAATTCAACAATCAAAATTCAATTGTAGATATCACATGTTTAACCTCCATACAAATTCATCAATCAAATTAACCTTCTTTTTGACAAATAATATCCCATATTCTCTAAAACCTTAATCAGCTCCTCAATTGTAGCAGCAATGGTGCTATATAATTGTACTTTGTATCCTCTCAATTCAATCTTACAATTCTCACTCTTATTTGTTGGAATGTCCTCTCAATTACGCTTTGCAATTGCTTTATCAATTTTCTATTACAGTGACACTGAAATCTCCTCATTTGATTTTAATCTCATGCATGCATGATACAGAGAAACATGTGTTTTCAACGAACCAAACATTTTATAATGAATATCTAAGTCATGATGTTGCTCTAATGAGGTGGATCTGGTCATTCTAGAGTAGCGAATTGTAATTATTATGTGTGTACATCTTGCTAATTAATTTTTTTTTTTTTGAAAAATTGTTAATCTAACTTTTAATCTCATTTGTTTTACAAAATAGTCATGAACTTAATGAAAAACTCTCAAGGATATATCGATCTTTTACCATGGGCTGCATTGGTTCAATCTTCAAGCCATTTTTTTATTGAGTTTTTCACTTACTACGATCATGTATGCATTAATCATCAATGAAGGAATCATTTTTTTATCATGATTTTTATTTTCAATGTAGATCTCCATAACATAATTTGTTGAAGATACTTTATCAAGAATTAATTTTGATACTTGTTATACCCTAATTTTGGGCCTAAAAATACTGACTCAATTCTTCTTTTCTTGCATGTTAAAACCATCCAAAGGGTTTTACTTGCATTTCAAGTCATTTGAATTGTCTCTGATCAATTGCATCTTTCTCTGCATCTTATTTCAATATTATTTGCAAAATTCATGAAAAAGGGTATTTTAGTCATTTCCTGCATCCAAACTCATTTTAGTCCTTGAAAGTTGTTTGTGTCTTTTCATTTGATTTGTATAAGTCCTTGTTTCAATCTCATGTTAAAGTCCATTCCAAAAGTTGCATTTGAAGTCATTTTGAGTCAGTTTAGCCCCTAGGGGCATTTTAGTCATTTCCTATGTTAAAATTTCTTTCAAACTTTGAAAAATTGTCTCTGAGCCTTTTCAATTTGTTTGAATGAACTCTTGCCTTAATTCTCTGTTAAAAACCATTTTAAAATTGCATCTGAGCCATTTTTGGGCCAGTTTAGCCCCTAGGGGCATTTTAGTCATTTCCAGTGTTAAAACTCTCTCTAATCCCTAAGAATTGTCTCAGAGTCCTTCCATTTGGTTTGAATAAAGTCTTGTCTTAATCCCATGTCAAAACCCTTTTGAAAATTGCATTTGAGTCATTTCGAGCCATTTTAGTCCCTAGGGGCATTTTGGTCATTTCACACAAAATTTTGACAGAGAGAGGTTACTTTGAAGTACCTCATTTATGTAATTGGTTTATTTTAGTCCTTTTTGTGTTTTTTATTGGTTTCACTTTACGTTTTTTTTCCAATTTACCAAGTTTATTCCAATTTTATTATTAATTGCATTTTGGTCCATTTACTTTCGAAAATTGCACTTTAGTCCTTCTTTTCATTTTATTTTTCTTTAAAAAGTCTTTTTCGATTTATATTTTGGTCCTTTAGTATTAAAAAGTTGCAATTTAGTCCTTTAATCATAAAATTTTTGCAGTCTAGTCCTTCTTTTGCAAATTGCAGATTGGTCCCAAAGTTTCAAGAATTGCAGATCAGTCCTCAAGATTATTTCAGTCCAAGCAAGTCCAGTGTATGTGTCAGCTATCCATTGGGTCAGAGGCCACATGGCAGCCCATAAAAGGAGCATTCACTGCACAAGTGTCAGGGATCATCAATCACAATTCGCTAGCTCAACAAACACCTTTATCATTTCTCTCTCTTCTCCCAAAGATCAAAGCCGTAACCGTTTTTCAAGAACACAACAATTCTCCAGAAATTCATCCCCAATTCATCAAACCCTAAGTTTCCAGATTCACCAAAACCAACACAAATCAACAAATTCATCATCAAATACACAAAATCAATACAAATTCCCAAAGATCGAAGCCAAAACGTTTTCAATTCAACGAATCCTTTTGAATTTGACGAAAGTTCTCAGTGATTACTTGCGTAATCATCATCATCGAACTTCCATCCTTGCAATTCAAGCGTGAATTTGTCAACAATCATGACAAATTCAACACGATCACAAGGAAGGTGTTGAGAGAAAGAAGAGGAGAAGTTGAATTCGAAGTGAACCAGAGAAGAAGAAGAACAACAACAAAGCTCTTACCAGAAGCTTAGAGAAGGTTCGCGAAGGTTTTCTTCGTCTTCTCACTCGAATCTCCATTCAAAATCAGGTAAACTCACGAATCCTTCTCGTCTTCATTTTAAATCATCATCGAAGGTTCGTAAACGAAAATAAACGGTGAAACGAAGTAGGTTAACAAATTCCAGAACTTGTTCTTTCAAAAACGATTGAAAAAGATTGAAAAAGAAAGAAACCGAGACATCAAATGTAGATCTACAGAGTTTCACCGTTTATTTCTCAAATCTAAGTTCATATTCGAAATCAGCATGAAAAATAGAGTAGTTTAGGGTTTAGATCCATGTAGATTGGAGAAGATCAGGGTTCCGTCACCGGAATCTTCACCGGCGGTGGTCAAACCCGCCGGAGAAGACGACCGGAAGTTCTAGAGAGAAGGGAGAGAAGTCTGAAGACTTAGAGAGAGAAAAAGAAGTGGGAAATGGCCTTGGACAGGCCTTTTGTGTATATAAAGGAACGTGAACCAGTGTTCCCCACCGTCAGATCTAGGGTTAGGGGGAACTGGATCAATCCAACGCCCCTGACGCGTTTGGATGATCCAGATCCCTGTTGGATCTTGGGCCTAGGCTTCAACTTGTCTGGACTTCGTATTCTTGTGTTTTTTTTTTGCTATTTTCATCACTATTTCTTGCTATTCGCACCCCTACATGCTCAAAAACTTTGATAAAAATTCCCTAAAAATTCACACATACTCTTGTTGATTTTTGTGATGTTTTTGTGCAATTTGTTTACTGAAAAACTTGATAAAAAAATATTGACATATTTTCTTGCCTATTTCTTGAGTCTTGTATTAAAAAAAAAACTATGAAAAATTGCTTGATTTTCCTTTCTAATTCTTGAAAATATTTGTGATCCATGTTATGTGATTTTGTGAAGTTTTTACCTTTTGTTTTGAGTATGTTTTGCTGCATGTGTGAATAATGGTTAATTGCTTGCTTTGCAAGTCTTTTGTTAGTGGATAAATAATGTAAATATGTCTAAATTCACTTCAAAATGCAAAGCCTATCATGTTGCTTTGGTTCTTATTCTACAACCTGAGTTTGTGCCTTTGAAAAATGTGTTGAATTATGAGAATTATAGGCCATGTGATTCTTGTATTTTTAAGGTTAAGTTTTAGCTATATTTTGCATTATCTTGTGTTAATTCCTATGCTCTTGTTACAGTGTTTCACTTGCCTTACCTTTACCATATTACACCCTATGCTACTAACAATTTTATTATGTTTCATTCATCCATAAGCATCTCATCCTCCATCTCATATTCCTAGTCTTTATCTTCTTACACTTTAAAATTTATGCCAAGACTTAGAATGTAAAGAACTAGGAATTTTGTAATTTCCTTTCTGCCTTTAAATTCTTGCAAGACCATAGCATGTATCTAGGCCAATGATGTAAAGGACAATGGACTCTAATGATGTACACCGACACAAGCACCGACACATGCACACACATCACATGGATACTTTAGATGTATGTTTAGGGAATGCATGCTTAGATGTATGTTTAGGGGCCTTGAAACTTAGACAAAAGTTCTCTTTTCAAAAAACATGAATAACTTCACTCAAATAACTTTCCAAATAAACCTTGGGATCAAAATCCCATTGTATTTCCCCTTTATTTTTTTTCCTTAAACAAAAACTTTAATGAATTCTAACAATACTTAGATTTTCTTTTGCAAAATGGCTAATTCAACCTCATATTTTCACAATCTCATGCCCTTGAGGCCTCTTTATTTCATTCTTCAAAATTCCACTTTTCAAACTTAAAATCAATCAACAAAAACACAAACATTTTTTGGAAGAGAACTACGGTGGATTTGATCCCTTAAAAGGGTACGTAGGCAAGGAACCAATATTCCTTCAATTCAAATAAAACAAAATTCAAACATCTTCTTCTCCCTCCAATTCTTCACTTAGTAAACCTTTAGGTGTAAATAACACTTTCAAAATAGCATTTAAAAATAAAGCGCGCGCGTAGAAAGTAAAGACGGTTCCTATAGGACACTATAGTCGTTATGGGTGCCTAACACCTTCCCGTAGCGAAAACAACTCTCGGACCTCGATTCTCAAGGGTTTTTCTTATTTTTTCCCTTCCCAAGAAAAAATGAGATATCGAAGGTTAAAAAGGTTCAAACTTAGTCAATGTTTGACACCCGAAAACCAAGATAAAACAATACTGTACTACTGATAACTTGACTAATGGAAGTAATTTTTTTTTGGAATTTGATATTCAAGATGCAACCTTTTTCTTTGTACAAGAAGGATTCATCGTTTTATTTATGTTAGAATGATATCTTTTACTATTTCTGTTTATGATTTCATTTTAACTAATGATAGGCGCATTCAAATGTTTTTGTAAAAAAAAGGTTCCTTCAAGTGTTTATCAAGTGGAGTTCTAGGCTAATCTACAATCTACAATATAAACAAATGAATTCCCCTCTATTCAAAAGTACATATTGTGGCATGAATATTGCTTATTCTACAATTAATGTTTCTCTCAAATTTTATTCAAGAAACATGATCAATTTCATTCGTTGTTTTTGGTTTAAATGGCTCCGTACTGTTAAGCATTTCCGATAGAGAACAAACTATTATGTTCCTTTTCTCAATCAATAATAGTATTAATCTCATTTTTATCAATTTCTCTGATTTGGTAGTTCCGATTTTTTTAACTAGAAAACAAGTAGTATTGAATTATAATAAATAGAATTAATATGTATGGAATTCAAAATTCTTTTGTTAATAAAGTCTATGGTCCAGTCGTCTAATTTGTCCTCTTTTTGTTAAAAAAAACACCTATAGCATTGTATTTTTTAAAAAAAGTTGAATGAAAACTAAGAATAGACTACAATACATTTAGCTATCAATTTGTGGCTCTTTAAACGTCGTTTAAATATTTATTTTGAATTTTAAGATGAATGTGTTAAAAATTGAAACCTTCCAAGTTTAGTCATATTATTTTATTAGCAGAAAAAAGATATTTAATCCTTTATATATTCATTAATGCGGTATATTAGTCATCTAAACATGGACCAATGTTGCGAGATATGAATATGTAGAGGACTAAAATACAATTTAAATTGGTTTCTTGAAACTAATAATTTTTTTTACATCAAATCCTTTAAAAACAAAATTTCACATAGTATATTCGACCATTTTTTTTTTCTTTATTTCAGGGATGCTATACCTAGGCCGTCAAAAGCGAAAATTGTAAACACATCTCTGCAACAAGAAGTATTAATTACGAGAATCAAACACAATGCAATTTTGCGCCACTTTATATCCTATTTATTTGCGACACTTGGGATGAAAATTGAATTTTTTGGGTTTTGGTTGGTGAATCTACTTCTACACTAATCTTTTATCCAAAAGTACACGCAGCATTGTTATTGCTAATAGACAATTAACGATTATGATTATCTCATGATCTTATTCTATCACCTTAAACAAGTCATTTAAGCATATTGACATACATATCATTGATCACATACACCCTCCGAACTCAATTTGCCATAAAAAAAAACATTACGAAATCGTGCTATTAACTAGCATCATCAAAATAATATCTTCAAATTCAATTTTTATTTGAATTCGAGATCAAATAAATAAAGAAAAAATATCAATTTTCTTTTAACAAATTCAAATAACGCAATCACTAGGTTACTAATAACTATATTTAATGATAATCCGAAAATTCAAATTGCTCAATTCTCTTCAAATCCATGTTTTTGGAACCCTTTAAAAACTTGAACCTATTCACTACATAATTTGCTTTTTAGTCTCATTTTTTAGTACACAATTTTTTGGGTACGTCTCACAAACCTTTTGATTAGCCCATGATCATCAATGATTCCAGCATGCTTCGTAGAATGGTTGGCTATTTGATAGATCTCTGGCAAGTGTACCAAAACGCTATCGAAGTAGTAAAAATATCGATCCCACGAGGACTGTGTTAATCTCAATTCAGCAATAAGGTAAAATATTTAGGATGCGTAAAAGTTATTTTTGGTTTGCCACTAGGCAGTAGATTTGATTGCATAAAATTAAATAACATAAAATAAAGATTTGGTTAGAAAATAAGAGAGATGAGATCAGATCCTTCGATTCCTCTAAGTTCTCCTAATTGGTCTACTGCACCTATTTGTTATGAATCCTCTTCTAATTTACGATGATTAACAAAATAGCCCTAATCAATCCCTTGAGTTAGGACCCTCTTCTTAAACTACAACCCCTAATTCCTTAGGTGATCTAATAATTCTTGAAGGTTTTACCGAACGTTAACCTATGATCACTAACAAACGATTATCTATTCCTAGACTAACCCTGTTTATTAGAACAATTCAATTAGGTCTAAGTCGAAAGCCATGGTCAGTGGTCATTCGTTCTCACAAAATCAGGTTATATGTGATCAAGATATAAAAAGCATTAAGAACAATTGAATTGAATAAACTAGAATTGAATTCATAAACAAAATAGAGTTTCACAGCAACATGTGTGTCAATTAGGGTTACAAAGATTCATCTCGGATCTAATCTCTAAGAGATTTAGCTACTCATAATTGAGTTTACAAATAGCATAATCAATGAAAGAATTAAAACATACATAAACTGGGTTAGAGATGATGAAATCCTCTCCGCTGCAGCCTTCTGGGTGTTAAAATCGCACTTTAGCTCTCCAAAATCGTCACCCCTTTGTTTGAGACTGACTTCAGCTTAAATAGGCAAATCTGGATCGCACCAAATCGTACCACGATGGTAAAATCGTACCACGATTGCTTTATTAAACCCTAATTTCCTTTAAAGCCCTTCTTGAAATCGTATCACGATTATATGGATCGTATTACGATTCAGCTTCTTCAAAAACATGCCTTCTGACTTCAAAAATCGTATTACGATAGTGAAAATCGTACCGCGATTCCTGGATTCCAAGTCTTCCAATTTTCTTGCTTTTCTTGCTCTTCTTGATGCTTAAACTTGCTTGTGAACTCAAAAGTATCATAAAAAAGACTCTAAAAATAGTGCATGACTGACTGTCATCACTATTCATAAGAACTATTAGAGATGAGGCAAAGTTTTTATTTTGTTTTCTTGAAACCAAACGAAATATCGCGTAAGATTTAGTATATTCAATTAGTTTTTTTGCCTTTTCATATGAGCGATGCCATCCGCAACCAGAAAGCAGAAATTATGACACAAAAGTACGGGAAGAAGAAATATTAAGATTTAAACTATAGGTTGAGACTTTTTATAAGAACGTAAACATATTACTCTTTTTTAGGACTAAAAATAATATTATAGGTTCCAAAAACCTATTTAACTCTGGCAATATCATAAAACTAATATATTGGATTGAAAAAAAATAACAAAAGCTCATTTTAGTTTTTTTTCCTTCCATTTGGCAATTAGGAACAACATCTAAATGGGGAAATTACAATGAGAATAGGGCTTCTAAAACACACTTCTCCACCCTCCCCTTTTTTGGAATATTTCAAATTTGACGAAAAATTATCTGAAATGTTTTATTTGATTGTAGATTACGCACTTAATTTGAAGGAAAATTTCACTTAGTAGTGATTTTCAATCACATACCAAATAATTTTTTAATGATTTTGAACTTCAAAATAACATGATATATGGCTTTTTTTTTTCTTTTGAATTATTTCAATTGTTTTGTTTAATTTGATCTTTTTCTATCATTTTGTTGGCAGATGAGAAATGATGATGTATCATTTCAGAAAAGCAGAATAAAATAAATATTGTATCTACTCTTAGCTAAGTATGAGAGTAAATATGAGACGTGAAGAATATGGCTCCATTTTAAACAAAATAAGAAATAATGGTAGATGGATTTTCATGTCTAAAGTATTAATTCATTTCCTATGTTGGAGTTTGAATCTATATTTTACTCTTTTTAATTTGTTTGTTTGCTATGTTTTATTTTTAGTTCCATTTGGTGAAATTGATAGTCATGAAAGACAATTTTTGGATGATTCCTATCATTTTGAAACTAGGAATTTTTTTTTGCAAAAATAATATTATTTGACTTGCGTTCCTTATGTGTATTTCTGTGGTAGTGATAAAAATGTTCATTTGTGTGCAATTTAGACATGGGATCTATTTTGAGTATATGTTATTCACATGTCATACATGACTAAAACTTATTTACTTATTATACTAACTACTTACGTTGAATCTTTCTTTGTCGACTAAAAGGTATTCAATGGCCTCAAATCTCATGTTGCAACCTCGGGTATTGTATCTAGCCTTTGCCTCAACGGTGTTTTCTATTTTTTCCTGAGTTATTTGTTGTTTATTTTATAGATGGTCGAGGATATATTACAAAATGTGCCAGATAAAAATAGGACAAATGTAGTCTTTGCAATAACCATAACTTTTGGGAACCTGTAAGAAAATTTTAATATGAGTGAGAACCCCATAGCATTTTTTTTTTGGGTCAAGTCATATATTGCCTTTATATTGGCATATTGTTACAATAAAATAATATAAGAGTTAATGTTAAAGGATAATAAATTTGTGCCAAACTTTGTGCTCTATTCAAATTATTTGTTGATAACAAATTCAGACATATTGAGACAATGATAGAAACCTCTTTGGTAAATCTAATCGGCTTCAAACAATAATTGAAAACTCAGGTTACATCAGAGGTTGTTTGCAAAATAGAAGAAACATAAAGTCGATGTTACCATGTGAATCACTGTAAACGTCAAACAATTTTCAGGAGCTTTACAAATTGATTGAAGAGTAAGGGAATTAATGAGTTTAAAAATGGTGTTTACAAGAATCTGAGTTTGTATCAAGAGAATAAAAATTGAAAGATGAGTGTAACATGCTTGAAGAATTGATTCGCAATTGAAACCAGAAAACCACTCACCTAAATCATGACGAACTAGAACAAAGAGTTTGTTTGAATCGATATGGTGAGTACTAGACAAAACAATGCATGACAAATTTTTAAGGTTGGACAATTTTTTATCATGTGCGTTGTTTGGCGCACAATAGACAACACAAACAAAATAAGATAAAATTTACTGCAATACTCTATCTTATATATTAATAGATAAGATAGAGTGCGAGAGGTAGAAAGGAGTGAGATGGGTGAGAGAAAGAGGCATTGGGGGGGGGGGGGGAGGAGTACATGAGAGATATGAGAGAGATTGGGGTGGAAGGAGAGAAAGAAGAGAGATACGATTGGGAGAGGGACGAGAGAGGATATATAAGAGGGATAGAGAGAGAGAGCCAAAAGAGATAGGAGGGGGTCTGAGATAAAAAGTGAGAGAGAGGTGGGTGAAAGAGATAAGAGATAGGAGAGGGATGTGAGAGAGAGATAGGGGAAATGCGATGGAGATGCTAGAGGGAGGGAAAATGAGAGCGAGAGATGAGATAATAGAGAGAGGAGGGGGGGGGGAGGAGAAATAGATGAGGGAGTGGAGGAGAGAGGGAGAGTGATAGAGCGAGAGGGGGGAAAATGAGAGAGAGAGAGAGAGAGAGAGAGAGAAGATTAAGGGATGAAATATTTTTTTTAGTAGAAAATAAAGGGGTATTTTTATATTTTAGATAATCTACACTTGAGAAAAAATAACGGGTTTAGTGAGGGACAATTTCAGTTCTCACTTAAATTTTTTTTTTTTTTGTTCATTATCTTACCCCTAATTTTGTCAAAGCCCCTGAAAGGTTTTAAATTAAACACATCAGAACTCCAATCCCTTATTTTTCAGCAAATCAAACGCTAAAAACAATAGAAAAATTTAATGTTTGGTTTTGGTTGGTGAGACAAAACGAAACAAGCCTTTTGAGTTTTTCAAAGAAAACCCACATCGTTTTTTAAATACATGAACATGTACATCAAATCATTAATCATCCCTTTTTGGTCTGAGGAAGTTTTCTAAGGCTTTGTTTGGGAGTTTGCAGGGGAGGGGAAGGACGGACTTCGGTGGGACAAAAATATGGGGGGAAATTAAGAAATCTTTCACATTTTTTAAAAGAGTATTTTTTAGCGAGTGATAAATTAATGTTTAAGATTAATATATTTTTAATTTTTAGAATATTATAACAGCATATATTAAATTTTAAGAATTCACATAAATCCTCCCAAACCCCCCAAAACCCTCCTCCAATACAATTTTTTAGTTCCACAAATGAGGAAGGTTTTATATTTTGAAGAAAAAT
Source organism: Medicago sativa (assembly GCF_051527215.1). NCBI lineage: Eukaryota > Viridiplantae > Streptophyta > Magnoliopsida > Fabales > Fabaceae > Medicago > Medicago sativa. Next base: position 16,984,841 of record NC_140753.1, on the reverse strand, counting down.
AAGCCCCCCAAAACCCCTCCTCCCAAATCCTCTATTTTTTTTTTTTCAATTTCTCCTTCTTCTTTTTTTCCAAACCCTCCCTTCTCTTCCCCTCCATACTCGCAAACAAAGCCTAATTGTCCAACTTGGTCTTACTCAACTATTGTGATAGTTCAGTAAGATTCAATTTAGAAAACTAAAGTATGAACAATCCTAGCTAATTTGTTGCTAATAAATTAAATCATCCTCTTAATGATTATCTAACGGTCTAGACAGAATTATTTACAAATTTTTTAAATTATTTAATATGGTATATAATTAACAACTAATTACATTCGAACACAGATATGTTACTGCATGCTAATCATTTTTTTGTGAGACTAATATGAATTTTTCATTCAAAATCTATCATATTTGTGTTTGAACATGTTTGATAACATTGATATATTTTTATTCAAAGACTTTTTAAAACATGTATAACAAAATTATTATCCCGCTCCTCCCACCCAAAAGAAATTACCTTTTTAACAGCGGTTTATTTACCCGTGCTTGGCACGGGCTACATACTAGTATTTGATATTTATTTATAGAGAAGTATAAAGATATGACTTAAGAGTTAATTAAGTACATAAAGGACAACAAATTGGTTTTATCTTTGACAAAAAAACAAATTGGTTTTATATTTTGGAAAATGAACAATAGACACAAAAAGTTAAGAAAATTAAGAGTTTAAAAAAGATAATTATAAAATTTTGCTTATTATAATAAGCAGTAAATTAGTATATTAGATAAAAGGGAATAAGATAACAAGAAGATGAAACAAATGAGGAAACAAATGAGTTTTCCTTCAAAAAAAAAAATGAGTTTGTTATTTGCAAAATATAGGGAATTAGTTTTTTTTTTTGGTCAGGTAGCCTAGTTTTTTTTTGGTCAGGCAGCCTAGTGGCTAGAATTCACCTTATAAGGTGAATAAGTTGGGTGTCTGGGGTTTGAACCCCGGCCCCTGCATATAATAATGCATTGTCCTACCAACTGAACTATGCTCCCGGGACATATAGGGATTTAGTTATCAAGGGATAAAACTATAAATACTTAAACTAAAAATCGGATAAGAAGGAGAAATAGTGGAAAGAGTAAAGGGATAAGAAGGAGAACAAAAAGATAAATATATTAGAAGAAAAACTGTTTAAATGTTATTATAACAAAAAAAAAAAAGGGGATACAGAGAAGAGTCTGTTACAAACAATCCTAGGAACATAAAATATTGATTAAAGGATATACTTAACATTAGAATAAGTAGGAACAAACCCCTCCAAAAAAGTAGAACAAATTCCGTATGTGAGCCTATATATATAATCCAAATTAGATGAAATTGGTTTTACATGGAAAGAAAAAAAATAATTGAAACAATTAGTCATCATGTTGATTTAGAAGAAAAGGTATTCTAGACGAGCAATCTCATTTTGTTGTTCAACTGGGGGAATGACTATGGGTCCTCGAAACAAGTTGTTTTGATTGGATGCCGACAACAAACATTGGTCGCATTAGTCATTCGTCCAGTTGAACAACAAGATGATATTCCTCTTCAAGAATGCAGCAGAAACAACATAGTTTTGTTGGGTTTAGAGTGTAGGACAAGCATGTTTTGGATACGTGTGGCGGATTATGTGGTATTAGTTTTGGGTGCTGATTTTGTTTGATCTTTAGATAGGTTTTCTTTCTTTGTTGTTGATGTATTATTCTGTCATGGATTTTACTTGCCAAGACAACATGGTTGTATATTTCAGGTCTTTCTTTGTGGAGGTACATGTTTTGGTGTATAACGCTTCTCTTTGTTATTATATACAAAAATAAATACTAAATTGTTTCAATTTTTTTTATTCTTCTCAATTATTTATCTATTCACAATGGTTAAAAAAAGGACCTTGTTTAATTTTTTTACCCTTAATTTGTTGATCTTCGTTTTTACCCTTAATTTTTTACCTTTAATGGAGCTTGATGTTAGCGTAAACAAATTTCTACATGTAGCTTTATGATCTTCGTTTTCACCTTGAAAAAGCTGGAAATATCCGTAGGTTCATGACCATTGTCTATATAATGTTTTGAGAAGGAGAGTCCATATCCCTTGATTATAATGTTTTGTTTTCTGTTTATAATGACTCTTTCAACGATGAATTTTTGGTTTTTTGAAACGTACGTGAAGACTGGGAAGAAGAGGAAAGAAAGATAAGAGATGGTAACTTGTTTTAGCTTTTGATTTTCTGGATATATTGTTCTTGCTCGGTGTCATGCACTGTAAACTTGAATTATTGACATGGATTGTACAATATTTATTCGTCCAAATGTTTTTGTTAATTGTATTTTATTGATTATTTTTTATGTAAACCAAATATCCTCCGCGCGCAACTGCGGAGACTATTCCCTCAAGCCTCGTGGGACCCAAATGGACGACAAACTCCCCCTAAAAGATTTTGATTAACAATGAATCTCTGTTTAATTTTAGTAACTTTGAGGTTGTTTGTGACTGCATATGTACGTAGAAGATATACTGACAGAATTTTGCATATGTACCTAAAAGATTTTGATTAACAATGAATCTCTGATTAACAATGAATCTCTGTTTAATTTTATTAAATATAAGCTTTATAAGGTTTAGTTAAATAGAGAATTTTGCAAAACGGAGCGACATATACTGACAGAATTATCCACTTAAGCCAATTTTGATGCCTACAAAATCACACACCTTAGCACCTCCACCACTCATAATGATGATGTATGAGAGCATAATTTTATGGTTACATTTTATAATTTATATATCTCTTACCCTACTTGCTATGTGTTATTCTTGTGTATCTGCAGCATCTTTAAAATGCGAAATCAAATGAAAAAAGGATTGAAAGCTCATTGTTGGGTCTAACTCTCCTGAAATGGAAAATATGGCATTAAAGGCCGCCTTAAGAAAGAGATGGAGTATGAAGACTCTGCCCAAAGAGGGATCAAGCATGATAGACTCTCCCCATGAGGTATCGAGCAAGATTGACTTTGAGTTGCCCCTGGTTTGGTTTCTTTCTCTGTGCATATGTTTCTCATGGTTTATGAGAGGTATAGCTTCAATAAAGTTAGCTGCTTCAAAAAAAATAAAAAATATTGCTTCCTAGATTTCATAATCCTCAGTCCTCCCTATTTTTACCTTATACAGTTTGCTACTGAACTTATAATTAACAAGGAATGCATCTTCAAAAACTGTTTTTTAAGACAAAAGCCGCTTTGCCAGATGCTGTTTGTAATACTTTTCTCAAACACATCTTTTTCATGCAAATATCCGAATAGCATCGTAGATCACCTTTTCAAGAGTAATTTTTACATCGTCCTCACTAACTCCCATTAGACCCTTTCGAAGCTTAATGTCTACAAATAGTCGACTATGGGAAACTCAAGACTATGCTAACAATTAAAACTAGGACTGTAGTACTGGGAGCTTATGTTTGGCTACTTTTCTATTTAGATAAAGTAGACCATGCTACATTTGCAAGATTCTTTCAGAAGACATGATTGAAATATTTGCGTGATGGTTGTTTCCTTTTATTTTTGTTGCTTCTGCAGAGAATATACTTGTTTCTGCAGAGATTCAAGTGGAAATTATGTACAAATGGTAACAACCTGGGAAAAAGTACAAGGAACCAAAAACTAACCAAAAGAATCAATAAACCTCCCGCATCCAAAAGGGAGCAAAAATTACCTTAGGTACAATCTAAGGAGTTAATGAGCAATTAATATAAGCAAGAAAAACTTTTTTTTTTTTACCTAAGAGCCATTTCCAAGAAAGACTTCTATGTCCTGGTTGTTTTGGATCTATTCAGAAGACTTCTATGTCAATCCTTGACAATAGTTCTTCTAACCCTAGGAGGTGATATATTTTAAACTTGCATGTAAAAGTAAAACAGCTCTAATGTTTATAACAAAAGCTTCTGAATATACTTCATAGTGCTTCTGAAAATAATCAAATTAAGAACAGCCAAATAACATTTCCACCAAGTGATTTCAACAACAGAACTTGAAGAGGAGGTGTAGTGACTCACCTAGCCAAAAAGAAGCGTTATACAGCAAAACAAGTACCTCAACAAAGAAAGACCTAAAATATACAACCACATTGTCTTGGCAAGTAAAATCCATGACAGAATAATACATCAAAACAAGCAGCTCAACAAAGAAAGACACCTATCTAAAGATCAAACAAAATCAGCAACCAAAACTAACACTACATAATCTGCCATAGACCCAAGAAAACTGTCCTTATGCAAACAACTCCTCTAATTCAAAGTTCTTTTGCCAACAAGTTGAACAAGTTGCACATCTTCTCAAGTTTGTTCATATCAGTACGTGTAGGACCGATTGGACAGAGCAGCACCAACTGCATTTGTCTTGAGGTGGCTGTGTCTTGAGGAGGATTCTCATGTTGTTCCATAGGAGAAGTGACTAAAGGAGTAAGCTCATTTTGTTGCTCAACTGAAGGAATCTCAGTGACTGGTGTGTCATTCTTGTTTAAGGTTGTGTCGTGTATACTTCTCTGTTTTCTCTTCTCTATATCTTTCACATTTTGGTGGATAAAGTATTTTTGGGCATGGCTAGCAATTTGAATTGGAGTCTTTGTCACCACAAATTCTTTTGAAATATCTTTCCAACGTCCCTTACCATATTTTTCTAGCCCCTCCAGAAACAACCTATACATCACAAATTATAGAATGAATGTGAAATATTCAAATTCAATTAAATAATAAGAGAAGAAAATAATAAAGAAATGAGGTAACTATATCTTGGTATGTATCCAAAACAATGGAAACACTTGCATTGATTTTTTTCTCTTTTCTTTGTTGATATGCAACCTAGAACGATTAATTTGCATCTATGAACATAAATATCATTTTTGTTTTTCTAGAACTGAATTATTTCTTATATACATCATACAAACTAAAAAGCTATAAATGTGTTTTTTATTTAATGTATTGTAAATACATATCAATTGGTAGCTACAAGGACGTTGATCTACATGCGGTTCGAATCGTAAAATTTTCCACTTCTCCATAGTTGAGTATCTAGTCACTAGACTATTCGTCTAAAATAAAAATATAATTTCGTAGTTATGCGATCTAACAACTATTTAATACTTCATCTATTAATTTAAATTGAAAAGAATATATTTAACCTAAAATAGAATTGAAAAAGAAAAAAAGATATAACTTCCAAGGATAGATTGAATACTTACTTATGTTCACCTTCTGTCCAATGTGCCCTTTCCCTACGCCTTCTCTTTGCTTCATGACTTCCTTTTGGTACTGACTCAGCTTGAACTAAGTTAGCTTCATTACTTCCTTCTGCTCCTGACTCGGCTTGAACTAAGTTATTATCATTAGAGTTTAGATTTGCGACGGCATGACCCGACTCACTGATATCGGTGCCAGTTTTCTCCTGTTGTTGTTCCATGCTATGCTCAGAGGGATTTTGGACTGAAGCTGGCTCATTTAAATCATTTTGATGGAGGTCTAATTGTATACCAACAAAACAACTATAAGAATTTAAAACTAGTTAAATCGACATGCATAATATTTTTTGAATGGTAAAAATATGTTAGATACTAGTTAAATCTTAATTCTTAGTCCCTAGCCTCACCCGGTTTACTCATAAAACGATGCCTTAATCAAATCAACTATGCCTTAATCAGATGAACTAGCCAATTATGTAAGTTAACAAAATTACTTGGCCAATTACTCAAACCAATTACAGAACCATAATGAGAAGATATCATAATGACAATAAAAAACACTCATGGTAAAACATCATGTTGCAACTAAAAGCCACTTCAATGGTATCAAAGTAAGAATATTGAAGATTAGTGATTCTCACCTTGTCCTGCTGCCACCGGGGATACAGGCTTAGGATTCTCACCATTCGGATAAGGTCCTGAACCAGGTGGGAAAGCATATGCAGGAACAGCAACATTCTCAACATGATTCTTAGGTTTTGAAGTTTGAGCATCAGAAAGAGCTGGCCAAGACTTGGTTCCAACAACCAACACAGGAACATCAACACTTTTCCCATCAACACCAGGTTTCTTCCAATAATTGCTTTTCTTAGGAGACTTCGGAGCACTAATCTCATTATCAGCAATCACCATAATTGCTTTTCTTCAAATAGCAAAAATATTGAAACTTTACTATCTTCTTGGTATCAATTAATGATGCTGAAAACAAAAATCAAGAGTTGAATTAGTTGAAAAAACCAAGGGTATTAAGATATTGACTTAAAAATAATGAAAATATAGGAAAAAGATTAAACCTTTACTTGCTAATGATGTTGAAAACAAGAATCAAGTGATGAATCGGTACAAAATCAAACTAAAAAACTTCAATAAAAACAAAAATAACAATTCAACAAGAAAGCTTCTTTCGAAATTGTTTGACAAGATTATTCGACGCCTAATCTAATGATAATCGGGGTCGGCAATATGGATCAAAAGAGCCCATACAATGTAGGTTTCTGTCATCAAATATTCAGTTATTCAGACCCACAATGCACAAATTGGGTTTCTGTTACCAAATTTCCAACAAAATGCGGCATAAAAGCTAGACTCTTGAAACTTAATCAAGAAAATTATGAGACTAAAATCTTCAACAATAACTCAATGAAGTTGATTCAAACAAAAATGTTAAAATTAAGAGATGAAATTTACCGCTTTTATCACTTCCAACTTCCAAAAGACAATTCTTGAAGAAGCCTAGACAAAACCTTAACTTCCAAGTGAAGAAATCCTCAATTTGTGAGCTTTAAACCGAAAAGGATGAGTTAGGTGTTGTGAGATAAAGAGAGAGAAACAACGAACAGAAAACCAATTGATTTTGTTAAACTATAAAAAGCGAGGGAAACCAATTGAGTTGATTTTGTGAGAATTGGAAAAGCCTTCCCTCTTATATAGATAGAAATGGATCAAAGAATGTGGGGGTATGACTTATTAATAGTTGAAATTATTACTTTATAAATTTTATCCCAAAAAGCAATGGAATTATAAAACTCTAAGGTGATTGAAAATTTTCGGTCTCTAAGGTTTTGTTGTTTGGTTAAACTAGCAGATATCTGATAATTTTTTTTTTTAACAAGCCAAAATAAAATAATATAATCACCAAGAGCAGTTCAACTCGCACAAGGCGTGCAAAGATGAACGCTCATCAAAAGAATACAAAGTCCAGTTGTCTTTTTCCTAACAGCAAACACAAAAAGAAGAAGGAAATAAAAACATTACTCCATAACACCCATACAAATTAAAGGTTGCCGCCACCAGTCATTATAATTGAAAGCTGAAGTTAGCCTATTTGCCTTTAACCAAGAAAAAGACACAAACTTTACATTGTCAAAAATTTGTTCCAAGTCTTGTGCTTTGTCTTTGAAGATCCTGTTGTTTCTTTCCTTCCAAATGATCCAAACACAAGCGTGCCAGATCACCTTAAAAAAAGAATGAGTAAATCGCGGTAACCCCGCCATGTAACTAAACTGCTGAAGATGATCACTAACAGAGTCTGGAGAGATGAAATAAATACCTAGCCACCTATAGATCTTGTTCCAAACACTGCCAAATATGTCACATCGGATTAGAAGGTGACATATCGACTCCGTGGAACCACATCCACCTATGCAATAAATGTCGTTGTGATGAAGAGTCCTCCTATGGAAAAGATTGTCTTTGGTAGGGAGTCTGTTGCGGAGAAGCCGCCAAACAAATACAGAAACCTTTAACGGAACCTGCTTCAGCCACGCTGCATCATAAAGACCCCGCTCCATTGATGTGTCATGAAGCGTAAGAAACTGATAAGTCCCCTTAACGGAGTAACCGTTAATAGGATCTAACACCCAACGCCACCTGTCAAGAACATGGTCCTACAAAACAGTAGAACAGAAAATTAGCTCTTGTGTTTGATGACCAATGACCGATATTGTTAATGATCGATGACTGATAGCTGATAAGTTAATTGAAGAGTTTGATAAAATTAACGATTTAACTATCTGATAAACGTAGAATGACATAAAAAGAGTATTATTCTTAAATCATAACAAAATTTATATCAATCAATATAAAGTATTTAGAGTTTCATTTTTTTAAAATTAAGTTAATTTATTAAATATTATATATTAACTTTATTTAGTAAATTTCACTTTATATTAATTTTCATTTAAGTGCTTATACTTTATAAAACAATTAACTAACAATGAATTTCGAACAATATATATCTAAAAGCATTTTAGATGCATATGTATATATTTTTGTTCACAATTTAGATCTTTTATAAATAAAACTAATATTTGATATAATTATAATAAAATAATAAATGTATGTATAATCGTGTTCTGTGTTATTTACATTAGCGATGTTAAGGTATCCGTGTCTGTATATATCATGTGTCCGTATCAAAATCTGTTCTCCATAGAAATATTCAAATAGGTACACATCTCTTCAAACACGAGATCTGTGAGGGTGAAATGCTTTATAATAATATTGTATCATTTGTGATGGAGCTACTAGTCGTCTCTTAATGATTCCATTCTTGGATAAATTTATTGAAGTGTAGCACAATTAATTTTAAAATACGTTCATTTAGAGTTCGATAACTAAAAGACATATGAATTCTCACATATTTAAGTCTAAATATGTTCGAAGCTCCCTTTTCGTCAAATTGTTATCTTATATACTTTGGTCGCTAAGGAGAGAGGTTTTTTTTTTTTTTTTTTTTTAAGGAGGAGAGTGTTTGATTGTTCACCCTTCTTTCCTTAGAAGTTTGTTTGTTCGCAAATTATTTGCTTATTTCCCTTCGAGAAGATTCTCTTCAATTTTTGCTTGATTCTTTGAGGAAAGTCTTTTACGATCAATCCCTCTGAGAGGGGAGTCTACGTTGCTCGATCCTTCTTAGGGAGATTCTATCATACTCGATCTCTATTGGGTAAAGTCTATTTGCTTGATCCCTCTCGTGGAAGATCTATCTTAATCATTCCCCTCTTGGGGAGAGTCTGATGCTCAATCCATCTTAGACGAGTGTATCTTAATCAATATATCTATCATGCTCCATGCCTATTGGGGAGAGTCTTAATACTCCATCTCTTTCCTAAGGCAAGCTTTAATGCCATATTTTACCTTTCAGGAGAGTTAGGCGTAACGATGAGCTTTCAATCCATTTTTCTCGTTTAATTTCGCAACTTTTAAGATACCGCAGATACACAACAATAACACATGGTAAGTGGGGGTAAGAGATATATAAATTATATATTGTAGCCATAAAATTATGATCCGATACATCATCATTGTATATTGTTCTTCTTAATTTCTTGAGACAAATTTAGGAGCAGACCTCTCAATATTGGTTTAAGCAGGCGCAAACAAGCTACCAAAAGCAGAAAATATCATCTCATATATTTCTTTCCAGTCTTCATCTATACACTCCAGAAAACAAAACATTTCATCATTGAAAGGGTCATTAATTTTCTACACGAGTGTGGTGCCTAATTAATAAAAAGCATCAAAAGCCACATTTTATAACATAATTGAAGTCAATAAAATTGTAATAACTAACGAAAAGCATACATCATTAAGACAACAACCATGTTTACAATAAACCAAATGCTAGAGCAAAATGTTTTAATAAAGCACATAAACAACATAACCGGACATTAAGTGTTGGAACACTAGCAACAATAGTGGAAAAAGTTGGAAAGAATAAACACCTTAGTAAGACCTAGTGTTGGTATTAGGCATGACAACAAAACCCGTGCCCATGGGTACCCACCCAAACCAACCCCGATTTGACTGGTTTTCCCCGATTTGACTAGGTTTGGGTATGGGTTTGAGATTTCCCCGATTTCAAAATACGGGTACGGGACGGGTAATGGAGATATATGTATCCACCCCGAACTCATACCCAAACCTTACCCGAATGTAGAAAGGTCATATTCTTGTTTTTGTTGAGGGGGTTGATAATGATATGCCATGTTATTTGGTTTGATAATTGTCATGATATAAGAACTTTCATTGATAGTTAAAGGATCAACCAAATTATTCGGTAAGGAAATGTTAAAATGAGCGCAAATTGTTGGATAATGCATTACAACATTACCATTGAAGGTTAAAAAAAAACTCTTTTTTTACTAAAAAAATTGATTCACTGTGGGGACCGGGATGGGGTGGGAATACCCGAACCCACTGGGGACGGGGATGGGATTCAATTTCTCATCCCCGTTGGGTATGGGTAGGGTAACAGGTAAGTATATGTGAGTAGGGGATGGGGATGGGGAAGGCAAAACCCGTCCCCACCCCGCCCCATTGCCATGCCTAGTTGGTATGACTTAAAAATGTCCCACATTGGAGAGTCATACTACCTAGTAAGTGTTTATATAAGTGGGGCTGACCTACAAGCTTGATATATATAGACCTTGTAGAAAAACTACCACTAAATCCTAAGGTCTAGATTAAAAGTAGAAATAACTTCCAAGCACTAAGAAATAACTTCCATGCACTTAGACAACTTCCATGCACTTGTTTGCCGCTACACGTTCTTTGCCATATTACACTCCAACTGTAACTTCCTTTGTCGAAATTGCGGTATTGTATGCTCTTGGTTGAAATTGCGGTATCTCTTTGCACTTTGCAGCATGTCGAAATAACCCATGCTCGTCGAAATATAATCATCAGTTCGACCAAATATTTCATTTTTGGTACTAACAGATGTTAATTTACAGTTGATGCTTATTCTTTACACCAAAATTCACAGTTGATGCTTCATGTGCTTTTCCTCTCTTCTCCCTGTTTTCAACTTGTGTTGACGAGTCCTTCTTCTCTTCTTCTACTCCTTTCTGTCCCGTCGGTTTCGAGTGGTCTTCGTACCATATAGAGTGGTTTAATCGAACGATCGATTACGCCATAATCGAACAGGTGTACTGGACTGTTTTATCCTGGAGGCGGTCCGGTTGTTAGTCTACCTTGCACAAACTCGGGTAGTGCCGTGAAACGACTTAAAGAAAACAACTTGGTCATAACTTAACCCGGTAATATCTTCGGTGGTGGTTTCGATTTTATTAAAGGTACTTTTCTTATAACTCGAAAAACAACATTAAGAATGAAAAAGTATGCCCCTTTGCATGCAACTGCACATTGTGAATCAACGATGGTATGTATGACAAAGTAAGTAGCAACATTCCAAATCTCATTTTTCTTTGTTGAAGCAAACAATAGGGCACACATACAACTAATTTTATTTTATTTGTTGCAAGTTGTCATTCCATGTAATTTAAGGTGGTTGTGTCTTCATGTTCAACAACAAAGTGAGATTGTTGTGTCGTGAATACTTCTTCTCAAGACACAGCCACCTTAAATCACAAGGACAATGGAGTATAAAATAGAGAAGAAATAAGAGATTAAAGATAGATTTTGTGAGTAGAGAACTTGTATATTATTTTGCATAAATGTCTAATACAAATACACTTAAGCAAGATTGCATAGTCATATATGTCCTGAATGTCCAAAATTGTAGAATGTTCATATTAGAGAGTTGAAATCTAAAAAAATGTTTACAGGGGAAAATTAGAATTCACTGTTCTTTAGGTAGAAGTCAATGTAATTAGGGTTTATTTTTATACTAGCGAAAAGACGAGCACTCACACGCCTGTCTTTCCGCTCTTTTTATTGCGCTAACGTTTGAAAATTATGAACAGTGTTTTTCTTTATAAAATTCTGATTTTGATTAAAACTTTAAAAAAAAATAGAAATGTTTGTTGTTTTCAAGTTATAAAAAATCAAACCAACCATGATTATCTATTTCAACGACACCAACAATAATACAATATAATAAAAAAATATAATCTAAATTCTTTTTTTAATGACACCAACAACAATTTTATTGTAGAAAAAGTTGTTTAAGAGTATAATTGGAATGATGAAAAAGTAAGTATAAATATATTAATCTAGTTTGTTACACCTTTTAAATGATAAAGGAAAAGAAAACAAAAAAAAAAAATATTTATATCGTGTTTGTTACATTTGTTTTAATATTTAAATGTATTCTTATCTATTTTTTACATGTGTTATTTGTATTGAAAATTGAAGGTATTTTTGGAGAGAAAAAAAATCCAACTGTGGGTATATTTGAAAGAAAAAATCCAACCCATAAAGTAGTGAAAGGGTTAGTTTTTTTTATATATATCATAGATATAAGCTCACATACCAAATTTTATTCCTACTTATACGGAGTTTTTTTTTTTTTTTTGCAAATAATAATAAACTAATAAAATAATAATAATATAGGGAATTAGTTATCAAGAGATAAAACTATAATACCTAAACTAAACATCGGATAAGAAGGAGAAACAAGTGGAAAGAGTAAAGGGATAAGAAGGAGAACAAAAGGATAAATATATTAGAAGAAAAACTGTTTAAATGTTTTATAACAAAAAAAAAAAAACGGATATAGAGAAGAGTTTGTAACAAACAATCCCTAGGAACATAAAATAAAAAAACAAATTTTTTTTTTTGAAGAAGAACATAAAATATTGATTAAAGGATATACCTATTAGAATAAGTAGGAACAAACCCCTCCAAAAAAAGTAGGAACAAATTCCGTATGTGAGCCTATATATATATATATATATATATATAATCCAAATTAGATGAAATTGGTTTTACATGGAATTTTTTTTTTTGAAACAATTAGGTCATCATGTTGATTTAGAAGAAAAGGTATTCACGACGAGCAATCTCATTTTGTTGTTCAACTGGGGGGAATGACTATGGGTCCGCGAAACAGTTGTTTTGATTGGATGCCGACAACAAACATTAGTCGTACTAGTCATTCGTCCAGTTGAACATCAAAATGATATTCCTCTTCAAGAATGCAGCAGAAACAGGATAGTTTTCGTGGGTTTAGAGTGTGGCGGATTATGCTGATTTTGTTTGATCTTTAGGTGTCTTTCTTTGTTGTTGATGTATTATTCTGTCATGGATTTTACTTTCCAAGACAACTTGGTTGTATATTTTAGGTCTTTTTTGAAGCGTACATGTGAAGACTGGAAAGAAGAGGAAGAAAGAAAGATAAGAGATGGTAACTTGTTTTAGCTTTGATTTTCTGGATATATTGTTCTTGCTCGGTGTCATGCACTACAAACTTGAATTATTGACATGGATTGTACAATATTTATTTGTCAAAATGTTGTTTTTCATTGTATTTTATTGATTATTTTTTTATGTAAACCAAATATCCTCCGCGCGCGCAACTGCAGAGACTATTCCGACAAAAACCCCCTAAAAGCTTTTGATTAACAATGAATCTCTGTTTAATTTAAGTAATTTCGAGGTTGTTTGTGACTGTATATGTAGAAGATATATATTAAACATAACCTTTATAAGGTTTAGTTAAATAGAGAATTTTGCAAAACGGAGCGACATGTACTGACAGAATTATGCACTTAAGCCAACTTTGATGGCTACAAAATCACACACCTTAGCACCTCCACCACTCATAATGATGATGTATGAGAGCATAATTTTATGGTTACATTTTATAATCTATATATCTCTTACCTTACTTGCTATGTGTTATTCTTGTGTATCTGCAGCATCTTTAAAATGCGAAATCAAATGAAAAAAGGATTGAAAGCTGATTGTTGCGTCTAACTGTCCTGAAATGGAAAATATGACATTAAAGGTCGCCTTAAGAGGGATCAAGCATGATAGACTCTCCCCATGAGGTATCGAGCAAGATTGACTTTGAGTTGCCCCTGGTTTGGTTTCTTTCTCTGTGCATATGTTTCTCATGGTTTATGAGAGGTATAGTTTCAAAAAAAAAAATATTGCTTCCTAGATTTCATAATCCTCAGTCCTCACTATTTTTACCTTATACAGTTTGCTACTGAACTTATAATTAACAAGGAATGCATCTTCAGAAACTGTTTTTTAAGACAAAAGCCGCTTTGCCAGATGCTGTTTGTAATACTTTTCTCAAACACATCTTTTTCATGCAAATATCCGAATAGCATCGTCACCTTTTCAAGAGTAATTTTTACATCGTCCTTACTAACTCCCATTAGACCCTTTCGAAGCTTAATGTCTACAAATAGTCGACTATGGGAAACTCAAGACTATGCTAACAATTAAAACTAGGACTGTAGTACTGTGAGCTTATGTTTGGCTACTTTCCTATTTAGATAAAGTAGACCATGCTATTGTACCAAAAAAAAAAAAGTAGACCATGCTACATTTGCAAGATTCTTTCAGAAGACATGATTGAAATATTTGCGTGATGGTTGTTTCCTTTTATTTTTGTTGCTTCTGCAGAGAATATACTTGCTTCTGCAGAGAGATTCAAGTGGAAATTATGTACAAATGGTAACAACCTAGGAAAAAGTACAAGGAACCAAAAACTAACCAAAAGAATCAATAAACCTCCCGCATCCAAAAGGGAGCAAAAATTACCTTAGGTACAATCTAAGGAGTTAATGAGCAATTAATATAAGCAAGAAAAACCTTTTCTTTTTTTTTTTTTACCTAAGAGTCATTTCCAAGAAAGACTCCTATGTCCTGGTTGTTTTGGTTTTATTTAAGAAAAAACACCATTTTTATTATTTTAATAATTTTTGTTTCAGACTTAAAAATATCTATTTTAAGCTCAATGAAAATCTATTCCTAGTAGTTTTTTTTTTAAAAATCTGTCTTTTCTAAAAACAAAGTCCCCTTGAATCCTATCCGCTCAAATACTTTGTTTCACCATTGTGTAATTAGGACCATTGTGTAATTTAGTGGAGTTCAGATCTGCTCCAGTACTAAAGTAGTCCATTTTTTCAGTTCTTTTCTCGGATGTATGACACGTGTGCAATTTAAATTTCAACAGTTGAGATTAAAAACATACAATGAGTCGCTGAGATTTCCTCTCCTGCAATTCGGTCCAAAACAAATCGCCTTCGCCGTCTCTCCTTGCTTCCTCGTCGCCTCGCCGTCACCATTTTTGTATGTGCTGCCATTTTCACCATTTTCCCCCTTTTTTTTGTATAACCCTGTTGATTGTTGCATGAAATTAAAGACTATCCTTAAAGATTGTTGCTGGGTTTTATTTCATTTTTTTAGATTTAAGAATGAAGATCGTTTGGGTGTTACACATATTGAAGATTGCTTCTGATATAATTGCATAGCGTTTTGGGGGAAGATATGTTAACTTTGTTATACCACTTTGCAAAGATATGAGAAAAATTTGTAAAATCAAAATAGTGAATTTGAGAGAAAGAAGAAGACCAAGAGCATAGACACATGGCGGCGATGCTTATGCAAGCATGGTGACGGGCATCACGGCGGCGCTTCCGTACGACGGTGAGAGCGTTCAAAGAGGAGCGTATCAAATAACAAAGGTGAAGATTATTCTGATTTGTATCATATTTTAAATCTTGGCCATTGAGTTATTTTTGGCGACGTGTCATGCATCCGTAAAAAAAACTGGGAACTGGACAGCTTCTAGTACTGAAGCAGATCTGCACTCAATTTAGTGTGTATTATGGGGCAATGCTTCAGTGCCTTTTGGGCGCCAAAGGCACATGCCTTTGACTCAATCAGGTGTTGCCACGTGTCATTGCATTATTTTAAAAATAAAAAACATGTAAACTTGGTTTTTAGAACAGAGAAGCATAACTACATCACCGTTTCAAGTCTTCCTCCACACTTTCTGTAACGGCCACACTAAACTTATCTAGAAAGTTTAGTATGTCCATTATCTTTAGTACTAGATACATTAAAATTTACAACTTGAATGCATTCGAATGAATATCTTATACAACAATATGCGTTCGTACAAAATCAATACAACACAACTTGTCTAATACATAGTAAAAACATCCTTAAGATCCATGACATCCTGCAGCGGGTACGAACGAGCACTTGTTGAAATATCCATCCGGCTACGAGCTTGCAATACCATCCTGTTTATTTGAAAAAAACAAGGATTGGGATGAGACGTAATGTCTCAGTGAGTTCTACCTAATCCTAGGCTATAGGTAACCTCGGGGAAACATACGGTCACCACGTGTCTACACAATACAACCTGACGGTTGATTATACTTGTGTGATCATGCTTGCCTAGACGGTCGTGCATACTAGATCTGTCGTAGGTTCATCTTAAATTGTCATAGGTCTTGCTTACATCATACGTGTCATGGCGGTCAAGGGATCCTAGGACAGCTAACTCAAGATACGCTAAACGCATCAAGACTTACCATAACATATTCATGACACGGTCCTAAACTGGACGATTAGGGAAACCTAATATCGTCGGCGGTATAACTTCATAACTTGCTCTATTTCATAAACTACACATGTCTAATATCATATCATAATCATGATCATATCGTGTCATACATAGTCATATTCATTCATTCATTCATTAGATTAGATGTTAGCGTTGAAAACATTATTATCTTGATTCATTTTACGGAGAGCCCCGGGTGGAGTAACCACGGTACAATCCCATACATGACCGATGAAAACCTAGCTAAGGTACATCGGACTCCCTCAGTGACGTGCGGGCCCCCCTTGCGGAGCTTATCCCGTTCCCCTGGCGAGAAACCCTTGAGATCCCAACCTTGCGTGGATCATAAAAGACACGACACCTACATCTTGCTTACTCATTTACCATGGATCCGTGATCGATCCGATTAGCGGTAAACTACATCTTACATTAAAGTCTTGGTCTTACATACATGGAGGGTTTAACCTATACATGCTTACTCATTTACCTCAGATCCTTGGTCGATCCGATTAGTGGTAAACTACATACTTGTTCATACTTATTCATAGTGAAGAGATTAACTTATCGATTCACGACTTAACATGCTTGCATAGTCATTCTTGTTCATGTGTGAAGAGAATACACTAATCACTTCACGACTTAACTTACATAGGGTTCATGCTTAACATTCTAGTTCTTGACAAACTATGTCGAGGCTCTACATTCATTCCCTTTCTTAAAGATTAGTTTCCTACCCAAACTAAAACATATCATTGCTCTCGTATTCCATGCATTACTAAATAAGTTAAATACTTAATTCATTCCCAAGAAAACCTTTTAAAAGATTATCAAAGAGGACCTTGGCTTGAGGGGTTTACTTTTATAAAGAGAACACTGAGAAACCAGACACAAAGCTGCCAAGAACTTCCTAGAATGAGCCAACAAGACATTTTTGTTCTGTCAACTCGCCATGGCGAGTTCAAGGCGAGTCCATGGCGAGTAAACTTTGTGTTCTGTAGTCTAACTCACCATGGCGAGTCCTAGCTCGCCGCGGCGAGTTATGACAGTCCAGAACCTGTATAAATGGCATTTTTAGCTCAAAAACCTCAAAACCAAGTGACCCAAAGTATATTTTAACTCTATTGATCATAGGATACCTGAAAAACATTCATATAACAAGTATTTACATGTTTAGCAAGCATGGCATGAAAAGGGCAACTAATCTCAATACATAGAACCCTAGAATTCATGTTTTCCTTACAAAATTAAACACATAATCCCAAAGGTGGGTTCTATCTAAGAACTCACATAACATGATCTGCACTTGATTCCCATGCTTCCAAGTATCACCTTCACTTCACATCATTCAAACCCTAACTTCTTCAATCTTGCCCTTGTGATGAAAAGAGTGAAATCGAACTTGAACCAAGCTTCCATATGCTTATGATATCATGAGGGAACATTACTTAACTTTAATTAAGGTTGGATCAATATTTTGGAAGGGTTGGAGAGAGAGGAAGGAGAAATCTCAAGTTCTCAAACCTAGAGAGAGAAAGAGCTTGCAAAAATGAAGGAAAAATGGCCCTTGTGGCCTTAAATAGCCCCTTATGGCTTTTTACCATTTTGCCCTTCTTCTCGATCGTGTTTATACCGAAACTGATACTTAACTCGTGCTTGACTGATGTCGTCTAATAAACATTCACCGTCATACTTACTTTCCAAGAACATTTGTCCTCTGACACGTTTGACTGGTACTATTCCAATACTGACGAGTAGGATATTACACTTTCTCCCTTTGTCGCGTCAACCTTCAATGCACCACCACCGTTTTATCCGCCGTCCGCTGCCTAAATCCGTCGTCTCTCAAATTCCAAATCAAATCAAACAATTTCAATCCCTAATTGTTTTCTCAGAATCTGTAAAATAGAATCTATTTTCTACAAATTTCAATTTAATTCAAACAATTTCAATCCCAAATCAATCCACTACTCAAGAGATAGCAATCCTCAATCAATCTGAAATCAATTCCACTCCATAACAAAATTCACCAAATTTTAAAATAAATTGAGAAAACGGGAGAAGTTGAATTGTCAACTATTTTTGATATTACGGCAGAGGACGGCGTCAAAGAGCGCGGCGGCACTTGTTCATGGTGGGTTGTGGTTGAAGCAGAGAGGTGGTGGTTGAAGCAGAGATTGGGTCTGGGTTATGTTCTGCATCTAATTTGTTTTCTTCAAAATGTTATGCTACTCTCTTCTCTGTTCTAAAAACCAAGTTTACATGTTTTTTATTTTTAAAATAATGCAATGACAAGTGGCAGCGCCTGATTGGGTCAAAGGCATGTGCCTTTGGCGCCCAAAAGGCACTGAAGCGCGGCCCTGTATTATGAGAGGAAGATGAAAAGGAAATTATAAAAATTAGACAGAAAATAGTACAAGAGAAAGATAGATTGTTGCAAAAGTTGTCATAAAGGATTGGACAAATATCATTACTCTTAGTCATATATGTATTTTATTTTTTGATCAATAATTTTATTTTTTAAGTTGCATATTACCTAGGAGTAACAAAGTTTTCTAGTTAATGTATATCTTTTTTTTTTTTTTTTTTTTTTAGGGGAAGTTAGGGTATAACCTTTAATCAATATTTTATATGTATTTTGTTTTTGATCAATAATTAATCTCTTTTGTGAGTTGTATGTTACCTAGAGTGACAAACTTTTCTAGTTAGGGTGTGTGTGTGTGTGTGTGTGTGTGTATTGTATATATATATATATATATATATATATATATATATATATATATATATATATATATATATATATATATAGGGGGCTGTTAACTTGCACCTACCTAAAAACACTAAGGTGCAAGTTAACAAGCTACACCCACTAGTCTTTTACAAATAAACCAATCTCCATTGTTCAAGTTACTTAAAATTAAGGGACAGTTTTGTCTATTCCACTTTTTTTTAAAACAAAAAACGAAAGAAAACATATTTGTTCCGTGTTTGACGGCAACTTCCTATACATGCTTCCTTTGTTTTGTTTTTTTTTTCCCCGATCACTAGGCTTTTTTTTTCCTGACTAGTTTATTTTGTCATATTTTTCTTCTTGACTAGCAAATACATTTTTATTTGCAAAAAAGAAGAAGAAAAAACTGCATTTTTTTACGTGAATCAGATTTGGAACAATGGCACATCCAAGTGCTATATTTCAAAGAAAACAAAGTGGATACATGAATGTGTTAAATAAAAAAGAAAATGGCTCAGGAAAAATTAGTTCTTCAGTGACGAAGTTGAAAAAACCAAAACAAAACCTTCAATAGCGGCTTCACTTTATCATCAACAAAAAAGAAAAGAAAAAAAAAATGCAAGCTTTGCGGCGGAGATTTCGGAAGCAGTTGAGCGTGTGTATTTTTTTTATTTAAATAAAGTAAAATTTACAAAACTATCCTTCAATATTTAGTGACATACAATAGTGGTATTTGGTTTATTTGTAAATTACTAGTGGGTGTAACTTGTTAACTTACACCTTAGTGTTTTTAGGTGGGTGCAAGTTAACAGCCCCCTATATATATATATATACATATATACATATATATATATATATATATATATATATATATATACATACATATATATATATTTTTGCTAATCAATATTTTATATGTATCAGCGTTACATTCAACCACTGAACAACACTGTTCCATATAATAATCAGAATTTTAAAATTAAATAATTTAGAAATTTACTACTCACGTCACTACAAGAAACCTTTGTTCCATATAATAATTATTGTTATTAAGAAGAAAACCTAAAATAATAAACAGCTTAATATACCGTATTAGTTTTTTTTTTTTTTTTTATATATAGGCTCACATACCAAACTTTATTCCTACTTATACGAAGTTTTTTTTTGCAAATAATAATAAACTAAGATCTCTTTTTCTTAAAAAAAAATATAAATAACCTAAGATCTCTTTTAATAGTTTTGTTACGAAACTCTTAAAATAAGAAATTAAAATAGAGGAGAGAAGAAAATAAGAACAATAAATAGAAACAGTGAAAAGAGAGAATTCTATTATTCTCTTATGATTTACAATTATGTTATATTTGATATTTACTAGAACATCGACCCGTGCGACGCACGGGTCCAACCAACGAAGAAAAGCGACGAATAAGTTATATCATCTAATTGAGTTGTAATTTAATAGTTCCATAAGGAATATGATGTATTATATAATTAGTATTAAGTTGACATCGTTAGAGTATGACATCATTAAAGTACAAATAAGAGACATGAATAATTTATGCAAACGCGTTCTTGGATTTACATGGACAATTTACGAAGCAAATTTTTACTACATTAGAATATATAACTATCTTTGATTTTTATAAACTCTAAATATGAATGAAGATAGTGGAGGTCGGATGTTTGAGACATGCTAACCTCTAAGGCTTAAGAGAGGTTACACGTTCATTCAACATTATGTTACTTAAAATAAATGGTTTCAAACATATACATTCAATCATAGTCAGGTGTGCTTTACCATATGACCAACTAACTTACATTAAAAAAGGATAACTAATGATAGAAAAGTATCTTGGCCATTTTCGGATTGAAATTCCATATGGATGAATGTTAAAATCATAAAATAAGTTGAACTTTTTAAAACTTGATCGTACTATTAATGTATCCAAACTGAGTTGAACTTGTTCAAATTTCAGTATTTTAGATCCTCTAAATTTATATGTGGTTACCTGCTTAAACTATATATTATGTGATGTCCGATAATTGTTAACTTGTAGCCTTGCTTCTATCTCAGCCTGTTTGATGTCTTATAACTTTGCTTCTATCTCTTAAAATCATAAAAAAAAAGTTGAACTTATTTAAATTTGAGTATTAACGATGTATCCAAACTTTGTTTAACTTTTTTAAATTTTGTTTACGCTATGTCAGCGCATAAATTTTTTTTGCCTTTTATATTTTCTTCTAACACTATATCAGATGGAATAATTTGCAAATACACTATATTATACTGAATCAAAATAAAGGTGGACATATAACTTAACACAAAAAAGACATATTCATTAGATTTTCTGAGGATAAGGAAACATCTTACACGTTACTGAAAACATAAAACAAAAATACATCTCTAAATCATCATTGGTAAGTTTGAGATTAAAAACAGAAACAACTTAAAAACATAAGAAAAATACATAGAACTAACCACATCTGAATCTCGTGTAATACAATTAAAATTCGATTTTATTTACAACTTGAAAAACCCCAATTAGAAATTTCTAAAACATGGACTGACTCAAAGAAAATATGGTGTATCTAAAATACCTCAAAAAAAAAAAAAAAAACACACACACATTTCCTTGACTACGCTGACCTGTGAGAGGGTGAAGATGATTTCTGCTAAGGGGGTTAAGCTTTAATAATAAGAGATAAACGTGAGCATATGAATGACATTCATTGTGTGACAAAGGGTTAGAAGGTTAAATGTTAGAATTTATTGTGTGGTAAAAGAGTATTTAAAAGATTGATCTTAAAGAAGAAGGTCAAACAATTGCATTTAAATGAGGAGAATTTTTTTGGATTTGATGTGAATGAAATTCATTGCGTGACAAAGGGGTGAGAAGGTCAAATGTTAGAATTTATTGTGTGGTAAATGTAATATCCCGCTTAATAGATTACGACGTTGTTTTATCTTGGTTTTCGGGTGTCAAACATTGATTACGTTTGAGCCTTATTTAACCGGTGATATCTCATTTTTTCTTGGGAAGGGAAAAAATAAGCAAGACCCTTGAGAATCGAGGTCCGGGAGTTGTTTTCGCTACGGGAAGGTGTTAGGCACCCATAGCGACTATAGTATCCTATAGGAACCGTCTTTACTTTCTACGCGCGCGCTTTATTTTTAAATGCTATTTGAAAAATGATATTTACACCTAAGGGTTTACTAAGTGAAGAATTGGAGGGAGAAGAATGTGTTTGAATTTTTATTTTATTTGAATTGAAGGAATATTGGTTCCTTGCCTACGTACCCTTTTAAGGGATCAAATCCACCGTAGTTCTCTTCCAAAATGTTTTTGTTTTTGTTGGTTGATTTTAAGTTTGAAAATTGGATTTTGAAGAATAAGAGAGAGGGGCCTCAAGGGCATAAGATTGTGAAATTGTGAGGTTGAATTAGTTATTTCGCAAAAGAAAGTCAAGTATGATTAATTTCCATTGAAATTTGATTAAGAAAATGAAAAAGGAAAATACAATGGGATTTTGATCCCAAGGTTTATTTAGAAAATGATTTGGAGTGATATTGTTCAAGTTTTTTTGGAAAATTGATTTTTCTAAGTGTAAATCCTAAGCATTCATCTAAACATACAATCCTAAACATACATCTAAACATGCATATCCTAGCCATACATCTAAAAATATCTATGTGATGTGTGTGCATGTGTCGGTGCTTGTGTCGGTGTACATCATTAGAGTCCATTGTCCTTTACATCATTGGCCTAGATACATTCTATGGTCTTGCAAGAATTTAGACATAAAGGAAATTGCAAAATTTCTAAGTCTTAGCATAGGAGTTAAAGTGCAAGAGATGGAGCTAAGGTTGAATGAGGGAATATGCTTATGGGATGTATGAGACACGAAACACAAGAAAATGGTTAGTAGCATATGATAGTATAAAGGGAAATAAGGCGGAATACTATAGCAAAAGTATGGAAACTAACACAAAATAAAGCCAAAACAAGTGCAAAATATGACTAAAATTCACCCATAAAAAATGTAAGAATCCTATTGCCTAAAACTCTCACATTCTCGTACATTTTCCAAAGTCCTAGAATCAAGTCCTAAAGTGAGGATTAGGGCAATATGATGGACTTGACATTTTTAAGGGGAATCTAGACATATGTGCATTATTTATGCCCAAATGTAACTTGTAAAACAAGCAACTAACCAAGACTCACACACAAGCACCACAATTATGTACAAACAGTAGCTAAAAATTCATAGAATCATATAACATGTACACCAAATAGTCATCAAGAGCATAGAGTGGAATTTGAGCAATTTTTGAGGGTTTTTCATATAAAATCAAGAAATAATGCAAGAAAATGTATTAATATTTTTTTGACAAAATTTTCAGTGAACAAAATGCATAGAAATATCACAAAAATAACAAGAAACATACATGAATTTCTCTATAATTTTTAAAGGGTTTTTTATAGCTCAAGAACATATAAAACTTCACAAATTCCAACTAAAATAGTAACAATTAATAAGAAAATACCACACATATTTTTTATCAAGATTTAACACATTACAACATCACAAAAGTATCAAGAAAAAGATCAAAAACACATAGGAATTTTTTTAGGAATTTTTATGAAGTGTTTTGGACAGGTAAGGGTGCAAATAGCAAGAAACAACATGCAAAATAGCAACAAATCAAAGAAAACGAAAATAAAGACCCAGGCCCAAAGGGAAAACGGATCCTGGACTATCCAAACGTATCAGGGACGTTGGATTGATCCAGGATCCTAAACCCTAGATCAAACGGTGGCTAGCTAGTGGTCCAGGAGTGAACCAGACTGGTTCAGGTGAACCGGTCTGATTCACGTCCTTTTAAAAGCACCAGGACCGGTCCAGACTTCATTCTCCTCACTCGTTTCTCTCTCTAGGTTAAACCTTAGAGAGAGAAGCTCTCATCTCTCACTTGATGATCTTCATCTTCTTCCTTTCTCCGACGTGGTGGCCAGTGGTGGCGCCGCCGCGTCGGAGTTTCAATCTGCTCCGATCTAAAAGCCATATACACATTCTTAAAGCTCTTTCTCTTCTCTTTATGATTTCGAAACTTTTTCCGTGAAAAGAGGCTTAGATCAGAGTAGATCTACACTTGAACTATTCGGTTCTAGGGTTTCAAAATTTTTCCTAATCTTCTTGAAACTAAGCCCTAATCTACTCAATCTTTTATGCTGATGACGAATTCGAACTCTGATTTGAAAAATAACCGGTGACTCCTCGTGATTTTACATGTTAGGGTTTCAGTTTCAATTTTTTTCAAATCTTTTCGAGGTTTTCACTTTGATTCACCGTTTATTTTCACTCTTGAGCCTTCGATGATGATTTAAAACGAAAAACGAGAAGGTTTTGTGAATTTACCTGGAAATTCGAAGGAGAAGACGACGAAACCCTTGGTGAATCTTCTATGAGTTTCTGGTGAATGATTTGTTGTTGTTGAACTGGTGACATTCTTCTTCTTCTTCTCTACTGGTTTGATTCTGCTTCTTCAATTCCTCTTCTTCTCCACTGTGATCGTACAAGTTCTCTGAGCTTGTACTTGAATTGCAGTTTCTCAGTTCGATGATGAAGATTCGAATTCGAATCTCTGAGAACTTCGTGAATCTTGCTTCGATTTGGCTCAATTTATGATTCTGGAAACAGTTAGGGTTCGTAACTGTTCTTCGTGTTCTTGGTGATTTCTGGAGTTAGTTAGGGTTTTGATCCTTGAGAAAGGAGAGAGAATGAGGAAAATGTGTTTGTTGAGTTGGCACGTAGTGATTGATTTCTCCTGTGCATTGATGAGTTGACCTCTATTTATAGGCCAAGTGTGATACTCTGGACTAATGGACTTGTGACACCTGTACTGGACTTGTGTGAATTCGGCCTTGCTGGATTTTATCAAAAGGACCTTTCTGCAAAATTGGAAACTACAAGGACCTGTCTGCAAAATAATAGAAAAAAGACTAAAAAATAGACTGGACAAAATTAGGACCATTTTGCAATAGTTAAAATTTTTGGGGACTGAAATGCAATTGACCAAAAAAGAACTAAAAGATAAAAGTTTGACTTGGAGGACCAAAATGCAAATTAGAAAAATTTTAAAGAAAAAATAGAAAAAGGACTAAAGTGCAAAAAACTTAATAAAAATTGAATTTAAAAAATGTAATTTGGGATAAACGTAAAGTGAAACCAATAAAAAACGCAAAATGGACTAAAACGAACCAACTACTTAAATGAGGTACTTTAAAGTAACCTCTCTCTGTCGAAATTTCGTGTGAAATGACCAAAATGCCCCTAGGGACTAAAACGACTCAAAATGACTCAGATGCAATTTTTTAAAGTGGTTTTTAACAGAGAATCAAGGCAAGAGTTTATTCAAACCAATTGAAAAGACTCAGAGACAATTTTTAGAATTTAAACAGAGTTTTAATACATGAAAAGACTAAAATGCCCCTAGGGGCTAAATTGACTCAAAATGACTTCAAATGCGATTTTTGAAATGGATTTTGACATAGAATGGAAACAAAGACTTATTCAAACTATTTGAAAGGACTCAAACAATTTTCAAGGACTAAAATGAGTTTGGATACAGGAAATGACTAAAATACCCTTTTTCATGAATTTTGCAAGTAATATTGAAATAAAATGCAGAGAAGGATGCAATTGACTAGAGACAAGTTCAAATGACTTGAAATGTAAGAAAAAATGTTTTTGGATGACTTGAGGTGCAAGAAAACATAGACACATATCACAGATGAAAGAACAATTTGAATAAGTATTTTTAGGTCCAAAATTAGGGTATAACAGACGTATCATCTTTTAACGATGAATTGTGCACGTTTAAGACTAAGGGCATTATGGACTTTTGAGTTTGAGGAGTATATAAGTGATTTAGACCCAAAATCTTCATTATTTCTTTGTCTTTCTCACTCTAGGTTAGAACAATTTTCTTGTGCTCTCTCCTCTCTCTAAGAACCGATCCTTATCCCTCTTTGGGAGCAATCCAAACTTCAAAATCTTACAAGCAAGAGAACAAGCAAGCTTTGGATGTGTAGGAACAAGTCTCACCATCTTGTGTTTCCTTTTCTTCAAGATTAGAGATTCTAGGGTTTTGGTGTAGAGCTTAAGGAAACTTGAAGTTCATTTCAGTTTGTGCAAGGTGAGTTCTTAGATAGATTATACTACCCTTGGGTTGTGTGATTACTTGTGAGAAAACATGGATTATGTTGGTTATAACCCCTTTTGCTATGAATCATTGATATTATGTTGTTTGTTGCCATGTAAATGTTCTAAACTGTTTTTCTATGTGTTCTGGGTGTTGTGTGTACTTTGGAAACTCAATTTTGAGGTTTGGAGGCCAAAAATACGAATTCTGCAGGTCTGGCACTGAAGAACTTCGCTTAAGCGAGATGAATCTCGCTCAAGCGAGATTAATGTCGAATCAAATTAAAATCTCGCTTGGAATATCGCTCAAGCGAGAAATCTCGCTTAGAATCTCGCTCAAGCGAGAAATCTCGCTCAAGCTAGATTCCACAGCACAACACTTTTTTTGAAAATTTTATGTGATGCGGTAGTGCCGATGAGACCTTTCTTGCAGATTCTTATAACTTTTAAAACCTCCTCAAAGTTAAGCATTCATTATACATTACCCCAAAGATATTGGCAATGAAAATGCATGAACAACATAAAGAAAATTCAATGAAGAATAGCATATGAGATGTCATGTTATGACCTATATCATGGGTAAGAAATAGAGACTCGGCATAGAAAGTCGAGAACTAGAATGGAAATAATAGAACCTCGACTTAGAGGTCGTGAAACATGTAGAATGTACGATTTAGACATATAAATGTTTAAAATAAATTGCTTGTTTATGAATGAAAGGTTGTAGGTGTTGCGGCTCTCGTTATCCACATCAGAGGGATGCGAGGGATTTTCCTTCTTGGAAATGGGATAAGCTCCGTAAGGGGGGCCCCCGTGGCATTGAGGGAGTCCGATTACCTTAGCTAGGTACTTTCGGAAATGTATGGGATTTGTCTTCGGGGTTACTCCACCCGGAACATTCCGTAAAACGAACTCAGATAAATGTTTGTTACACACTATTATGTTATGAATGTATGATGTTGCAAGCAAATGTATATTAAGACATGATATGAATATAGATGTAAAGAAGCGACCTAGTACCCCACACGGTCGTTAAAGTATGTAATAAGCTCACACACGTATAATCAATCAGACGGTTGTAAAATAGGCACGTGATAACCGTAGGTCTTCCCCAAAGTTATCACTAGCCTAGGAAGTAGGAAGAACTCACTGAGACATTATGTCTCACCCCACTCATTTGTTGTTCAGGTTCTCAGGTTTCTCGAGGAAAAGGTAAAGAAAAAGCTTTGGATTGATCGTTGTTGCATGGAACCTCTTTAGTGATGAGTTTAAGAGATGCATATGTTATATTATGAGTTGTACTTTTGTGAACTTGTACTAGACTTCGTATGACAACTTTGTGATGTAATAATGTAACATAGAAGCTTCAGATGTCGATGTATCTTAAACCTCGACTTAATGTCGTTTCTTTATTGTATAATTAATGTATCCAATATCAGTTTTAACGCACTTTTGAATATTCTAGATGTTTTCAAAGTGGGTGTTACAGTAAACGAGCATTTAAAAGATTGATCTTAAAGAAGAATGTCAAACAATTGCATTTAAATGAGGAGAGAATTTTCAGATTTGATATGAATGGTAAAAGTGCATTTAATGAATGGCAAAGGAGTGAGAAGGTCAAATGGGACAATTCGAAATGTTTAAGGATATTTAAATGAGAAATTCAAACAACTGAATTTGAAATGAATGACATTTATTGCATGACAAAGGGGTGAGGAGGTCAAATCTGCGAATTTATCGCGTTGAAATGGGAGGGAAAAAGCTAGCTAAAAATTAGGGTTAGAGATTGCTTGACCAAACAAGCTTTAGAAACAAAGATAATTTGACTTGAACCATATTATTTTAATTTGCAATATCGTTTATTTTAAAAAAAAAATTATTTAATGCATTTCTTTTATTTGAACTGTGTTTATTTTTTTGAAACCATATTATTGAAAATTTGCAACCATATTATATTATTTTCCAACCGTGTTCTATTGTTGAAATGTTGCAACCATATTATTTTATTTTCCAAACAACTGTGCCCTTAAATGAAATGAATTGCCAAACAACCTGAATTTAAATGAATTTATGGCGTGTATTAAGGGTTTAAATGAAATGAATTGCCAAACAACCTGAATTTAAATGTATTTATGGCGTGTATTAAGGGTGATGAGGTCAAACATGGAATTAATGCGTTAGAATTGGGAGGGAAAATGCTAGGTTAATTTTAGGGTTAGGGTTAGCTTGACCTGACAAGCTTTAGTAAGTATGATTTATAGAGAAGTATCAAGATATGACTTAAGAGTTAATTAAGTACTTAAAGGATAACAAATTGGTTTTATCTTCGACAAAAACAAAAAAATTGGTTTTATATTTTGGAAAATGAACAATTGACACATAAAGTTAAGAAAATTAAGAGTTTAAAAAAGATAATTATGAAATTTTGGTTATTATAATAAGCAGTAAATTAGTATATTAGATAAAAGGGAATAAGATTACAAGAAGATGAAACAAATGAGTTTGTTATTTGCAAAATATAGGAATTAGTCATGAAGGGATAAAACTATAAATACTTAAACTAAAAATCGGATAAGAAGGAGAAATAGTGGAAAGAGTAAAGGGATAAGAAGGAGAACAAAAAGATAAATATATTAGAAGAAAAACTGTTTAAATGTTATTATTAAAATAAACGGGGGGGGGGGGGGGGGGGGGGGGGGGGGGGGGGGGGAGTTTGTTACAAACAAACAAACATAAAATATTGATTAAAGGATATACCTAACATTAGAATAAGTAGGAACAAACCCCTCCAAAAAAGTAGAACAAATTCCGTATGTGAGCCTATATATATAATCCAAATTAGATGAAATTGGTTTTACATGGAAAGAAAAAAAATAATTGAAACAATTAGGTCATCATGTTGATTTAGAAGAAAAGGTATTCAAGATGAGCAATCTCATTTTGTTGTTCAACTGGGGGAATGACTATGGGTCCTCGAAACAAGTTGTTTTGATTGGATGCCGACAACAAACATTGGTCGCATTAGTCAAGTTGTTTTGATTGGATGCCGACAACAAACATTGGTCGCATTAGTCATTCGTCCAGTTGAACAACAAGATGATATTCCTCTTCAAGAATGCAGCAGAAACAACATAGTTTTGTTGGGTTTAGAGTGTAGGACAAGCACATTTTGGATACGTGTGGCGGATTATGTGGTATTAGTTTTGGGTGCTGATTTTGTTTGATCTTTAGATAGGTGTTCTTTCTTTGTTGTTGATGTATTATTCTGTCATGGATTTTACTTGCCAAGACGACGTGGTTGTATGTTTCAGGTCTTTCTTTGTTGAGGTACTTGTTTTGGTGTATAACGCTTCTCTTTGTTATTATATACAAAAATAAATACTAATTGTTTATATTTTTTTTTTTATTCTTCTCATTTATTTATCTATTCACAATGGTTAAAAAAAGGACCTTGTTTAATTTTTTTACCCTTAATTTGTTGATCTTCGTTTTTACCCTTAATTTTTTACCTTTAATGGAGCTTGATGTTAGCGTAAACAAATTTCTACATGTAGCTTTATGATCTTCGTTTTCACCTTGAAAAAGCTGGAAATATCCGTAGGTTCATGACCATTGTCTATATAATGTTTTGAGAAGGAGAGTCCATATCCCTTGATTATAATGTTTTGTTTTCTGTTTATAATGACTCTTTCAACGATGAATTTTTGGTTTTTTGAAACGTATGTGAAGACTGGGAAGAAGAGGAAAGAAAGATAAGAGATGGTAACTTGTTTTAGCTTTTGATTTTCTGGATACATTGTTCTTGCTCGGTGTCATGCACTGTAAACTTGAATTATTGACATGGATTGTACAATATTTATTCGTCCAAATGTTTTTGTTAATTGTATTTTATTGATTATTTTTTATGTAAACCAAATATCCTCCGCGCGCAACTGCGGAGACTATTCCCTCAAGCCTCGTGGGACCCAAATGGACGACAAACTCCCCCTAAAAGATTTTGATTAACAATGAATCTCTGTTTAATTTTAGTAACTTTGAGGTTGTTTGTGACTGCATATGTACGTAGAAGATATATATATTAAATATAAGCTTTATAAGGTTTAGTTAAATAGAGAATTTTGCAAAACGGAGCGACATATACTGACAGAATTATGCACTTCCACCACTCATAATGATGATGTATCAGAGCATAATTGTATGGTTACATTTTATAATTTATATATCTCTTACCCTACTTGCTATGTGTTATTCTTGTGTATCTGCAGCATCTTTAAAATGCGAAATCAAATGAAAAAAGGATTGAAAGCTCATTGTTGCGTCTAACTCTCCTGAAATGGAAAATATGGCATTAAAGGCCGCCTTAAGAAAGAGATGGAGTATGAAGACTCTCCCCAAAGAGGGATCAAGCATGGCAGACTCTCCCCATGAGGTATCGAGCAAGATTGACTTTGAGTTGCCCCTGGTTTGTTTTCTTCTCTGTGCATGTTTCTCATGGTTTATGAGGGGAAGCACTTTGGTGCAATTAATGGCACCGTACCATTAAATCTGGGCCATTAATGGCACCAAGATAGATGTTTTGTGTGGCCCAGATGCAATGACAATGTGTTTGTATGACCCAGATTTAATGGCACGGTGCCATTAATGGCATCAAAGTGCTCCCCGTTTATGAGAGGTATATCTTCAATAAAGTTAGCTGTTTAAAAAAAATATTGCTTCCTAGATTTCATAATCCTCAGTCCTCACTATTTTTACCTTATACAGTTTGCTACTGAACTTAAAATTAACAGGGAATGCATCTTCAGAAGCTGTTTTTCAAGACAAAAGCCGCTTTGCCAGATGCTGTTTGTAATACTTTTCTCAAACACATCTTTTTCATGCAAATATCCGAATATCATCGTCACCTTTTCAAGAGTAATTTTTACATCGTCCTGACTAACTCCCATTACCATTAGACCCTTTCGAAGCTTAATGTCTACAAATAGAAAAATGTACTCTAGAGAACGAGGATTCAAGATTATGCTAACAATTAAAACTAGGACTGTAGTAGTGGGAGCTTATGTTTGGCTACTTTTCTATTTAGATAAAGTAGACCATGACTTCTGTGTTTTTCACTTCATCAGCTACACTTGCAAGTTTCTTTCAGAAGAAATGATTGAAATATTTGCCTGATTGTTGTTTCCTTTTATTTTTGTTGCTTCTGCAGAGAATACACTTGCTTCTGCAAAGAATATACTCCCTCCGTTCCTTTTTAAGTGTCTTTTTAGAAAATTAACACCAAAATAGCGATGTGTATTTTTGCACATTTTCTTACTATTATACCCTCATTTTAATCCACCAATAAATTCCTATTTCACACACTTTATCTTTCCAATAAATTTAATATGTTATGTTTCTCCCGTAACAAACAATGATTATCTTTTTCTCCAACAAATTCCTATTTTTTTGCGCACTCTCTCTCTCTCTCTCTCATAACAAACAATTGTCAATTTTCTAAATATTGTGCACATCTTTTTAATTATTGTAAGTCAATATAAAAATTATTTCAACTTCACATTTATCAAAAGTTAAGAAAAAAAATTAACTTTCTTCCAACTCCTTTAATCAAAGTTAAGGCTTCAACTAATGCTAGAGTCATACTTGAAATTTTTAACAATTATTACTCATCTTATTTATAGAATTTTAACTCTTCTTGAAACCATTATTTGGAACAAAATTATAGAATTTTAACTCTTCTTGAAACCATTATTTGGAACAAAATTTTGTTTAAATTTGAAGATAACAAGAAACAAATTTTGTTTAAAAAAAAACAAACATTGTTTAAAAAAACAAACTTAAATTTTCCAAATAGATAGTATCAATTAGTTTTACTGAAAAAGATAAAAGTAATTGACAAAGGGTATAATTGACAAATCGTACCCTTAAAATACCAAAAAGACAGTTAAATAGGAACGAAAAATTCATTTAGACACTTAAAAAGGAACGGGGGGAGTACATGCTTCTGCAGAGATTCAAGTGGAAATTATGTACAAACTGTAAAAAGGTGATCTTCGTTGTCTCTTACACTCCTTGGGGATTCAATGAATTTTTAAGGGGAGAAAGTAACAACGACCATTGTGTAATTTATTGTGTATTATGAGAGGAAAATGAAAAAGAAATTATAAAAATTTGTAGGGAAAATAGTATAAGAGAACGATATATTGTCACAAAAGTTGTCATAAATGTTTGTACAAATATTATCACTCTTAGTCTTATACGCTTTATACCATGCTACTGGTACTGAATTCTACAGAAAAGTATGTATGCCAATCCTTGACAATAGTTCTTTAAACCCTAGGAGGTGATATATTTAAAACTTGCATGTAAAAGTAAAACAGGTCTAATGTTTATAACAAAAGCTTCTGAAATACTTCATAGTGCTTCTGAAAATAATCAAATTAAGAACAGCCAAATAACATTTCCACCAAGTGATTTCAACAACAGAACTTGAAGAGGAGGTGTAGTGTACTCACCTAGCCAAAAAGAAGTGCTATACACCAAAACAAGTACCTCAACAAAGAAAGACCTAAAATACACAACCACATTGTCTTGGCAAGTAAAATCCATGACAGAATAATACATCAAAACAAGCAGCTCAACAAAGAAAGATACCTATCTAAAGATCAAACAAAATCAGCAACCAAAACTAACACTACATAATCTGCCAGAGACCCAAGAAAACTTTCCTCATGCAAACAACTCCTCTAATTCAAAGTTCTTTTGCCAACAAGTTGAACAAGTTGCGCATCTTCTCAAGATTGTTCATATCAGGAAGTGTAGAACCGATTGGACAGAGCAGAACCAACTGCATTTGTCTTGAGGTGGCTGTGTCTTGAGGAGGATTCTCATGTTGTTCCATAGGAGCAGTGATCGATGTGTCATTCTTGTTTAAGGTTGTGTCGTGGATACTTCTTCTCTTTTTCCTCTTCTCTATATCTTTCACATTTTGGTGGATAAAGTATTTTTGGGCATGGCTAGCAATTTGAGTTGGAGTCTTTGTCACCACAAATTCTTTTGAAATATCTTTCCAACGTCCCCTACCATGTTTTTCAAGCCCCTCCAGAAACAACCTATACATCACAAATTATAGAATGAATGCGAAATATTCAAATTCAATTAAATAATAAGAGAAGAAAATAATGAAGAAATGAAACTATATCTTGGCATGTATCCAAAACAATGGAAACACTTGCATTGATTTTTTTCCTCTTCTCTTTGTTGATATGCAACCTAGAAAGATTAATTTGCATCTATGAACATAAATATCATTTTTGTTTTTCTAGAACTCAATTATTTCTTATATACATCATACAAACTAAAAAGCTATAAATGTGTTTTTTTATTAATGTATTGTAAATACGTATCGATTGGTAGCTACAAGGACGTTGATCTACATGCGGTTCGAATCGAAAATATTCCACTTCTTCAAAGTTGAGTATCTAGTCACTAGACTATTCGTCTAAAATAAAAATATAAATTTGTAGTTATGCGATCTAACAACTATTTAATACTTCATCTAATAACTTAAATTGAAAAGAATATATTTGACCTAAAATAGAATTGAAAAAGAAAAAAAGATATAACTTCCAAGGATAGATTGAATACTTACTTATGTTCACCTTCTGTCCAATGTACCCTTTCCCTATGCCTTCTCTCTGCTTCACGACTTCCTTCTGGTACTGACTCAGCTTGAACTAAGTTAGCTTCATTACTTCCTTCTGCTCCTGACTCAGCTTGAACTAAGTTATTATCATTAGAGTTTAGAATTTCGACAGCATGACCCGACTCACTGATATCGGTGCCAGTTTTCTCCTGTTGTTCCATGCTATGCTCAGATGGATCTTGGACTGAAGCTGGCTCATTTAAATCATTTTGATGGAGGTCTAATTGTATACCAAAAAAACAACTATAAGAATTTAAAACTAGTTAAATCGACATGCATAATATTTTTTGAATGGTAAAAATATGTTAGATACCAGTTAAATCTTCTTAATTCTTAGTCCCCAGCCTCACCTGGTTTACTCAAAAAACGATGCCATAATCAAATCAACTATGCCTTAATCAGATCAACGAGCCAATTATGCAAGTTAACAAAATTAAGATTACTTGGCCAAGCCTTAATCAGATGAGCTAGCCAATTATGTAAGTTAACAAAATTACTTGGCCAATTACTCAAACCAATTACAGAACCATAATGAGAAGATATCATAATGACAATAAAAAAAACTCATTGTAAAACATCATGTTACAACTAAAAGCCACTTCAATGGTATCAAAGCAAGAATATTGAAGATTAGTGATTCTCACCTTGTCCTGCTGCCACTGGGGATACAGGCTTAGGATTCTCACCATTCGGATAAGGTCCTGAACCAGGTGGGAAAGCATATGCAGGAACAGCAATGTGAGTTGGAGGTGCCACAGGACGAACATTGTGCTTGGGGCCTGGCTTTTGATAGTGTGGTGATGCCACAGGACGAACATTCTCAACACGATTCTTAGGTTTTGGAGTTTGAGCATCAGAAAGAGCTGGCCACGACTTGGTTCCAACAACCAACACAGGAACATCAAAACTTTTCCCATCAACATCAGGTTTCTTCCAATAATTGCTTTTCTTAGGAGACTTAGGAGCACTAATCTCATTACCAGCAATCACCATAATTGCTTTTCTTCAAATAGCAAAAAGATTAAACCTTTACTTGCTAATGATGTTGAAAACAAGAATCAAGAGATGAATCAGTGGAAAATTAAACTAAAAAACTTCAATAAAAACAAAAATAACAATTCAACAAGAAAGCTACTTTTGAAATTGTTTGACAAGATTATACGACTCGTAATCTAATGATAATCAGGGTCGGCAACATGGATCAAACAAGACCATACAATGTAGGTTTGTGTTATCAAACTTTCAGTTATTCAGACCCACAATGCATAAATTGGGTTTCTGTTACCAAATTTCCAACAAAATGTCTCATAAAAGCTAGAATCTTGAAACTTAATCAAGAAAATGAGACTAAAATCTTCAACAACAACAAAATTAACAAAAATATCAATTAAACAAGAAAATTTGACAAGATTATAGCGTATCAGAAATCAACAAAAAAAGTCACTACATAAACTCAATGAAGTTGATTCAAACAAAGATGAAAGAACAACAAAAATGTTAAAATTAAGAGAAGAAATTTACCCCAATTATCACTTCCAAGAGACAAAACCCTAACTTCCAAGTGAAGAAATTGTCGATCAATTCGGAAGGATGAGTTTGGGATTGTAATTTTGTGAGAGAGGGAAACTTTGATGAGAAATAACCAAAAGCGAGGGAAAAACCTTTTAATTGATAAGTGTAAAATGACATAAAATGATACTTTTAATTCATAACAAAATTTATTTCAAAAAATATTAGGTATTCAGAATTTCGGTTTTTATTTAAAAAGTAATTTAAAATTTATTAATTTAGTATATTAAATATTATATATTAATTTTATTCACTAAATTTCATTTTATATTTATTTTCATTTAGGTATTTATACTTTAAAAAACAATTAAACGTAACGATGAATAATTATTACATTTTTTTTTTGGATAGATGAAATGACAAATAACTATTGAATCTAAGACATAAATTTAAAATGTATCATCATCATTATTAACAATAATGGATAATTCCTTTAAAAACACATTAATGGATATTTACACTGAATAATGTCATCTTGAAAATTTTCTTGCTGAATAGACGTAAATAGGACCGTAGTTCAAAGAAAAAATTACAAACTAAACCAACATTTCTAAACATGCAAGCTACAAAAATAGCATAAAAACAAGTTTCTGGACGCTCACTAGGAGTCTCTACATTGATACAATTAAAGGAAAGGCTAAAATTAGCTATCCAATTAGCACATCGGTTTTTTTTCTTCCAAGCCTGACGAAACTGAACATGTGAATCTAAAGTTGATGGACGACGAATGTGTCACACTAAGGTAGGAACAACCCAACTAAACTTACAATTATCTTGAACCATATCTAAAAGAATTTTGGAGTCACGTTCTATAATGTGATGAAAAGTTCTCTCCTTCCAAACCATATCAAAATCAAGGTACATACCCCACATTTTGACATGAAAAATGTCATAAGCTCCAATTTTCCTAATGTAATTTTTGATCTATCTTCGATTAGAGTTATGTAACAAGCCACCACACCCTACGATCTCTCAACCTCCCTTGCAAGTGTCATCACCGTTAAGTTTCATCCATCACAAAGTCTCTTCGAACCAATATTGGATGACTAAAAAAAATCCATCCATCATTAGTCTCATTAGTTGAATATTACGGTGAAACATTGAGTAGAGCAACTATTGATTCCTTTTGTGGAATTATGGGCTGTTTTTTTTTTTTTTTGAGCAAAGGGAAACTTACTGCATTTCATTCATAAACAAAAAGTACAAGCTAGTAGGAACATCATAAAAGACATGAGGACTAGGATTAGATAGAGCAACTCTAGCAATGTTATGAGCCACACTATTTGCTTGCCTCCTAACAAACGACACTACATAGTCGGGATTACTTAACAAGAGAGTTTGACATTCCGAAACTAAATCACCAATTTCATTGAGTGGATGATTAATATTTTCTAGTAAATCAACCAAAAGCTTGCTATCTGTTTCAAAAGCAACATTGCGTAGGTCTTTGGAGATTGCCATTCTGAGGGATTCCAAAAAACCTATAGCCTCAGCTTCTAGGACGGTGGTCGACAAGAGTTTGAAATCAGACTTACTAAAGAGAAGATGGCCTGAAGAGTCTCGAAAGCAAAAACCATAGCACATTACCGAGTTGCCATTGAGAAGAGCCGCATCAACATTACACTTGATTGAGCCATGGGGGGGCTTTTCCCATGTAGGGGGCTGATCATCGTGATGTGTCGGGTGCTTTGCTTTTTGAACACAACTCCATTCATGAAGAGCGTCCTGGGCACGAGTGACTGTGAGAGTTAGAGTAGTGTCGTTGTCATCCCAAAGTAACAGGTTGCGACTCTTCCACAAACTCCAAAGGGTCATAGCTGCTAGTTGTCTTTGTTGATCATGGAGTTTGCTAAATAAGTCAAAAAGCATTTGTTGGAAAGAATCTGCCCTATGTAGTAACTCCTGAATAATGCCACCTATGCCAAGGAGGTTCCAGCAAGCCATTGCTTTATGACAGACAAAGAATAAGTGCATGTGAGATTCAGCTAGGAGATCACATGATACACAAGTTTCGAAACAAGGGACGCCTCGCTTGGAAAGATTATCTCGTGTAGGAAGACAATGATGAGATGCACGCCATAGGAAGGCCCGAACTCTTGGGGGAACATGGAGGTGCCAGAGGAGCTGCCATTGTGTCTAGTTGGGCAGCGGTAAAGAATCACTAAGGAGGTCAATGCAAATGCGATAAGCCGATTTAACTGAGTAAGATCCATCAACCGTAGCCTTCCATATACATGTGTCTTCTCTTCGTCTATTAAAGAGAGGTGTAGATAAAGTTGCAGTAGCATCACCGGGATTAAATAAAGAATGAACGAGGCCATGGTTCCAAGAAGATAGATCCGGTAGCATCATATAATTAACAGTTAAGTCCTCATAATTATGTGGAGGAGGAGTGGATGGCTTAAGCGACGGAAGGTCACGCACCCAAGGCATGCTCCACACTTTGATGTTAGAACCATCTCCAATTTTCCATCTATGACCCAAGGTAAGTAAATGTTGAGTACTCCGAAGACTTCTCCATGTATAGCTTGGATTGTGACCGAGAGGGGCATCCAAGAAATCCCTTCGCGGGAAATATTTAGCTTTGAGGATTCGGGTAAGTAGAGAAGACGAGTCTGAAAGGAGTTTCCAACTTTGCTTACCAAGCATGGACAAATTAAAAGCTTCCATGTTTCGAAAGCCGAGTCCACCCAAACTTTTGGAATTATGGGTTGTTAAAAAAAGGATCATTTGACCTTTGAAAATTATCTTTAAATTGATATAGTTTCATTCCGCCATGTCCAAAGAAACTAACAAGCGGTGTTATGCTTTTTGTCAAAAAAAAAAAGCGGTGTTATGCTCTGAAACATCATCATTCACTACTACAAAATTGAGAAAATATAGCGCCCCATAAATAGCGCTTTTAACACAAAAGCGCTATAAATCAAAACACGGAGGCTTTAGCTAGCACTTTTTTGAAAAAACGCTATCTATGCTTCTAAGTCTATATAGCGCTTTGTTTTGAAAGCGTCAGTATAGGTTCAATAAAAATAATAAATATTAAAAAAAAAAAGGATTAATCGTATATGGCGCTTTTGATGTAAAGCGCTGGAAATAAATCAACCTTAAATAGTGCTTTATAAGCGCTACTGTATGCTTGAGAATGATAGCGCTTATAGGTTAAAAAAAGTGTTGTTTTATAAAGTAAGCATACTAAGGATGATGAAACTATTGAGGAGATGCACTCAAGGTTTCAAACCCTAGTCTCTGGACTACAAATACTGAAGAAGAGTTATGTTGCTTCTGATCATGTGAGCAAGATATTTATTTTGAGATGTCACCTTAACACGGAGAAAGTATCAGTGTAGGATTTAACACGTTTATGGCAAGGGCAAATTAGTAATTGCATGGAAAAGGATATTTATATGTTGGTGGCTAAAGAATATATTCTTATCTTTTTCTCTCTCTAAGCTTGAAGAAAACTTTTCTCCTCCTTCCCTCTTCTTCCCTCACTCCATTCTCCTTCTTCTCATCTCCATCAAGCCTTCCAAATCCTTCTCTTTTCATGGCAAACTTCTAGGTTATGTTCTCTCATGATCTTTCAAGCTAAGGGAAGCTTGTACTTTGTTGATTTCTTTACTTCTCCTCTCAAGAAGAGAATCAAGAGTTAGGGTTTGGATTGGTAGTGGTTAGATTGAAGGGTTATGCATGAAGTTTCATCAAGAATGGATTAGCTCCAACCTCTACAAAGATTGGATACTCTTTGAAAGTGTAATATCCCACTTGTCAGCTAATGGAATATTACCGGTTGAATGTGTCAGAGAATTATGAAATAATTTAATATGATGGAAATAATTATTATGTGATGTCAGCTAAACACAAGTTAAGTATCAGAGTCGGATTTAACACGTTTAAGACAGGGGCATTATGGTACTTTCTCGTGGAAGAGATATTTTTATTTGGATTTTACCCCAAAATATCTTCACTTTCTCTTTTCTTCTTCTCCCTTCACGAGAGAACAAAATTCTGCCCTCTTCCTTTCCCCTACTCTCTCACGTCTCTTTTCATCTCTTCTCCACCAATCCTTCCAAATTTCTCTTTCTCCATGGCAAGGTTTTCACCCTATATCCTTTCATGTTACCCTAAGCCTTGCATAAGCTTGGATTTAAGCTTGAACTTCAATTCTCCACTTTTTTCATGAAGATGGGTTTTGGTTAAATTGGAAGATGAAGCATGAGCTGGTGTTCAATATGGTATATTTATGATTAAAGAAGATGATTTGAGGTGGAATTGAGGTTGATTATGGATGAATTTCATGAAATAGTGGTAAGCTCAAGTTCTGGTTTTTAATTCGTACATGTTTCTATGTAGCTTGGAATTGAATGATTGCTGAAGTTTTGGATTCCTCATTCAATTCCCTACAGTTTGGACATAAATTTTGTATGATTCGGATTTGAAACGAGTTCGGAAAACATGTTTAAAGTTTGGTACTTCTGCAGGATTCTGGCTACGGATTTTGGAACAGGGCTTCACTAAAATGGTAAGAACTCTCTCCATGTAACTCTGAATTGGGTGGTTGTTGATGCTATGGATAGATAACAAAATTCCCTACAGTTTAGACATAAGAATTATTAAATTCTATTATGTATAGTAGGAGAAAAGCTACCTGCAAGTTTGAGGCAAGTTTCAGTCTTGTTTCTGTACCAATGCCCACTCTTTTGTTAAACTGTACAAATTGGAAGGTTAACTCTTGAAACAAAAATTATATTTGGAATCCTGACACCCTAAGCTTTCCAACGAGTGGTCGTTTGCTCAAAACCGATATCGTTTGGTATTTTAATTAAATTGTTAAAGTTAAGGCATTGATGCTGGATATTGCAGGGTACGGGTTTTGCATAAGTGAGTCATATTGAATGGACAAGGACTGAAACGGAGGTCTGAATGTAAGGCTTCTAAGAGCAAGAGAAGAGGGTTGAAGGGAAAGTAATGATAGGAGCTTTGAATGGTGGAAAAAGATATTGAGAGAATCCAGAATTCTTATGGTGAGTTCCATAGATAGTTTACCCACCCTTGGGATTATGTTTTATCTTGTGAGGATAATATGAATATAAGGATATTTTGTGTTATAGTTAGTTGCCCCATTTATGCCATGCTTGCTAACATGAGTATACTTGCTGAAAAGATGTTTTACAGGTTTTTAAATGATTTCTTGAGAATAAAGTAAGTATTTAATGTGTTAGTAAAACATGGCATACGAGAGAATGATACACAATATGTCCGGGTAGCAATGAACTAAGAAAGGTAATGAATGTATTGTAGAGCCTTGACATAGTTGTCAAGAACTAGAAGATAGGAAAGAATCCTAATTAAGGAAAGACGCGAAGTATAATCTCTTCGCATATGTTTAAGATGATTAAGCAAACATGTTAAGACGTGAATTGATTGATTAATCTCTTCACATATGTAAGTATGAACAAGTATGTAGTTTACCGCTAATCGGATCGATTAAGGATTCGAGGTAAACAAGTAAGCATGATTAGGTTTAACCTTTCATGATATGTTTAAGAATATGTTTAAAAAGAATAAGTAGGTGACATGTCTCTTGATATCCACGTCAGGGGGATACAAGGGGTTCTCATGATGGGAACGATTTAAGCCGTAAGGGACCCGCATGTCACTGAGTAAGCAAGATGTAGGTGTTCGTGTCTCTTGTTATCCACGCTAGGGGGATACGAGAGGTTCTCCAAGGGGAACGATTTAAGCCGCAAGGGACCCGCACGACACTGAGGGAGTCCGATGTGCCTTAGCTAGGTTTTCATCGGTTATGTAAGGGAAAGTACTCGGGGTTACTCCACCCGGGGCTCTCCGTAAAATGAACTCAGATAATAATGTTTGTTCAACGCTAACCAAGTATGACTCTGACTATGTTTATGATTATGTTTATGTAAGAAGAATTCATATACGATTATGTTAATGAGCAAGAGCACAGGATGCTACTAGACAAGTATAAGATATGAATAGAGCAAGTAAAGAATGTTATGCCGATGACGATCTTAGGTTCCCCTAATCGTCCGGTTTAGGATCGTGTCATGAATATGTTAAGTTAAGTCTTGATGCGTTTAACATATCTTGAGTTAGCGGTCCTAGGATCCCTTGACCGCCATGACACATATGAGGATAGTAAGCCTATAACAAGTAAGATGAAATTATGACGGCCCTAGTATGCACAACCGTCTAAGTATGCAAGTCCCCACACACGTATAATCAACCGTCAGGTTGTAAAGTAGACACGTGGTGACCGTAAGTTTCCCCTGAGGTTACCTATAGCCTAGGATTTAGGGGAACTCACTGAGACATTATGTCTCATCCCAATCCTATTTGTTTCAGATAAACAGGTTGGACGTCAAGCTAGTAGCCGGATGGATATTTCAGCAAGTGCTCGTTCGTACCCTCCGCGGAATAGTTATGGATTTCAAGGATGCATTTATTATTATTTTAGACAAAAGGTGTCATATTATTTTATACGAACGTGTATTGTTGTATAATATATTCATTCGAAGGTTTTTTTTGTTGTAAATTTTAATGTATCCAGTACTAAACTAACGCACATGCTAGTCTTTCTAGATACGTCTAGTATGGGTGTTACATTTGGTATCAGAGCAGGTCGATTCAGATCGTGCCATGGGTCATTAAGTTACAACTAAGGAAGTGGGACCATTGGGTTCCAGGTAAATGTTTTAATTGTTGATGTTAGTTGAGCCTGATCAACTCAATTTAACATTCGACGGTTAGAGCGGATGCCTGAGAGCTGAATAGGACCCAGGAGGAATGAAGTATGTGATGAAGATGATCTGAGAAGTGTGAACTCAGAGTAAGAGTCTAATCGTGCCAAATGGTGGCCGGTGAACTAAGCCGTTTAAGTTTGATTTCTCTAAGAATGTAAGGTAATGATAAGATGGAATGTTCTGACAACGTTTGGTAAGTTGTTAAGGATACTTCATGTATCGTAAGTGGAGAATATGGAAATATTTAAGAGTGACCGGAAGCTTCGGTAAGAGTCGTTGTTGGAATGTCGAGCGAGTCGACCAAGAAGCAAGTTAACCGTTCGCAGCGAATGAAGTTAAGGTTTTATGTGGACGTTTTACGTTAAAGGATAACATTATTAAGACATTAATTTCTGATGTGCCGGGAACTGTACCGGATGAAGTCGATGTTTGTCATGCATATGCTAAATAATGTTTTAATGATGTTAGGAATGGTTAATGTGCATTGGATTGCTTGAGAAATGAGATTTTTATGCAAAACATATTTTTCAGAAAACTGAGCTAAAGCAACTCGCCAATAGCGAAATTTTTGCTAATAGCGAAATTACTCCAGAGGATTTCGCTGATAGTGAACCTAGGGCGAAATTTTTATTTTTTCGAAAACTATCAGTTCGTCTCTAGGGTCTGCAGTGACTATTGGGGAGTTGTCTTCACAATCTTTTACGCAATAAATACTTTTTATAACAACAAGTAACGAATGCACATTACATCCTAAAGTTTCCAAAGGAAAAAGGCATGGACAACCATTAACGGGATCGATTCAGTTTAAGGTAACTTCGGAGATTAATGTGTCAAGAGTTTAAAAGGAGTTTAGACCAAGAGACTAAAGGTTCCGCTATACGAAGCGAACATGAAGGCATGAGGTAAAAAGTTGAAGTGATTAAAGTTATGTGAGATCACAATATTCTCGGATTTTGTGGAGTTTTAATTACCCCTCGAAACTATGAATTGCTTAATTAATTTGCTAAGGCTCGTTACCATGACATATTTTAATATTGTCAAGGATTATATGATTTTAGAAAAGATTTACGCATATGGGTGATTGGAATTGGTGTTTATAAATTTAAAATGGAATTTTGTAGGTACCGGTCGATTACAACTCATGTAAAATAATTTAAACACTTGGAGCAAGATTTGATGACACTGTTGTGTTATCAACTCGTTCCATGAATTTTTATGGTAACGACTGGGACCCAAATTCATGATATTTTCATATATATAATAAAGAAACATCAACACCAATGATCCGTGTGTTAATTTATGAAATTTTATTCAAAAAGAAAAAGTAACGGGCAAGCATTGGTATGATTAAGCAAAGCATAACGTGCGAGAATACGAAGATGCAATGTTGGATATTCAACAAAGGCATGCACGAGTGCATGATGAGTGAACTATGGAAATTCAAAAAAAAAATCTCGAGAGTAAATTTATGTATGGTATTAATATGCCAGAAGGTAAGTCAACCAGTGAGTATGTAAGGTTCAACCCTAAGATAGAAATATGAGACTACGGTAAGTCTATTATGAGAAGTACAAGTTACAGCGTTGGTTGTTCCATGAATGGTTTTGAGTAGAGTTCAGATAGATGATAAAAATATAAGAAAAGGAACGTGAAGTTTCACTCGTCTCCACGATTTTGAGTATTGGTTAAAGACAACCGGTGGGAATCAGAGTAGCGCAACAGAAGTAAATCGGTTAAGTTGTTAACAGTAAAGAAGCTTCATGAGAAACATTATGAGATGAGCGAAGAGTTCTCGAAATGTTAAGTAAGTGATAAGACTTATACAGTTAGTGATAGATAAGGTAAAAGTATATGGATGTGCTTTCACCTAAGTAAAATAGGAAAGGTTGAAGTCACTATAATGAAGTAATCAGGTTGCCTATTGGTGATGTCGAGCATGTATAAGAACTGTTAGTTGGATAGAAAGAGTATGTATTATGACAAGAGATATACATGTAAGATTCAGAAGGTTCTTTCTTGTGACTCAAAGTGATGATCGAGGTAACGAGTGAGATAATAGGTATCCGAAGAAGAAATGCCATACGGAAGAAAGTAACAACACTCGAGTAATACCTGAATATGATGTTCTGGAAACAAAGAGCGAGATACTGTCATGTGGTTCAAGAATCTGCTTTTGA
Organism: Medicago sativa; assembly: GCF_051527215.1. Classification (NCBI taxonomy): domain Eukaryota; kingdom Viridiplantae; phylum Streptophyta; class Magnoliopsida; order Fabales; family Fabaceae; genus Medicago; species Medicago sativa. The sequence continues at coordinate 16,940,409 of NC_140753.1, read as the reverse complement.
AGTTTAAGAATTTTATCAGGAAAGGAGAATTGATTTATGAGCTATGTACGATGAGATTCATACTCTCCTATGCCATAATGGTTAAGTAATGACGATACTTGCTACAATGATGCCAAACCATAATTTTATAACTTTTAAAGCTAAGATGGGTATTAAGGGACTTGGAAACGAATTTTATTTTAAAAACATAGAAACTTGTCCTGTGGTTCGGTAGTACCGTTTTCAGTGTGGTTTCAAAATGTTTTCTTTAAAAAGTAAATACATATATTCATTCCAAGGATCCGTATACCAATGTTTATAGGATTTCTTAAAGTCAAAGGATAGGACAAGTATCGTCATTATCTAACAGTGTGTGGCACTTGAAAGTATGTAAAATGCAAAGAAAAGTAAAGTTTGACGAAATGAATATCAGTGTTCTCCAAAAGGTCTTATGAGACGAACAAGTATATGTTAAAAATGTTCAAGTGCGAGCAGACTAAGTCAGAAAGTTTAAGAGACATGTGTCTCAAGATACAATAAGAAAGATTAAGTATTATTTGTGTGTTTACACAATAAGATGTTTATGATGTAATTGAGCACTGCAGGGCAAACCTGGATTCCAATAAGACTCCAGTTAAAAGGCAAATCCTGAGTGTTTCAGTCAATGATGAGTTATTTATGTGAATGTTTTATGCTAAGCAGATAAGATATGGATCCGAGATATCTGGTCTAGTAAACCGTAAGAATAAGTTTTGATCATGATATTTAAGTTAAGCTAAGACTGTGAAAAGAATGATTCCGACTCTACAACGATTATTTCAAGATGTTATGTTTGAACTTGGTAAGTATTAAGTGAACTCTAAATTTCGAGGACGAAATTTTTTTTAAGGGGGGTAGAGTGTAATATCCCACTTGTCAGCTAATGGAATATTACCGGTTGAATGTGTCAGAGAATTATGAAATAATTTAATATGATGGAAATAATTATTATGTGATGTCAGCTAAACACAAGTTAAGTATCAGAGTCGGATTTAACACGTTTAAGACAGGGGCATTATGGTACTTTCTCGTGGAAGAGATATTTTTATTTGGATTTTACCCCAAAATATCTTCACTTTCTCTTTTCTTCTTCTCCCTTCACGAGAGAACAAAATTCTGCCCTCTTCCTTTCCCCTACTCTCTCACGTCTCTTTTCATCTCTTCTCCACCAATCCTTCCAAATTTCTCTTTCTCCATGGCAAGGTTTTCACCCTATATCCTTTCATGTTACCCTAAGCCTTGCATAAGCTTGGATTTAAGCTTGAACTTCAATTCTCCACTTTTTTCATGAAGATGGGTTTTGGTTAAATTGGAAGATGAAGCATGAGCTGGTGTTCAATATGGTATATTTATGATTAAAGAAGATGATTTGAGGTGGAATTGAGGTTGATTATGGATGAATTTCATGAAATAGTGGTAAGCTCAAGTTCTGGTTTTTAATTCGTACATGTTTCTATGTAGCTTGGAATTGAATGATTGCTGAAGTTTTGGATTCCTCATTCAATTCCCTACAGTTTGGACATAAATTTTGTATGATTCGGATTTGAAACGAGTTCGGAAAACATGTTTAAAGTTTGGTACTTCTGCAGGATTCTGGCTACGGATTTTGGAACAGGGCTTCACTAAAATGGTAAGAACTCTCTCCATGTAACTCTGAATTGGGTGGTTGTTGATGCTATGGATAGATAACAAAATTCCCTACAGTTTAGACATAAGAATTATTAAATTCTATTATGTATAGTAGGAGAAAAGCTACCTGCAAGTTTGAGGCAAGTTTCAGTCTTGTTTCTGTACCAATGCCCACTCTTTTGTTAAACTGTACAAATTGGAAGGTTAACTCTTGAAACAAAAATTATATTTGGAATCCTGACACCCTAAGCTTTCCAACGAGTGGTCGTTTGCTCAAAACCGATATCGTTTGGTATTTTAATTAAATTGTTAAAGTTAAGGCATTGATGCTGGATATTGCAGGGTACGGGTTTTGCATAAGTGAGTCATATTGAATGGACAAGGACTGAAACGGAGGTCTGAATGTAAGGCTTCTAAGAGCAAGAGAAGAGGGTTGAAGGGAAAGTAATGATAGGAGCTTTGAATGGTGGCAAAAGATATTGAGAGAATCCAGAATTCTTATGGTGAGTTCCATAGATAGTTTACCCACCCTTGGGATTATGTTTTATCTTGTGAGGATAATATGAATATAAGGATATTTTGTGTTATAGTTAGTTGCCCCATTTATGCCATGCTTGCTAACATGAGTATACTTGCTGAAAAGATGTTTTACAGGTTTTTAAATGATTTCTTGAGAATAAAGTAAGTATTTAATGTGTTAGTAAAACATGGCATACGAGAGAATGATACACAATATGTCCGGGTAGCAATGAACTAAGAAAGGTAATGAATGTATTGTAGAGCCTTGACATAGTTGTCAAGAACTAGAAGATAGGAAAGAATCCTAATTAAGGAAAGACGCGAAGTATAATCTCTTCGCATATGTTTAAGATGATTAAGCAAACATGTTAAGACGTGAATTGATTGATTAATCTCTTCACATATGTAAGTATGAACAAGTATGTAGTTTACCGCTAATCGGATCGATTAAGGATTCGAGGTAAACAAGTAAGCATGATTAGGTTTAACCTTTCATGATATGTTTAAGAATATGTTTAAAAAGAATAAGTAGGTGACATGTCTCTTGATATCCACGTCAGGGGGATACAAGGGGTTCTCATGATGGGAACGATTTAAGCCGTAAGGGACCCGCATGTCACTGAGTAAGCAAGATGTAGGTGTTCGTGTCTCTTGTTATCCACGCTAGGGGGATACGAGAGGTTCTCCAAGGGGAACGATTTAAGCCGCAAGGGACCCGCACGACACTGAGGGAGTCCGATGTGCCTTAGCTAGGTTTTCATCGGTTATGTAAGGGAAAGTACTCGGGGTTACTCCACCCGGGGCTCTCCGTAAAATGAACTCAGATAATAATGTTTGTTCAACGCTAACCAAGTATGACTCTGACTATGTTTATGATTATGTTTATGTAAGAAGAATTCATATACGATTATGTTAATGAGCAAGAGCACAGGATGCTACTAGACAAGTATAAGATATGAATAGAGCAAGTAAAGAATGTTATGCCGATGACGATCTTAGGTTCCCCTAATCGTCCGGTTTAGGATCGTGTCATGAATATGTTAAGTTAAGTCTTGATGCGTTTAACATATCTTGAGTTAGCGGTCCTAGGATCCCTTGACCGCCATGACACATATGAGGATAGTAAGCCTATAACAAGTAAGATGAAATTATGACGGCCCTAGTATGCACAACCGTCTAAGTATGCAAGTCCCCACACACGTATAATCAACCGTCAGGTTGTAAAGTAGACACGTGGTGACCGTAAGTTTCCCCTGAGGTTACCTATAGCCTAGGATTTAGGGGAACTCACTGAGACATTATGTCTCATCCCAATCCTATTTGTTTCAGATAAACAGGTTGGACGTCAAGCTAGTAGCCGGATGGATATTTCAGCAAGTGCTCGTTCATACCCTCCGCGGAATAGTTATGGATTTCAAGGATGCATTTATTATTATTTTAGACAAAAGGTGTCGTATTATTTTATACGAACGTGTATTGTTGTATAATATATTCATTCGAAGGTTTTTTTTGTTGTAAATTTTAATGTATCCAGTACTAAACTAACGCACATGCTAGTCTTTCTAGATACGTCTAGTATGGGTGTTACAGAAAGGATTTACATGTTCTAGGGTTTGGATTAAACTCTCTCTTCACTTTGTTTCTCATGAGATGTGATCATGGAAGCTAGGGTTTGGTTATTGATTAGAGGTTAGGGCTTTGGTTGCTTGAGCATGGAAATTTATGTTGAAGCATGAATCATGGAATTGATGGACAAGGTCAAGAAATAAAGTTTGAGGATGTGAAGTGATGATGATGCTTGAGAGCTTTGGGATCAAGTGCAAATCACTATGTGAGTTCCATATATAGTTTTTTCTACCCTTTGGGATCATGTTTATGCTTTGTTAGAATAACATGAAAATTCTAGGGTTATGTATGAGTTTAGTTGCCCCTTTTCTTGCCATGCTTACTAATCATGTTAATACTTGCCATATGAGTGTTTTACAAGTATTCTATGATCAAATATGTTCAAATATGCTTAAGGACACTTGGTTTTGAGGTTTTTGAGCCAAAAACACAATTTTTACAAGTGCTGGACTGTCATAACTCGCCACAACGAGTAAATAGCTCGCTAGGCGACAGAACAGTGGGTCCTGCTCGCCTCCAACTCGCCATGGCGAGCAGCTGCTCGCCTCCCCAGTAAAGTTACTCGCCACGGCGAGCAGACTGTGTTGTCTCACATGGTTTGCTCGCTTCCGGTAAGTTTTGGCATTCTTCGAGCGGTTTTCTTTGTACAATCTTTTATAAAAGTAAACCCCTCAAACCAAGGTCCTATAAGATGATCTTTTAAAAGAGTTTTCTCAAGAATGAAGCAAGTATTTAATATGTTTAGTAATGCTTGGTACACGAGAGAATGTCATGATGCGACGCGATTTGGAATAGCAAGTTATTCATTAAGCAAGGGAAAAACTAGAGCCTCAACATAGTTGTCGGGAACTAGCATGTTAAGCAAGAATCCCTAGAATGATAAGACGCGAAGTGTAATCTCTTCGCACATGAGCTATAATGCCTAAGTAATTATGTTAAGCCGTGGATTGATAAGTTGTTTCTCTCCACCATGATTAAGCATGTATATGAAAAAGTACGAATTTACCGCTAATCGGATCGACCAAGGTTCCGAGGTAAACAAGCAAGCATGAATAGGTTTAACCTACATGAACGACAAGACCATGACTATTATAATGTAGGTGGCATGTCTCTTGCTATGCACGCCAGGGGGATACAAGGGGTTCTCATGATGGGAACGATTCAAGCCGCAAGGGACCCGCATGTCACTGAATAAACAAGATGTCGGTGCTCGTGTCTCTTGTTATCCACGTCAGGGGGATACGAGAGGTTCTCGATCCAAGGGGAACGGTTCAAGCCGTAAGGGACCCGCACGATACCGTCCGATGTACCCTTGCTAGGTTTCATCGGTCATGTATGGGATTGTTCTCGGGGTTACTCCACCCGGGACTATCCGTAAAATTGAATCAAGATAATGAATGTTTGTTCAACGTTAATATAATTAATGAACTTATGTACGACCATGTATGTTATGGTTATGATTATGTTTATGATTATGCAAGAATGATTCCATGCACGACTATGTTAAGAACAAGAGCACAAGATGCTATTAGACAAGTACAAGTTATGGAATAGAACAATTAAAGAATGTTATACCGACGATGATCTTAGGTATCCCCTAATTGTCCGGTTTAGAATCGTGCCATGATTATGTTATGATTAGGCCTCGATGCGTAGAGCGTATTCTTGGCAATGCAGTTTTAGTTTCCCCTTAACCGCCATGACATGTATAGGAAGTGAAGCCTATGACACGTAAGATGAACCTATGATGGGTCTAGCATGCACTACCGTCTAGGAAAGCATGACCACACACGTATAATCAACCGTCAGGTTGTATTCTAGACACGTGGTGACCGTAGGTTTCCCCTGAGGTTACCTGTAGCCTAGGATTTAAGGGAAATCACTGAGACATTATGTCTCATCCCAATCCTTATTTGTTGCAGTTAAACAGGTTGGACATCAAGGTAGTAGCCGGATGGATATTTCAGCAAGAGCTCATTTGTACTCGCAGCATGATGATTATGGATTTCAAGGACGTATTTATGATACTCTAGAAAAGATGAATTGTATTGTTAATGTACGAACGCGTTTTGTTGTATAAAGATATTCATTCAAAGCTTTTATTGTTGTAAATTTTAATGTATTCAGTACTAAACTAATACACATGCTAGACTTTCTAGATACGTCTAGTATGGGTGTTACATTTCTAGTGTTTGTTCATATACTTAATAACTTAAAATTTATTTTATGTTTGAAGAGTCAAAATATGAATTTTTAAGTTTTTGGTGTTGTTCTAAAAAAAAAAGGTTTTAAAAAATTCATTAAATTCACTTTTATCTAAAAATTCTATTTTTTTTTTTGGAAAATATTGTCAGTAATTTCCGTGCATTTCTGAAAAAATTTCATAAAAAAATATGAAGATTAAACTTGAGTTAATTAAAAAGTAGGGACTAATTTGATGGATTGAAAATTTTGGAGGGACCAAAAGCCTAAGGAATATTTTAGGGGGACTAAAATCAAATGTTGGTATATTTAATTAGGGAGACCATTTACTTTTTTTGAAGGAAAAAAAAAAAGTAAATGGTCCCCCTAATTAAATATACCACCATTTGATTATAAGTGCTTCCTGGTGGTAGATCTCAGATGCGGAGAGTCTCATACTTGTAGATAAATGTTAATGTGCCAAGTATAAGTTTTTTTTAAGAAATGTCAAGTATAAGTTAAAGTTTACATTGTATGTAACTTACCATAATGCAAGAGTAGATATTAAGCATCATATAAGTGATATGATGTATACTTAATGTCTTAATATTTATGATGAAGATGTGGTGTCAGACTCACTTATTTGGTTTATCTTAATCTATCGTGATGATCAAACTCAATGTAAGATCTCCAAAAATAACAATATTATGATGAATTGTTTTTTAAATTTCTAGATGTAATTTGTTTAATATTTATATCTTAAAATTTAGTTTTTAAATGACATTATCTTTCATGTGAGTTATTTCATTCAACCTAAATTATTACGAATTCATTTACTTTTGATCTTAGGTGGAAAATGATAATGGAAAAGTGTAGAAGTTTGAGTTGACAATTTACATTCTTATTAGACTTTTAAAATTATGTGGTGTTTTTTTAATTGAATCTATTTTTTAAATAACTATCTAAAATTCTCCAACTAGTTCAACAAACTTGTAAAATTAGCGGCAAATCACGCTATTTCCTATCATTGTACGAACGCATGTTGTTGTATAAGATATTCATTCAAAATTTTAATGTTGTAAATTTTAATGTATCCAGTACTAAACTAATGCACACACTAAACTTTCTAGATACGTTTAGTGTGGGTATTACTCATATGACGACAAAATTCAAGTTCAGGTAAAAGAGAGAGAGTGAGTGTAATTGAGAATGTGTGTGTGAATACCTTAAAGCAACAGTCTCACATATTCTCCATGATTTCGAAGTAGAAAACCTGAACAAAAAAAGAGGAATTAATCTGAAGAATCGGCAGCAAATGGTCTCTCCTTTAAGAACAAGTAAACCTTAATGTCTCCAACACACCTTCAGTCTTTTTTTTCTCTTTCTGAAATAGCACATATATTAATTCAAAACAGGCCCCCGCACAAGCTATGCAAGTAAAAAGCCAACACTTACAAAGCAATGAAAAAACGCACAACATAAGAAACGCAACACCAAAACAACCTAACAGCACAAAACTGAAACACCAAAAGGCCAAACAGCAGAGGCATCAAAAGCCAGTCGAGAGCTACAACAGCAGAAAACTAAAAACTGGTAAGCTGCCACAAAAACACCAAAAACTTGCCACTGTCCAAAAACACAAATGCAGTCTATATCCTCAAATTACGTCCTGAGCAACCCATCACAACCCATCACAATAAAAACTAATATCATGAAAGGGAAAGATAAAAGAATCTTACATGAATCAAAATGAAGTAACTAACTTTGTCAAAAATCAAATTTTCAATTAACCTACTAACCAAACTCTAATTTTCAACAAATTCGTTTATCAAAAACCAAAATTTTAACAAACCCATTTCATTAAAAAGAAAAATTTCAATACAGAGCAACCAGTTAACAAATAGAAAATAGAACATCTCCTATATTGGGGAGCAAAGCTGAAAAAGAGAGGAAATGACGAACCTGAAATTACATAGAACAAAGATGTCAAACATGACACGGAGAGAGCGAATAAACCGTGAAATGGCAGAGAAGGGAACGATGTTGTCAGAGATGAGAAGGAGTTAGCGATGGAGACAAGGAGTAGATCGAGAAAGTGAGATGGAAGTTAGGGATATTAGGGTTTCAAGGGGAGAGAGATGAAGAGAGAGAAAGTTGAATGAATGGGTATTGAGTTTTTTGATAGTTTTATCTTGGCTTAATTAATGATTTGGTCCCTTAAATTATTTGTTGGTTACATTTTGGTCCCATAAGTTATTAATGTTACAATTTGGTCCCTTAAGTTATTTGTTGGTTACATTTTGGTCACATAAGTTATTAACGTTACAATTTGGTCCCTTAACTTATTTTTTGGTTTCGTTTTGGTACCTTAACTCTTCCTCCGTCAACCACTCTGGTCCTTTATGTTATTAGAGTTAAGGGATCAAAACGAAACCAAAAAATAAGTTAAGGGACCAAAACGAAACCAATAAGCAAGTTAAGGGACCAAATTGTAACGTTAATAACTTATGGGACCAAAATGTAACCAACAAATAACTTAAGGGACCAAATTGTAACGTTAATAACTTATTGGACCAAAATGTAACCAACAAATAACTTAAGGGACCAAATCATTAATTAAGCCTTTTATCTTAAAAGGATTTTTTTTCATTTAAATTAATAATTAATATATCAATTGTCACAGTAGTAGCGCCAATATTCCCGCCTTCGATTTCCATTGAATTTTGGATTAAAATAACCTCAGTTGAGACGGAAATACAAATTTCGTCTCAACTTTGCAACTAAAACTTCAATCCATCCCAAATTGGGACGAAATTATGATTCCGTCCAAAATAAAGTTAATAAATTAAAATAAAATATTTGTAATAGAAGAGCGTCACAAATTCCGTCCCGATTTAATTAATTTGGGACGGAAAATAAATTCCGTCACGAAGTTCCGTCTCAATTTGACAGTTTTCTTGTAGTGACCTGGCAATGCCTGATTGGGTCAAAGGCATGTGCCTTTAGCGCCCAAAAGGCACTGAAGCGCTGCCCCATAATACACACTAAATTACACAATGGTGGTACAAAGTATTTGAGCGGATAGGATTCAAGGGGACTTTGTTTTTAGAAAAGATAGATTTTAAAAAAAACTACTGGGAATAGATTGAAAGAGTTAAAGTAATATAAATAATTTGGTCAAAGATAATTTGAATAGAAAAAAAACTTTTAGTCAACAAACTATCCATAATCAACTTCCAAAAGTTAGAACAACTTGTAAATACTGAAACCTGGACAAAAGTAGAGCTTGTTGAACAAAGTTTCAACACCACTTTTATTATGACAATTGTTTAATATATAACTATAAGCATATAATATAGGTGAAAATATATTACAAACTATAAGTTTTCAAAAACTTATTTGAAAACAACATTGGTGCTACACTTAAATGCTAGATTTTCTTTGTCATAAATTACTATCTTAAGAACGTCTTTCATACACGGTGCAACTCTATTTGCATTTCCGTATGGCCCATGAATCATGTGTGAATTAACTAAATTGTACAATTTTGACTGATCATCTTGATGATGTATCTCTGCAGATATAATTTGATCAATATCATTTGGACTTGGGTATTTGTTCGATGGATGTAAGAAAATAAGAATCTGGGCAAGAAGCAATCCTCTTTTTTGAAATTCAATCGTATACATGTCTGAAACAAATAAATATATAGACAAATTGCGTATATTAGTGAATGGAAACTGGCATAATATCAAGTTCAATTTATATATCAAAATATGAAATATATAAAGTTTATATACTTACATGCAAGCACCTTTCCGAAAATACCTTTCTTAGTTAAATCATCAAGCAGAGAATCAAATTTCATTTTAAATACTCTGGATATAACATATGGCCGATCATGTGCGTTCAAATTTATTGGATTAAGCAAACGTTGAATTTTAGGCCAATTTAGATTGCACGTGAAGTTAATAAAAAGATAAGGGAAGCCAATATGACTGCAATTTGCCATTCCGTCAAAGTATAATTGATCCATATATCTCCGACTACCAACATATGATGAAGGTAACATAACCCTATTTCCTAGGTTTGCACCTTGGTTTTGACGATCATTGTTGTATTGGCTCAAACTATTATACTTCCAGACCCTCATTGGATTAAGCAAACGTTGAATTTTAGGCCAATTTAGATTGCACATGAAGTTAATAAAAAGATCAGCGAAGCCAATATGACTGCAATTTGCCATTCCGTCAAAGTATAATTGATTCATATATCTCTGACTACCAACATATGATGAAGGTAACATAACCCTATTTCGTAGGTTTGCACCTTGGTTTTGACGATCATTGTTGTATTGGTTTAAACTATTATACTTCCAGACCCTCAATTTCAACTGATTCTTCCTAAGCTATGTAAACCTTTCCGATTCCATCATGGTAAACCCATCCACAAAAAATTGTTGGAAAATCTGTATTGGTTTAAACTATTATACTTCCAGACCCTCAATTTCAACTGATTCTTCCTAAGCTATGTAAACCTTTCCGATTCCATCATGGTAAACCCGTCCACAAAAAATTGTTGGAAAATCTTGATCTCAAAATTGTATGTGCCTCATTTTTTCTGCTTTGAATTCTAAATTCTAACCACTCCTTTATGGTGTGTCTATTTCTTTTTGTGACTCGTTTAATAGACTGCACATCACTTTCCATTTGTGTAACCTCGGCTGCTTCCTAGTTTTGGGTTTCTGAGACTTGATTTCGATGCTTCCCATTTGGTTTGTAACCATTTTCTACATAAGGATACAATAATGGATATTGATAACCTAAATAGCTTGTAAGGAATTCACTAATTCTTTGAAGTTGACCTGATTATGTCTATGCTATGATGTCTCCCACAATTAGAGCAGCAACCTCAGATAATGTGGGTTGATTATATATTCTACCGTCCGTGCTACGCTCGGAAATTTAATACGGTTTTAAATTTTGGGACATTTCCTTGACTCAAACTTTCCCTTGCCATTCGAAATGATTGTGCATAGATATTGTGTTCATAGAGCATCTCTGACAGTTTTTGAACAATTTCGGCATCAACTTCACTTTTTGACCTACAACAAAATCTTTAGTAAATATCCACATGTATGCATGGCAAGTAAAATGTTGGGCAGCAATAAAGAAAACTCCATTTATATTAGAATTAACTTAACATGCATATAAAAAATGATAATGCCAACACACTGTGATATAAATTTGAAAATTTAATCATTATTAGATAAATGGCCCTCCAATTAACATAAGTTGAATCAAATAGATGGTCCATAAGAAACATAACCGTATAAATATCATAACTCAATGTAAAACTCAATGTAAAGAGGGTACCTGGTTCCTTGAATTCTATTTTGAATTTCATTTTCTGTGTCACAAATATAAAGTCGTGCATATCGTGGATTTTGTTCTGGCATCGGCAACAAACTACCAATTTTGTGGCATGATTGACTTTGAATTCTGATATTTGGTGGTCCTCTTCCATTATTGAATCGGTTGTCAAAATTTGCACCAGGTGATGTGAACGCAAACATCATGTTGTTGTTGAAATTTTTTGGAATTATATGAGTCATTGTTGAATAACAATTCTTGTAGTAATTTAGGAGGTGTTTTTAACAAAGGCAATTGCACCTTTCCCTTTCCACTAACACATTGGAAATCTTGGATTAGCAGCATCTTTAGATTTTCCCAACCTTTCTTGATACCACATATTTGCTCCACAATATTGACATTTAAAAGTAGGATCACCAATATCATAACACCTTGATGATAATTCATAAAACTATTATATTGACTAATTTTAAAAAGTAAAATATCATTTGTTACAACAATAGTGAATAATCTTGTACATGAGCACTCATTTTCTATTTGAGCTACATATGTATGATTAAAATATTCTTCTCTGTCCAAACTTGAATCACTAACAGAACTTGTAGAACCTTTGTTTTGGATTTCATGCACACTTTGACTTCCTAACTTATAATGTTTGGAGAAATCTCAGATAGTGGTGTTCTGTCTATTAGTGTATTTAGTGGCGTATTTTGACTAAACATGACAAAATTTTCAGTTTTCATCATTTTTTATTTCTTAATAATCTGGAGTACATTTTTTCTATGAAGCCTTGCTTTTGCTGCCATCCTTTTTCTTATCATATTGGCAAAAACTTAATGTTCTTTAGACTGTTGTTGATCCATTTCATGAGATATATCTAAAGCCATTGAAATAAGAATTTAAAAATAGGAAAGAAAATATATATAATAGACAAAATTATTCACGCTAAGTCTAAATTCTTTAATAGCCAAGACATTCACTATTTTTGAGGAATTGTGGTTACAACTTTTTCTTTGATACGTTGATCCATTTCATGAGATATATCTAAAGCCATTGAAATAAGAATTTAAAAATAGGAAAGAAAATATATATAATAGACAAAATTATTCACGCTAAGTCTAAATTCTTTAATAGCCAAGACATTCACTATTTTTGAGGAATTGTGGTTACAACTTTTTCTTTGATACCGTAGAAAATTATTGAGGAATTTGGTTACACCTTTTTTCTTTATCCGAAAATTGTTTACAAACCATTATCCATAATTATTTATTTAAAAAACAAATAAATTAAATTTTGCAATTATTTAGTTGATAGTTATCCAAAAATTGGTTGCAAACCACTATCCATTATTATTAATTTAAAAAACAAATAAACTAATTTTTGAAAAATGACGATTATGCACATAAAATTAATGAGATTATGGATTTTGATAAGGACGATTATGAAATTTTATTGTAATTCAAGTTTTATGAGTTCGGGTATGCTCCATTTAGGCTAAGCTCCATTTACTCCATTTAGGGTATGGATTTAAGACATGTGGCAAAAAATATCTAACGGTTGAGATTTTAAATTAAAAAATAAATATTTGTTTAATAAAAATACATAATAATAACAAACAAAATCATGTTCCCTTCTTCTCTCATATCACAACAACCTTTTATTGTTTTTTAATTTAAAATCTCAACCGTTAGATATTTTTTTGCCACATGTCTTGCATCCAAACCCTAAATTGAGTAAATGGAGCTTAGCCTAAATGGAGCATACCCGAACTCAATTTTTATATATATATTGTTAGTAGATAAATCCAAAACAACCAGGACATAGGAGTCTTTCTTGGAAATGGCTCTTAGGTAAAAAAAAAAAAAAAGAAAAGGTTTTTCTTGCTTATATTAATGGCTCATTAACTCCTTAGATTGTACCTAAGGTAATTTTTGCTCCCTTTTGGATGCGGGAGGTTTATCGATTCTTTTGGTTAGTTTTTGGTTCCTTGTACTTTTTCCCAGGTTGTTACCATCTGTACATAATTTCCACTTGAATCTCTGCAGAAGCAAGTATATTCTCTGCAGAAGCAACAAAAATAAAAGGAAACAACCATCATGCAAATATTTCAATCATGTCTTCTGAAAGAAACTTGCAAATGTAGCATGGTCTACTTTTTTTTTTTTTTGGTACAATAGCATGGTCTACTTTATCTAAATAGAAAAGTAGCCAAACATAAGCTCCCAGTACTACAGTCCTAGTTTTAATTGTTAGCATAGTCTTGAGTTTCCCATAGTCGACTATTTGTAGACATTAAGCTTCGAAAGGGTCTAATGGGAGTTAGTGAGGACGATGTAAAAATTACTCTTGAAAAGGTGACGATGCTATTCGGATATTTGCATGAAAAAGATGTGTTTGAGAAAAGTATTACAAACAGCATCTGGCAAAGCGGCTTTTGTCTTAAAAAACAGTTTCTGAAGATGCATTCCTTGTTAATTATAAGTTCAGTAGCAAACTGTATAAGGTAAAAATAGGGAGGACTGAGGATTATGAAATCTAGAAAGCAATATTTTTTATTTTTTTTGAAGCAGCTAACTTTATTGAAGCTATACCTCTCATAAACCATGAGAAACATATGCACAGAGAAAGAAACCAAACCAGGGGCAACTCAAAGTCAATCTTGCTCGATACCTCATGGGGAGAGTCTATCATGCTTGATCACTCTTTGGGCAGAGTCTTCATACTCCATCTCTTTCTTAAGGCGGCCTTTAATGCCATATTTTCCATTTCAGGAGAGTTAGACCCAACAATGAGCTTTCAATCCTTTTTTCATTTGATTTCGCATTTTAAAGATGCTGCAGATACACAAGAATAATACATAGCAAGTAGGGTAAGAGATGTATAAATTATAAAATGTTACCATAAAATTATGCTCTGATACATCATCATTATGAGTGGTGGAGGTGCTAAGGGTTGTGATTTTGTAGGCATCAAAATTGGCTTAAGTGCATAATTCTGTCAGTATATGTCGCTCCGTTTTGCAAAATTCTTTATTTAACTAAACCTTATAAAGCTTATATTTAATATATAACTTCTACATATACAGTCACAAACAACCTCGAAGTTACTAAAATTAAACAAAGATTCATTGTTAATCAAAATCTTTTAGGGAGAGTTTGTCGGAATAGTCTCTGCAGTTGCGCGCGCGGAGGATATTTGGTTTACATAAAAAATAATCAATAAAATACAATTAACAAAAACATTTTGACGAATAAATATTGTACAATCCATGTCAATAATTCAAGTTTACAGTGCAAGAACAATATATCCAGAAAATCAAAAGCTAAAACAAGTTACGATCTCTTATCTTTCGTTCCTCTTCTTCCCAGTCTTCACATGTACGTTTCAAAAAACCAAAAATTCATCGTTGAGAGTCATTAGTTTTCTACACGAGTGAGGTGCCTAACGTATCAAAAGCCACAAGTTATAACAGAATAGGCGACAATAAAATTGCAATAACTACATCATTGAAAGAGTCATTAGTTTTCTACACGAGTGACATGACATGCATGTGAACTGAAAGATAGAATGAAGATAAAACATTATATAAACAAAGGTCATGAACTGACGGATATTTCCAGTTTTTTCAAGGTGAAAACGAAGATCATAAAGCTACAGGTAGAAATTTGTTCACGCTAACATCAAGCTCCATTAAGGGTAAAAAAATTAAGGGTAAAAACGAAGATCAACAAATTAAGGGTAAAAAAATTAAACAAGGTCCTTTTCTTAACCATTGTGAATAGATAAATAATTGAGAAGAATAAAAAAAATTGAAACAATTTAGTATTTATTTTTGTATATAATAACAAAGAGAAGCGTTATACACCAAAACATGTACCTCCACAAAGAAAGACCTGAAATATACATCCACGTCGTCTTGGCAAGTAAAATCCATGACAGAATAATACATCAACAACAAAGAAAGACACCTATCTAAAGATCAAACAAAATCAGCACCCAAAACTAATACCACATAATCCGCCACACGTATCCAAAACGTGCTTGTCCTACACTCTAAACCCAACAAAACTATGCTGTTTCTGCTGCATTCTTGAAGAGGAATATCATCTTGTTGTTCAACTGGACGAATGACTAATGTGACTAATGTTTGTTGTCGACATCCAATCAAAACAACTTGTTTCGAGGACCCATAGTCATTCCCCCAGTTGAACAACAAAATGAGATTGCTCGTCTTGAATACCTTTTCTTCTAAATCAACATGATGACCTAATTGTTTCAATTATTTTTTTTTTTCCATGTAAAACCAATTTCGTCTAATTTGGATTATATATATAGGCTCACATACGGAATTTGTTCTACTTTTTTGGAGGGGTTTGTTCCTACTTATTCTAATGTTAGGTATATCCTTTAATCAATATTTTATGTTCCTAGGATTGTTTGTAACAAGCTCTTCTCTATATCCTTTTTTTTTTTTTTTTTATAATAACATTTAAACAGTTTTTCTTCTAATATATTTATCTTTTTGTTCTCCTACTTATCCCTTTACTCTTTCCACTTATTTCTCCTTCTTATCCGATTTTTAGTTTAAGTATTTATCGTTTTATCCCTTGATAATTCTCTATATTTTGCAAATAACAACTTCTCTGAATTTTGCAAATAACAAACTCATTTGTTTCTCACTCATCTTCTTGTTATCTTATTCCCTTTTATCTAATATACTAATTTACTGCTTATTATAATAAGCAAAATTTTATAATTATCTTTTTTAAACTCTTAATTTTCTTAACTTTATGTGTCTATTGTTCATTTTCCAAAATATAAAACCAATTTGTTTTTTGTCAAAGATAAAACCAATTTGTTATCCTTTAAGTACTTAATTAACTCTTAAGCCATATCTTTATACTTCTCTATAAATAAATATCCAATATAACATCATTGTAAATCATAAGAGAATAATAGAATTCTCTCTTTTCACTGTTTCTAATTATTGTTCTTATTTTCTTCTCACCTCTATTTCAATTTCTTATTTTAAGAGTTTCATAACAAAACTATTAAAAGAGATCTTAGGTTATTTATATTATTTTTTTAAGAAAAAGAGATCTTAGGTTATTATTATTTAGCAAAAAAAAAAAAAAAAAACTTCGTATAAGTAGGAATAAAGTTTGGTATATGAGCCTATATATAAAAATAAAAAATAAAAAAACTAATACGGTATGTTAAGCTGTTTATTATTTTAGGTTTTCTTAATAACAATAATTATTATATGGAACAAAAGTTTCTTGTAGTGACGTGAGTAGTAAATTTCTTTTTTTTTTTTTGAAAGAAAAGAGCTTATATCATTTCACTAGTCAAAATGTGTTCAATACAATCAAGTGGTTCAACTAGGAGCTGGAAACTAGCAGACAATAGGGCCGCCTTTGCTAACTTATGGGCAACCTCATTTGCTTGTCTCCGTACAAACTCAACACTAGAGTTTTCATAATACTCACTAAATACAGATTTACATTCATTGATAATAGCACCATATTCCGTATGATCTTGCCTGTTAGAGGCAAAGCTGTCGACAACCTTCTTTCAGTCAAGTTCAAAGTCTATTGGTCCTAACCTCAAGTCATGAACCCATTGAAGAGTTGATAACAAACCCAACGCCTCTCCAATATGCACCTCATGCTTGTGCTCAAAACATTCCTTTTTTGCAAGCATAAACACACCTTCCTCATCTCTAATACATATGCCAATTCCCACTCGGTTGTCATTATTTGGAAAGGAAGTGTCTATGTTACATTTGAATCTACCTGTGCTTGGTTTCTGCCACTTAACCCTTTGGTTTTGCTGCTGCTGCTGTTGTAGCATTCTGGTTCCACCTGAATCTGTTCTGGTTTTAGCATTTCTGCCAGCTGTCCATTCATAAATCAAGGACTCGGCTCTCTCTAAAACAAAGGCATGTGTATCTGTAACGTTATTCCACACCTTGTTGTTGCGTTGCTTCCAAATACTCCAAAGAATACAAGCAAACAGTGATGCATCTCCACTTGATAAGTCCTGCAAAATTCGAAAAATACAAGCCTTGCAGTCTATCTCTTGACTTGTAACAGCACTGACAACAGTGGATACAGCAGACAAATTCCATACATTACTACTATTTGGACAAGAAAAGAATAGATGAAAGTTATTCTCTACACCAGAATCACAAAGCATACAATTTTTCGGACAATTCACTCTCTTATCTCTGAGCCGCATTCTTGTTGGTAACACATTTCTAACAATTCTCCACATGAAGTTTTAACTTTGGGAGGCGATTTTAGCTTCCAAATCTTTGCCATTTGATAAGTACCTCACGCCCAACTTTTGATAGACACTTGCTGCCCCATGAATTGATCATTTTCCAAATACGATCCTTGATAAAATTAAACGTCGCTTTCTTGCTCCTTCCGATCATAGATGGTAATCCCAAATACTTCCCAGTACCAAGAACAGCTTGTACCTCAAGAATGTTTGTGATATCAGTTTGCTTTGTTTGACAAACATTCCTGCTGAAGAAAATCTCTGGTTTTTGAAAATTGATTGCTTGCCCCGAAGCTTTCTCATAAACTACTAGGATATTCTTCATAAATATCGCTTCAGCAGGCTCTGCTCTAAAAAAGAGAAAGCAATCATCCGCAAACAG
Source organism: Medicago sativa (assembly GCF_051527215.1). Taxonomy (NCBI): domain Eukaryota; kingdom Viridiplantae; phylum Streptophyta; class Magnoliopsida; order Fabales; family Fabaceae; genus Medicago; species Medicago sativa. Next base: position 16,922,397 of record NC_140753.1, on the reverse strand, counting down.
TAGATGAGAGACTATAGCAGCATTTGTGCATATTTTAACTCCATGAATGTCCCCACTAGCTTCTTCCTTCCGAATTAAAGAGGAATGTCCTTCTGCACAAATAACAAATAGGTATGGTGACAAAGGATTTCCTTGTCTTAGTCCTCGACCCGGAATAATATGACCAACTACCTCATCATTAACTATTACCGAGTAGTCGACAGTCTCCACACACATCATTATCCATTTAACCCATTGATGAGAAAAACCCATTTCAAGCATAACACACTTGAGATAATTCTAGTCTATCCTATCATATGCCTTGCTAATGTCTAGCTTAAAAGCCACATCACCTTTGTTTCCTGACACTTTTGACTTCATATGGTGCACAAGTTCAATCGCAGCCATCGTATTATCCAAAATTGATCTGCCAGGAACGAAAGCGGATTGATTATCTGAAATACACTTGTCAAGAACTCCTTTTAATCTATTTGCATGGACTTTAGCTACAATTTTATACACAACATTACACAAAGCGATTGGGCGCCAATCCTTCATAGAGACCTGAGAGTCACCTTTTGGAATCAAAGCAATATTCGTCATGTTTAGGGTATGCGATAATACACCTGAATCTAGCCAGCCATAACATTGCTTAAAAATTTCTTCACCGCATATAGGCCATAATTTTTGAAGGAAACCAGGATTGAATCCATCAGGACCCGGACACTTGTCAGGTTTCATAGAAAAAATGGCTTCCTTAAATTCTTCAATCATAAACGGTGAGATTAATCTGAGGTTATCTTCCCCAGATATGGATTCAGCAATGACGTTAATAACCGGAGAGACATCACTGTTCTAAGCTTGGAAGAGGTTTACAAAGTAGTCTTTTGCTACATTACACAAATCAGTGGCTTGTGTAACTCTATTATTTGAGGCATCCACCAAAGATGAGATATGGTTTACCTTCCTTTTAGATGTTGCAGAAGCTTGAAAGAATTTGGTGTTTAAATCACCATCTCTCAACCAATGAGCTTTAGCTCTTTGGCGCCAGAAAGCATCTTCTTGTATGAGTAACTGTGACATCTGATTTCGGAGATTATTAAAAAGCACAATATTACTTTCTGTAACATTTCCCCTCATAATATCTATCTTCTTCTGGCAAGAGTCAATATCGCGACGCGTCTGCTGAAAGTGAGTTCGATTCCAGACAACCAAATCTGAAGCACACATTTCCGGTTTGTCAACAATTAATTTATCACCATAAGACTGCCATTTTCCATTTACAAAACTGCCGAAATCAGGATCTACCAACCATGCGTTCTCAAATTTGAATCGAGAAAGAGTTCTGTTGATACTAATATTTGGTTCACAAATTAATTGAATGGGATAATGACCAGAAGCCGGAGCTGACAGATTTTCAAGAACTGCATTCGGGTACATAGAATGCCAAGAATTTGTAGCTAGTGCACGGTCCAGACGTTCCTCTACAGCCCTATTAGTGCCAAGGCTCTTGAACCAAGTAAATTTCTAAATTATTTAATTTTAATGATTTTGATTATTATATGAAACAGTGTTGTTCAGTGGTTGAGTGTCCCTTAAGTACTAGCTACATGGACCTTGATCTACATATGTGGTTCGAATCGAGGGTTTTCCACTTCTCCATGGTTGAGTGTCTACTCACTAGACTATTTGTCTAAAATAAAAATATAAATTCATAGTTTGGTGATCTAACAATCGGTATTTACCTATCAAAATTATTTAATGAAATATCAAATAGTTCCAAAATTTCATATTAAAAATGTGGAGTTTATATACTCAATAAGAACTTTTAATTTGATAGTTAAATTAATGAATTCATTGTTTAGTGATTTATCAAGCACAATAACTCATATTTGGAGAGCTACACTGTAAAGATACAAATAAAAAAACAAAAATTCATTATAAACATAGATTTCACTCATCAACCCACTGTTGAGTTACAAGTTTTATTAAGTATATCAACTCTCAACAGATTTTTATAAATTTTCATAAGCTATCCCTTTCCCTACGCCCTCTCTTTGCTTCATGACTTCCTTCTGGGACTGACTCAGCTTGAAACTAAGTTATTATCATTAGAATTTAGAGCTGCGACGTTATTATCTGTAGGATTTAGAATTGCGACGGCATGACCCGACTAAATGGTATCAGGGTCAAGTTTCTATTGTTGTTGTTTCACGCTATTCTCAAGGGATCTTGAATTGAAGTCCTTCCTTCCATGTTCCTATAACATAAAAGCTAAGCAACCATAAGAACTTTTTTTTTTTTTAACAAAAAACTATAAGAACATAGAACCAATTTAATCAAATTTGGAAGTAAGTCAAAATTCACAGTAAAATCTCACAAGAAAATAAAATAAAATAAAATAATCATGATCGGCAGATACAGCTAGCCAAAAATATATCTATATCATAATCAGATGCAAAGTTGGTAAGGAACGGGCCACTTCCTTGCAGAAGGTTGTGTGTTCGATTCCCTCTGCCGATGTGAGGGCAGTGTTGGTGGATGATCTGTAAGTACCTCTGTAAGTGCCCTTTGGGCCCGGAGGCGTGCCCTGACCCTGGTGGTGACCGGAGCCGAACCCACCTAAATTTTTTGTAACCAAAAAAGATGCAAAGGGCTGCACCCGAGATGGAAACCAAAGACAAAGTAGGTGGTTATTATATCCAAACAATCATGAAGTACAGTAACAATCATCATTGTATAGTGTTCTTTTTAATTCCTTGAGACAAATTTAGGAGCAGGGCATGAGTGAAGAAAGAAGAAAAAGAAGAGAAAAAACATTCATGACACACTGGCTGTTTAACAACAAAGTGAGATTGTTGTGTCATGAATACTCCTTCTCCTCTTCTTCTTCTTCTCTACTTTTTAGTGTATATCCTTTTTTTAGGGGAAGTGAAGGTATATCCTTTAATCAATATTTAATTTGATATGTATTTTATTTTTTGATCAATAATTAATCTCTTTTGTGAGTTGTATGTTACCTAGAGTAACAAACTTTTCTAGTTAGTGTATATCTTTTTTTTTGTTAATCAATATTTTATATGTATTTTAGTTTTTGATCAATAATTTTATTTTTTAAGTTGTATATTACCTAGGAGTAACAAAGTTTTCTAGTTAATGTATATTTTTTTTTAGGGGAAGTTAGGGTATATCCTTTAATCAATATTTTATATGTATTTTATTTTTATTTTTTGATCAATAATTAATCTCTTTTGTGAGTTGTATGTTACCTAGAGTAACAAACATTTCTAGTTAGTGTATATATATATTTTTTTGTTAATCAATATTTTATATGTATTAGCGTTATATTCAACCACTGAACAACACTGTTCCATATAATAATCAAAATCATTAAAATTGAATAATTTAGAAATTTACTACTCACGTCACTACAGGAAACTTTTGTTCCATATAATAATTATTGTTATTAAGAAAACCTAAAATAATAAACAGCTTAACATACCGAATTAGTTTTTTTTTTATTTATTTTATTTTTTATTTTTATATATAGGCTCACATACCAAACTTTATTCCTACTTATACGAAGTTTTTTTTTTTTTGCAAATAATAATAAACTAAGAACTCTTTTTCTTAAAAAAAAATATAAATAACCTAAGATTTCTTTTAATAGTTTTGTTACGAAACTTTTAAAATAAGAAAGTGAAATAGAGGAGAGAAGAAAATAAGAACAATAATAGAAACATTGAAAAGAGAGAATTCTATTATTCCCTTATGATTTACAATTATGTTATATTTGATATTTATTTATAGAGAAGTATAAAGATATGACTTAAGAGTTAATTAAGTACTTAAAGGATAACAAATTGGTTTTATCTTTGACAAAAAATAAATTGGTTTTATATTTTGGAAAATGAACAATAGACACATAAAGTTAAGAAAATTAAGAGTTTAAAAAAGATAATTATGAAATTTTGCTTATTATAATAAGCAGTAAATTAGTATATTAGATAAAAGGGAATAAGATAACAAGAAGATGAAACAAATGAGGAAACAAATGAGTTTGTTATTTGCAAAATATAGGGAATTAGTTATCAAGGGATAAAACTATAAATACTTAAACTAAAAATCGGATAAGGAGAAATAGTGGAAAGAGTAAAGGGATAAGAAGGAGAACAAAAAGATAAATATATTAGAAGAAAAACTATTTAAATGTTATTGACAGATACTACCCACACCCCACATAATCCAAGTTACACCCCAAAGTTACTAACATACCCTTTATTCATGTTCATTGCACATTAATTATGTATACGTAAATTCAGTTTACATAGTGTATATAAACTCAGTTTACGTAGTGTATGTAAAATCAGTTTACGAAGTTTATGTAAATTCAGTTTACATGAGTTAAGTAAACTGAGTTTACATACACTACGTAAACTGAGTTAACATACACTATGTAAACTGAATTTACATAAGTAAGTTAAGACTGAGTTTTTAGTTCATGTAAACTGAGTTTACATACACCAAGTAAACTGAGTTTAGGTGTATGTTATTCCTTTTTAGAATATGTACGTAAACTAAATTCACGTGAGACCTATATGTAAACTTAAATTATGTTACCCTTCTACGTAAACTTAAATCAAACAAATCGATGTCGATAGACAAACGTGAAATTAACAACAACTATAAACATCCATAGTAAAATTAACAATATTGAATAAATCATAGAGCAAACGACAAATAGAAACTCGAAGAAATTTATGAAATTCACTTACTTGTATTAATCGAGTACGTATCAATGGAAGAGATGTTGATTCAATTGACGATTTTAGTAGGTATTGATTGCATATCCATGGTGGTTTGTGGCTGAAAAAGGGGTGAGGGTTCAGAATGATAATAAAAGAAGGGTTTTTAGAAATTTAGATGAAGAGGGCAATTTTGGTATTATTGTAAAAATTTTAATAAATTTGGGTGTAACTATGATTATATAGGGTGAAACTAGAAAGAGTCAATGTTATTATAACGAAAAAAGGGGATACAGAGAAGAGTTTGTTACAAACAATCCTAGGAACATAAAATATTGATTAAAGGATATACCTAACATTAGAATAATAAGTAGGAACAAACCCCTCCAAAAAAGTAGAACAAATTCCGTACGTGAGCCTATATATATAATCCAAATTAGACGAAATTGGTTTTACATGGAAAGAAAAAAAAAAAAATTGAAACAATTAGGTCATCATGTTGATTTAGAAGAAAAGGTATTCTAGACGAGCAATCTCATTTTGTTGTTCAACTGGGGGAATGACTATGGGTCCTCGAAACAAGTTGTTTTGATTGGATGCCGACAAAAAAAAAACATTAGTCGCATTAGTCATTCGTCCAGTTGAACAACAAGATGATATTCCTCTTCAAGAATGCAGCAGAAACAGCATAGTTTTGTTGGGTTTAGAGTGTAGGACAAGCACGTTTTGGATATGTGTGGCGGATTATGTGGTATTAGTTTTGGGTGCTGATTTTGTTTGATCTTTAGATAGGTGTCTTTCTTTGTTGTTGATGTATTATTCTGTCATGGATTTTACTTGCCAAGACAATGTGGTTGTATATTTTAGGTCTTTCTTTGTTGAGGTACTTGTTTTGGTGTATAACACTTCTTTGTTATTGGATACAAACATAAATACTTAAAGTTTCAATTTTTTTTTTATTCTTCTCAATTATTTAATCTATTCACAATATGGTTAAAAAAAGGACCTTGTTTAATTTTTTACCCTTAATTTGTTGATCTTCGTTTTCACCTTGAAAAAGCTGGAAATATCCGTAGGTTCATGACCTTTGTCTATATAATGTTTTGAGAAGGAGAATCCATATCCCTTGATTATAATGTTTTGTTTTCTGTTTATAATGTTTTGTTTTTCTGTTTTATGGAGAATCCATATCCCTTGATTATAATGTTTTGTTTTCTGTTTATAATGTTTTGTTTTTCTGTTTTATTATACTTATGGAGTTGATTTTTGGAACAATTGGGATCAGAAATATCTTCATTCTATCTTTCAGTTCACATGCATGTCATGTCACTCGTGTAGAAAACTAATGACTCTTTCAATGATGTAGTTATTACAATTTTATTGTCGCCGATTCTGTTATAACTTGTGGCTTTTGATACTTGTTAGGCTTTTGGTTTTTTGAAACGTACATGTGAAGACTAGGAAGAAGAGGAAAGAAAGATAAGAGATGGTAACTTGTTTTAGCTTTTGATTTTCTGGATATATTGTTCTTGCTCGGTGTCATGCACTGTAAACTTGAATTATTGACATGGATTGTACAATATTTATTCGTCAAAATGTTGTTTTTAATTGTATTTTATTGATTATTTTTTTATGTAAACCAAATATCCTCCGCGCGCGCAACTGCGGAGACTATTCCGACAAACTCTCCCTAAAAGATTTTGATTAACAATGAATCTTTGTCTAATTTTAGTAACTTCGAGGTTGTTTGTGACTGTATATGTAGAAGTTATATATTAAATATAAGCTTTATAAGGTTTAGTTAAATAAAGAATTTTGCAAAACGGAGCGACATATACTGACAGAATTATTGCACTTAAGCCAATTTTGATGCCTACAAAATCACACACCTTAGCACCTCCACCACTCATAATGATGATGTATCAGAGCATAATTTTATGGTTACATTTTATAATTTATATATCTCTTACCCTACTTGCTATGTGTTATTCTTGTGTATCTGCAGCATCTTTAAAATGCGAAATCAAATGAAAAAAGGATTGAAAGCTCATTGTTGCGTCTAACTCTCCTGAAATGGAAAATATGGCATTAAAGGCCGCCTTAAGAAAGAGATGGAGTATGAAGACTCTCCCCAAAGAGGCTAGGGATCAAGCATGGCAGACTCTCCCCATGAGGTATCGAGCAAGATTGACTTTGAGTTGCTCCTGGTTTGTTTTCTTCTCTGTGCATGTTTCTCATGGTTTATGAGGGGAAGCACTTTGGTGCAATTAATGGCACCGTACCATTAAATCTGGGCCATTAATGGCACCAAGATAGATGTTTTGTGTGACCCAGATGCAATGGCAATGTGTTTGTATGACCCAGATTTAATGGCACGGTGCCATTAATGGCATCAAAGTGCTCCCCGTTTATGAGAGGTATATCTTCAATAAAGTTAGCTGTTTAAAAAAAATATTGCTTCCTAGATTTCATAATCCTCAGTCCTCACTATTTTTACCTTATACAGTTTGCTACTGAACTTAAAATTAACAGGGAATGCATCTTCAGAAGCTGTTTTTCAAGACAAAAGCCGCTTTGCCAGATGCTGTTTGTAATACTTTTCTCAAACACATCTTTTTCATGCAAATATCCGAATAGCATCGTCACCTTTTCAAGAGTAATTTTTACATCGTCCTGACTAACTCCCATTACCATTAGACCCTTTCGAAGCTTAATGTCTACAAATAGAAAAATGTATTCTAGGGAACGAGGATTCAAGACTTTGGGAAACTCAAGACTATGCTAACAATTAAAACTAGGACTGTAGTAGTGGGAGCTTATGTTTGGCTACTTTTCTATTTAGATAAAGTAGACCATGACTTCTGTGTTTTTCACTTCATCAGCTACACTTGCAAGTTTCTTTCAGAAGAAATGATTGAAATATTTGCCTGATGATTGTTTCCCTTTATTTTTGTTGCTTCTGCTGAGAATATACCTGCTTCTGCAAAGAATATACATGTTTCTGCAGAGATTCAAGTGGAAATTATGTACAAACTGTAAAAAGGTGATCTTCCTCGTCTCTTACACTCCTCGGGGATTCAATGACTTTTTAAGGGGAGAAAGTAACAACGACTGTCGCGTCATTTTTCGGACGGTCAAAGACCCGCTTTTGATTTCACGACTGAACATTTAATTCTTTTCAAAAGAAAGTGGAAAAAGGTTCAAATACCACATTTTTTAGGGATTAAGGGTTCGGGGGTTGGTTATATTTAGGGAAGGTGTTAAGCACCCTAAATATTCGTAGTACTCTACGAGAACCTCTTGATTTTATTTAACTTTTGTGCTATAAACTTGCTTGCTTTAAAAAATGGAATTTGAAATGATGAAAGAAAATAGAGACCTAATTTATCTACATTTTTATTGATTTGGAAGGACGCATGTCCTTTGCCTACGTACCCGTGAGGGATCAAAACCTCGTAGTTCGGGGTAGAAATTGACGTTTGATTGGTTGAATGTTTTTTTATGTTTTGAAAAAAGGTTTTAAAATGAAAAGCCAAATGGCAAATTGGAATTTGTTTGTATTTTTTATATTGAAAGAAAAATGACTCAAAGTAGAATTAAATTGATTGATGATTTAATTAAGAAAGAAAATAAAATGAACGATCACTTGATTTAAGATCAAGGTTTGTTTATGAAAATATTTTTTTGTGATTTTGATATATTTGCATGTTTAAATGTAGAGAAAAAAAGGTTTTTTATTGTTATGCTTGACAAGAGTTTCATCTTGCTCCTACGTATCTCCAGGTGCTATGGAGAAATCAAAGCTACGTAGTTCTAGGTAGAAATTAAAGCTGAGGTCGAGCAAGACAAGCTCAACCTCTAGAAATTAAAGCTGAGGTCGAGCAAGACAACCTCAAGATTTTTGAAAGAGTTAGAGTTAAGCCTGGATCTAAGAAATGAAATACTACCTTTTCTTGAAAATGGCTTCTGCTGTGACCGGCTTTGTGCAGGTTTCAAATCGGCTTGGTGGACTTGGATAGAGCTGTGATGCGGTTTGGTTTAGGGTGTGATGGGTTATGGATTTGTGGTGGTTTAAGTGGTGGTTGTGTGACTGGTTTTATGATGTGAAAATATGATTTGGTACTGTGAGAGTATTTTTGATCTTGAGATTGCTTGATGAATTTATTGCTTGATTGTAGGTTTGAGAGTGTATTTCCAAATCTTTCTCCTTTTTCTTCTTTCTTTTTTTCTCTTTTTTTCCTCTCCTTTCTTTGTTGAGAGTAAGCTTCTATTTATAGCCAACCTTCATCCTTGAACATCTGCAGCTGTTCATCCTTGTGTAGAGACCCTTGCTGTTGATAGGAATTGCAAAACTGCCATTGTCTCATACTTTTGTACACTGAGCTTGAGCTTGTCAGCTTCGACCTCAGCATTTAACACTAAGAGCTTGAGCTTGTCTTTGGACCAGGAGCTTGTGTGAACAGTGAAAAGTACATGAACAGTAAAAATATCTTATCTTTTTACAGCTGTTTCATGCTTGTTCTCCAAGATGCATTGCTGTTAATGTCCTTGCATTTCTTAGCCATTAAGACACCATTATTTAATTATTTAAGCATACTTGGTCACCAAGTCTTGTTTTTTATGATATTTTGCTTGCTTGCTTGCTCATCAAGATTCTCCTTTAGAGCTTGAGCATGATCACAATGTTCATGAGAGCATGAGCATAACCACACAGTTCATGAGAGCTTGAGCATTAAAGAGAGTACATTAACAGGTAAAAATACTCTGGGCCAAAAGACAAATGAAATGGGATCTTAGGTCAAAAATTGGGGTATGACAACGACCATTGTGTAATTTATTGTGTATTATACTATTATGAGAGGAATGAAAAAGAAATTATAAAACATAGCGAAAATAGTATAAGAGAAAGATAGATTGTCACAAAAGTTGTCATAAATGATTGTACAAATATCATCACTCTTAGTCATATACGCTTTATACCATGCTACTGGTACTGAATTCTACAGAAAAGTATGTATGCCAATCCTTGACAATAGTTCTTTTAACCGTAGGAGGTGATATATTTAAAACTTGCATGTAAAAGTGAAACAGGTCTAATGTTTATAACAAAAGCTTCTGAAATACTTCATAGTGCTTCTGAAAATAATCAAATTAAGAACAGCCAAATAACATTTCCACCAAGTGATTTCAAGTTCAACAACAGAACTTGAAGAGGAGGTGTAGTGTACTCACCAAGCCAAAAAGAAATGTTATACACCAAAACAAGTACCTCAACAAAGAAAGACCTAAAATATACAAGAAGCAGCTCAACAAAGAAAGATACCTATCTAAAGATCAAACAAAATCACCAACCAAAACTAACACTACATAATCTGCCAGAGACCACTCCAAAACGTGCTCATCCTACACTCTAAACCCAAGAAAACTGTCCTCATGCAAACAACTCCTCTAATTCAAAGTTCTTTTGCCAACAAGTTGAACAAGTTGCGCATCTTCTCAAGTTTGTTCATATCAGGAAGTGTAGAACCGATTGGACAGAGCAGCACCAACTGCATTTGTCTTGAGGTGGCTGTGTCTTGAGGAGGATTCTCATGTTGTTCCATAGGAGCAGTGACTGATGTGTCATTCTTGTTTAAGCTTGTGTCGTGGATACTTCTTCTCTTTTTCCTCTTCTCTGTATCTTTCACATTTTGGTGGATAAAGTATTTTTGGGCATGGCTAGCAATTTGAGTTGGAGTCTTTGTCACCACAAATTCTTTTGAAATATCTTTCCAACGTCCCCTACCATGTTTTTCAAGCCCCTCCAGAAACAACCTATACATCCCAAATTATAGAATGAATGCGAAATATTCAAATTCAATTAAATAATAAGAGAAGAAAACAATAAAAAAATGAGGTAACTATATCTTGGTATGTATCGAAAACAATGGAAACACTTGCATTGATTTTTTTCTCTCCTCTTTGTTGATATGCAACCTAGAAAGATTAATTTACATCTATGAACATAAATATCATTTTTGTTTTTCTAGAACTGAATTATTTCTTATATACATCATACAAACTAAAAAGCTATAAATGTGTTTTTTTTATTAATGTATTGTAAATACATATCAATTGGTAGCTACAAGGGCGTTGATCTACATGCGGTTCGAATTGTAAAATTTTCCACTTCTCCAAAGTTGAGTATCTAGTCACTAGACTATTCGTCTAAAATAAAAATATAAATTCGCAGTTATGCATCTAACAACTATTTAATACTTCATCTAATACCTTAAATTGAAAAGAATATATTTAACCTAAAATAGAATTGAAAAAGAAAAAAAGATATAACTTCCAAGGATAGATTGAATACTTACTTATGTTCACCTTCTGTCCAATGTACCCTTTCCCTACGCCTTCTCTTTGCTTCACGACTTCCTTTTGGTACTGACTCAGCTTGAACTAAGTTAGCTTCATTACTTCCTTCTGCTCCTGACTCGGCTCGAACTAAGTTATTATCATTAGAGTTTAGAATTGCAACGGCATGACCCGACTCATTGATATTGGTGCCAGTTTTCTCCTGTTGTTGTTCCATGCTATGCTCAGAGGGATCTTGGACTGAAACCGGCTTATTTAAACCTTTACTTGCTAATGATGTTGAAAACAAGAATCAAGAGATGAATCAGTGGAAAATTAAACTAAAAAACTTCAATAAAAACAAAAATAACAATTCAACAAGAAAGCTCCTTTTGAAATTGTTTGACAAGATTATACGACTCGTAATCTAATGATAATCGGGGTCGGCAACATGGATCAAACAAGACCATACAATGTAGGTTTCTGTTATCGAACTTTCAGTTATTCAGACCCGCAATGCATAAATTGGGTTTATGTTACCAACTTTCCAACAAAATGTCTCACAAAATGAGACTAAAATCTTCAACAACATCAACAAGAGTAACAAAAATATCAAATAAACAAGAAAATTTGACAAGATTATAGCGTATCAGAAATCAACAAAAAAGTCAGTGCATAAACTCAATGAAGTTGATTCAAACAAAGGTGAAAGAAATCGTCGATCAATTCGGAAAGATGAGTTTGGGATTGTGATTTTGTGAGAGAGGAAAACCAAAAGCGAGGGAAACGTTGAATTATGAAAGTGAGAGAAACAAATTGATTTTGACTGAGATATATAAAATTGGAAAAACCTTCTAAATTTGTCTATCTAAGACTTTGTTCGGTAAAAGTAGCGAATAATTGATAAAATAGTTGATAACTTATGGCTAATGGTGATAAATGATGTATTATTGCTGATAGTTTATGAATGATAGCTGATAAAATCAGTGATTCAAATGATTGATAAGTGTAAAATGACATAAAATGATATTTTTAATTCATAACAAAATTTATATAAAAAAAACATTTTATATATAAAACATATTAGGTGTTCAGAATTTCGGTTTTTATTTAAAAAGTACTTTAAATTTATTAATTTAGTATATTAAATTTTAGTATATTAAATATTATATATTAATTTTATTCACTAAATTTCATTTTATATTATGTTTTCATTTAGGTATTTATACTTTAAAAAACAATTAAACGTAAAGATGAATAATTATTACTTTTTTTTTATGGATAGACGAAATGACAAATAACTACTTTTTTTTTGTTGGATAGACGAAATGACAAATAACTACTTTTTTTTTTGGTGGATAGACGAAATGACAAATAACTATACATATAAATGTATTATTATTTTTTTTTTAAGAAGCTAAATTAGCCCACCTAAATTGACACCGGAGGAATCGAACCTGAGACCTCAAGGAGGGGCACACTCCTAGGTCCCAAGCCAATACCACTAGGCCAACCCAAGTGGGTTATTATTATTATTATTATTATTATTATTATTATTATTATTATTATTATTATTATTATTATTATTATTATTATTATTATTATTATTTACAATAATGGATAATTCCTTTGAAAACACATTAATGGGTATTTACACTGAATAATGTCATCTTGAAATTTTTCTTGTTGAATAGACATAAATAAGACCGTAGTTCAAAGAAAAAATTACAAACTAAACGGACATTTCTAAACATGCAAGCCACGAAAATAGAATAAAAAACAGGTTTCTGAAGCTCACTATTAGGAGTCTCGACATTCATACAATTAAAGGAAAGGCTAAACAGCTATCCAATTAGCACATCAGTTTCCTTTCTTCCAAGCCTGACGAAACTAAACATATAAATCCAAAGTTGAAGGACGGTGAATGTGTCTGTAATGAACCTGGATAATAAACTGCCACGTCACGCATGAAGGCTTATGTGCAAGGGGTTATAAGAATGAGAAGGGAAATAGAAATGAGGTGTGAAATATCTGATGATCTCATTTCTCTTCTGATCTCTCTCTTTCTCTTTCGTGTACCTCGGAGCTATATTGTACCTTCATAATTTTCTGCAATTACTTGTTATTGAACAATCCATTAAACACTGTACTAAATTCCTGATTAATCAAGTTCAGTTCCTTTGAATATCTGTACGATCATTACAGTGTCACACTAAGGTAGGAACAACCCATCTAAACTTACAATTGTCTTGAACCATATCTAAAAGAATTTTGGAGTCACTTTCTATAACGTGATGAAAAGTTCTCTCCTTCCAAGCCATATCAAAATCAAGGTATATGCCCCACATTTTAAGATGAAAAATGTCACAAGCTCCAATTTTCCTAATGTAATTTTTTATCATCTTCTATTAGAGTTATGTAACAAGCCACCACACCCTACGATCTCTCAACCTTCCTTGCAAGTGTCATCACTATTAAGTTTCATCCATCCATCACAGAGTCTCTTCGAACCAATATAGATAGTCTCCTTAGGTTGAATATTACGGTGAAACATTGAGTAAACTATTGATTCCTTTTGTGAAATTATGGGTTGTTAAAAAAGGATCATTTGACCTTTGAAAATTATCTTTAAATTGATATAGTTTCATTGGGTCCATTAATAATCTTTTCCATTTGTTCTATTTGGAGAGATAAAGACACACAAAAAATAAAAAATAATTAATGATGGTGGGACTCACTTAGTGGTAGGACCCACCATCTATTTTGTGTCTATCTCTTTCCAAATTGCATCTTCCATTTATTTTTATAAATGGAGAGGATCTTTACTTAGTTTCATTCCGCCACGTCAATGAAACTAACAAGCGGTGTTATGCTCTGAAACATCATCATTATAGTGTTCTTTTTAATTCCCAGTGTTCTTTTTAATTCGTTTGGACATCTCTTATTACTTAAAGTTAATCCGTAAGCAATATTTTGCCCTAGATTTACCCTAATTTCTCTGCTTAATTTTACTATATTAACAATATCTCTTCTATTATCTCTTATTACTTAAAGTTAACTTGTAAGCAATATTTTGCCCTAGATTTACCCTAATTTCTCTGCTTAATTTTACTATATTAACCCTATCTCTTCTATTATCTCTTATTACTTAAAGTTAACCCGTAAGCAATATTTTGCCCTAGATTTACCCTAATTTCTCTGCTTAATTTTACTATATTAACCCTATCTCTTCTATTATATCTTATTACTTAAAGTTAACCCGTAAGCAATATTTAGCCCTAGATACCCGAATTTCTCTCCTTAATTTTACTATATTAACCCTATCTCTTATATTATCTCTTATTACTTAAAGTTAACCCGTAAGCAATATTTTGCCCTAGATTTACCCCAATTTCTCTGCTTAATTTTACTATATTAACCTATCTCTTCTATTATTTCTTATCTCTTATTACTTAAAGTTAACCCGTAAGCAATATTTTGCCCTAGATTTACCCTAATTTCTCTGCTTAATTTTACTATATTAACCTTATCTCTTATTAATAAAGCTTAACCCGTCTCGCTATTACTTAAAGCTTAACCCATCTCTCCATTATGTTAGTCAAATTATGTTCCTAATTTCAATGATAATCGCATTTATTGTTCATTCCAATTAAAAGATCAAAATCTGTGTCGGGTCGATGTCATGTTACAATATCAAGGTCGATGTCATGGACATAATATGATATGGTACGGTACCTATGTCTATGATAATTGATATTATGAATTTAATTAGAACAATTATGACATTTAACTAAACTATTTTGTTACATGTTACTGTCAAATATTACCTTCGATATGACCCGTGCGATAGCACGGGTCGATGGTCTAGTATTTATGTAGAATTATCAAGGGGCAAGTTTGGCGTCTTTCATCTTCCTACTCGTGACTCGCTAGCTTTTGAATTTTCATGTGGTAACCCGGTCAGTGGCGGAGCCAGAAATTTTATCGAGTTTGGGCATAATTTTGACCGTAAATTTACATTGACATAATATATAAATAGTCATAAATTGAAATAAAAGAGGCTCGTCATTATATATAAAAGTACAATTTGAAATAAGAGAGATGTAACATAACCTGTTAATAGTGTGCTAAATAAAATTAGGGGGTAAATGCCCTTTCTGAGATCTTTTGCGATGAATGTTCGAATAGTATCAACATCATCAAGTGACTTGAATATCTCCCGCTCGGTGTAATATATCATCAAGTCATTGAACCACACATTGTTGATTTTTTTTTTGAAGGACACACATTGTTGATCTTGTTGGTAACAATTCTTTCTTACAGACTTATGAAGTGATTGTAAGTTGTAACTTGATATTATGTCATTTTGTCTAATAAGCTATTATGAATATTGATTCAAATTTTGTTACCATAAATTAAATGAATAATTCATAAAGTTACCATAAATTTTTGGTTGCCCATTCCATAAGAACTCCACAGTTAAGCGTGCTTGACTTGGAGTAGTCTCTGGATGGGGGACCTACTAGAATGTTTCCCGGTAAACGAGCTGAGGACAAAACACGCTGAAAAGACCTCGCGTTGGTTTGTAAGATCAGTCGGCAATGTTTAAAGTCGTCTGGGATGTTACAGAGTAAGTTCATCAATTTGTCAACTCCACTATACCCCTTTGCTTGTCAACCTCATTTAACTGTTTAACAGAAAGAGTGACTAATGTGACTAATGTTCTTTGTCAGCATCCTTAGTCACTCTTCCAGTTAAACAACAAAATGAGATTGTTATGTCATGAATACTTCTCTTCTAAATCAACTTATCAACTTGATAAGCTAATTGTTTCATTTTTTCTTCCTTCCATATTTCTTAGATAAAAAAACTATGATTAAGAATTAAAAACCAATTTCATCAAATTTAGATTATATAGACATGCATAATTTTATTTTTTAATGGAAAAAATATATTAGCTAACATGTTTTATATCGTGGTCTCCCGCATCTATAATGACGGCCGTAATATTGCGGAGGTCGTAGCCAGTGCAACCGCAGACCACAATCATGGTGTTATATTCAATGTACAGCCACATCCACACCGCAATCGCAACGCGCAACCACTATTTAAAACCATGTTAGATACTAAAATCAAGAGAGTACTCGAGACCATACGTGAAAGCGAGAAAAGAGAAAGTGAAAAATTTAGGCAACAACCAAAAAACAAGATTCAGAATAAAATCATCTGTTGTTGTTCCAAAGAATTATCAAAATCATTAACAGATAAAATAATTTTGACGGGGATGGATTATTGAGAAGACCTAAAAGAACAACTCTGGTTCAATATATATATATATATATATATATACACACACACACACACACACACACACACATACGGAATTTTGTTCCTACTTATACGGAGTTTTTTGCAAATATAATAATAAACCAATTCGAAACTCTAATGATAATATTATAGGAAAAATTGTTTAAGGGTAGAATTGAGATAACGAAAAAACCAACCTAAAATCTCATATATATATATATATATATATATATATATATATATATATATATATATATATATATATAAAGTAAGTATAGATATACCCATCTAGTTTGTTACAATATTTTAAAGGATAATGGAAAAAATATCGGAGATATAATCATATCTTGTTTGTTACACTTTTATTTTATTATTTGAATTTTCTCTTATATGTTTGTTGCATGTGCTATTTGTATTGAAAGTTGATGGTAATTTTGAAAAGTGAAAAAGACAGCCCAAAAGAACCAAAGCAAACTAATTTCTTTATATATATATATATATATATATATATATATATATATATATATATATATATATATATTAATAGAAACATTTATAAAGAGGATAAATCTTGATTGATATATAGTTATTTTTTGTGTGCATAAAATAATTAATTCGTTTTATTTTTCTAAAAAAAAAATCGTTTCGTTTTATTTATTATACATGGTATTTTTTTTTTCCTAAAAGTAAGTTAGATATAATTGAAATTACATACAACTCGATTGAGAAGTTATATATTTTTTTAAATCCCTCGTACATAAGTTTTACGTTTTTAAAAACACGGAGAAATCAAGTTGTGTTGAGAGTTGGTAATAATAAAAAAGACTAATAAATAATATACAAATCAACTCACTTAAGAGTTGTTGAAGGAAAAAAAAAGTTGCTTCTTGAGAAATCTACTACATATGGAGAAACTAATACATTTATAAACACAAAAAATGCGTAATTACAAAAGGTACAAAACTTATGTGTATTTTTTATGCGTTTTTTGTGTGGATCTTCACATTAAATTCACATTTTGTGTTTACAACAAACTTTGAGAAATTTATGGATTTAAGACATCGTTGGTAGTTGTGAGTATTTTATGTGAAGAACCACACGAAAAACACTTAAGGAAATGCATATAATCAAAAAAGATGAAGCAACTAACATAGGAAGCAAAAAATGTGTGAATCAAAGAAGTAAATGTGATTTCATTAACGGATCTTACACGCCATACATGTCACACACAATAATCAATTTAAGATAATAAAATAAAGGAAAAATGTTAAATAATAATAAAACTAAAAATTGAAAAACTGAAGACTGAAAAGTGGTCATAAAAATATAAGAACATCTTCAAATGACGTGTGAAATAGGTTTCCATAAGTTTGATAAATCTGTGTCTTAACTTTTCATTTCATTAGAACAACTTGATGTGACAATGTGAGTATCATAAAAGTTATTGACACGTCTTAAATAAGATAAGGTATCATAGAAATTGATTAATTAATATTTGGATTTGAAATAATTGAGTTGATATAAAAACTACATAAAAATATGGGTTGCTTTAGAGTTGCATAATTATTTGAGTAAAGTACGCTCCCCTACCCTCAAAGATGTTTGAATTACACTCCTCTCTCTTTTTATGTTAAAATATATACTCTTCTTCATTCAAAAGTAAAATTTATACTCCCCTCCCCTAATAAGATGCTTAAATTACAACCTCTTCCCTTAATAATTAAATATGCACTACACTGTAATCTATTTTAACATAAATAAATATTTTTATGATATATACTAATTTTGAACATCCAATTAAGAAAAATAAATTTGTGTTTTTATAATTTAAATGTCAATGATAATTAAAATTTAAATATTTTGTTATTAATTTTATAATTTAGAGTATAAAATTAACTTTTAAATAACCATATTTAATTGTCTTGAGTAATTGTTCATATTTTATATTTGGGTTTATAACTATATGTTAATGAAATCGTAAATAAAAAATAGCAAAATATATGTATTCAAATTTTGGTTATACTAAAATAGACCCGCAATACTATTTTTTTCGAAGTGTGTTTGATTATTATTTTTTTGCTAGATTATTAGAAATAATTTTTTTTTAGGGAGTAAAGTATAGATTTTAACATAAGAGGGGAGAGAGTTGTAATTCATGCTTCTCTTAGGGGAGGAGATTGAAATTTTTCTAATATGTTTTGAATAAGAGGGGATGAGAGTGTATATTTTAACATAAGAGGGGATGAGAGTGTAATTCAAGCATCTTTGAGAGGAGGGGGGGTGTAATTTACTCTAATTATTTACAACCGGAGTAAAATGTGTATAAGTTGCATATGTTATGGCATCATAGGAACACCTATTATTAGTTTATTAAATCCAAAATCAATTCCTTAAAAATTAACCATGGGAGATGCTCTAAAAAAACGAACAATGATTGAACACGAAAGAAGAAAATATAACAAAAGTTATGCAG
The DNA here is from genome assembly GCF_051527215.1 of Medicago sativa. Taxonomy (NCBI): domain Eukaryota; kingdom Viridiplantae; phylum Streptophyta; class Magnoliopsida; order Fabales; family Fabaceae; genus Medicago; species Medicago sativa. Next base: position 16,903,557 of record NC_140753.1, on the reverse strand, counting down.
AGATATTTGCATAAATGAACAAATATGGGTATGCTTTAATAGTACAAAATAAGGAGACGAAACAATTTAATTTATTTTGTCAAAAAAAAAAACAATTTAATTTATTCAATGTACATTAAAAAATTCCCTAATATAAGATTTTCTATTTAAATTTAAAGTAAAGAAAGAATATGCATATAAGGCCCTAATTTGAATTTATCATTCAAAATTAACCGACAAAATTAGAAACACATAAAAGATAATTTCTGAGGGTTTGTGAGTTAAAAGTTACAGACATGAATCAGTCACACAAAGGACTAATTCAAACCATTACCATGTAATCATTTAGAGTGTTTGTGAGTACCCCTTCATCTGGTGCTGCAGTTACACCTTGTAAATTTCTGAGGGCTATTCTTCTTTTGTCTATTGTGTTTCTTGGCCGGAATTTCTTGAGGAATTGTGTCTTCAGTGATATCACCAAAATACTCACCAAGGACTCTGAAACATTTTGCACATTAGAGTTGAGCTCTTGATTGTTAACATCTAAATTGAAGTTAAGAAGTTGAATAGTAGGCTGCATAACTTCTTAATTTATTTCTACCATATCCTTGACTGCAAGTTTGTTTTCGTTATGTGATGAGGTAGAAAAGGCAACCATATCATGTGCAGCCGTGTCAGCATGATCATGGTTATCATGATCAGCTTGTGCAGTAGAAGCAATAGAGTCTGATAGAGACACATGAGGAATAGGTGAATTCATATATTGCATAGAAGCTTCTTCTAAATCGATCTGGCCAAGAATTTCATCAGTAAAATTATGAAGTTCACAGTGATAATATGAATTGGCCTTATTAGTATCAATAGGTTCCTTAATAAACACCGGTTTAGTACGCAACCTTTCAATTCATGAAACATAACTGAATTGACTAAAGGGAAAAAATTTATTTCACCAAATAATTCTCAAGGACCTTTGCCAACACCTTGTACATATAACCAACCAGAGAGATGGGTCGATAAACATCAAGCTTCTGGGGACTGTCAACCTTTGAAATCAAAGCAATGAACGTAGAATTTACTCCTTTCGACAACTTTCCATTTCGATGGAATTCCACTATAAATCTCATAAAATCTTCTTTTAGTTCTTGCCAAAAGTCTTTAATGAAACCGAAGTTAATTCCATCCGGACCCGGGCTCTTATAACTATCGCAATCCCAGATAGCTTGTTTAACCTCTTCCAAAGAAAAAGCCGCGTTAATTCCATCCGGACTCGGGCTCTTATAACTATCGCAATCGCAGACAACCTGTTTAACCTCTTCCAAAGAAAAAGGCCGCACCAAATTACCTGACTGTGCATAAGACAATTTTCGAAAATTCAAACCATCCACCTCCGATCTAACCACCTCCAACCCCTAAACCCCCTCAACAAGAACACCATTCACATGAACCAAATGAATTGTATTCCGTCTCCGTCGGTTTGACTGCATATTATGAAGAAAAAAAAATTAGAATTAGCATCCCCTTCTTTTAACCAAGTCATCCTCACCTTCTGCCAATTCATACTAGTATTCACTTGAGCCATAGAATGCAGGTTAACAGACAGGCCGCGCAACTCCCGTACAAATCGATGATGTCTACTTCATCTTGATGCAATTTTAAAAATTGAATACAAGAAAGCATCACAATTGAATGTCATACACACCCAAATTTTAATTCCTAAATTTAATAATTTAGGTACAATTTTCCGTAAAAAACTTTAGGTTCAACTTGTTTTTCTTCTTGTTTTGAAAACAACCAAAGTCAATATATGTATGGGATGCAACACGAATTTAAGTTCTTTAGAAACGATACAAAATCAAATTAATTCTTTGTGCAATCTTTAGGGATGCATCACTATTTTATTCTTCAATAATTCATGGAAAATAAAAATTGGTTTTTAAGGATGTATCAGTACTAAATTCTTCAGAAATTCATAGAGAATAAAATTGAGTTTTTTTTTTTTAAGTTCTTCAAGAATTATGTATATGACAAATTTAAAAAATAAAATCAATTCTCTAATCAATCCTTCGGGTGCGAAAGCTTTTGAATTCTTCGGGAATTCATAGAGAATAATATTAAGTTCTCGAGGAAATACGTTTTTGAATTCTTCAGGAATTCACAAAGAATACTTTCGAGTTCTTCAGAAACTACATAATAGATCTCTTTAATTATATAAGATGAGATCAATCCTTATGCAATACTTCAGGAATGCATATGGAATAAATAAACACAATAATATAATACAATTCCCATAATAGTGGTTTAATGTATCTATAAGACACTGATTCCAATTGATGGAATTGTAACAGTATAGTCTATAATCATCGATACAAAAATTAAAACTTATTTGCATAAAAAAAAGATTAAGAAAAATTACATACCTCAATTGGTTAGAGCGTCGTACTGATAACGTGTTATGAAACTATTAGAATAAGAACAAGAAAAACAAGATTAAAGAGAAGTAGAGAAGAGGAGAGAAGAGAGATGATTATATTATTATCTTGTGTTGTACAATGATGTTACATGTGATCTCTATTTATGAAGAAGTACAATGACATGACTTAAGACTTAAGTACTTAAAGGATAAGTACAAATATGTGTGACTTAGAAGATAAGTAATATGACGTCATTTAAGATATAAGTACAACGGTTTGTGGACATCCACTTATGATATTCATAACAAACTATATTTTATTTTCTTTATTCGATTAACTTATTGTTCGTGCCAGGTAAATCTTTTCAACATTAAGGGCATGTTTGTTTTAGAATTAAAAAAAAATCTTTGTATTTATAAAAATGGATTTTTTTGGAAATTTACTCAAAAATAGTAGAAGTTATTTCGAATTCATTTAGTATAAGTTAAAAAAGATATTTTGACATTTACTAACTTAAATATTCATTGTTCGAGATTTTACATAGTAAAAATCACATATTTTTTCAAAATAATATCTTTCAAAAATGATTTTTATGAAAAAGCTATTTGAAATAGTTTTTTTTTCCGAGATTTTTTCAAAATTTTAGTCCAAATTTTTTTTTTTAACAAAAATGATGAAATAAATAGAATGACATTTTAAGATAAGCTATTCAAACAAATTTTTCCTATGAAGCTTTTCTTGAAAATTTCTTTGTTAAAAAAATTATAACAAAAACACATTACACTACAAAAATCTATTTTAAAATCTATACTTCTATACTATATATAAAGAAAACAACCATTTTCAGCTCTTTTGGGTTGGATTTCACTTTCCAAAATTGCCCTCATTTTCAATACAAATAACTCATGTAGCAAATAGATAGGAATAAATCTATATCTATATCTATATTATATATAAAGAAAACAACCCCTTTCAGTTTTGGGTTGAATATTTCTTTCCAAAATTGCCCTCAATTTTCAATACAAACAACTCATGTAACAAATAGATAGGAATAAATTTAAATATTAAACAAAATGTAACAAACACGATATAAATATATATGTGTCTGATTTTTTTCCTTTATCATTTAAAAAGGGTAACAAACTAGATGAGTATATTTATACTTACTTTTTTATTATCCCAATTATACCCTTAAACAATTTTTTCTATAATAAAAATTGTTGTCAGTGTCGTTAAAAAAAGAAGAATTTAAATTATATTTTTTTGTTATATTATTGGTGTCATTGAAATAGATAATCATGGTTAGTTTGGTTTGTTATGACTTGAAAGCAACAAACATTTACTATTTTTAGTTTAAATCAAAATCAAAATTTCATAAAAAAAATAACATTCATACTTTTCAAACGTTAAGGCAATAAAAATAGCGGAAAGACGGAGTACCTATAATAAACGGGACCTAAGTTTGACAAAAAATAATTGCAAAAATTCTTAAATGAAGAAATAAATTGGAAGAACCTCTCAAAAAAATTAGAAGAAAAAAGGCTTAAATAAGAAAAACGTCCCTGTAAGTTCGCGTGTTTTTGGTTTTAGTCCCTGTAAGTTTTTTTGTTGCGAAACAACCCTTGTATTTTCATAACTTTTTGAAATTCGTCCCTGCCGTCACCATCCGTTAAAAAAACGCACATGTAGCTAACGGAGGCTGACGTGGCGACCTGTGACGTGGCGAAATTGGTTGATGTGTCCATCCATGTGGCCAGTCACCAAGTTCCAGGGACCAAATCCAAAAACGAAAATTACGAGAGGGACCAAATCCAAAAACGAAAATTACGAGAGGGACTAAATCCAAAAAAGATGGTAATCACGAAAAATTCAAATTAAAAACCAATTTCTCTTCCATCTTCTTCCTCATTCCTCACTTCCAGCTTCTTTTTTATCTTCCTCCTTCTTCACCAACATTCTTTAAAAAAAAAATCCAGAAAAAAAAACCATAATCAATTAAGCATAAATTTAAACATTCAAACTCTAATCAAACACCTGAACATAAATCCAATCCAAACCAATCCTAATCCATCATTGTTCCCAATTCCAGGAATTAAAACCAAGAAAAAAAATATGCATATTCTTAATCCAATATACGATGAAGAAAAGCCCAAAAAAATAGAAGAGAAAAGGAACACCACAGGGTAAAGAGGTAGGCGATGATGATGAGGTGAAAAAGGGAATTGATGTAGGTTCTTCATCTTCTTAAAACCCAAAAAGAAATTGTGTTTTTATTCAAATCAAACCTAAATCTAAAAATTAAAACAAACTGAGAAGAATTTAAGAAATTGAATGAACCCTCTGGGTTTCTCATTCAAACGTTGTTCTGAGCGGTGGTTTTGGTCTGGATCTTGCTCTCTGGTATTTTGTTTTTGCAGGTTTTAGCTGGATTCATCTTCCTACCAGGTTCTGAAGTTCGTGCTTCATGATGCCTTGGAAGATTCTCGCGCTGCCCGCAGTGACAGTGACGAAACCGGTCACGATGGCGCGAGCTGTGCCGAATACTGGTGATGTCCACCTCAATCAACTTCCACCACGCTCCATCAAGGGGGACAATGTTTGTATCCGAATTTCGCAGCAGGCGTGTGAGTTAGGGATTGAACCATTTGTCCAAATATGGCCGGAAAAAGCCCCTACCCGCGGTGGAGGAAGAAAAGGGTCGACAAAAAAGTGGTTCCTTTCGTGAAATTAGTTGGACCAATGGAAAGCACTCGTCGAGATGATAAGGAAAATGGTCTTACTTTTTCCGATCAGTGCACTTGGTGGACAGAACGACGCCGAGAATGGGTCAGCGGTGGTTTTAAGAGAGAAGAAGGACGCCTGAGAAGAAGGAGTTTTTTTTTTTTGGTTTTTTAATCCAACGGTAGTCTTTTTTTAATCTAATGGTTGTTGTTGTTGGATCATTGTAAGATAAAATAGTCCTTCATAATCTAATGGTAGCTTTTTTTTTTAAAAGATCAAACGGTTAAAATTTAAAAAATTAATGAAGTCTATGGTGGACCACTCTTATGGTGGGTTTACCATAGACATTTGAGGTTAAACTTGACGGTCAAGGATTTATTTGGTAAACGGAGGAAAATGTGAGGGACTAAAATGCCATTTTTATTAATTGTGGGACCAAAATGAAAACAAGAAATTAAACAAGGGATCAAATGATGTAATAAGCCAAAACTATATACGCATTTAATTTCTAGAAAATCAAATATAGAAGAGTTAGCAATGGATGATGAAGACATTCTTAGGCGTGTGATTACAAAAACGAGGAAGATGAAGAAGTAGAAAGATAAAGAAGAAGCTGGAAGTGAGGAAGAAGATGGAAGAGAAATGAGTTTTTAATTTGAATTTTTCGTGATTACCGTCTTTTTTTGGATTTAGTCCCTCTCGTAATTTTCGTTTTTGGATTTGGTCCCTCTCGTAATTTTCTTTTTTGGATTTGGTCCCTGAAACTTGGTGACTGGCCACATGGATGGACACATCAACCAATTTCGCCACGTCACAGGTCGCCACGTCAGCCTCCGTTAGCCACATGTGCGTTTTTTTTTAACGGATGGTGACGGCAGGGACGAATTTCAAAAAGTTATGAAAATACAAGGGTTGTTTCGCAACAAAAAAACTTACAGGGACTAAAACCAAAAACACGCGAACTTACAGGGACGTTTTTCTTATTTAAGCCAAGAAAAAAATATTGAAATGTTTTTCTTATTATAACAAACAAGACAGGATATAGAGAAAAGTTCGTTACAAATAATCCCTAGACCCTAGTTGACCAAAAAAAAAAATCCCTAGTTAAATACAACTCACAAAAAGATTAATTATAGATAAAAAATAAAAAACACATAAAATATTGATTAAAGGATATACCCTAACTTCCCGTCAAACAAAAAAGATATACCCTAACTTTAGAAATTGCTGATCTAAGCGTATAGATATACCCTACAAAAAAGTAGGAACAAATTATTATATGCGATTGAGCCTATAAGTATATGTTGGCGTCTGTTACAATATCAATTTCTTTGTTCTAACAAAATTAGAGAGGAAGAAGAAGAGGAGAAGGAGTATTCATGACACAACAATCTCACTTTGTTGTGAAATAGAAAGTGTCATGAATACTTCTTCTCTTTTTCTTCTTTTCCTTTTCAGAAAAGAAAAGTTGCCTCCTAGATTTCATAATCCTTTATGATCGAAACATCAGATATTTTTTTCCAGGTTAATAGTTATACATTATGAAATTTTCCATGTGTCTAGGTTGTCTTTAGATCTTGCACGTGTTCTTAATCTTTCTGTTAGTAAGAGATAAAAGATTGAGAAGCGTATAAACCACCTTCAAGTGCAAGTTAAAACTGTGTATTGGACAAGTTCTTGAAGGTGGTATAAACCATTTATTCATATCACAATTTTTCTGCAAATAAGTGCAAGTTATTGTCACTTTAGACTTATTTTATGTCTAGCAACTAATTTTTCCTTATTATGTCTAGAATGTGGTGATGGTGAAAACATGTCCTCATGCTTGTAACTTATTATTAGAATGCTCATGCTTATTAATATTGTTATTACTTATCATTATCCTTCAATGTATGAATATTCACACTATTGACAAATCATATATGTTTCTATTTTGGGTTAATGTTTGAAAATTAGACCAATTGTTTTCCTTCCTTCTCTCCTCTCATTGTTGTGTTAGTATAACTAACTTATATTTCACAGGTTTTCTTTCTTTTGTGTTATTTGAAAATTAGGAATATAAACAAATTTGTGAAAGTCCTACATTAGTGTATGATTAAATTGTCTTATTATGAATGATATGATAGTCTTACTTTGAATATCATAACAGTTTTTGAAATTTTTGCATACACTGTTCTTAAGAGTGATGTTAATTTTCACCTTTTTATGGTTCAATGCTCTTATTATGATCAATAGATTTCCTCTTTGTTCTTTCCATTATGCTTGTCATTTACTATGCTGGTATTGTTTTACATGTCATTCCATTGATTTCATGCCTATTGGCATTAACGCCCGATGGTGTTAGGATATCTTCCATTATATGCTCGTTTGACACTTTCATTCACATGTATTATATATGTTAATCACAAAGGCCCATGATAAAGTTTTATATGTCTCTATATGATGGGTTGATTGAAGTTAGGACTAGTTTTCTTACAGTAAATAGAATCATTAGATCTTTTGGTTAAATCTTTTGGTGATTAAACACAAGATTTGATGCTATGATATGCTCCTAGTCAAGTTTTACTCTAGGCCACCTTGGCTACACAATATCAAGGTTTATGTCATTCCGCAAATGAGGTGAGTCACCTTGGCTACATTTTGTTATTGAACTGTCACCTTAATGAGATGTAGATATCGTGTGGATGATCCCTTTAGAAATTTGTGCACTTTTGAAAAATGGTTTAGATATTTTCTTGGTTAGGGTTTCTAGTACTAAATTGATTTGTGGTTTTTGATTTTTTTCTTTTTTTCTTAGCTATATCAATGTTTCTGGAATTGGTTTAGATTCAATTTATTTTATGAATTGTTTATAGGTGAATTAGGGATCATAAGGATGGTTCACAATTGTTTCATCACCTTCTGCATAGTTCTAAATATGTAAGTTCTTCATCTTCTCTCATTATTTGAAAAGTTTTAGGGATTTAGTGAAAAAGATGAAGCTAGTGCTCGTTAAGTGTTTGAGAACACTCTATTTTTGTACTTAATTTTTTAAACTAATATTTATTTGTGAGTGATCAGTATAACCTTCTCCTTGGTTTGGCTGCTAATAAAATGTCTAAAGAACCATTCAGATTTCTGGTGAGATATTACTAATGAAGTAGTCACAACTTCTCAATAGGATTTTGTTGCTTGTTTCGTTTTTAGTAAAGGTAAATTTTGCTCCAGTTATTGGATTTTTATACCTCAAATTTACTTTTATTTTGTTTTCGTTCCAACATTCCTTTTAAATACTTGTTGCTAGAAGATTTTTGTTGATTCAAGTGAAGCTATGAAAGATGATGTTGCAAACCAAGAAGATTTTTGTTGCATTAGCTTGCTTAGATCCCCTCAAGGATAGTTTTTTATAAAAATAAAAAAATATAGTGGACAAAGTGATTACTAGGTTTAGTTTTTTTTTTTTTATAGAGATTATTAGCTTTAGTGAGGATATCTTATTTTATTGTCTTGTTATCCAAAAAAATTGATCTAAATGTCGATCCAAATGTGGTATTATGATTCACTTGGATTATTTAAAAACACTTGTTGTGTGATTTCTAGATTCAATGTGGTTGATTGAGTACAAAAAGTCCTATACATAATCCACTTTTTGTGGTGGATTGAGTACAAAAACTCCTAGAGATAATCCAATATTTTTAATGTATTTCAATCAATAACATTTTTTATGGACTCACATTTTTTTTCGTCTAAACAATGCGACACTTTTTACAACTTCTAAAAATTTATAAATGCGTTCATAAAAAAAAAGTTATAAATGTGACATTTTTTTTTTAATGTTACCAATGATACAACAAGTGTTACCAAAATTTAAATAAGTAAAATTTTTTTAATGTTACTAATGATACATTAAATTATTACTAAATCTCTCTATTAACACGGGCCTTGCCTGACCATTGTTCAAGTGTTACAAAATTTAATTAGTAACATTTTTCTTGATTTAGTAACAATTTTTAATTGTTACTAGATCTCAATTATGTTGTTGTGATAATTTGATAAAAAAAAAAAACTTATAAAAGTGGGTGTAAAAAATCAAGGAGGTGTATGTTGTTAACTTACTCCTTAATATTTTTAGGTTGGTAATTTTCAGTGCTAAAGACCACTGAAACTGACACACTGCAATGTCCCGTGATCAAATTTGAGTGAAGGAGTCCAACTTAACAATTTAGCGTTCCTATTTAACTATCGTTTTGGTATTTTAAGGGTATTATACCCTTTCTCAATTATTCGTATGTTTGCAAACTTGCCAAACAATTGAAAAGAGGTTCCTATTAAATACACCCTCAAACATGTACGATATTGAATAACATGGAAAATATGGGTGTGTATGAACAAAAAATTCAATCGCATGCAACCAAATTAATTATATGTTATATTCAATTGAATGAATTCTACTATATCAAACTGTCAAAAAAAACTGTCAAAAAAATTACCTATTTTTAATAGGAAAAAATTAACTTTGAACTTTCTTATTGGACTAAATACGAAGCATAAATGCAATTAGATGTGCTGAAGCTCTAGCGTCGAAGTTCTTTTGCCAATAAGTCGCGCATCTTCTCAAGTTTCTCTATATCCGGAATTGTAGAACCGATTGGACAAAGCAAGCACAACATTGGAGAAATCTCATTTTGTTGTGTTTGTGTCTGTTGCATTCCTTGAGGAGGAGTTTCATTTTGCTGCTCAATGGAAGGAATCTCATCTTGTTGGTCAACAGCAAGAGTGACTAGTGTGCCATTCTTGTTTAAGCTTGTGTCATGAATACTTCTTCTCTTCTTCCTCTTCTCTACATCTTTCACATTTTGGTGGATAAAGTATTTTTGGGCATGGCTAGCTATTTGAATTGGAGTCTTTGTCACCACAAATTCTTTTGAAATATCTTTCCAACGTCCCTTACCATATTTTTCTAGCCCCTCCAGAAACAACCTATACATCACAAATTATAGAATGAATGTGAAATAATAAGAGAAGAAAATAATAAAAAAAAATGAAGTAACTATATCTTGCTATGTACCCAAAACAATGCAAACACTTGAATTGATTTTTTTTCTTCTTCTCTTTGTTGATATGCAACCTAGAAAGATTAATTTGCATCTATGAACATAAATATCATTTTTGTGTTTCTAGAACTGAATGTATTTCTTATATACATCATACAAACTAAAAAGCTATAAATGTGTGTTTTTTTTATTAATGTATTGTAAATGTAAATTAGTACATATCAATTGGTAGTTACAAGGATGTTGATCTACATGCGGTACAATTAGAGAATTTTTCACTTCTCCAAAGTTGAGTGTCTAGTCACTAGACTATTTGTCTAAAATAAAAATATAAATTCGATGTGATCTAACAACTATTTAATACTTCATCTAATAACTTAAATTCAAAAGAATATATTTAACCTAAAATATAGAATTGAAAAAAAAATATGGAGAATGTTAACTAGTGTCCCAAGTGTATTGGTTAAGCATTCAAAACAATTAAGTTTTTATGAAAAAGTTATACAATCATTTATTAATCAAAAGTAACATCTTATATTTCCAAAACAAAATTTATATTTGTACATTCCTTAACTATTGCCCTAAGGGCACTGGTTGGCAAGATCCAAAAAATATATATAACTTCCAAGGATAGATTGAATACTTACTTATGTTCACCTTCCGTCCAATGTACCCTTTCCCTACGCCCTCTCTTTGCTTCACGACTTCCTTCTTGTACTGACTCAGCTTGACCTAAGTTAGCTTCATTACTTCCTTCAGGTACTGACTCAGCTTGAACTGAGTTATTATCATTAGAGTTTAGAATTGTGGCGCCATGAGCCGACTCAATGACATCAGTGTCGTCAAGTTTCTCTTGTTGTTGTTCCATGCTATTCTCAGAGGGACCTTGAATTGAAGTCCGCTCATTTAAATCGATATGATGAGGTAATCGTTGCACTTTTCTTCCTTCTTCCATGTTCCTATAACAAAAAAAAAACTTAAAACCAATTTCATCAAATTAAAACCATGTTAGATACTAAAATAGAAAGAGAACAAAGAGTACTCGAGAGCGTACATCAAAGTAAAAACGACGGGGGACTGATAAGACCACAAAAAAAGAGGAGGAAGATTGGATAAAAAAACCGCAATTATGCATCAATTGTTAGCTTCTCTCTATTGAATATTCTATAGTTTTCTCTATTGGAATCTCAACCATCAACATACCAGAGAGAGAGTGTGTGGAAATTAAATTATAAAGAAAAGTAGTTTTTATATATTAACAGTGGAGATTGAAAATTAGAAAAACTGAGAATTTTGAACAGAGGGAATCGAAATCAATTATTCCTAAATAAGTAAGGTATTTAGAAACTTACTACGTGTACTGTCGCCAGTGGTTACCAAAAAGAAACTTGACGTAAGTCAAAACTCTTGATTGTACCTGAATATATGACCTAAAGTCAGCAATTTTGTTATCATATATATTTTTTTTTTACTGGTGGTTAGGGTTATCCTTTAATCAATTTTTATGATTTCTTTTTCCCTGTGTCAAAAAAAAATGATTTCTTTTTCGTATATCTTTTTTTTTTCCTTCATAAATTTAGGGCTTATCCTTTAATCAATCTTTTATGTTTTTATGTTTTTTTTTCTTATTTGTAGCATACTTATTTCTCTCTTTTTTTTTTGTTACTTGTAAAATATCTCTATATCGGGTCTTTTGTTAATAACCCTAATTTAACCAAACCTTTCTTTTGTAGGGATAATTTAACCAAACCAATTGACCTAATTTAATTTTATCACTAAACTATCCTACTTAAAACATTCACTCTATGTATTCCAAACACAGTATTCGAGTCTTAATCCTCAATCAACAAAAATTCTCCTCCACAACTCCAATCGTCCCCAAATCCCTCGTGCACAACCACCATGACGGATCTAAGGAGAAACCATGGGTTGTAGCCACCCCTCTCATGTAACAAGGTATCTATAGTAGATATCTACGGTCTGATATTTAATCAATCCTTGCCTCAAATAATATTTGATCTCTCATGTTTGTTTGCAATCCATTATGTAATGCCTCGTACATATGTTAATTTATTCTCCATCCAATTTTTAAGTGTTTTTGAGTTCAGATTTTAGGTTTTTATTTAATTGTTATTACAAGATAAAGAGAATGAAGCCAAAGATACAAAGAGAACTAAATTACTTGCTACTCAAGTCACTTAGCATTAGTTTAGTTTGCTGCTATTCAGCCTATAGAGCTTATAATGCTCCCTCATTTTGTATATAAATAGACTTTGTATCTCTTCATTAATCAATAATAACAATTCAGTTTTCTATTTTCTTCATATCATAATATGGTATCACGCGCCTTCTCCCTCGCGGAAAAGGTTGTTACGATCCAAAACGGTTTGTAACCGTTTTTCTTCTTCTCTTCCGTTGCGTCTCTGCAATCGATCTTCGTTCTTTGATCGATTTTCTTCGTTTTTTGGTGCTTGATTCTTCTTTCGCACCGTGATTCTTGTTTGTTGATTCAATTTTCATCTTTTGTTCGGTTGATTTTTGATTCAATCGTTCTTCATCTTCTTCGTTGCATCATTGCTCTGTTTTTCTGCAACTTTTCATCTTGATCATGGCTCCACGTTCTTCTTCACCTGATACTGAATCAATTTACTATGTTCATCCGAGTGAAAGTCCTACTTCTTTATCCATTACTCCCAAACTCAATGGTTCCAATTACATTTCTTGGTGTCGCACTGTTGAACGCGCATTGGGAACGAAGAACAAATTGGTGTTTATCAATGGTTCCATACCTATACCAGATCCAGATGATTTGAATCGTGCTGCTTGGGAACGATGCAATCATCTCGTTCAATCCTGGCTTATTAACTCTGTTTCTGATTCGATTGCTCAAACTATTGTATTTTGTGATACTGCTTTTGAGGTTTGGACTGATCTCAAGGAAAGATTCTCCAAGGTTGATCGTATTCGTATCTCTAATCTGCGTGCTTCTATTCACAATCTCAAACAAGGTGCAAAGTCTGTTCTTGACTATTTTACTGAATTGAAGTCCCTCTGGGAAGAATTATCTTCACACAGACCTATACCTAGTTGCATATGTGTTCATCCTTGCCGTTGTGAAGCATCACGTGTTGCTAAAACTCATAGGAATGAAGACCAGATCATGCAGTTCTTAACTGGTTTAAATGAGAATTTTTCAGTTGTTAAAACCCAAATTCTCTTACTTGATCCTCTTCCTACTCTCAACAAAGTTTACTCTCTTGTTGTACAAGAAGAGAGCAATACCTCTTCTTTGATACCTGTTAGTGTTGCTGAGGATCCTTCTGTGCAATTGAATGCCACTGATGCTAGAAAGTTTCAGTCTCGTGGTAAAGGCCAGTTTCCCTCTAATTCAAACAAACCTCCAAGATTTTGCACCTTCTGCAATAGAACTAATCATACAGTGGATTTCTGCTATCAAAAGCATGGGTATCCCAATGTTATCAAGCAACAACAAGCACGTTCTAATGTTGTTTCTCATACTGATTCTGAAGTTGTTACTTCTGAACCAAGTGTTGCTACTTCAGGTTCATCAACTAGTCTCTCTTCAGAGCAATACTCTCAACTTGTTACCTTGCTTCAACAAGCAAATTTGGTTGCCTCAGCATCATCCTCCTCTAACCCTACTTCCAATCATATCACAGCTTCACCTTTGATCTCTTCTTCAATTGCCTCCACCCAAACCTCCACCAATGGTATAACTTCTAACACTTCTCATCTTACACATTGGCTCATTGACTCAGGAGCCAATGAACATATATGTTGCCATTTATCTTGTTTTACGTCTTTATATACTATTCCTCCAGTTAGAGTTTCTTTACCTAATGGTCAATTTACTGTCATTTCTAAAGCTGGTACTGTCTCTTTTACTCCTCAATTTTACCTCACTAGAGTTCTATATTGTCCAAATTTTCTTTTGAATCTCATTTCTGTTGCTAAAGTCTGTGATTCATTATCATGTAGTTTCCATTTTTCACTTGATACATGTCTTATACAGGACAACAAATCCTTGAGGATGATTGGTTTTGCTAAACAGATGGATGGATTGTACAAGTACCTTCCACCCAATTCTGAGCCATCTCCTGTTTTTTCTAGTTCTTTGAATAAAACTTGTAATAGTGATGTTCAAGTTCCTTGTATTTCTAGCAATATTATTAGTTCTGATGCCTTGTGGCATTTCAGACTAGGTCATTTGTCTCATTCAAGACTGTCTCATATGATTTCATTGTACCCTTCTATTAAAGCTAATAAAAATGATGTTTGTGATCTTTGTCATTATGCTAAACATAAGCATCTGCCTTTTACTCATAGTGTTTCTCATGCTTCTAGCAATTTTGAACTTCTCCATTTTGATATTTGGGGTCCTTTATCCACTTTGTCTGTTCATGGTCATAGATACTTCCTTACCATTGTGGATGATCATAGCAGATTCCTATGGATCATTCTTTTAAAATCTAAATCTGAAGTATCTACTCATGTTAAAAATTTCATTGCCTTGATTCAAAACCAATTTCACATCACTCCCAAATATGTCAGAACTGATAATGGCCCAGAATTTTTGCTCACTGAATTTTATGCCTCTCATGGCATCATTCATCAAAGATCTTGTGTTGAAACTCCCCAACAAAATGGGAGAGTTGAACGTAAACACCAGCATATTCTTAATGTTGGTAGAGCCTTGCTTTTCCAGTCAAAACTGCCTCCTTCCTATTGGTCCTATGCTATTTTACATGCAGTTTTTCTTATCAATAGGGTTACCACACCATTACTTCACAATCAATCCCCCTACTTTATCCTTCATAATCAACTTCCTGATGTTCATTTGTTCAAGGTTTTTGGTTGTTTATGTTATGCCTCTACTCTCACCAATCACAAAACTAAACTAAACCCTAGAGCTCGCAAATCTCTCTTTTTAGGGTATAGGCCAGGATACAAAGGTTTTGTCCTTCTTGATTTACTCTCTAGAGATATTTTTGTCTCTAGACATGTTTCTTTTCATGAAAACATCCTCCCCTATCATGTTGATTCTACTTCCACCAATTTGAGTTGGGAATACTTTTCTCCCATTCCAGTTTCTACAGATTCCCAACCTTCTACTCCTCCCAACAATAACTGTCAACCCATCAATTTTGATGACATTCCCACCAATGATTCATCACCTTCAGACTCTATTTCACCCATCATACCTGCTCCTAGACATTCCACTAGAGTCAGAAACCTTCCTACCCACCTTAAAGACTTTGTTTGTAGCAATATTTCTGCATCCACCTACCCTTTACATCATTATCTTTCATATAATAATATTTCATCTTCTCATTTTTCCTTTATTGTTGCATTACATACACAAACTGAACCTACCACCTATGCTGAGGCAAGTAAACATGCTTGTTGGAATCAAGCCATGCAAGTTGAGTTATTAGCTCTTGAGAAGACTGGTACATGGGATATTGTGGATCTACCACCATATGTTAAACCCATTGGCTGCAGATGGATATACAAGGTTAAACATAATGCAGATGGTTCTATAGAGAGGTATAAAGCACGCTTGGTTGCCAAGGGATACACACGGATTGAGGGGCTTGATTATTTTGACACATTTTCACCTGTTGCAAAACTTACTACTGTAAGATTGGTGATTGCCTTAGCCTCCATCAATAACTGGTATTTACATCAGCTTGATGTAAATAATGCTTTTCTCCATGGGGAATTACAAGAAGATGTGTACATGTTAATTCCTTCAGGCATTAAAACTGCTAAACCCAATCAGGTTTGTAAATTGAAGAAATCTCTTTATGGTTTAAAGCAGGCTAGCAGAAAATGGTATGAGAAGCTCACACCTGTTCTCATTCAACATCACTACACTCAAGCACCTTCTGATCACTCTTTGTTTATCAAGAAGACTGCTTCTTCCTTCACTATCCTACTGGTGTATGTTGATGACATTATTTTGGCTGGTGACTCTCTTCATGAATTTCAACATATCAAGTCAGTTTTGGATACTGCATTCAAAATTAAAGACTTAGGGTTGCTTAAATATTTCCTTGGTATTGAAGTTGCACACTCCAAGCTTGGCATCTCTTTATGTCAAAGGAAGTATTGCCTTGATCTCTTATCAGATTCAGGTCATGATGGTTCTAAACCTGTCTCCACTCCTTCTGATTCCTCTTCCAAGTTACATCATGATTCCAGTCAACCCTTTGATGATGTTCCTGCTTATAGGCGTTTAGTTGGTAGATTGTTATATCTTAATACCACTAGACCAGATATAACCTTCATTACCCAACAATTGAGTCAATTTCTTTCTCATCCTACTGTCACTCATCATCAAGCAGCTTTAAGAACTCTCAAATACTTGAAGGGTTGTCCAGGCAAAGGATTGTTTTTTCCCAGAAATTCATCTCTTACGCTTCAGGGATTTTCTGATGCTGACTGGGCAGGTTGCTTAGATACAAGAAGATCCATCACTGGTCAATGTTTCTTCCTAGGACATTCTCTTATTTCATGGAGAACTAAGAAACAGGTAACTGTTTCCAGATCATCCTCTGAAGCAGAGTACAGGGCATTGGCTTCAGCAACTTGTGAGCTTCAATGGATTTTATATCTCCTTCATGATCTTCACATTACTTGTTCCAAGCTTCTTGTCCTCTATTGTGACAATCAAAGCGCTCTTCACATAGCTGCCAACCCTGTTTTTCATGAACGGACCAAACATTTAGAAATTGACCGCCACATTGTGAGAGAAAAGGTTCAAGCAGGCATTTTGAAGCTTCTTCCCGTATCTTCTCAGGATCAGTTGGCTGATTTTTTCACTAAACCCCTCTTGCCTCGCCCTTTCTCTATTCTTTTGTCCAAGATGGGTTTGATAGATATCTATCAACCTCCATCTTGTGGGGGGCTATTACAAGATAAAGAGAATGAAGCCAAAGATACAAAGAGAACTCAATTACTTGCTACTCAAGTCACTTAGCATTAGTTTAGTTTGCTGCTATTCAGCCTATAGAGCTTATAATGCTCCCTCATTTTGTATATAAATAGACTTTGTATCTCTTCATTAATCAATAATAACAATTCAGTTTTCTATTTTCTTCATTTCATAATAATTGTCGTTTTGACAGTTAAGTACAATTTGTCAATTACTATAACCTTTCTCAATTACTCATACCTACTATTTTCAACAAAAACTAATTAATCCTATATGTTTGGAATATTCAAGGTTTTTTAAAACAACTTTTTTTATCTATAACTATAATAATGCTTTCACGAAGACGGGTAAGTTAAAAAAAATTCAAGTGCAAAATAAAAGAAAACTTTTGATATAAAGAATAAATGGAAATTGTGATATAAAACGCAACGGATAATTAAAATTTTATTTTTCTCTTCCTTTGGATCAATACAAATTTATCATGAATAAGTTATTGGAATTTTACCTCTTGAAGTTCAGAAATCTTGTTGTTGAAACACTTCGATCACGATGAAAGCAAAGTAGCGATGTCTTTACTCAGTGGACACGAAGAAACCTTCTTTGATGACTGGTACTAGCCAAGTCAATCAAATATTGAGAGAGACGAGGGTTTCTTTTGAGTAAGGATTTCTACAAAGTAGTATGATATTCAACACCCTCTGAGTCTATAGAGCTTGAGAGAGACTAGAGGGGTTTCTTTTCAGTAAGGGTATCTATAAAGTAGTATGATATTCAACACTCCGTGAGTTCTATTTATAGACTCACTTGTGTGCACCTCTTAGATATTTTTAAATAAAATATATATCTTTTGAAACAATTTCAAAACCGTATATTCGATTTTATTTAAAGCCAAAATATACATTTTTTTAATAAATTTCAAAAACCTATCTTTGATTTTATCTATACTATATATATAAAGAAAATAACATGTTCTGGCTCTTCTGGGCTGACTTTTTCTCTTTCCAAAATTATCATCAACTTTCAATACAAATAACACGTATAACAAATAGATAAGAGTAAATTCAAATATTAAAATAAACGTGTAACAAACACGATATGAGAATATATATCCATTTTTTTCGTTTATCATTTAAAAGTTGTTTCTATACTTACTTTTTCGAAAAAAAAATTCTTCTGCCCCTATCACCAAAAATATTGATATGTCTACCCCTAGTTCAAAATTAATGTTACAAATGCCCTTGTTCTTCTTTTTAATTGGCAAACATAAGAATTTTTTTGCAGGCTTTTTCTAAGTTCTACAAATGGAATTGTGAGCATCATTTTTTTATTTTTTTACAGTTCTCTATTTCAAATGGCGGGCAAGCCATTTTGTTTTGTATTTTTTTATGTTTCTATGTTTAAAAATTAATTGGTGCGAAACATAACATGTTTCATTGATTATTTACTTTTTAATTTGACTAGATACCAGATTACAAGAAGTTGCTTCATCAAAAAATTTCATGAGCAACATAAGAGACTACTAGTTCTGCAATATAGTGATTAAAATATAAAAAAAAAACATATGGCGGTAATTAATGAGAAGAGATTTGCTATTACATTCAAAATTAGAAATATTTTTTGGAAGAATCACAAACATACTCGCCATTTGTTTATTAAACATAGAAACATAAAAAAAAATATAATAATGGCTTGCTCGCCATTTGAAATACAAAACTGGAAAAAAAAAATGAATAAAGTGATGCTCGCCATTCCATTTACAGAACTCAGAAAAAGCCTGCCAAAAAATCGTTCTGTTCGCCAACTAAAAAGAAGAACAGGGGCATTTATAACATGAATTTTGAACTAGGGGCAGACATATCAATTTTTTTGGTGATAGGGGTAGAAGAAAAAAAATTTCACAACTTTTTCATCATCCCAATTATACCCTTGAACAATTTTTTTATATATTGTTGTTGTTGTCATTAAAAAACAAGAATTTAGATTATATTTTTTTATATTATTGGTATCATTGAAATAGATAATCATGTTTGGTTTGTTATAATTTGAAAGCAACAAACATTTTTATTTTTAGTTTTAAATTTAATTTCAAAATTTCATAAAAAAAAACACCGTTCATAATATTCAAACATTAGCGCAATAAAAAGAGCGGAAAGACGGACATGTGAGTGCCTGTGTTTTCGCTAGTTTGAATAAAAAATATATTCCTTTCATATATTTATTTTATTTAAATCCAAAAATTTATTTTTTGAACAATTTCAAAATCATATCTTTGATTTTATTATAATATAATATATATATATATATATATATATATATATATATATGTATATATTGACAGAATTTCAAACCCATATACTTGATTTTATTTAAATCTAAAGTATATCTTTTTGTAACAATTTCAAAATCATATCGTTGATTTTATTTGAATCAAAAATATATTCTTTTTTGAAAAAAATTCCAAACCATATATCTATTGTTAACTTTAATTAATGTAAATATCTACTTAACTTTGTCTACATAACTTTAATTTTTATCATATATCTATACTATATATAAATAAAATGACCCCTTTCAGCACTTTTGGGATGACTTTTTCTCTTTTCAAAAATGCCCTCAATTTTCAATACAAATAACACATGTAATAAATAAATAAGAATAAATTTAAATATTAAAAAAATGTAACAAACACGATGTTCTGGATCTCTGTTTGTTGATAATCTTAAATCTGGATTTTCTAGATTTAAGATATAGTTCTAAAAGATATGTTCATTTGTTTGTGTTTTTGTTGGATGCTTCCCACGATCTGGATTCAACAAGACTTGATTCGCTAGATGTTGTTCGAAAGTGCTAGGTGTGTAGACGCTCCGAGTTGACGGTAATTTGTCATACCTTATGAACTGCATCCTCTATTGCGGTTGTTTCATGTGCCGTTAGTGGACTAAGTTCCAACGTGTGTTTATCCCTTCATCTGGATTACGATTGGATTCGTTTGGCCCGAAAGGGCGTTTATGGCTTGCTAATGTTTTTAAGGAAGTTGTTGGATCTTGGATCGTTTTTGTGTTGGCAGACGATTCATACGCCTACTTTGATGCTATGAACACTCACTATGCTTCTTGTTTTTGTAATTCGGTTTTGCGTCCACACGTGGATTTGCTGGATTGTCTCTGATAGTGTTGTTTAGAGTTGTTTTTTTTATACCACTTGTGTACTGATTTGTTGTGTCACCTGTTAGGGCTTGAGTTTGTGGTTTTTATGGGTCAGGTTCATACCTCCAGTCTTGTACTTCCTTTTCATTTAAATTCAATTTATATTTTACATAAAAAAAATACAAGACTTTTGAACTTAAGGATCTTATTAAAATAACAAGAGATATAGTAAATGTGTTATACAGTAATTTAGATTATAATATTAAATTAGAAAATAATAATGAAATACACAGAACATCCCTTTAGAATAAGAAAATAAATTAGAATTATATGAACAAATGTTAAAAAATATAAACGAATTTAATTTTGTCACTAAAGGTTGCAACCGAGAATTTATGGATGAAATTTTGTTTTCTGTTAATAAAAATCGTCACTATTTCTAGTTATTTTAGCTGTGAATAGATGAAAAACGTATAGAAATACAATGTTGAACAACATTTAAGTTGTTCTGTCAGCAAAATGAACATTTAAGTTGTTCAATTATCTTCCCTCATAAATTAGTACCAGGTTTTGGCATGTTACAAGAAATATAAATCAGCAATATTTATTTCATATTACTTTTCTTTGGTTACATTATTTCATATTATTAATCATCAGCTCAAGTGTTTAAACAAATATAAATTAATAACATTTATCAAATGTTACTACTAATACTCTAAAGTTTTTCCTTCAAATATTTTTTGCATTCAAAAAAAAAAAATACTCTAAAGTTTTTTCTTAAAGGATACTCTAAAGTCTTTTCTTTTGACATAAATAAGTTACTAATAATAATCTAAAGTTTTTTTCCCTTAAAAAAAAAAATACTCAAGTTTTTTCTTTTGACACAAATAATACTCTAATGTATTAACTAAAGCCTTTCAGTAGTACAGACTTTATCCCTCTCAAAAATTGTAATACAGACTTTATGTAACAATTGTTAAATTGTTACTAAATTTAAATACTACCTCCGTTCCTTTATAATTGTCACTTTTGCATAAAAAAATTTGTTTCTAATTAACTGTCGTTTTCAAAGTTCAATGTATCATTAAATGTGACTTAACCTATATTACCCTTATATATTTATTGCAGAGAGGGAAATATATGAAATGAAGTATTAAATGATTAAGGTTATTATAGGAAAAAGATAAATTGTTGTATCAAAAGTAGTAAAAGTATTTGTTGTCTTGGTTTGTGTAAAAAGTAAAAATGTGACAATTAAAAAGGAACAGAGGGAGTAGTATTTTATTTTAATATAGTAGCATTTTTCAATGTAAATGTTACTAAACCTAGAATATGTTGTAGCGACGATTTGTAATTAGTTTTTAGAAAATATTTTCAAAAAACATCAATTTGGCCGTCCTAAGTTGGATCCTCCTATTATTAGAAGTTTTCAATAAAATATTATTTTTTAAAGGAAATAGAAATAAAATGTTATTTTTACAGTTTAAAAAAAAGTTATTTTTACTAACATTCATTTTTCCAGATCTTTTTACTAAAAATAGTAAAGGTACATCTTTAAACCATTTTTAAGAAATTTATACTAGATACACCCTCAAACATATATACGAGGTACGATGTTGAATAACATGGAGAATATGGGAACAATACATAGACAACATATATTATTTTAGAGAACAAAATTAAATATATAGTATTTGATTGAATGGATGAATGAATGAGTTCTACTATATCAAATTGTCAAATTTAAAAATAAAAAAAAAATCAAATAAAATTACCTATTTTTTAATATGCCTAATTATCTTTGAACTTGTTCTATTGGACTAATATGAATGAATCTACACATTTAGATTCAAAGGTCTTTTGCCAACAAGTTAAACAAGTTGCGCATCTTCTCAAGTTTGTTCATATCAGGAAGTGCAGTACCGATTGGATAAAGCAAGGCCAACTGATACATTTGTTGGGTTTGTTGCAAGTTGTCATTGTCCTTGTTATTTAAGGTAGCTGTGTCTTGAGGAGGAATTTCATGTTGTTTTTCAAGAGGGAGAGTGACTACTGTGTCATTGTTGTTTAAGGTTATGTCGTGAATACTTCTTCTCTTTTTCTTCTTCTCTATTTCTTTGGCAGTTTGGTGGTGAACAAAGTATTTTTGAGCATGACTAGCAATTTGAGTTGGAGTTTTTGTTCGCACAAATTCTTTTGAAATATCTTTCCAACGTCCCCTACCATGTTTTTTCACCCCCTGTAGAAACGACCTACATATCACAAAATATAAATTCAATTAAATAACAAGAGAAGAAAAATGAAGTAACTATATATTGGTATATGTACCCAAAACAATGCAAACACTTGCATTGATTTTTTTTTCCTCTGACTTTACTGATATTCAACATAGAAATATTAATATGCACCTATATGAACAAAAATATATTTTCTAAAAAGCTACTCCCTCCGTCTCTAAATTATTGTCGTTTAAGGTTTGTGCACGGTTATTAAGGAAATGATTGATTGTGTTGATTTCAATGGTAAAATTAATATCATTTACTAAAATACCCTTATTAATTGTAGTTAGTGGAGTAGTTAAGTTGGATGAAATTCAATAAATAAGGGTATAATAATGGGAAAAAATAATAAATGCTGCATTGGTATTCTAAAGTGACAATTATTTTGAGAAAAAGAAAAAATGTTAAAGAGACTATTATTGTGAGACGGAGGGAGTATATGTGTGATTTTTTATCCGTTGTTCTACATGTGTCTAGGTTTAGATTGGAGATTTTCCAGTTCTCCACCCTTGAGTGTCTAGTCATTAGCTATGTGATGACAATTGGTATTTACTCATCGAAATTATTTGATGAAATATTAAACAGTTTCTAAAATCTAAATACTACAAAAAATGTGGAGTTGATATAGTATTTAATAAGAACTTTTGATGTGATGTTGAATTTATGAATTCAATATTTATAATGATTCACTCCTCCGTCCCTTTTTATAAGTCTACTTTGCAAAAAAAAAAAAAAATTGTTCCTAAATACACTATCTACAAATTTTTAGATGCATTTATTACTTTTTTTTTTAAATACACCACTAATTAATATTATCAATATACATTGAAATTTGAAAAGTTAACATTAAATATCTCTATAGATAAAAGGTAATTGGGTAATAGTAACATACATTTATAAAATATTTACTACTTCAAACATTTTTCTTAATACCTCGATTTTTGTAGATTATTCCTATAAAAGGGACAGAGTGAGTATCAATTTTGGAGTAAGGTGAGTATCTCCTTAGTATAGAGTGAAGATGAGTTGAGTTATTGTGCTTAGTAAAATATAAAGAGAAGTTATCTTAGAGTTACTTCTGAGTCAACTCATCCCTACTCTATTCGGAGAAAAGTCACCTTACTCTAAGATTAAATTTGCATAGAGTTACATCGTAAAGATACATTTCAAAAAAGAAAAATTCATTGTAAACATATGATTCATTCATCACTGTTGAGTATTAAGTATATATATATTTTTTAAGCCAAATAGAGAATATAATAAATAAAAACAAACAGATACAAAGACTGGGAGGACATTGGACCTGACCCAGGATTAACCCAAACGGGTATACGAGTATATATCAACTCCCCACAAATTTTATAAAATTTCAAAAACTATTTAATACATATCTAATAACTTCAATTGATCAAATATATTTAACCCTAAATAGAATTATAATGTATATATTCCAAGGATAGATTGAATACTTACTTATGTTCACCTTCCGTCCAATGTACCCTTTCCTTACGCCCTCTCTTTGCTTCATGACTTCCTTCTGGTACTGACTCAGCTTGAACTAAGTTATTATCATTAGAGTTTAGAGTCGCAATGTTATCATCATTAGAGTTTGGAATTGCGACGGCACAACCCGACTCAACGACATCAGTGTCAAGTTTCTCTTGTTGTTGGTCCATGCTATTCTCAGGGGGATCTTGAATTGAAGTCCTCTCATTTAGATCAATATGATGAGGTAATTGTTGAACTTTTCTTCCTTCCATATTCCTGTAACAAAAAACAACCATAAGAACTTAAAACCAATTTCATCAAATTTGGATTACATATACATCATAGTTCAACAATTAGATAGTTTATGTAAATTGTGGTCCACATATGTAATTGCTACCGCGCGCAGTTGCGGTGTGTCTACAATCGGCAGGAATTGCATAAAACGATTTCAACCATGTTCGTTCAAATTTTCTCTACAAAAATTAAAATTTTGAATCCAAATCCAAATATGTTTTTGATATAATGAAAAAACATAAATTAATAGTATCTAAGTGTGTATGTGCAATTCAATTTATTAGTTTGTGAAAATTTAAAATTACTGAAAGCCGCGATAACCACAACTGAATGACCACAATTGCCGACCACAACTGCAACCACAAATTAAAACCATGATATATACTAAAATCAAAAGAGAAAAAGAGTACTCGAGACCATACATCAAAGCAAAAAGGACGAGTAATAGGTAAAACCACAAAAAAAAAAAAAAAAAAAAGGAGGAGGAAGATTGGAAAAAAGCAGCAATTGAATCAATTGTTAGATACACTCCATTCAAAATTATTGGAATCTCAACCAGACATGAGAGAGAAAATGAGAATTAATATATAAAGAATATTGGTTTTTTTTTTTTTTTGAAAGAAAAGAATATTGGTTTTTGTATATTAATGTTGCAGATTGAAAATAGAAAAAAAGAGAATTTTCAATAGAGAGAAAACAGAGTGTTATTAAAAAATAATCAAATAATTTAGAAACTTACTACGTGTAATCTCGTAACTAAGAAGACACTTGTTTTTTGTCTGCCGGATTATTGAGAAGACGTTAAGTCACAACTCTTGATCTCTTGATTTATACGATCTTGATTTATACGAGGAATGTATCTATATATGATCTATGCAGTTACTTTTATATTGCATCAGGAATTTGTTACAGTATATTTTTTTACTAGCTAGGGTTTATCCTTTAATCAATCATTTTATGTTTTTTTCGTATATCTTTTTTTTTTATAAAGTTAGGGTTTATCCTTTAATTTATTTATTTTTTGAACATAGGGTTTTTTTTTAAGGAAGAACATAGGGTTTATCCTTTAATTTAAAAAAGGGTTTTAACTTTTAATCAGTCTTTTACTCCGTTTTTTTCGCATATCTTGTTTTTTTAATAAAGTTAGGGTTTATCCTTTAATTTTGTCAAAAAAGTGTTTATCCTTTAATCAATCTTTTGTTTTTTTTTTCTTTTGAAAAATTACTCTTTCAATTACAGTTGTGTTTTACCTCTTGATAGCAATAATTTGTAACAAACTTATCTCTATATCCGGGTTTTGTTGGATGACCGCAATTTTTCTTATAACAAATCTCTACATATATTAATTTGTACTGCCATATGTTCCTTTTCAAGAGCGTCTGGTATGGATCTTCATTTTACCTGTCGTTTTCATAGTTTAACCATATAATTTATCAATTATACCCTTCCTCAATTACATATACTTACAATTTTTCAATAAAAATCTAATTATTGCAATTATTTGAAAATACAAGTTTTTTTAAATAAAACTAGCAACAGACCCGTGCTAAGCACGGGCCCGTGCTCCGCACGGGTTAATTCAAAGTGGGGGGCTATGCATCAAAGCGCATTGCAATGCTATATGAATAGAGAAAATAAGGAAAAAATACTAATGTTAAAGCCGACGTTAACGATAAAAGGGCAAATTACTTTGACTTCCCTTGAGATTTTCTTAAATAATACAAGCACACCTTCTAATTTTCAAACACATCAATCTCCCATCATTTTATCCATTTCAATAACTTTGTAAATATACAATTTAATTTCCGTTATTTTGGTTTGTTTGTATCTGTTTTCTCTTTTCACAATTAAATTAAATGAGGTTTTTTCTTGATTTGTTTGTATCTGTTTTTCTCTTTTCAAAATTAAATTAAATGAGGGTTTTTTTTCTCGCAATGGAGAAACAATAACAACATTTGTTTTTACCACCAAATAGAATAAACATCAACAATTACATAAGAGATCAAAGGAGAATATAGGGATGAGAAGAATTTTGGTGGATGGACATTATGGTTGATCAATGAAAAGAAAAATAATCTTCGATATATCTGTTTTATTACATTAGAGTTTAAAAATTAAACCACCTTGACTAAGGAACAATAAGTTGAGAAAAATCACCAAGTGAAAAGTGGAAGAAAAAATTGTTGAAAATTAAATGAAGAAGTTAATTGCTCAAAATAAATGAAAATAACAAAGTTTAAACCGAGTTATATTATAAGAAAAGTGCTTGTCAATTTGATAAAAAAAAAATAAGAGAGCTTGGTGTTTAGTTAAACAATAGAGCGGGTGTTGTGTTATTTAAGAAGACCTTAAGGGAGGTTAGTGTAATATTATGTAGAAATATTTAAAATAGTAAATATTTCATTATTGATAAAAATGTCGTTATGAGTCCCGTGTATAAATTGTACAACAATATTATTTTGTGACTCATTTATCATGTTTTCATTGTTTTTTATAGTCATTTTTCTAAAAGATATAATAACTAATAATTTACAACAATAAAAAAATAATATTTTATAATGACATGGTGGCCTGACTTCTTTGATTCTTTGTTGTTTTCAAATATGTTGAGATATGCAGGTTTCAAAGTGTCTTGTTTGTCTACACTTTGGTTCTTCAAGCTCGAAAGAGTTTTTATGCCTGTTGATTTGTTTAGGGAGTTCTTGGCACTTGGATTTTGATATTGTGTTTACGGTTGATCCATTAATTATTTTTCGCAGAGGTCCACTTTTCATTTTTTTTTTGTAACATGGTTTCGCGCCCGTGTACAGGTTTGCTTGTTGATTAGTGAATTTTTGTTACGATAAATTTGGGTCGATCCACTTGGTCTGATTTATTATGTGGTATCCCCGTTTTTTGTTGTACCTGAGTCAGGTCTAATGCCTTCGGTCTCTTTATCTATTTTTATTTATTTAGTATATTTTTTCTTTTGACTAATAAAAAGATAAAAAAATAAAACAAAGGCAAATTATTTTTTGAAAAAAAGCAAACTTGAAAATGTGTAATTTTTTTAAAAGTAGGTATATGCCTTGTAATAAATATTTTGTAATTTTTTTTAACTATTTAGATATTTAAAAGTTGAATTATATGAAAATTTGTTTTGATTGAGATTAAGATTAAATTTGTTTGTTCTTTAAAAAAATATGAAGTTAGTGTGTTTTACCGAGTGAGTTTGTTTTAATTTATTTTTAAGAAAAAAAATATGGGGAAGTTGAAGCAAAAAACACAAAAGGATATAATTTTGATGATGTGTCAAATTTAAGAGGGGTAAGATTGTATTTTTGGTAGACATTAATTTCATAATTAAAGAATAGAAGATTGTATTCTTTTTTAACTCTTGATATTTATAAGTTGAATTATGGGAAAATTTGTTTTGAATGAGATTAAGATTAAGTTTGTTTGTTTTTTAAAAAAAGATTAAGTTAGTGTGTTTTATCGAGTAAGTTTGTTTTAATTTGTTTTTTGAAAAGAAAAAATAGGGGGAAGTTGATGCAAAAGACACAAAAGGATATAATTTTGATGACGTGTCAAAAAATTAAGAAGGGGTGAGATTGTATTTTTGGTAGACATTAAGTTTCATATATAGAGAATAGAAGAATAGATTTGTTTTTTGTTATCCGGAAGTTTAAACTTCTTTGAAACAAATTTTTTATAATAATGCTTTTATACAGAGTTGAAATTCTAAAAATAAGATAAGTGACGTTGTTAAAAGTTTCAAGTGTGAAATAAAAGAAAAATTATGATATAAAAATGAAGGGAAATCGTGATATAAAATGAGTGGTTAATTAAAATTTTATTTTCCTTTCATTGGATCAATACAGATTTGTCATGAATTAGTGATTAGAATATTACCTCTTGAAGTGCAGAAATCTTGTCGTTGAAACGCTTTCTATCACGAGCAAGGAAAAGTTGTGATGCCTCACACGAACAAACCTTCTCTGTTGACTGATAACAGTCAAGTGAATAAGAGATTAAGAGAAAGGAAAAGTTGTGATGCCTCTACTCGGTTCAAACGAACAAACCTTCTTCGTTGACGGATAATAGCCAAGTGAATAAGAGCTTAAGAGAGACTAGGGTATCTTTTCAGTTACGGATTCTGAAAGGTGTTATGATATTCTTTTATAGACTTACTTATGTGCACCTCTTAGATATTTTTAAATAAAATATATCTCTTTTGAAATGAATTCAAAAAAATATTATTAATTTTATTTAAATTAAAAATATATCTCTTTGAAACAATTTCAAAATCATAACGTTGATTTAATTTGAATAAAAAATATATTCTTTTTTTCCTTCAAAATAAAAAATATATATTCTTTTTTGAAAAAAAAATCGAAACTATATGTTTGATTTTATTTAAATCCAAAATAAATATTTTTGAAACAATTTAAAATCATGTCTTTGATTTTATTAAAATCTAATTTAAATAATATATATCTTTTAAAACATTCAAAATCATATATTTGGTATTATTTAAATAAAAAATATATTCTTTTTTTCCTTCAAAATAAAAATATATATTCTTTTTTGAAAGAAAAAAATCGAAACTATATGTTTGATTTTATTTAAATCCAAAATAAATATTTTTGAAACAATTTAAAATCATGTCTTTTATTTTATTAAAATCTAATTTAAATAATATATATCTTTTAAAACATTCAAAATATATATTTGGTATTATTTAAATAAAAATATATATATTATTGAAACAATTTCAAAATCATATCTTTGATTTTATTTTTGAAAAACTTTCAAAACCTTAAATTTGATTTTATGTAAATAAAAAATATTTTTTTTATACAGTCTCAAAATGATATCATTAATTTTATTTAAATTCAGTTTAAATAAAATATATGTTTTGATACAATTTTAATATTATATTTTTGTTATAAATTTATAATAATAAGTCTTACTTAGTTTCCCTAAAAAAAAAGTCTTACTTAGTTAGTTATTTATTTATTTTCTCTTATCTATATGTCATTTGTATGTGACTAGATTCTCGTAACGTTGGTAATATTAAATCATATATATTTAATATTATAAAAAGTGATATAGGCATCTAGCAAAACCTTTATGTTACATGACAAAACCTTTATGCGATGATTACCATGTGTATAATTACCTATTTTTCCTTATATCTATATTGAACACAAGGCGTGCATTGTGTCGCATCTGTATAGTTCAATTATATTTCATAATTTTGGAATATAAAGTAACGAATAAGTTCAATATCTTATTCTTGTAAAAAAAAGTTCAATATCTTATATTGACTTAGTTCAGCATGTTTGTATCTTTTACATACATATTCATCAAGATGCCTAAATATATTTCTCTTGTTATGCAGGAGGGGTAAATCTCGTTTAGCTTACTCATGTCCCTCAACATGACTAGTCAAGTACATATTAACCAACTTTATAGATATATGTTCCAGAAAACATTTAAATGACAATAAAGCGTTTGAGTTCATATCTATAGATCATAATGTTTTCAAGTCTAAGAGCGGTATACATCATTTTCACTATGAGAACAACTTATTACACTTGCATAACATATTATGTAGTATTTTCATGATGGATCAATTCAGTATAAATATCACTTATAATATTTATACTTGTGTATAAATATTAGTCAACATAATATTCTTATGTTTAATGAGGGTCTCACAATCAAGTCACACTTAATTTTTCATTAAACACACTAATTATTCTAGAAAATTGATTATTTTAAAACAAAAGAAAACTATATATATATATTGACTATTAGAGGTTTTTTTTCAAGACATTTTTGCTCATTCCCACCTCAAATTCCCTAATATAACCCCACACTTGAGCTAACTCACTTTCGGTAGCACCAACGTGAGTTAAGTCACGTTGATCCAACATGAGTTAAGGCACGTTCGGAACACCAACATGAATTAAATCATGTTGCGTTATGTTATACATCAGAACAACAACCATTCTACCATATCATTTCTAAAACATCCATGTGCGATTTTGAGCCCTCAAAAGTGCAATTTTCATCAACCTTGAGCAAATCAACGTCAACTTCTACCCCAACATCAAGTATGTGTTTACGATCCTTTTCCATTGGATTTTTTTTGGTTTAAATGTTAGATTTTTTTTGGATGAAATTGTGAAATTTTAGGTTTTTAGGGTTGATTTGCATGTTAGATTTTTTTTATTGTAAATGATTAAATAAGTTAGAAATTGTAGTTTAGATGTTTATTAGAGTAAGTTTAACTCAAATGTGCTAGTTTATAGATTGAAATGACACAATGAACTCATAATGTTAATATTGAACTCTAGGTGTTTGATAAAATGTTTCAATGAAAAATTGTTTAATATTTTGCATGTTAGTGATGAAATTAGTTAGAAATTGGATTGTTAATATTGATTATAATGAGTTTGAGTTAATGTGATAGTTTAGATATTGAAATGACACAATGTGGTAGTTTGAGTGCAATGTGAATTGTTGATGTTGATAAGTTAGAAATGACACAATGTCCCTATGAAACAATCATTGATTTTTTGCATTGTTTTATGTTGTGTAGATATGTATGAGAGACCGGACATGCTGAGACTCGGCAAGGAGACCATGACTGGGAGCACACGAGCAGATAGGGAGGCTAGACGCCCTTTTGTTTGAACAAGACGCGACGGTAAAAGTGGGGAGGGGTCGTCGTCCCAGACGAGTATGTCCCAGGTAGTGGACCCCACACAGCAGCATGAGGAGCATCAGCCTCAGTATGAGCAGCCTCAACATCAAGAGGGTGGGGCTCAACGGGACGGGGAGGCTTAGCAGGAGGCCAGACTGGATGGTTTTCCTGGGGGGCCTAGAGACATCTCGCTTCTATCGAATTTCGGTAGACACATGACATACAAGCTTTGGAGGGATGCCGCAGTAAGTTTAATTGTTTAATTTTATTTAATTACTATCTTTTTAACAGTTCAATTGTGATATTTTAAAATGTTTATTTTGATTTTTGTCTTTTTTACGGTTCAATTGATATTTTAAAATGTTTATATGTTTATTTTAATTATTGTTTTTTCTAGGATTCAATTGTCATATTAAAGGCCTCATAAATCCGATGGTGAATGATGATGTCAGCTAGAGGTTGTACGAGGATACCCGAGATATTATACCTTTTCAGAATATTTGCTGGTACTCCGGTTGGATCATGGCCAACAAATCGACAATGTGCCTTCACTTGCAGGAGCGGGTTCTCAGGAATTGCGGCTATATGCAGAGCATTCCTAGATATCTTACTGTCTTTGTAGCTCTTAAGTCAGAGGATATAGTAGTGGCCTTCACAGATTTTCTGCTCCATGTCATTCGACACGTTGATCGTGGTCAGGAGGCAGTGGATCAGGGGAAGTGTAGAAAATGGTACATTAGTTGGTTATATTATTATGTTGTGTCTTTATTTTGTTAGAATTAAGTTTAATTCATGGTAGTTTGTTGAGAATGTTGGCATTGAATTGTCTTATACTTAGTGAAAGGTTTGCAAGTCTCTTTGAAAACTCGAAAGAATTGAGAAAACGCATGTTGTATTCTACTGAATCAACGATATAGGTTTTCACATTGAATTTCTTCGTATAAGATGAGTGTGACAAACATGAATGCATTTCTAACATGTTGTTTTGAGCTTTATCATGCTCCTCTGTCAATTGAAACTTGTCAGTTGGCAGAACAGTAGGATTAAGTTCAAAAGAATATATTAGACTGCATTCGTGTTCGTCGCTACTCATCTTATACGAAGGAATTCGATGTAAGAACGTATATAGTTGATTCAGTAGAATACATGTGATGTGTTTTCTTCATTCTTTTGAGTTTTCAAAGAGACTAGCAAATTTTCACACTAAGTATAACACACTTCAATGCCAACATTTTTGGCAAACTTCCATGAATTTAATTTAAACCCAACATGATGATGATACAACATCCTTATGGAGAATGGAATGTAGTGTAACACTGCGCTTTGTTTGTTGCCCCATTTGAACGGAGATCAAATTAAAACTAAATAAATTTTGTGTACTTGTGTATTTTTAAGCTATGATTTTTTTTTGGATCATGCTTTTTAAAAATTTAGCGAATGTTTTTTAAAAAATTAACATAGGTATTATGAATGAATAAATGAACATAACATATTCTATAAAATACACGTTTAGGGGCTTAAAAAACAACATCAATATAAAGAATTGATGGTTTGTTAGTGTACCTAAAACCATCCCAAGAATTAACTCACGTTGGGGGTCAACGTGAGTTAACTTACATTGAGGGTCAATACGAGTTAACTTACGCTGAAGTTATTTTAGGAAATTTAAGGTGGGAATGAGCAAAACTGTTTGAGAGAAGAGCAATTTCCCCATAGTTTAGCCTGATGCTCCTTAGTAGTTAGTTGAGCCCAATAGGGTTTGGTTGGAAGAAGCAACAATCCATATTTTACATCGTAACAATCTCGAAAATTAATAATATGAGTTTTGTTTTTTTTTTTTAAGAAAATATACAATATAGAAAAACAGATAGATGTTCGTTAAGGTACCTTTCAAGTTTCTTTGTTTTTTAATATAAGGGTGTTGTTAGACCAGATTACAAGAGACCATGGACGGATGCAATGTAGGGCATGGTGTAGTTATAAACACACCAATTTTTTCCTAATTTTTTTTACATACGAAAAATGTCTATTATAAGAACTAATGAAGGATGAACATTTTTCAGAGCAATAAGAAGATTAAAATGTTAGAGGAGGTTGACGACTCATTTTATTCTAAGAGTAATGATATTTTGACATCCATTTGATGACAACTTTGTTGACAACCTTGTTTTTCTCACTTCTTATTAGTCAAAAACTATGGAGAAAGAAAAAGGAAGAGAGGGGATAACAACATCATGTGAGTATGAGAGAGAAAGTTGTCCAAAAGTTGTCAAAAAATTGTTGTCAAAATATCATTTCTCTTATTCTAATTAGCAATTATTAAGGTTACAAATGAACTTTGAATAAAAAAATATGGCCCAAATAAAACTACTAAAACTGTTATTCTTTGTGAAATAGTGCATATTCTTTAATTTCATTGGCCAAATTTTGTTGACATTATTATTTTAGGCACATCAAAATATTAATCTTGGATCCGTCCTTACAAGGGACCACGGTGATAAAAATAAACATCAGCTATATCCTGTTATAAAAGGATAACACAAACTTACGAATGATGATCTAGGTAATGAACACTCATAAATAAATAAATAAATAAATAAATAAATAAATAAAGGGTGTAGTTCGCACACTAGTTAGCCACATGGTTTACATGCCTATAAGTATGAGTAACGATCTCCCAATACTTCATCAAAATGCGATTAACGAGGAAGACAATCAAAGAACAAGGGTGTGTCGATGGACACCTCTTAGTAAACAAGAACATCGTGATTGCCGAACCAGACTCAAGAGAAAGTCTATGATATCTCTTAGGCTTAATTTTGGCCCCTATCTTTCCAAAACTTGCGGTTACAGCCCCCTAACTAATTTAAATACAAAACAGCCCCCTAAGTATTGAATCTTTGGCAGTTTTGGCCTCCCAATGCCAAAAAAAATAAAAAATGACACGTGGCACCTCATTTAGGGTGCCACGTCAGCGTTGGGGGCCAAAACTGTCAAAGATTCAATACTTAGGGGGCTGTTTTGTATTTAAATTAGTTAGGGGGCTGTAACCGCAAGTTTTGGAAATATATGGGACCAAAAGTGCAATTAAGTCCATCTCTTACCCCAAACAAATTAAATTGTATATTCTTAAAGTTCGGACATTACCACCGAGTAAGACCCCAAATTCTGGCCAAAGCCTTTCAAGGTTCCACTAGTTATAATTAGTTTAAATAATGTTTTTTTATTTGCTATCTGTGCGCGACCCTTTCTGGTTTCTAATACCGTTGCAAAAAGTTCTTTGATAGACTTAACATATCGCATAGTATGTAATATTTTTATAGAAAAATTATATAATGCTACTTTAACTATGTTGGTTGTATTAATTTGACCACACGGTTCTTCACTATTGTGCTCATATGGAATATGCTATATGCACCTTAGGAACCAACCTCCACCTCTTTTTGTGACACTGTTTTGGATTAAGAAATGTGGTCCTCTAATTAAAACAACATAGTGGCTTCCAAGTTTTCAAAGAAAATTGTTGTTCACACTTCAAACAAGGTTGAAACATACCAGAAAAAAAAAACGTAAATGTTCATCGACAGTTAGCTGCTGCCTGTTAAAATTCATCGGCAGTTAACAACCGATGATGTTATATTAATAAATTACTAGTATTTCCTAACATTGAGTGAAGTGTGAATAATATTCTTCATTTTCAACAGTAAGAGCTTACAATTTGATCTAAAAATTGGGGCAATTAATCAATTAAAGTCCAAGATAGAATTGGATGACATACCCTCCCCATGAAATCGGGTGATCTACTTCACTCTACACCCTTTATCCCTCATCTTCAAATATCCACCATATTTATGCCACGTGGCATGTCAAATATCCAAGATGCACTAACCACACAAGACCCTTCCCTTTGTTTTCATTTTATCACACATATGCCATAACCTCATCATTTCCATAGTTTTTAAACAACTTGATAATAAAGGTTAAAATATCTAGTCTTGTTTTGTCCTTTTTGTGTTTTCTTAATGAAAAAAATCCTCAAATGACAACTATACCCTTTTCCAATGGACTAACACCACTCAAATTCCTGTTTTCCTTACAACATTACTATTACCTCCAAACTTGTGACAAAACAAAGGGTAGTCACAGAAATATACAAACACTAAACAATAAATAAAACAGTTAATCAACAATTTTGGTTCCTGAACGTGTGAGACATTATTATTATATCTAATTTTTGAATGTATCAAAATTACAAAAACATAACTAAATGTGTTTTTTGTTAGTTATTTTGTTCCTCGCACATGTCTTTAAATTTGTATAATTAGTTTAGTCTGTAAATATATTTTTCGTTTGTCAATTTAATACATACAAATAAAAAATAAACAGTTGAAAAATATTTGTAATTTTAATATGCTTGAGAACTATACAACCTCGCACATTTAGGAACCAAAATCAAAATTGTTGTTTACCTATTTAAAAAAATATCTATTTTCACTATTTATTTTCCTGCTAAACTCCCTTTGTTTTGATTTAAAGTTCCACCTCATATATTTTATGTGTTCCAAACTTTTTCTTAGAATATATGTCCCAAATAATCCTCTATCCAACTTAAACTCACTTCTTCTTCAAAAAAATTCTTTACCTTAGAGAGAAAGAGAGAACAATAATATTCAGTGAGAATGGCAGCATGTACTGTCTACTCAACACAACCTCTAAGAACAAACATCTCAATTCCAACATCATCAAAAACACATGTTGGTTTTAATCAAAAACAGGTAGTGTTCTACACAACAACCAAAAAGAGCAACAACAGAAGAACTAACAGTAACAGCAGAAGATACTTGATAACATGTGGAGCAGGTGACTCACAGACAATTGTGATTGGTCTAGCAGCTGATTCAGGATGTGGAAAAAGTACTTTCATGAGAAGACTCACAAGTGTTTTTGGAGGTGCAGCAGAGCCACCAAAAGGTGGAAATCCTGATTCAAACACACTTATCAGTGACACAACCACTGTGATATGTTTGGATGATTACCATTCTTTGGATAGAACTGGTAGAAAAGAGAAAGGTGTTACTGCACTTGATCCAAGAGCTAATGATTTTGATCTCATGTATGAACAAGTTAAAGCTATTAAAGAGGGTGTTTCTGTTCAAAAACCTATTTATAATCATGTTACTGGTCTTTTGGATCCTCCTGAGCTTATTAAACCACCCAAAATCTTGGTCATTGAAGGTCTTCACCCAATGTAAGTAATATATTATACATGTCCATATTACTAGATAAAATTCAAAATTAGCCACGGAAATTTAGGGACGGAGAATATCAAATCATCCTCTAATCTCGTTACTAAATTTAGTGATGAATAAATTAATTTGTCACAAAATTCATTTTTTACGTCTCTAATTTTATTAATGTTAATTTTTTTAGTAACCATATAAAAATATTCTAATGTTTTTATTTTGAGAAATGATATTTTGACAACCACTTTTTGACAACTTTTGGACAATTTTCTCTCTCATACTCACATGATGTTGTTATTCTGTCTCTTCCTTTTTCTCTCTCCATTGTTTTTGATCAATAAGAAGTGAGAAAAACAAGGTTGTCAACAAAGTTGTCATCAAATGGATGTCAAAATATCATTACTCTTTTATTTTTTACATACATAAGGAACATTAGTTAATTGTCTTCGTGAATCTTGAGAATCAAGATGTGGGGATGTTATAGTTTTTTGAAATTCTCTCATATGATAAGTTGATATACCTTATCTATTTTATATGATTGTGTGGACAAGGAATTTGCTAATGATTTTTCAATCTTCCTTAATGTATGTGGACAAACAACATGCATACGTGGGTCCATTGTTACTCTATAGTAAAATAGATAGTTCAATTCATGGGCATAAAATCTTTTTAACTTGGGACATTTCATATAATATTATTCCACTCACCTTGATTATTAATTTGAGACGTTTTCCATGCATGTAGGTATGATTCTCGAGTTAGAGATCTTTTGGACTTCAGTATCTACCTAGACATTAGCAATGAGGTGAAATTTGCTTGGAAAATTCAGGTAATGACACTACTATAATTCAAGAGTTCAAAAACATGTGCAATTATAAGGTTAATTTTTTGTGCTTCTCATTCATTTTGGCCTAACAATTATTTGGCAAATATTTCAGAGAGACATGGCAGAACGTGGACACAGTCTTGAAAGTATCAAAGCTAGCATTGAAGCAAGGAAGCCTGATTTTGAAGCTTATATTGGTAATCATTTAAGATTCCAACTCCTGAAAGAAAAATAATCTTAAAAAACTATGGTCATGTTTGGATAAACAGTTTAATTAACATCTTATAGCATAAATGTTTAGCATGTAAGTGCGTATGTATAAACTGTTTTTGTAAACGATATAATAAAGTCAAATTATTTTCATATAAACTATAAGTTGTTTTACTACCGCTATCCAAAAGAGTTTACTGATAGTAGCTGAAAATAGCTTAAGAATATGTATGTCGTCTTTGACAATTTACGATGGGAAAAATATATTTATTTTGTCTTTAATTATGTAGCACCGACAATTTTTATCTAAAACGTGTCTCAAAGACGTATTTGGTTACATTCAATCACTTTCAATTTTTTAAATACACAGCATGTGTGTCTCTGTATCATTGTTGTGTCCGGTATCTATATGCAGCAATACTTGTACAACTTATTCATTGGTTATGCATGTGTTAATAACTTGTGCATTTGTTTTTCTCAGATCCACAAAAGCAATATGCAGATGCAGTGATAGAAGTGTTGCCAACCCAACTAATTCCAGATGATAATGAAGGAAAGATTTTAAGAGTGAGGTTGATCCAGAAAGAGGGTGTTAAATACTTTAGCCCAGTTTACTTGTTTGATGACGGTTCTACAATTTCATGGATACCATGTGGAAGGAAACTTACATGCTCTTATCCTGGCATTAAATTTTCCTATGGACCAGAGACTTACAAAGGAAATGAGGTATCAATTAATCTACCCTTCAAATATCCTATCAACTATTTGATTTTAGGGTTAATTATGTTTTTAGTCCCTATAAAATAGCGACCTTGTAAGTTTAGTCCCTACTTAATTTTAATAGCATTTTTAGTCCCTATAAAAAAAAATTTACTTATAATTTTAGTCCCTGCTAAAACAAAGTTTGATTAATTATCCTTAAACTCTTAAATTTTTGAACGAATTTTTTGAGACAAGATTAGAACACTATGAAAGGTTCGTTTACTAAAATTTAGAATTTTCTGACATGAAATGAATTAAATATGAATTTTTTAAAACGACAAAAGTTAAAGATAAAAAGTAATAAAATCTGGATGTAGAAATCAAATTTTGCAATAATTTTTTGCGGACGAACTTTTAGTAATGTTCTAAACATGTCTGCAAAAAATTGTTCAAAAATTTAAGAGTTTAAGCATAAATTAAACAAATTTGAATTGAGTAAGGACTAATACTCAGTGCAG
Organism: Medicago sativa; assembly: GCF_051527215.1. Taxonomy (NCBI): domain Eukaryota; kingdom Viridiplantae; phylum Streptophyta; class Magnoliopsida; order Fabales; family Fabaceae; genus Medicago; species Medicago sativa. Next base: position 16,865,055 of record NC_140753.1, on the reverse strand, counting down.
AAAAACAAAATTAGGGACTAAAAATGCTATTAAAATTAAGTAGGGACTAAACTTACAAGGTCGCTATTTTATAGGGACTAGAAACATAATTAACCCTTGATTTTAATATTATTTTGGCTTAATAGATCCATTGGTCCCTCAATTAATTTCCATTTTTCATTTTGGTCCCACAATTAATAAAAAGTACCTTTTGGTCCCTTAGATTTTCCTCCGTTTGCCAAATAAATCTTTCGCTGTTAAGTTTAACCACAAATGCCTATGGTGGACCAACCTTAAGAGTGGTTTACCATAGACTTCATTAATTTTTAAAATTTTAACTGTTTGATCTTTAAAACAAAAAGCTACCATTAGATTGAATGGACCATGATTATCTTACAATGAGCCAACAACAACTACCATTGGATTAAAAAAAGGTTACCATTGGATTAGGATTAAATAAATGGACCATGGTTTTATATAAAAAAAATAAAATAAAAATACAAAGGTACTATTGGAATTAATTGTGGGACCAAAATGAAAACTTGAAATTAATTAAGGGACTATTGGATCAAATAAGCCTATTATTTTCTTACCACAAATTCAAGCTAGTTTGTTCATATTTTGAACAAAAAGAAATAAATTCTACCGAAAATTTTTTTTTTAATAAAATAAAAAAGTTCACTAACCTGAATACTTGAATGAATTGTGTTATTGCAAAGAGTTGAAGTTGGCTGTTTAATTAATACTCTACCCTATTTGTTAAATGTGTCGCATTGTTAAAGGCTTAACTAACTGTCCTCATGAGCTTGACTCAGTTGGTATGGACAATGCATAAAAATATGCAAGGTTTGGGGTTCAAACCCGGCCACCACCAAAAAAAAAAAAAGGCTTAACTAACTTTCCAAGTTGAGCTATTTCCTTCGGATAGAATTAAAATACTTTATGTATTAACCGACATCACATTGGTCCGAATGGAATTGGACACGAATCTCTTAAGCAATGTCTCGGGTTTTAGCCATGTAGATGGGGAAAATGTGATTGCAGACTCCACCAAACATGACCAACCACGTTCCCTATCATAGATTAATCATCGATAAAATCGATAGTTACTTTGCACCAATAACACAATTACCAAGTAGGGCTACTTGTTTAAAGCAAATTTTGAGAGAATATTTTGCTTTAGTTAAAAAGTTATGCTAACAAGTGCGGCACTAGTTAAGAACTCAAAAATAGAATTAAATTATAAATTAGATGTAGAAAAAGTTCATTTTTAAAGTTTCAAAGTGTTGAATACATCATTCTTAAGATAAACGTACTCTTTTAAGCTTCTTAACAAATGTTCTAAAGGCACTTGTTAGCATTTACCAAAATAATTTTGTTTTCACTTCACCAAAATATTTAACTATTGTGTCATTTATAAGACCATATTTAACTTTTGCTTTATCTCTTTTTTTAAACTTTGTGCAATAGGTGTCAGTTGTGGAAATGGATGGACAATTTGACAGACTAGATGAACTAATATATGTTGAGAGCCACTTAAGCAACCTCTCTTCCAAATTCTATGGAGAAGTTACTCAACAAATGTTGAAGCATGCTGATTTCCCTGGTAGCAACAATGGAACAGGTCTCTTCCAAACCATAGTTGGTTTGAAGATAAGAGATTTATTTGAGCAGATAGTAGCAAGCAGGGCTGAGACTCCAGTAGGAGCAGCTAAAGCTTAGGAACAACCTGCCTTATACATATATATACATAATATTGGACAAGGCAGTCATTGAATTCTATCCCAAAATCATTTTCTTATTTTTGTGTTTTCCACATTTCATGTATTGTATGTTATTTTGTGTATGAAAATACTCTGCATGTACTTATTTATGTAATATGTTGTATTAATAATATAGAGGAGAAAAAGCAGGACTGAGATTTCAGTTATGTTGATAAAAAGATTTGAACAATTTGTCATCACTGGCTCTAGTGTTATCCATAGTCCATGCATATGAATATTTTTTTTTCTTCCAAGAATATATATATATATATATATATATATATAGAGGGTTATGTTACAAGCCACCCTTTGGTGGTGTCTTTTATCAAGTCACACCTCAATGTGTGATTTTCACTTTTTAGTTATAACTTTGATAAAAGACACCTTCATAAAAAGTAGTTGGTGTCTTTTAACAAATGCCCATAGAGTAACTTGATAAAAAACACCTTCATAAAAGGTGTCTTCTATCATAACTCATATATATATATATATATATATATATATATATATATATATATATATATATATATATATGGGGTTTGCTACAATAGACCCACTCATTTTCATGAAGGTCTATTTTAGCAAGCAGCACCTTTTGATTTGGACCAACAACCCAATTTTTATTTTTTTGAAAATATGAAAACTGAAGGATAAAACCGTAATTAACTTTCAACCATTAATGTTTTTTTATTTTCCTATTTTTTTCTTCGTCTCTCTCCTTCATTCTCTCTCTTAATTTCTTCTCGGTCTCTCTCTGTCAGTTTCCTTTTCCATTTTCTCTGAAGAAGTGATTACTCCAATTCACGTTTAAAGCTTTCATCGTTGATCACAGAGCTTTTCTCTGACTTCGAACTCGTAGTCATCGAAGGAACGAAGATTCGATTTCCCCTTTAAATCCTGACTCTCAAGGATCATTGGAAGGATTTGGATTTGTTGCTATTGTTTGGTGGTTCGATTTGTTGATCTTAAAAAGGGAAAAGGAGAGAATTTATATATTGTGTTGTTTGATTTGTTCTAAGTTTCATTGAATTACGTTTTTTTTATTTTTTTTTCAATTTCAAAGGCCATTGATTGTGTTGTTTTTGTATTGTTAATTGAAAGAATAATTTACCATGGCTGTGCATTAGAGAATTGAGTGCAAAAGATTATGATTTAATTTCATGGACTATCATATATGTTGGTAAATTGAAACAAAATGGAAGAAGAATGGAAAAGGATAATGGAAGAATGGAAAAGGATGTGAAAAAGAGAATCGAAAGAGAGAGAGAGAGAATGAAGGAGAGAGACAAAGAAAAAAATAGGAAATAAAAAAAAAACAATTAATGATTGAAGGTTAATTACAGTTTTATCCTTCAGTTTTCATATTTTCAAAAAAATATAAATTGGATTTTTGGTCCAAATCAAAAGGTGATGCTTGCTAAAATAAACCTTCATGAAAATGAGTGAGTCTATTGTAGCAAACCCATATATATATATAGGGTTATGTTACAAGACACCTTCATAAAAAGTAGTGTGGTGTCTTTTATCAAGTCACACCTCAAGGTGTGATTTTCACTTTTTTAGTTATAACTTTGATAAAAGACACCTTCATAAAAAGTAGTTGGTGTCTTTTAACAAATGCTCATAGAGTAACTTGATAAAAGACACCTTCACAAAAGGTGTCTTCTATCATAACCCATATATATATATATATATATATATATATATAGAGGGCATTTCAAGTGAGAGGAGTTTTATTGTGAGAGATGAGAGGGTTAAACCATGACCCTTAGATTAATCTTTAGCATGATAATTAAATTTGATAACCACACAGAATAACATCCGTCCCTCTCCCTTCTCTGACCTTTGCTTTCTTCATTAAAAAAAAAAAAAAAAAACCTTCTGCATCTCCACTTGATTTCTTGGACAAGGCTATTTGTGTTAACAATATAGATACAAGATAGAGAAAGAGAGAATAGAACAAAGAGGCTAACAATACTGCTAGGGTTTCATAGAATGTCAATTGCATTACATTACAAAAGGCTAAAAGAGAATATATAATAAAACCTAATGGACTCTAACTTATTAATATAAAAACCCAATAACTTAAGTCCAATACTTTATTATCTAACATCTACCCTCAAACTCATAATGAGTCAACAAGAAGCATTGTGAGTTTGCTAAACAAAATACGAAAAACGTGAGAACTAGACTTAAGTTATTGGGTTTTTATTTTGACTCACCAAACAACCAAATGTGAGAACTAGACTCACCAAAAAACCAAATTGAAGAATCAAAAGGGGGGAAGAAACCAAATTGTGAGCACTCGACTCACCAAACAACCACATTGAAGAATAAAAAGGGGGAGAATAAACCAAATTGTGAGCACTCGACTCACCAAACAACCAAATGTTCACCAAACAACCAAATTGTGAGCACTATTTTGACTCACCCAATAACCAAACAAATTGAACCAAAGAAACCAAATCAAAATGAACCAAACTAAGCCGAACAAAACTAAATCAAGACAACTTGAAGAACCAAAACGAACAAAACCAAACGAACCAAGTCAACCAAAGACAAACATGGACGAACAACCAATTAACGAAACACAAATACAAAGAAACACACGAAGACTAAAAGAACAAACAAACCCACAAACAGAGAAGTAGACTAAAATAAATAAACCAAAAATAAAAGAAGACTAATCCAAACATAAAACTCAAACAAAACTACATATCAACCAACAATCAATAACTAGTCACGACAAGTATCATAGAAACAAGGAAATACCATGGTAGAAGAATAACTTCTATGTCTCTAAAATCCAAATTATTGATGAGTAATGCAATTAATTTCAAAATGCTCAAAACCATCCATACCGTGAATCTCAAAACCCAAAGAAATAATACTAATTAGTGGAACGGTGCAAATTACCATATCGAAGTAAACATCATCTTCCCAATTTCTCTAATCTTTTGTTTCTTCCAAGCAATCGACAGAACAAACCATGCTTTTTTTTCAATCGTTTTTTTTTTCTTTTACGAACAACATATGACCAGCAACAAGTTTCAAAAGACCAAGGCCAGAAATTAAACCGAGTCAATCACACAATATTCCCAAATTTTAGGGAACTCAACAGCGGAAGCGACGAACAATTCAAGGAGGATCAAACCATGCTCTTGATGCCATGTTAACAATATAGATACAAGATAGAGAAAGAGAGAATAGAACAAAGAGGCTAACAAATACTGCTAGGGTTTCATAGAATGTCAATTGCATTACATTACAAAAGGCTAAAAGAGAATATATAATAAAACCTAATGGACTCTAACTTATTAATATAAAAACCCAATAACTTAAGTCCAATACTTTATTATCTAACAATTTGATCACACCCTTTTTAATCAAACAAACATCAGAAAAATAAGTTAGAGATAGTTTTGAAGTATTAGTTTAATTGTTTGATGGTTTTTCATCTTTGAACAGCATCGATTGAAGCATGAGGACAATTGCATGCCTTTTGTCCCTGCATCTTCTTCACTCTCACATTTGTTGTTAATATGCAGATTTTTTTTCTAAAGGAATTGAGATGTAATGAAGCTTGAGTTGTTAAAAAACACCCAGAAATTGATTCACCGCTCCTAATACAAATTAATTCACAATCATGTAAGAAAAAAAAAGAATCAATCAGCGCTGTTGTGAGGTTTGATGGTAAATACAGCTTGCGTTTTCTTTGGATTATTGTTTGATGACTGGTTCAATTTTTTTAGGAATAAGAAAAGTTCCCCTTTCTATGAATAATTCAAACTAATTTTATTCCCTATTAAATCTGTTTGTTGAATCCTGAACTTATGATGGGTGCACAAATAAATATATAAACGAAATGCTATAAAGAGATGAAAAGGAGAATTTAAGAGGTAGGTTAATTGTATAAGAGTTAGAATAGGCTTCAGAGAGGAAGGAGAAGATGATTTTGGTCGATGGCAGGAAAAGAATTGAAAGAGTCGGAGAAAGAGAGGACGGAGAAGGGAATAGGAGAAAGAAACTTGTGCAATTACTGTTATGTTGAGTTTTTGAATCTCCACCATATAATTTTAGACAAATTCTAATATGGACCAGTTGCCAATGTGTTCCACCATGGATCAGTTTTTTTTTATAATTTTAATGGTTAGATTTACATAGTCTCTATGTTATTATGGTACACCCTCTGCACATGATTTTTTTTCTAATTCAAATTCTCTCTCCTCTCTACTTTTCTTTCTTTATTTATTCGTATCCTCTTTCATCCAAATTTATTTTTATTAAATCAGCATTCAATATACTTGATTTTTTATCATCTTTTTTTCCAGCACAAAATTTCTTGATTTCTTTTGCTACTGGTTTTCTTCATCTTCATCACATATCATTGTTCATCATCATCACTTCTTCACCACAAACATCACAACCTAAAAAAAATTATTGTCAACAGTAACACAAAATCAAAAATTAAAATTTCCAGATCTATATGTAAAACCAGATAAATCTTCTGCACAAACCAAAATTCGATTTCTTTAACAGATCTGGAAAAAAAATCGCATTTTGACCATTAAAAATGGAACTCCATTGTGAGATCACCGTCTAAAATCGTTTTTTTAACATAACAAATTGAATTTCTTTATCTCAAACCAAAACTCATTTCTTTGACAGATCTGGTAAAAAATCATATTTCAGCCATTAAAAAAAACTCATTGTCATCTACAATTAAACCCAGATTTGGGAAGAAGGGAATGAAAAAGAGGATGACAAGAGTTTAGTATTGAAAACAATTTGTATAAAGTTTCTATATAATTGTCATAGTTTTCGACGTTGAAATTGGTCTAAAAATTTAATTCGGATTTCGAGAGTCTGAACCGGGTCATACCGGGTCAACATGACCCGGTTGGAGGTTGAAGATGATGAGTGATTGTTATTTTTGTATTTTTAATCGTTTCTCTTCTAATAAATATAAATAAAGGAAAACATTAACAAAGATTTCCTCGCGTCGCAGCGGCTGAATTTGTTTTGATTTACTTTGTTTTGATTTTGAGGTCACGAGTTCGATACCTCCAAACGTTTTAATTTTTGTTCTGCTTTTGAAAAATAGCAATGATTATTAAAAAGGAACTAAAAAACACAAGAATAGGATCAACAGGGATCGAACACAGGTTCCTCAAGCCAACAACAAAGCCTTTTTACCATCGCAGCACAATGATTTTCTTGTTCACTATTTGTTACGGCAGTTCTATATACTATAATTATGTTGAACGAAAATTTTATAAGTTTGTTTTTGAGGTCACGAGTTCGATACCTCCAAACGTTTTTATTTTTGTTCTGCTTTTGAAAAATAGCAATGATTATTAAAAAGGAACTAAAAAACACAAGAATAGGATCAACAGGGATCGAACACAGGTTCCTCAAGCCAACAACAAAGCCTTTTTACCATCGCAGCACAATGATTTTCTTGTTCACTATTTGTTACGGCAGTTCTATATACTATAATTATGTTGAACGAAAATTTTATAAGTTTGTTTTTGAGGTCACGAGTTCGATACCTCCAAACGTTTTTATTTTTGTTCTGCTTTTGAAAAATAGCAATGATTATTAAAAAGGAACTAAAAAACACAAGAATAGGATCAACAGGGATCGAACACAGGTTCCTCAAGCCAACAACAAAGCCTTTTTACCATCGCAGCACAGTGATTTTCTTGTTCACTATTTGTTACGGCAGTTCTATATACTATAATTATGTTGAACGAAAATTTTATAAACTTGTAAGCTTGCTTAGACACTCCAGTACGGTACAGGTGAAAAAACTAATAAGCTAAATATTTCTCTACTGTCTGACTAGACAGAACCTGCCAAACCTGCCATGATTTGACTTTTCATTTTTAATTTTTTTTTTTGATAAATACTAAATAGACAGAACCTGCCATGATTTGACTTTTTCTTTTTTCTTTTTAATTTTTTTAATACCACCAGATTGAGTGGAGGTAATGAATTTTCGCCCAATAAAAAACTGTCACGTGTCGGTCAACAAAGGTCCAGGTGCAAATGAAAAACAACAAAAATTTAGAAACTGTCTACTACAAGAATCGAACGCCTCTACTACAAGAATCGAACCACGCCTCCTTCAATGAATTGTTCAGTAAGGTTCAGTAAGATATACCCAACCAACTAAGCTGCAATTCAATTGCGATTTTAAACCACCGTAATATATATATATATATATATATATATATATATATATATATATATATATATAGTAACATTGCTCTATAAAATTTTTGATAGTGTTTTTATTTTTATTAAATTTGCACATTAAGTTGCATTAATTATATTAAATTAAATTTAAAACATTTCACCAATATGATTTTAACAAGAGTCAAAGATTATATAATAAATATTTATCACTACACTTGAGAAGAACGTGTAATATACCAACGCATTATTATTTTTTGTTTATTTGTTACTTTTCATAACGATATTAAATATAATCAATCAGACTGTTGAATATGACCTTTATCGAATAAGAATGTACAAAGAACTGAAATTCCAAAAATCGGTATCTTCGATGTAAGTCGATCTGACAAAATATCGCATTAGAAATCTAGTCAACATGGAACGACATTACTCCGACGATCAAAAAAGACCCAACCTTGTCTGATCGACTTACCTCCGGGAACCCGATCTGAGAAATTCAAGTTTCTATATCCTTTTAGGTCTAAGAAGGTCATTTTGAACAGTGAGATTAATTGTACATGATTTCGTTCAGATGATAGGCATGTTTAGGTCCCGTAGTAAACTAGTTACTAAGTTTACTATTTTTTGAGGGGATAGTTCTTCCGATCGACTTACCTCCGGGAACCCGATCTGAGAAATTCAAGTTTCTATATCCTTTTAGATCTAAGGAGGTTATTTTGAACGGTGGGATTGATTGTACCTGTTGCCGTTCAGATGATACGAATGTTTAGGTCCTTGAACTAAACTAGTTCCTAAGTTTACTGGTTTCTGAGGGGATAGTTCTTCCGATCGACATACCTCCGGGAACCCGATCTGAGAAATTCAAGTTTCTATATCCTTTTAGGTCTAAGAAGGTTATTTTGAACGGTGGGATTGAATATACATGTTGCCGTTCAGATGATAGGCTCGTTTAGGTCCCAGTAGTACACTAGTTCCGAAGTTTACTAGTTTTTGAGGGGATAGTTCATCCGATCGACTTACCTACGGGAACCCGATCTGAGAAATTCAAGTTTCTATATCTTTTTAGGTCTAAGGAGGTTATTTTGAACGGTGGGATTGATTGTACCTGTTTCCGTTTAGATGATAGGCACGTTTAGGTCCCAGGACTAAACTAGTTCCTAAGTTTACTAGTTTCTGAGAGGATAGTTCTTCCGATCGACAGACCTCCGGGAACCCGATCTGAGAAATTCAAGTTTCTATATCCTTTTAGGTCTAAGAAGGTTATTTTGAACGGTGGGATTGATTGTACCATTTGTCGTTCAGATGATAGCCTTGTTTAGGTCTCAGTAGTAAACTAGTTCCCAAGTTTACAAGTTTATGAGAGGATAGTTCTTCCGATTGACTTACCTCCGGGAACCCGATCTGAGAAATTCAAGTTTCTATATCCTTTTAGGTCTAAGAAGGTTGTTTTGAACGGTGGGATTGATTATACCTGTTGTCGTTCAGATGATAGACTTGTTTAGGTCCATGGACTAAACTAGTTCCTAAGTTTACTAGTTTCTGAGGGGATAGTTCTTCAGATCAACATACCTCCGGGAACCCGATCTGAGAAATTCAAGTTTCTATATCCTTTTAGGTCTAAGAATGTTATTTTGAACGGTGGGATTGATTGTACCATTTTCCGTTCAGATGATAGGCTTGTTTAGGTCCCAGCAGTAAACTAGTTCCCAAGTTTACTAGTTTATGAGAGGATAATTCTTCCGATCGACTTACCTCCGGGAACCCGATCTGAGAAATTCAAGTTTCTATATCTTTTTAGGTCTAAGAAGGTTATTTTGAACGGTGGGATTGATTATACAAGTTGCTGTTCAGATGATAGGCACATTTAGGTCCCTGTACTAAACTAGTTCCTAAGTTTACTAGTTTATGAGGGGATAGTTCTTCCGATCGACATACCTCCGGGAACCCGATCTGATAAATTCAAGTTTCTATATCCTTTTAGGTCTAAGAAGGTTTTTTTCAACGGTGGGATTGATTGTACCTGTTGCCGTTCAGATGATAAGCACATTTAGGTCCATGGACGAAATTAGTTCCTAAGTTCACTAGTTTCTGAGGGGATAGTTCTTCTGATCGACATACCTCCGGGAACCCGATCTGAGAAATTCAAGTTTCTATATCCTTTTAGGTCTAAGAATGTTATTTTGAACGGTGGGATTGATTGTACCATTTGCCGTTCAGATGATGGGCTTGTTTAGGTCCCAGTAGTAAACTAGTTCCCAAGTTTACTGGTTTATGAGAGGATAGTTCTTCCGATCGACTTACCTCCGGAAACCCGATCTGAGAAATTCAAGTTTCTATATCCTTTTAGGTCTAAGAAAGTTATTTTGAACGGTGGGATTGATTATACATGTTCCCGTTCAGATGATAGGCACATTTAGGTCCCTGGACTAAACTAGTTCCAAAGTTTACTAGTTTCTGAGGGGATAGTTCTTCCGATAGACATACCTCCGGAAACCCGATCTGAGAAATTCAAGTTTCTATATCCTTTTAGGTCTAAGAAGGTTATTTTGAACAGTGGGATTGATTGTACCATTTGTCGTTCAGATGATAGGCTTGTTTAGGTCTCAGTAGTAAACTAGTTCCCAAGTTTACAAGTTTATGAGAGGATAGTTCTTCCGATTGACTTACCTCCGGGAACCCGATCTGAGAAATTCGAGTTTCTATATCCTTTTAGGTCTAAGAAGGTTATTTTGAACGGTGGGATTGATTATACCTGTTGCCGTTCAGATGATAGACTTGTTTAGGTCCCTGTACTAAACTAGTTCCCAAGTTTACTAGTTTATGAGAGGATAATTCTTCCGATCGACTTACCTCCGGGAACCCGACCTGAGAAATTCAAGTTTCTATATCCTTTTAGGTGTAAGAGGGTTATTTTGAACGGTGGGATTGATTATACATGTTGTCGTTCAGATGATTGGCACATTTAGGTCCCAGGACTAAACTAGTTCCTAAGTTTACTAGTTTCTGAGGGGATAGTTCTTCCGATCGACATACCTCCGGGAACCCGATCTGAGAAATTCAAGTTTCTATATCCTTTTAGGTCTAAGAAGGTTATTTTGAACGGTGGGATTGATTGTACCTGTTGCCGTTCAGATGATAAGCACGTTTAGGTCCCTGGACGAAACTAGTTCCACAGTTCACTAGTTTCTGAGGGGATAGTTCTTCCGATCGACATACCTCCGGGAACCCGATCTGAGAAATTCAAGTTTCTATATCCTTTTAGGTCTAAGAATGTTATTTTGAACGGTGGGATTGATTGTACCATTTGCCGTTCAGATGATGGGCTTGTTTAGGTCCCAGTAGTAAACTAGTTCCCAAGTTTACTAGTTTATGAGAGGATAGTTCTTCCGATCGACTTACCTCCGGGAACCCGATCTGAGAAATTCAAGTTGCTATATCCTTTTAGGTCTAAGAAAGTTATTTTGAACGGTGGGATTGATTATACATGTTCCCGTTCAGATGATAGGCACATTTAGGTCCCTGGACTAAACTATTTCCAAAGTTTACTAGTTTATGAGGGGATAGTTCTTCCGATAGACATACCTCCGGGAACCCGATCTGAGAAATTCAAGTTTCTATATCCTTTTAGGTCTAAGAATGTTATTTTGAATGTGGGATTGATTGTACCATTTGCCGTTCAGATGATTGGCTTGTTTAGGTCCCAGTAGTAAACTAGTTCCCAAGTTTACTAGTTTATGAGAGGATAGTTCTTCCGATCGACTTACCTCCGGGAACCCGATCTGAGAAATTCAAGTTTCTATATCATTTTAGGTCTAAGAAGGTTATTTTGAACTGTGGGATTGATTATACATGTTCCCGTTCAGATGATAGGCACATTTAGGTCCCTGGACTAAACTAGTTCCTAAGTTCACTAGTTTCTGAGGGGATAGTTCTTCCGATCGACATACCTCCGGGAACCTGATCTAAGAAATTCAAGTTTCTATATCCTTTTAGGTCTAAGAAGGTTATTTTGAACTGTGGGATTGATTCTACCTATTGCCGTTCAGATGATAGACTTGTTTAGGTCCCTGGACCAAACTAGTTTCTAAGTTTACTAGTTTCTGAGGGGATAGTTCTTCAGATCGACATACCTCCAGGAACCCGATCTGAGAAATTCAAGTTTCTATATCCTTTTAGGTCTAAGAATGTTATTTTGAACGGTGGGATTGATTGTACCATTTACCGTTCAGATGATGGGCTTGTTTAGGTCCCAGTAGTAAACTAGTTCCCAAGTTTACTAGTTTATGAGAGGATAGTTCTTCCGATCGACTTACCTCCGGGAACCCGATCTGAGAAATTCAAGTTTCTATATCCTTTTAGGTCTAAGAAAGTTATTTTGAACGGTGGGATTGATTATACATGTTCCCGTTCAGATGATAGGCACATTTAGGTCCCTGGACTAAACTAGTTCCAAAGTTTACTAGTTTCTGAGGGGATAGTTCTTCCGATAGACATACCTCCGGGAACCCGATCTGAGAAATTCAAGTTTCTATATCCTTTTAGGTCTAAGAATGTTATTTTGAACGGTGGGATTGATTGTACCATTTGCCGTTCAGATGATTGGCTTGTTTAGGTCCCAGTAGTAAACTAGTTCCCAAGTTTACTAGTTTATGAGAGGATAGTTCTTCCGATCGACTTACCTCCGGGAACCCGATCTGAGAAATTCAAGTTTCTATATCCTTTTAGGTCTAAGAAGGTTATTTTGAACGGTGGGATTGATTATACATGTTCCCGTTCAGATGATAGGCACATTTAGGTCCCTGGACTAAACTAGTTCCTAAGTTTACTAGTTTCTGAGGGGATAGTTCTTCCGATAGTCATACCTCCGGGAACCCGATCTGAGAAATTCAAGTTTCTATATCCTTTTAGGTCTAAGAATGTTATTTTGAACGGTGGGATTGATTGTACCATTTGCCGTTCAGATGATTGGCTTGTTTAGGTCTCAGTAGTAAACTAGTTCCCAAGTTTACTAGTTTATGAGAGGATAGTTCTTCCGATCGACTTACCTCCGGGAACCCGATTTGAGAAATTCAAGTTTCTATATCATTTTAGGTCTAAGAAGGTTATTTTGAACGGTGGGATTGATTATACATGTTCCCGTTCAGATGATAGGCACATTTAGGTCCCTGGACTAAACTAGTTCCTAAGTTCACTAGTTTCTGAGGGGATAGTTCTTCCGATCGACATACCTCCGGGAACCTGATCTAAGAAATTCAAGTTTCTATATCCTTTTAGGTCTAAGAAGGTTATTTTGAACGGTGGGATTGATTCTACCTGTTGCCGTTCAGATGATAGACTTGTTTAGGTCCCTGGACCAAACTAGTTCCTAAGTTTACTAGTTTCTGAGGGGATAGTTCTTCAGATCGACATACCTCCAGGAACCCGATCTGAGAAATTCAAGTTTCTATATCCTTTTAGGTCTAAGAAGGTTATTTTGAACGGTGGGATTGATTGTACCATGTGCCGTTCAGATGATAGGCTTGTTTAGGTCCCAGTAGTAAACTATTTCCCAAGTTTACTAGTTTATGAGAGGATAATTCTTCCGATCGACTTACCTCCGGGAACCCGACCTGAGAAATTCAAGTTTCTATATCCTTTTAGGTGTAAGAAGGTTATTTTGAACGGTGGGATTGATTATACATGTTGCCGTTCAGATGATAGGCACATTTAGATCCCTGGACTAAACTAGTTCCTAAGTTTACTAGTTTCTGAGGGGATAGTTCTTCCGATAGACATACCTCCGGGAACCCGATCTGAGAAGTTCAAGTTTCTATATCTTTTTAGGTCTAAGAATGTTATTTTGAACGGTGGGATTGATTGTACCATTTGCCGTTCAGATGATTGACTTGTTTAGGTCCCAGTAGTAAACTAGTTCCCAAGTTTACTAGTTTATGAGAGGATAGTTCTTCCGATCGACTTACCTCCGGGAACCCGATCTGAGAAATTCAAGTTTCTATATCCTTTTAGGTCTAAGAAGGTTATTTTGAACGGTGAGATTGATTATACATGTTCCCGTTCAGATGATAGGCACATTTAGGTCCCTGGACTAAACTAGTTCATAAGTTCACTAGTTTCTGAGGGGATAGTTCTTCCGATCGACATACCTCCGGGAACCCGATCTAAGAAATTCAAGTTTCTATATCCTTTTAGGTCTAAGAAGGTTATTTTGAACGGTGGGATTGATTCTACCTATTGTCGTTCAGATGATAGCCACGTTTAGGTCCCTGGACTAAACTAGTTCCTAAGTTTACTAGTTTCTGAGGGGATAGTTCTTCTGATAGACATACCTCCGGGAACCCGATCTGAGAAATTCAAGTTTCTATATCCTTTTAGGTCTAAGAAGGTTATTTTGATGAGATAGTCTATCAGATTTACTTATAACGAAAATTCCGATCGCCTAAATTCTGTTACTTACTTCAACCTTATCTCATTTAGGTTACAACCAACAGTCGAAATTGTTTTATTTGATACCGTTTATCGGCTGGGTCCGATTTGGTCATCATTTGAATGAGAAACACTTGCTTGTCACAAGCATAAATATGTGTCATTTAGGCACACACATAAAAGGGAAAAGTATGAAAGAGAAAGGAATTAAAAAATATATCTTTTTGAAATAATTAAATGATAGATATTTTAATGAGTGTGTGTCTAAGTGACTGTATTTGGTGAGCATTCTCTATGGTGCATGAGTGTGTCTAAGAGCATTCATAATGGGAGAATCTTAAACATTTAAGACCTGGTGGCTAATAGGTACTCCTATTGTGGGGAAAAAAAATAATTAAGGGTCTTAAAAGATGCAAGGTCTAAATTAAGACCTCATTCTTAAATGGGCCCACATCACCTTTTTATTAAAATAATAATTAAAAAGTGTATTAAAATAGATAGTGTATTAAATAAATAATATTGGTGGGACCCAATTAGACATTTTGTTAGAGGATCTCCATTGAAGTGGTTGAGTACCTATTAGGTACTATTATTAAAAAATTATTAAAAAGTGATGTGTCAATGTGAAACTCATTTAAGATCTCAAAGATGAGAGTCTCCATTGTGGATGCTCGTGATTTTGACTTATATCGAAACACTACACAAAAATTGTCATTTTGCGACACTCATATTGTGGCATATTGGCACAACTGTCGCAGAAGTTGTTTTTTTATTGATATTTGCGACTGTTTGTACGACTGGTTGGTCAACTGTCGTAATATTTTAGTTTTAAAGAGGGAATGACTTTCAGCGGGAAATGAAAATAAAGAGCGCGCTTCTTCCAAAAAATTGGCTCCCTCTCCTCTTTATTTTCAGAAAAATAAAAATAAAAAACAAAACATCATAAATCCATGACACTGAAAAACCACAAATCCTTCTCACTCACAAATCTTCTCTCTGTGATAATCGAAGCACACTCTCTCAGCCAAACCCCAAATCGTTCCAGTTCTTCACTCACTAGCAAATCGTTCCAATTCAACTCGCTTTCTCACTGTAAGTTTCTTTTCCTTTCGTTGATTTTCTCCCATTGTATGCTTTGATTTGTGTATTTTTTTCTTCATTATTACTTTGTTCCGCCATTGATTCAACTCAGAAAATTCGGATTTGACGTTCTAAGTTTCATTGAAAATCCTTCTCCCTCCCTCAGCGAAACCCCAAATCCTTCACCCACTCACTCAACAAAACCCCAAATCGCAAGTGTTCTATCTTACACTATCTTAAATCGTTTCAATCCCTAATTCACTTTCCTCCAAAAGCCAAGCCGATTCTCTCTAGCAAAACTCCAGATTGCAAATCGCTTCTCTCTCACAAAAGCCCAAATCATAAAACCCCCTTTGTTTACGACGGTCGCAGTCCGGTTCGAAGTTTGCACTATTGTGAAGGTCTTCTTTTCAATTCTCTGTGTGTAATGAATTTAGGTTTTTTATATTTTTTATTTTATCTTGTGTGCAATTTCAAGAATTTAAATAAAGAACTGTATGAACAATTACAATGTACGAAGACATCATGTTTTCTTTTTCATTATGAAATTATGAAAACTTGACAATCATTCAAGAAATATATAGTAATATTTTATTTTATTTTGTTTTGATTGAAACTTTGGTACATACATGTTTTGATTTTTTGCTGTAACCTTGAAAACCAAGTTGTGGCATCTTATTATTGTTATGAACATTAAAAATTTGGGTTGTGAAATCACCAAAAAATATACGGAAAGTACAACTCGTGTAGTGAAAAATTCATTCTATTTTCTAAAATTGACAATGTATTTTTGTTGTTTTAGTTATTTTGTTTTAGTTGTCTTCCTGGTTTGTTCTAGTTTGGGTTTTGTTGCAGCACTATTTTGAGGGAATGAATTACAAGAAGATTACTTCATTATTGTCTTTCAATAAGTGTCATAGTTTATAACATGATAAAATTATATGATGATAGTATAACTCTGGTATGTAGAAATATTTGTTGTATTTGAGTTACTTGCATCATTGCATTAGTTAGTTTAATTTTATTTTGTTCCGGCAGAGTTCATGCTTTTTAGAAACAAAACATATTATGGTTATCTTTGTTTAATGATATGCAAATGTTTGAATATTGTAGTTTTCATTGAGGACCACATGTGCCTATTCTTGTTTTAACCATTTCTTAAATATTGAAGGACTTGTACACTTGATAATATATGGAAAGAAAATTTATCGATGATCTAATTTATTGCCAATTTTGTATTACACAAGATACTTTTACTTGTCTTGTGCATTGTTTTGACTTGTTTATCATCAATGCTTGCAGTGTAAGTGTTTTTGGAGTCTCAACCTTGTGAAAAAGATGACACCATATGAATATGCGCGGAGCAAAAGAATGAAAGATAATAATCAAAGGATTAACACTTTCAATCTGCCAATTCTCTCCCAATCCCTTGTCGAATCCTCTTCTACCATTAAAAAACCTTCATCGGTATGATTTATTGATTCTGAAGCTTTAGAACCTTTTTTTTTAATTATTGATTCCTGTCTCTCAACCTTTTTTATCGCACCGGTGTTTAAAGGATAATGTATTAGATATGTTTAAAGGAACATTATTTGATTTATTTTTCTTGTTTAATTTTGATCTCATCGGTGTTAGTAATATTATCTCACTTATCACAAAAATGTTTCAGACTTAGAAGAGTATTTTCCTTAACTAATTATGACATTTATATTTGGTGTTTAAAGGATAGTTTATGCGTTAGCTAGAAATGTATGATACTGTTTAACTGTTTTATAGACATCCATTATAAACTCATTCTCAACCACTTCTCGAAACTTAAAGAACCTAAATTTAACTTTGTAGTGAGCTGTTTGCATTCTTACCTGCTGCATGTATAGGATGATTAAAACATTCTGTCTTTTCAAGATTCAATTTTTTTTTTCTTATATACGATTTTCAAAAAGTTTAGTCATACCGACTCGTAGAAGACTATACTAATGTTATGGAAAATAGTACCATGTATGTGAGTAGTTTATTCGTAATGGTTTCAAATAGTTTGAGAATTATCTATATATTCATGATGTATTGTTGATGTCAGATGTTGTTGAAGGCATAATGTGATTATGCACATGAAATTGTGATCTTAATTTTACTTTTGATTCCTATAGTTATTTTTTCTTTTTTGGACCAATCAAATCCCTCCATATTTATGACTGTGATCTTATTTAGTCTGTGAAGGGTCGTTCAAGGTTTCTACAACCTGGAGCTCTTGAGGCAGCCAACAAGAAGCGTCTCCGTTCGCATGATTTACCACAAGCCCCTCCACCACCTACACATGTGACACCACCACCTGCACCAATCCAAGAGACATATCCACTAACTAGCAAGGTGACAACACCGCCGGCAATAGTCCAGTTGACTGAACTGCCATCTTCCCAGGCCACCTCACATCATCATTCTATTCCATTCCCTGATTCTGAAGATGACATGTTAGATGATGAGCCGAATATTACTCAAAAAAAGAAATCTAAATATTGGGATGTAGAAGTTATAAGTAAGTAATCTGGTTCCAAATTATCTTAAATAATTTAATTGTTTTACATCATTGACTTATGTCATATTTCACTTACTTTCTTATATGTTAGATGGGGCAGGTCATGTTTCAAACATGCGTTTAATGGTGGATGATGTGTTGCTAGAATCTCCTAATGGAACAAGGATAATAACAAGATGGAAGGATCGTCAACCTGTAGGATTAGCAGCTGGTTTGTTAGCGGATTTTTTGGGTAGACTTGCAAGAATGTATAGAGACTTTCCGATAATGTTCGAAAGTTGGGACCAAATTTCAGAGAAAACAAAAACTAAAGTTTATGATGAAAAAATAAAGGTATCATTGATATACAACTAGATATTTTTGATTTATTGTTTCTTTTGTTTAGTAACTATTTTTCTATGTTTATGTTTCAAGACAAAATTTGTTGTTGATGATGGAGACAACAAAAAATATATTTTGACAAGTATTGCAAGGAAATGGAAGGATGCAAGATGTCGATTGTTCGATACACATCATAAATGGGGGCTCCCATTAGAAGTGAATCTTGCGAATTATCCACGTTCTATTGACGCAACCGATTGGGCTGTTTTTGTAGCATATAGGCGGAAGCCAGAAACGCAAAAGAAGGCACGAAAAAATGCAGCAAATAGGCAAAAACTAACGACCCATCATACACTAGGAAAAATGTCTCTTGCGAGGAAGAGAGATGAGTTGGTATGATTCACTCAATCTGTCATTTATTAATACTTAATTGCACAAGTACTTACTATATGTGGTTATTTGTAGGAAGTAAGAGATGGTCGAGAATACAGCAGGGAAGAAATGTTTTCAGTTTCTCGTAAGAAGTCCGACGGGTCATATGTCAATGAAGAGGCCAAGGAAAAAGCTGTAAGTGCAATTATAGTCATTTATATGTTTAAACACTCAATCAATCATTGATATTTTTCATACAGTAATAGTCATGTATGCATGTAATACAATTGTGATGCCAATTTTTGCAATATCTCCACTCCATTGCCTTTGTTTGCACCTGTAATTAGTATTGCTTCATATCTATACGTAAAATATAAATGATATGAGGGAAGAAAATATATTTCTTATGTAAAGGCCTTTCTAGTTTTGTTTTCTATCCACACCTCCATATGGTCCTCCTCTCATTTTAATCACAATAATATGAAAAAAATTTAGTCATGATAATTTGATAATATATGCAGGAACAATTGCAAATTGAAATGCAAAACACCCATTCAGAGAATGAAGCATTTGTCAAAGTGTTTGGAAAAGAACATCCTGGATATGTGCGTTCTATGGGACTTGGGATAACACCATCTCAAATCTCTACTTCTCACCGTGCTAGAACGGCGTCATCCTTTGAGGCTAATGAGAAGATGTTGAAAATGCAAGCCGAAATTGATTCACTTAAGGATAAGGCTTCACAAGTTGATATATTGAAGGAACAAGTTGCATTCTTGATGCAAATGCTGAATTCTAGAGAAAAACAGGTAAAATTGTACTCTCACAAGTTGCATTCTAATTGCTTGGATTAGGATGTTAAGTTTTTGGGGTTGGTCAGGTTGTTGTTGTCGACTTCTTTGGAGCTTGAGCGTTTTTACTTGGTTGTTAGGTGTTATTTTTATAAGGCCCGTTTCACTTGGTTGTTTTATTTTATTATCCATTTTGAACATTGTCTTTGCTCTTTTTGAGTGTTAATGAGTACTTTGATGTTGCTAATCATTGTTTTCTTTTTCTTTTCAGCCAACAAACTTAGAATCGCCAAGAGATGGTGTGTGCTCCTCTGAGTCTAGTTACCACCTTGAGAATCATTAGCAACGTCGTTATGGATATGTAGATATATTATGAGCTAATTATGATGTAGTTTTTCATATGGTCGCACTGAAATCCACTAGTATTTTGGTTTTTGAATGTTTAAGCTACTTTATTTATAGTTTTAATTAATTTCAATGTATGGATCAACATTGATACTCTTAAATGATGTATATAAATGAAATTAAGTAATTTGTAGTTATATATTCTTGCATTTTATGCTTCAAAGTATCATGATATTAAAATAGTTGCCAACCTCTCTGGCCACTATGATCTAAAGGTAGGCCTTGAAGATCGTCTCGGAAACAACTTTATGGAGAGAATCAGGAAGGAATGGTTCATTGAGTTGAAGACTAAGTCAGGTATAGCTCATCACTTTAGGCCATACTTACATCTCATCACAACCCAAGGTAGTTTCTTTATTTTGAAGGGTCTGTTTGTTTTCTCATTGTATTTTTTTCTGTTCATGTTTCGAGTGTTGTCAATCGCGAATTGTAGATAATAGTAGTCAGTTCAATTTCTGCTTAACAAACGTGTTGTTCTGCTATTACTACAGTCGTTATTTTACAATATTTTGTACTAAATAGTGCATCATGGTTCAATACCATTTTCTTTGAACTCTGCTGCGTTAGAGCACTGCTTATAACCGTATTTAACAACAATATTTTTTGAAAATTGTTCGTTTTTTCTGGTTTGAAGAGGTTGAAAAGGTACTGAAAGCAAAGAAGATGAAGGCACAAAGTAAGAGAGTGGAAATGATACCCAGGGAAAAGGAAAGTTCAGCTTGTGAGAGTGAAGGGATGTTGGACACATGAAAGATGTATCAGGTTTGGTTCTTTAACATATTCATCTGTCATTTTGGTTTTTTGTTTTGATTAAGTACTATATCATGAATAATGTGAGAGAAACATAAACTAGCATCACGCCAGGATTTGATAGCTATATATAAAATTATCTTCATTTTGTGTTTGTGTCAACATGATTAATTTTATGTTAGTGTCAACATGATTAATGATGCTATAACTAGTACTAATTTCGTGGAAACGGTTAAGGAGGACCGATGCTATATTTAAAAGCACAATTAGCAGATTTGTTTCCAATCCACATCCGTGCCTACTTTCACATCCTTTCTGCTCTAATGTAAGTTTATCGTAATAGTGTAAGTTGGATCGGCTGAGAGCGGAGGGAGTGAGTCTAAGTTGTTTGCGGCATGTTTTTTTGTATAACTTCTTTCACGGGGGCGTGCTGTTTTTTCCTGCAAAATTATGCAGGTTTTTTTTTTTCTGAACTTAACAATATTTGATTTATCTCTATTATTTATTGATGATAGTAGAGGAAAAGGCAAAGGTAGAGTAAGTGTTTCCTCTCCATCTCCATTGATGTGTATCATCGGAAGAAGCTAAAATTGAGGCAGTGACATTACAACTTTGAGAAAAGAATATTGAATAAGAAAAAAATGAAGCATAGAAGGGATGAAAATGATATGACCAAGAAAGAATGAAGCAAAATATGGAAGAATGGGATCGACTGTTAAAGTGTCATGCTACAAAGTAGTTTTAGAACCTCCTCCCATGAAAGTATAAGTGAGAGTGAGAGTGCTAATGAGATGGGTGAAGATGATGAGTGCCCTTTGCATTGATATTTTTTTCTTCACATTTTGGTTAACTATAATTTTATTGTGGTCAAGAACAAATTTATGTTTCGGTGATATTTTCACATTTTAGTGAATTGATGTTATTGTTTTTTTTTTTTGGTACTAAATAAAAATATGCAAATTGTATTAATAGTTTTTTTTTTTTGTTTAATGAAATGCTATAAGCATTTTTCTTAAAAAAAGAAACATATTTTATAACAATAAATAATGCGATCAATTGGACCTTTATATGCTAATGTATATAATACAATAACCATGCATTGAATGTTGATTAAATTATCATAAAAAATGACTAAACTAGCCGGGCACACTATAAATGTTAGCATTTGCAATATTTGTTTGTAAAAAAAATATAAATAACGGACCTAACTAGTCGACAGACGACCAAGATTGAATCCTTATGAATTTGCACTATAAATTATCATACATTCAATTGTAAATGAAAACCTTATTCAACTGATGATCAAGACGGATCTATTCGAATAACGGTCAGTTGAATATGATCTAATTGAATTAACAACGAAGTAAGAACTAGAATTTCGGCAATCGAAATCTTTCATATAAGTCAATCGATAAACTATTCCTTTAAAAACCTAGTCAACATAATTGCAAGCATTCAACAATAATATAATGTATTAATCAATAGATTTTTTTACTGCTTATTAGTATACTGCTGACAAAAAAAAAAAAAAAGAGAGAGAGAGAGAGTAAGTTGTATGATTATAAAAGCTCATTTAAACTTATAACATTAAGTGAAATAATTTATGCAAATTAAATTACTGAAGTAAATAAACCAACACATTAACAAAGTTTAAAGTAAAAAAAAAAACACATTAACAAAGTTTTCATTCAGCATGAGTACATTATATATATATATATATATATATATATATATATATATATATATATATATATATATATTTTTTTTTTTTTTGGTGGCTGGGGTTCGAACTCCGGACCTTGCTTATTTTATGCATTGTCTATACCAACTGAGCTAAGCTCATGAGTACATTATATATAGCAGACGTAACAAAATATTGTAAAAATATTCTCTGCAGCGCGTTGGTAAAAAGGTTTTGCTGATAGTCTGAGGAATCGAACCCGCGACCCTCATTCGGTTAAAAGAAGTATAAACCGCTGCAACGCGTACAACCTTTTGATTATAAGTTCCGCGATTGATATTTATAAGAAAAACATTGATTATAAATAAATTAAAGTCACCACAGTTCATCTTCAACCTCCAACCGGGTCACGTTGACCCGGTTCATACCCTCGAAACCCGAACAATCCCAACAGATCTGCACCATTTCAACGTCGAAAATGACGATTTTAATCAAAAAATTTATACAAATCATATCAAATACCAGTGTCTTCTCGTCCTCCTATTCATTTCCTTACCACATGGGTTGTGCAATTCAAACCCATCTAATTTATAGAGAAAAATAATAGGTACAAAAAGAAACAGAGCCACCATGATTTAAGATGAAGAAAGAAATAATAAACAACCATTTTTCTGGGTTAGATAATAAGAAAATCAAGAAACTGTCAAACTTTAAAATACTCAGATTTGTTTTACCAATTCACTGTGTGATTTTTTGGATTCTGGGTTTTATGAGTGTTAATTTTGACTTGTATTGTTTAGGTTCAATATTAAGAAGAAAATGAACAAGATTGATGAAGATGATGAATATTAAGATTTTGTTTTTGAACTTAATTGGAAACGTGTTTTGTTTTTTAGATAATAGCTGAGATTGTTTTTTTTTTTTGTTACAATATAGCTGAGATTGTTTAAAAAAGATAAAAAAAAACACTTTTAAATAAATTAAGTTTGACAATATTGTAAAAAGAATTGATAAAGTGGGATGAGAAATAATTTGATACAGATAGTCTACCATATTACTATAAGACTTAGATCTATCACCATCTAAAATTTCCCATCCATCATGGTCCATGGTGGAACATATTGCCATAGTGGTCCATGTTAGAAGCCGTCTATAATTTTATCCAATGGTCAATATTAATTCCTCTCATCTCTCATTATAAATAGTGCTCTCATTTGATACACCCTATATATATATATATATATATATATATATATATATATATATATATATATATATATATATATATATATATATAGGGTTATGATAGAAGACACCTTTTGTGAAGGTGTCTTTTATCAAGTTACTCTATGAGCATTTGTTAAAAGACACTAACTACTTTTTATGAAGGTGTCTTTTATCAAATTTATAACTAAAAAAGTGAAAATCACACCTTGAGGTGTGACTTGATAAAAGACACCACACTACTTTTTATGAAGGTGTCTTGTAACATAACCCTATATATATATATATTGAAAAAGCAAGTGAAAAGTGTAAGGAGGAGAGAGGAAGAGAATGAGAGTTATGAAAGAATATTCAATAATATTTTACAAGTTTATGATCGTACAAGCTTTGCTCTATGAAAGAATATATTGCAATAATAGGAAATTAAAAAAATTAAAAGATACCCTCAAAAAAAAAATAAAAAAAAATTAAAAGATACAAGAGATAAGGGGAAAGAGGAAAATACAAAAGAGAAAAGAAAGATAATTAAACTAATATATAATTAAAATGTTTTTAAAAGATTGGAACTTTGAACAATTGGACCATACAGCTAGTGTTGTTGATCCACAAGGAAGATGTAGTAATTAGAGATAATATGGACAACTTATGACCATACAGCTAGTGTTGTTGATCCACAAGGAAGATGTAGTAATTAGAGATAATATGGACAACTTATGTTTCGTCTGGTTGTGGGTTTTGATTTATGTGGTTCTTTCCTTCTATTGATTCGCTCTTGATAGGGTTTTCAAATACATGGATGTTAGACGGTGTAACTTGTTTTAAGAATTGACTATTTGTCCAATGCGATTTTGTAGGGTGTACTTGTTTTTTAGGTGGTGATTTTTTGGGCGTTTGCTTATGTTCTGTATCCGTGTTGGCGGTCGAATCTTTCATCTTCACGAAGTTTGGCTCTATATAATTTGGAGGAGGTTTCAAAATCCTCACCAGTCTACCTGATGTTGGACTGTTTGGCTCGAAAGAGACGTCATGCTTGTTGCTGTTGCAAGGAGTTGTTGGTTCTTGGATCCATTCCGTGTTGACGGTTTGTCCATACACCGCATGTTAGAAATTCATTGGTGTTGTTTTTATTTCTTTGTATCACCCGATTGGGTTGACTTACACTTTGTGTGGATTGAATGGGTTATGTTTATGTCCCCCTAGTTATTTTTTGTATTTATTTTTTCCTTTTTTTAATAATATATATGAGCCCCTGACATAAACTGGAATCTGCAAGACATTCCAACTTTTGGATTGTTTTCTATTCCTTTTTATGTCTTTGGACTCTTGCCTTATCAAAAAAAAATGCGGAAGAGAAGCAATGTGTGGTTACACGGGTTTTCGGTAGGTTTGATAGCTATTTTGAAGGGTTTTGCAACAGTTTGACACAAGATTTGTTTCTGCTATTGCGCGGGAGTTTTGATTTTGGTTTTTTTAGATGATTTTTTGGCTTTGGTGTTTTGTTTTTATTGGTTTCAAGTGGGCCATCGGTGGAGCGTGTTTTTGGTTTGTTTGTAGAAGTTTGTATTTGATATTTGGTTGTGTGTTTAGGTGCTCTATATATACGACACATTTTTTCTTTGTGTGTTGCTATTTTAAGACTCCTAGCCTAACATTTCTTATGCTCGTTGGAATTTTTTATATTTTGAATAAATTTCATTTTAGCTTCTTAAAAAAAAAAGTATTCATAGGCCATGCATATGAAAGAAGATATTTTAAGGGTTAATAGTGTTTTTCACCCCTGTAATATAGGTCATTTCCGGTTTTCGCCCCTTTAAAAATTCCGGTTTGATTTATGCCCTTGTAAAAAAAAAAATTTCCGGAAAACACCCATCCCCCCTCCAACTCAGCAGATTCGCTGACGTGGCGCTGACTTGGTTTTTTTTTCATTTTTTATTTTTTTTTAATGCCACGTGTAAAAAAAAAATTTCCAGGTCAGATTTTTTTTAAAAAAATATTTAAAAATAAATTTTAAAAAATAAAAAAATCCAAAAAATAATAAAATATTCAGTTTTTTTTCCAGAAAATTTAAAAAAATCGAAAAAAAATCATAAAAATAAAAAAGTTTTTTAAAAAAAATTTAAAAAATCGAAAATAATTTTTAAAAAATAAAAAATCCAAAAAATCATAAAAACATTCAGTTTTTTTAAAAAATTTAAAAAATCGAAATATAAAAAAACAGAAAAATAGTCATATTTTTTTTCCAAAAAATTTTAAAACCGGAAAAAAAATAGATTTTTTTGAAAAATTTAAAAATTAGAAAAAACCTATTAAGATTGTTTTTGGAAATTTAAAAAATCAGAAAATATTATCAGATTTTTTTAAAATTAAAAAGATTTTTAAAAATTCTGGAATTTAATTTTCAAAATACAAAAAAAGTAAATTTTCAAAATTAAAAAAAAGGTCAGATTTTTTATAAAACATTCTGGAAAAAAAAATAATTTTTAAAAATCTGAATACAAATATAGAAAAATTCAGATTTTTTATTCGAAAATCTTATACCACAATTTTAATAAAATATTTCGAAAAAAATCATTTCATTCCAAAAATTATTTTTTTTGCCTAATGATTCTAACAAAAATCCATTTTGGGGCTATAGTAAGACTTTTTATTCTCAAATAATATCAAAGGGTTTTGCCATCGTCGTGAAAAGATTTTATGAGATTTATGATTTATGATTTCTACCTCCTCTATGGAAGAGCTTAATTATAGGAAAAATGGAATTTCCATGACTTTTATAAAAACCTCTAAATTTGTATTCAGATTTTTAAAAATTAATTTTTTTCCAGAATGTTTTATAAAAAATCTGACCTTTTTTTTAATTTTGAAAATTTACTTTTTTTGTATTTTGAAAATTAAATTCCAGAATTTTTAAAAATCTTTTTAATTTTAAAAAAATCTGATTATATTTTCTGATTTTTTAAATTTCCAAATACAATCTTAATAGGTTTTTTCTAATTTTTAAATTTTTCAAAAAAATCTAATTTTTTTTTCCGGTTTTAAAATTTTTTGGAAAAAAAATATGACTATTTTTCTGTTTTTTTATATTTTGATTTTTTAAATTTTTTAAAAAAACTGAATGTTTTTTGGATTTTTTATTTTTTAAAAATTATTTTCGATTTTTTAAATTTTTTGAAAAAAACTTTTTTATTTTTATGATTTTTTGGATTTTTTTTATTTTTTATAATTTTTTTTTCGATTTTTTTAATTTTCTGGAAAAAAAAACTGAATATTTTATTATTTTTTGGATTTTTTTTATTTTTTAAAATTTATTTTTAAATATTTTTTAAAAAAAATCTGACCTGGAAATTTTTTTTACACGTGGCATTAAAAAAAAAAAAACCAAGTCAGCGCCACGTCACTGAATCTGCTGAGTTGGAGGGGGGAGGGGTGTTTTCCGGAAATTTTTTTTTTTACAAGGGCGTAAATCAAACCGGAATTTTTACAGGGGCGAAAACCGGAAATGACCTATATTACAGGGGTGAAAAACACTATTAACCCATATTTTAATAAAAGGAAAAATAAAAACAAGAGATAAGGGGAAGGAAGAAAATCGAAAGGAAATATAACTATAAATCTTATAGCTATAAACTATGTCAAATATCTCTCGCATTTCTTTTAATTTTTTATAATAAATCAATCCTTAATTACTATTTTTAATAAATTGATCTTTTAAATCATAAAATATTTCTAATGTTACCATTTTTTTCATCCAATTTCGTTAAAAAGTGTTTACATTGTCATTTGACATTGAGGTGGTAGGTCTAAAAAGTGTCTATGAGTTATGACATCAAACATGATTACTTACTCACATTTTCTTCTTGTTGTTTCTAAATTCAAATATAATTTTATAGATAAATGTTTCATAAACAACATTATAATCAATTACTTGAATAATTTTGTTCGAATCAAGACTGAATAATACATACATGAACGTTAGTTTTAAGAGCAATGAATTTACTCCCAGCAAATGTATCATTGAACTTCCACCTAAACACTTTTTAACTGAGTTTGATAAAAAGAGGGTAATTTTGAAAGTATTTTATGACTTAAAGGACCAACTTATTGCAAAAAATACTTAAAGGGCGAACTCGTTACAAACATCTAACTTAAATGACGGCGGAAGGTATTTGGCTTATAACATATTAGATAGTTAAAATATTCATCCACAAGTCATAGTTCAACTGATAAAAATACTAAAATTGTTAGGTCGGACGTGGTAATCAGGGTTTAATCCCTTACTCTTCTACTTTTGTGAGTTTCCAATGACAATTGTCATATTATCTATCTACAAGAAAATAGTTAAAATATTCAATAAAATCTATAATAATTTTTTGTTGATAAAAATATATACATCAAAATGGCCATAAAGTTGCTTTAAAATAATTATTAACGCCCATCAAATTATTTTTTGTTAATAAATCATTTTTGGTTTAACTTTCCATTCCACTAACCTGAAGGAATATTTTTTTGGGTTTAATATCGGTGAGCTGATTTTAAAAACCATCCCCCTCTCACAACAACTTGAAATTATATCGGGGTAAAGAATAACACTATTTTCCGAATTCACCTATTTGGATGCGACAAAAATTGTGTATTTTTCTATAAAAAATAAAATAATTGTGTGTTATTTCCATCTCAATGTTATAAGCAAAATTAGGTATGGAAGGTGGTGAGTGAATAGTGTGTAGCACAAGTGAGTTGCCTGATATATCACCAGGTCTGGAACGACAAAGTGTGGTAGTAGTGAACGGCAATTAACTACCGTATACCAACAAAAGTAATTAACCGTCGTTAGAGGAAAATCGTAAGTTTGGGGTGCCTGAGAGCAAACCATGGGTGCATAATGAGCAATTTTCTTGATACTGAGGTTATCAAAAATTTGATGGGCCTATTCCTCTAATTACTCCCTCATCTCCATATTTTAAAGAGATTTACTTTTCCCACCCTATGGCTTTCCTCGCGCGCCCTATTTATTTTTTTTCATTTTTACCCTTTGTCTGTATTTCGTTTTCCGAAACGCATTGTTAGGGATTTCCAGCCTTATCCGGATTTTAAACTACGTAATGATTTTTTTCCAGAACTTTTACAATTTTAAGCTTTGAAATTCGTAAAATAAATGCAAATAAACATATAAAACAGAAATAAAAAGACAAAAAGATAAAAACAAATCATTTTATTGATATTTGAATAATACATTACAATAATGTTGAAGCTTTTTAAGCTTATTACATCCTAAAACTATTTCTAATCTTATCTTATTACATAAGTTATACCAGTGGCTCCAGTGACTCGTGGAGAGGAAAGAGGGTGGGAGGAAAGAAGATGGCGGGGAAGAAGAAACCAATGTTGCCTGATGGGACATACCAGTAGCTTTGATGTTGGAGGGGAGAGAGAGGGGGCACAGGGGACTCTAGGGAACAAGAGACCATGATGGTCAATATGACACCCAGACAAACCAACCTCGCACCCAGACTGACCCCGTCCCTATTGACCGATCATATGACCCCTAATGGATTTTCAAAGAGGCCTCTTTCTATGAAAAGCCAAAGATGGAAACACATCGTTGTAGAGGAGAAGAGGAGAAAGAAGAAGGTGTGAAATTTTTTAAGAAAATGAAGCCTATTTATAGGGGAGGGGGATGAAAAGAAGGTGGGAAATGCATTAAAACCGGTCAAAAAACGTGTTTTTCAACTTGGCTACCGCCCAAAACGTTTGAAAAACGTTTTCTTTGTGGTGCAGACCACCGGCCAAAAGCTTCTGGTATAGTTCGGAAAATATAATCCGGAATACACATATATTTCAGACTTTATATTCCGGAAAGATACGATCATGGCGTGAACCAAAGGGAAACTTGGGATTTTGTGTATGGTGATGCTTGGTTCGGATTTTAAAATTTGGATTGCTTCAGCATTGGATTCTTTTGTGTGTCCCACATTGCACCGACAATTTTCGTGGTCCACAACACCCAGATACCTCTATAAATAGGGGTCCCTGTTTTCATTACAAGTAAACTACAACGCCTAGATACCTCTGCAACATGGAATTCCCTGGCTTTGATCCGAACACCAAGCTAGCGGCAGTGTACTACAACGGTGGAACACCACCCCCATCTGTTTAGGATTCGCAACGATGTCACCTTCTCCGGGCTGAAGGATGAGCTGGATCAAATCAATCGTCAACTCAACCGCAGAGACACGAGGAGGGTGGTCGGTGTCGAATATCGATGTCCATTGTCCGACTCGGCCGGATCTCTCACGCTTCAGCCGGATGAAACTCACAAACGACAACGACGTGAGAACCATGTTCTCTGTCTTTGGTCAGCACAGCACTAGAGGACCGATCGAGTTGGACGCTTCGCTGGTTAGATCTGCTAAACAAATTCTGAAAAGTTTGCACCAGCCCAGGAACTACGAAGAGATCAGGGCCCTGCTGGAGGTACCAGAGGAGGAAGAAGTCAGTTTAGATGATCCGTGATAATGTGCTATGTTTTAATTAATCGCGTGTTTTATGTTGTTTTAATTGCGTGTTAGTTATGTGTTGTTGAATTAAGCTGTTGCATTATGTTTTGAATAATATATATATATATATATATATATATATATATATATATATAACTTTCAATATGTTTTAATTTACGTCAAAGATGTTCATTTAATCGATAAAATAACCAAAGATATGTTTTTCGGATTATGAAATCCGGATTCACCTATGGCGTAAGTGTGCTCTGGAAAACGAAATCCGGAATACCTCAACATAGGATTCTTTTGTGTGATCCACATTGCACCAAGAGTTTATGTGGTCCACAACATCCAAGGACCTCTATAAATACACTCTATCCGGTTTGATCTTCAATACCAACAAAACACACAAACACACTAAAGAAAACCATGCAAATTTTTGTCATCAAGCTGAGGATCTTTCTCACGCGGTCGCAAATAGATAGTTCTTTATTTGACTGCGTGATGAAGATCTTCAGCATGCTGTCAAAAATACAAACAAACACACCAAAGAGACCAGAGCAGATTTTTGTCATTGTGCTGAGGATCTTTCTCATGCTGTTTTAAATATATAGATCTCTGTATAACGGCATGATGAAGATCCTTAACATGCTGTCAAAAATATATAGATAGTCCTTGATGCCTCCTTGATAGATAGATAACTCAAAAATATCAAGAGGTTTCTATGAGTTAGATCTTGCTGCCTACCAGATGAATATGTCATTTGACAAGGCAGCATGATTTAACTCAAAGAAATCCTTTTGAAAACACCTTGCCTTTCTTCATTGTATTGCAGATCTAACTCCAAAGAAGAGGTTCTTATGAACTCGATCACGTTGGCCTGCCAATCGTAACATGTCAGTTGGCAGGCCGGCAGGATCGAGTTCAAAAGCTCCTCTTCGATCACCTTCCCAAAAGATTCATCATTTATGTTATTATGGTTTTTTTTAACTTTTTATTTGTCTTATGTTGCTTCTTTTTATGTTATATACCGTTGTTCTATTTTTTTTCCAAGCCATTCACCAAGAAATGCTCGAAATAAAAGGGTCTGGTGCAGTTTGGACTATAAAATCTGGAACATCTACATGCAATCCGGATTTTATATTCCGGAACACCTCAGTAAAATTTTGGCTGGTGCCGTTTCACCAAAGGTTTGGCCGGTTAGTGGAGTTTTAACGCGTTTTTTGGACGGTTTGAATGAAAAACACGTTTTTCTTGACTTTCAAATGCCCTAGGACTTGTTTTAGTCTATAAAAAGGTTTGGATCTTCAATATTTTCCTTCATTCTTCTTCACCTCATTTCTTGCATTTTCTTCAAAAAAAAAATTAAGTTTTTTAGGTAGCTTTTAGGAGTGTTTGTGGTGTCATGGTCATTGTTGACCGCTCATACGACCCCTGCAATTGCATTGCAGCTTATGCGGGGGTCGTATAACGGTCAACAGAGACCCTTGACATCAAAGAAAGACACAAAATTTCATATCGTATGCGTCCGGATTGTTGTTTCCGGAAACACTAACAATCTAGTTCAAAAAACGTAATTCGGACCACGGGTATTTGTGGAATTTTTGTAGGGCGCGTGAGAAGGCAGCAGGGTGGGAAAAGTAAATCTCTATTTTAAAAAGACAGTTTCTTATCACACCCTACTAACTTCTCGCACATCCTACAATACAACATTTTGGATTATATAATCCAAAAGCTGTAAAAAATACGTTAAAAACACCCTCCAACACCCTAAATATTTTGAATTATATAATCTAAAGCAGGTGTAAAGGTATAGAGGGTGAGAAAAAAAATTGTCTTTTAGAAATTCCAACAATAATCCTTTTCATTTTTGGATCTATTTGGATTGCTTTATTTTAACTTATCTGAAGACATAATTACTTATGTGACTCTTTTGAACAACTCATAAAAATAGTTTATAAAATATTCATAAGTTATTTTTATAAGTTCTCTAAGATTTTTTATGAAAACAACTTATAACTTATATAAAAGCATTTTAACTTTATTTTATCTTTTGTTATAAAAACATGATTATACATAAGAACATAGACGAATCTAAGTTAGCCACATTAGGGGCACATGCCCCCAATAAAAAAAATATTTGTTAATAATTTTTTTCAACCGAAAATTGAAGTATTGATTCGACTAAAAATTATTGAATAATTTTATCTGTGAAGAACATGTTTGACCCAATTTGTGAAAAATTAAAAATACAATCATGTGAGAAATAAACTATTAAATGTTAGGTTGGTCACATATACAGAAAAATATATCACTTTAGTAGTTTGAAAATGAATAAAACACCAAAAAATCTAAAATATGAAGATATTAGTGATCAATTCTTTTTTTTTTCTTTTTTATCACAAGAATCTTATATTATTTTATTCTTTAAAATAGTATCAATATAAGATGGAATCAAATTAAACACTTGGTGACTAGCAACCAACTTTGCCGTCCTAGCTAGACTATGGGCGACATAATTTGTTTGTCTCCGGATGAAACTTATCTTAAAGTTTGGAAAGTGTTGTAACAAATCTCTACAAGTAGCTATAATGTTTCCAAATTCAGATTGGTTATTAGTTCTGTCAACAATGATTTCTACCACTAACTTACAATCTAGCTCAATATGAAAAAAAAATTAGGGAAACTCAATATGCACTTTTGACATACCCAAATGACCAAGCCAAATAATAGCATCTCTTAGTCCCAATGCTTCAGCTTCTTGCGGAGGAGTGCCTTCATACTATTTAGTTAATGCTTTAATAAAATGGCCTTGATAATTCCTGAGACACATACCAATTTCAAAGCACCTTTGTTCACCAAATAATGTCGCGTCAACGTTACACTTGATATAATGTTCGTTCGGTGGCTGCCAGACCTATACCATCTGCTGCTGTGTCTTGTTGCATGTTCAATTCTAATATGTAGAATTTGGGACATCTTCAATTTTTTTGTTGGATATATCATGATGTACTTTTTTATTCTCAAATTTTTGTTTAAGGACAACGATGTCATCTTTTTCTCGCTTACGTATTGATATTTTTTTTTTACATAAATGTAGCATTAGTCCTCTTATTTTCCCAAACCATAATTTTGACCCACAGATTAAAAAATTTGATCAATTTTGACCATTTAATTTGATGAAGTAACAATAAATTATTCACTACTATCTTCTTGCATCATTTCAATTTGATCTTCTTTTGACTTCGTATGCTTGATCACAACTCAATTTAACACCCCATTTTTTTAAGACTTTAAGTAATTTATCTCTTAGTTTTCATGTCAAGTCACATAATTTATTGACACGCCATCAAATTGGATTGTCGAAATCGTGACTTGTTCAAAGTTTATGAAATGGTGGATAGAGGGAACCGAAATTGCAGTTTGACTAAAGTAGGGGGGCCAATCTAAGAAACACATTGTCCTTAAGGTGAAAATTGAGAGTCTACATAGTAATCCTCTTCAGGAGACCAAGTTTACTCTAGCCATTTTCCTTTTCCTAAAGATAGTCTCACAAGGGAGGAGGTGTTATGTTTAGCAAGGTATTGGGATTTGTTCAGAATGGATGTGAGATGATCGAACATATATTTATAAGTGAAGTTACTTCTCACCTTATAAATTGATTGAGTTAGACCAATTTTAAAATCCAATATAATATCAAAGCCTATCCAATATCGGTTGTGACACTTGCTATCAAAGTTTTCGTTATCAGTTTACTCAAATCATGCTCCAGATGTTCAATCATGAGCATGAAAAAGTGTGTTAAGAATCACACATTGAATGCGAGATAACTTGAACTTGTGTTTATAAGTGAACAGTACCATTTTTACGTACAAGTCAAATTTATGTTCCGTTAGGATCAACCACAAATTCAAATAGACTTAATGATTTTTTTTTTTTGAAGAAACTAAATGAAATATATTAAAGAAACAATCAGTCCCTCAAGCACAAGGTGTGCCGGAGGGAGCTGAAAAAAGTTAATTACAATACAGCAAGGCTAAAACAACCATAAATCAAAGACAAAACAGACATTACATGACAGTAATGTCTGTAAACAACATAAGGGATTTTGTCTCCAAAATGAATAGTCAAAAACAAAAGTGATATAGTTTGCTTTCAACCACCAATATGTTTGAAGTTTAACCCTTTCAATAAGAGCTTCCAGTTGATCACCGTGGTTTTGAAAAATCCTCATGTTGCGATCTTTCCATATAGCAAATAAGACCGAAATCCATATAATAGTAAAAGCTATTCTAGAATTCTTTGAGAAACCTCCAAGATCACTAAACTGATTAGCATGTGTATTTAAATTGCCATGAAACACCGTAACTATACCAAGCCAATTCGATATCAAGAGCCATAACCGACCATAATGATCACATTGAAAAAACAAATGGTCCCTTTCTTCCTCCTTACCACACACGGCCACGCAAGAAACATTAGTAGCCTCAAGGACATTCCTCTTGCGAAGATTGTCCTTTGTAGCAAGTCTATTCAGAAAGAGACGCCAAACAAAGATGTTAACCTTTAAGAGAACCGCTTTAAGCCATAAAAATTGAGCAAAATTTGCATTGATGTTGAAGTCCACCGTTGTTAAATAAGAATAAGCTGAATGCACCGTGTATATTTGTGACGAATGGAGTCTCCACACCCACCTATCAGAAGTGTCTACCTGCAAAACAATGTTAGCCAACTGCTCCACACACTCCCCCAACAACTCTTCCTCCCACGCAAATAAACTCCGCCTCCACCTCCACGCTCCCCCATCTTCCCCCCACCCTAACAAAAACATCTCCCTCACCGTAATCTCTTTATTTTCCGACAACTCAAAAAGTCTAGAGCAAGACACAGCTAACGGAACATCTAGCAGCCAAGGATCCTCCCAAAACATGGTGGTGCTCCCATCTCCTACCTTCCTAACTATGTTATCAACCAACCACGAAGCATCTGCCAAACCCACACCTGATCTAATTTGGTTTAAGTGACGCCACCAAATCGACCCAACTCCCTCACAAAACCGCACCCTCCCTCCAACCTCTCCGTACTTCGCTCGCAGCACCACATTCCACAAACTCTCCCTAACCTCCAACACCCGCCACACCCATTTCCCCAACAAAGAAATATTGAACTCCCGTAGCCTTTTCACCCCCAAACCTCCATTCTCTTTTTTCAAACAAATATTGTCCCATTTGATCCAAGAAAGTTTCCTAAAATCCTCACCACCACCCCAAAAAAAAATAATAAAAGTAGAGTCAAGGGTAGAAATGATACCTGAGGGAGCTTTGAAGAAAGAATGGAAATAAACCGGAATGGACGACAGAACGGACTTTAGCAAAACCAACCGACCACCCAAAGATAAATTTTTACACTTCCAACCTGATAACCGGCAACGTATCCTTTCTACCAACGGATACCAAAAATGAATTTTCTGTGGGTCTCCACCAATGGGCAGCCCTAAATAAATAAAAGGGATCCGACCATGTTTACAATGCATTACCACCGCTGCCTCATGAAGCCAAGAATCATTAACATTGACTCCGAATAACATGCTTTTGTGAAAATTAACTTTCAACCCTGAGACAGCTTCAAATAACAACAGGACTGCCTTCATAGCCCGAACATTAGCCCACGACTTAATACCAATCAGTAAAGTGTCATCTGCAAACTGAAGATGGGACACCGACACAGGTACCTGCACCCCAACACTATATGGTGTAAAAAGACCGTTTGTAACCACCACAGACATCATAACGTTAAGACCTTCCGCTGCTAACAGAAACAAGAACGGAGAAAGAGGGTCCCCTTGACGGAGACCTCACTCCAAATTAAACTCATCAGTTGGGCACCCATTAACTAACACTGATGCTGTTGCCGTTGTTACACATTCCATTATCCAAGAACGCCACAAACGTGGAAAATTCATTTTAACCACAACCTCCTCTAGGTAACCCCAATCAACTGAATCATATGCTTTCTCAAAATCCACTTTAAACATAAGTAAATCTTTCTTTTGACACTTCGCATCATCAACTAAGAATTTGTCTGCCCTTGATAAAAGCAGACTGAGAAGCAGACACAACATTTCCCACCACCATTCTCAATGATTAGACTTAATGATTATTGTATTTGTCCTATAACATTAACGTGGATTAAGTTAGTAAGCAACCAAAGCATGACAGGTTGTTTTGTTTGACAATAAAGAATGACATTTGAGTTCAAATTTTATTTCTTTCAATTCTCTTATGTTTTAGGTAATTGAAATATCATAACTCAAATCTCCTTCAAACCTCACACTTAAATCTATTAATCTAGATATCTACCAAACACACCGGCCGCAACCAATAGCCCTAGTTATGGGTAAACAGGCAAAGAAAAAGGGTCAATTTTATTTGTTTACATTTGAACTTGTCGTTTTGCTTAGTTAAGCAAACTAGTACCTAAGGGTCATGATGAGTACATAAAACAAAAAAGAAGAACGAAACGCATCTTGCGATAGTGTCACGGGTGAGATGCCATCTCTTTCATTCCAACACGTCTAATATTATTCACCATACCACCACATGTATAGTTTTTTTCTCAATACTTCTTTTGCTTCTTCCCTTTTGGTGTTTACTTTCTTGTATACAAAGTATGTGTGAGAAGAAACTTTTTCCATGCTCCTACATGACTTCAAATATATAAATATAGAAAGAAAAAAATTGTTTTTTCGTTTGAAAATGTATTTTTTAACAAGTATTGTCTAAAAGTACGCTTTTGAAATAATATGTAATTTTTTAGAAAATGTGGAGTGAAGATTAAGCAACTCCACATATATGGCATACTGATCGGTAGTTCATTTTGCCCAAATAATAGTAATCAAGTTTACCATTTTTATTCCTTCAAAAAAAAAGTTTACCATTTTTATATATATAGTGGAGACTTCCAAAAGCGACTTTATCCTTTTTCACATGTGGGGTTTGAAATCTCCAATTAATCAAAGGCCAAAGTTATTGCTTGTGGAGACATCCAAAAGCAAAACATAAATATCAAAATAAAAAAGAAATGAGTGAAAAAGTAGAAAGTGTGACAGAAAATAATTGAGTTAAAAGAGTGTCAAAAATATAAGAAAAATTTCGTGTGTGAAAAAATTATAATTGCCAAGAATTTTTTTTTTGTGATAATTTATTTATAATTGGAAAAAATGATAAATCTTCCCAGTTTTCTAATAATAATAAATGCAAATGATAAATCTTCCCAGTTTTCTAATAATAATAAATGCAAGACGACACATACTATTTGGATGATCTGAATACAAAACACATAGTCTAGTTTATTCTACAACAATTCTAAATAAAACAATATAGTCGTGCGACATAAGGACATGAGTACATCCATGTTTAATAAAAATACTCACTACTTATTATATATAATAACTTGTTCTTGAAAAAGAGAAGCAAAGAGAACTTTAGTTGCTAGACAACCAATGTATTCTCTTTACTATAATGATTTTTGTTGGACTATTAACCATATTAATGCATTGTCTATTTATGTTGTTTGTTTCTTCAAGGAATTTCTGGATGTTGTTTCCATCAATAAGATGTTTAGAGAAGATGGAGTATATCGTTTGGATTGTGTAATTTTTGGTCGCAATGAAACCCACGTGGTGTTCCCTTCCTTGCAAGGTCGTACCCATCAAGGCAAACCTCTTGGTTTGGTTTCTTGTTTTAAATATTCTTGCAAATCATTTTCTTCACTTTCTTGGACTGTTCCTTTCCTCTATTTTGTTTGGTTTTATAATTTCATTTGTTGAGAGGTTTATCTTGCATTACTCTTTTCATTTAGTTTTACATAAGGAAGCCATAAATGATTTGAATACTACACAACTTAATATGATAGATATTTTCACGGGTTCATGCAAATTTAATTTGTTAATGACTAGAAAGTTTATGAAAATCTTGACCAAAAAAAAAAAAGAAAGTTTATGAAAATGGAGGCATTCTTTAGGATACTTACTATGTTTGATTATTTTCAATTATGTTCTTCTAGATTTGATGAAATTCACTTCTTTGCTAATAATTCTTTAGTTTCTTATGATAAAATCAAATGATACCTTAAATAAAATGATATTGAAGACATGACTAAACTTGACTCAGAAGATATTTCTCCCCTCCCCTCCAATAAATTGAATCAAACACCGAATATTAAAAATAAAAAAAATAAAAAAAAACCTCTCTTTCCCTCCTCCCCCTCATTCACCTCAAACCAAACAGACCCTGACAGTCATAATTTTGTGTTGACATTATAATTTATTATTTTTTTTCAATTCTCCTTCTGTTCAATTTGCTCATTTTTTTTTTAAAGGCAAACCAATAATAATATATTAAAACACTATTCTAGCACAATGTGTGCGAAGAATAGGACAACAAAGTCATTACAACCAAATTACAAGAACGATAAAAATACAAAAGTGAATTAAGATAAAACTTGCTAGCTACTACTTTATCGAGTCATAATACCAAGACAACTAAAAGATTAACCCACGACTAATTCAAATTGAACCTAATTTTTTGTTATGATTCGTAATCCACCATCACGTTTGATTTTTTACTCGATCAATAAATAATATGATCGTATGTAGATTCTTTATAACCAAAGATACGATTGTTGCGTGCTTTTGATATAGTCTAGACATAATCACCAAAGAAATAATGCCACTCTTAGCATAACCAGTTTATTTCAACCAAGTTTAGAATGGACCACTAGTTCCTTCTCTTGATTTAACAAATGATAAGCACCTTTCACAAAGTAACATTCTTTATAATCAAACCTCCACGACCACCAATCTAAAATATTGTCTTGCAAGACAACATTGGCTAACAAAGAACAACAATCTAGTAACAAATCCTCTTCCCATACAAATAAACGATGCCTCCAAACCCAAGCACCTCCATAAGCCACCAACCTAATCTAAACATATTTTTCATCAACACGTTAGTATTGTACCATATGATAAAGAGCCTACTATATCTCTCTCAACTTACCATTGCCATATCACTTCTCAAAGCAATTCTTATCTAGACACAATCTCAAATAAAAAATATTTGGCACACATACATAAATGAAGAGAATTAAAAAAAAATATAGTTACATCATTTATTACTTTTATCTTTAAATTTTTCTTATATGTGTGTGTGTCTAAGTCATTTTTATTTATGTTTGTGACCAAGTTAGACTTTCTCTCACTTTCCAACCAAGGTCGTGACAAATAGATGTCATCTCACCATTACCCACCACTCTCAAAACATGATCATCAAATCAATCACCACTATTCAAACCAATAGCATCCTCGATAGCTTGGAATCAAATTATTTTTGTGCAGTATTCTCTTAAAAATATTACTCGTTTTGTTCATTACTAGAACTTTCACCCGTGCTACCGCCCGGGACATATACATCTTTGCAAAATATTATACTGCAATACAATCCATCACTTATTTCACTAATTATTTTGAATAAACAATACTATAAATCGCAACAGTATATTATTATTTCAACGATGGACGTCTACACATTTTAAAAAATCTCTTTGTATACTACATTTGATGTAGTATTGATGTAATCACAATTTTCATCAGTCAACAAAATTTTAAGACCATTTCTCGATGGATACTTGTGAAAACTTGGAAGATGAAGGCACTGCATCTCCAAATAAAAAACAATAAGCCGTAAAGAACCAACAAAAAAAAGTCGAATTCACCATATATATTAAATAGTAGGATTATGCATGTCATTCGTGATATAATATGAAAAAACTACATGTAAAAATAAATAGATTTTTTTATAAGAAAAATCTTAGAAATTATCTAAACTAATAATTCTTGAATAGTAAACGTTAGAAAAAGACATCCTTGAGTCTTTGGATTGAAGGATAAAAGAAAAAGAAAAAAAAAGGGAGGCAAATATGTTAAAAAAAATTTCATTAAAAATAGTATATGGAGAATGATTAAAAAAGAATTCATATCAGCAAAGGATACATTTCGAATCAAACATCCCTTTGCAAAATGAATAAAACAAAAACTCAAGTTAAATTTAATAGGAAAAAATACACAAATTAGCAATATAGGAAAGAAGGAAAAGGATGAAATTAAATAGCAACCAAACCAAACAAACAAATGCAATGAGAAATTGAAGGCACCATAAAGGAGCTTAAAGGGAACCTAAAGACATCAGCAAGTAAGAAATTTACGAATTGATAGACTATGGACCCAATAGAAAACAAATTAATACATAAATAAACTTAAATAGATTATTCAACAAAATATCGTTTCACTTAAGCTAGCTTTAATATTTGTAGGTACAATTGAATTATCAAATTTAGCCTTTGAGATTTTTTTTTAAGGATATTTAGCCTTTGAAATAGTCACTTTAATATTCTACACCTATTTTGATTCAAACCAAAACATAGGTAATATGATAAATAAATAATTGTTGTAAAATTCATGTGGATAATGAGATACATAAGTATTTGGTTATATTTATTTATTGCATATATGAAGACAATCAACTAATTAGCATGCATCTGAGAAAGTATTTGCGTAATGGAATTTCATAATCATTGTCGTTTCTAAAGTTATTAAACTGTGGCGCAGTGGCAGCTTATAGAGGCAAATGGTTGAGAACACAAATAACACTGATGGATAATCCTTTATGAAGACCATATAACTTAATTTTTATCGAAACTTTGTTTGAAAGACCACACAATCATGAAGATTGATGTATTTATTGAGGGAGCCTACACGGCTGACTGCTGAACCTCTTGTTTTGTTTGATATTATCAGGCATGTTGCAAACCTAACAGGTAAAAAAGATGTGAGTATGAAGGTAAGAACACATTTTAATAATATAATTGATTGCAATCGAACAACATAAACTCATCTAGTTTGACAGATCTCCAATGAAAATTTTGGAACATACAAAATCAACAACTAAAACTTCATTTTAAAAATACAGTTAATTGTTCCTTTGTGCCTCATTTACTGCCATTTTATGAAATTACCTAAATCATATAAGAAAATCAAAGAGAAAGAATAAATAGAAAGCAAAATAGATCTACATAAAGCAATATAAACGAAGAAAAATGCTTCCATACAATGAATTTGTATTCAAAATAAAAGGAAACTGGATTGTGTTCAACGCCTCCCTTTCCTTCATCTTTTTCTGGCAACCTAAAGTAAAAAAAAAGGATTGAATATGAAACCATTGAGAAGAAGATAATCATACGTACATTAATGCAATTATAAAATTGATGATCCTACAATGGAGAAATCATAAAGGTTGTTGAGATCAACCAAGGCTGGAAAACAAATACATGAATGTAAATAGCAAACAAACATGAAGAATGGTTAGAAGAAGTGAATGGGAAAAGAGATTCGGACAACTGAACCTCACCGTACACTCATCGACGTCAACCGCACCTTCCGCAACATTCTCTTTATTCTCCAAAACAGCAGCGGAACCAACCACTAAACCATCTCGGAGGTGACGAAGATATTGAGGACGGAACTTATTAAGACAGGTCAGGTTCAAGTTCACGAATACACTGGAATATCGATTTCTATGACAAAGGAAGCAAAATCACAAACAATTTGTTGATGTTGTTTCTCACCTCGGAATAAAAAATGCATATAGAGAGGAAAAAATTTGAATGAAGATAGCCATCGGAAATAGTACAGTTTTTTTATCTCTATATAAATGGAATTGGAAATGGTTGAGCCGTGTGCAATTAGTACATGCATTTGTTTTTTTTTTTTGGAGAACAGCATACATTGGAAATATATAGTCAAATAGCCCAACAATTTAAAAGGTAGTTTTCATTGGAAATATGCTAGCTAATTAATGCAATGAGGAGAAAAATGTAGGCACACAGTTCAGAGTTCATTGGTGCCCATAAGTGTTTGACAATTGATGCATGCATAGAAAATTAAAGGCTAGTTGATAAAAAAAACGTGTTAAGTAAAAAGAGTGGGGCCGAGAGAGTTTAAGGGAGAGATAAACCAAGATTCAAATTTGAATTAATGGTGCAGATCAAATTGTTTGGAGATCAACGGCTGACATGAATTGGCGCCCAAATGTAGTAGGGTTAGGGTTTGCAAGGATTGTTGCAATGTTAACAAAGATTAGAAATAAGAGCATCCACAATGGAGACCCTCAATTTTGAGGTTTTAAATGGGTCCCACATGGACACATCACTTTTTAATAATTTTTTAATAATAGTACTTAATAGGATCTCAACCACTCCAATGGTGATCCTATAACAAAGGGTCTAATAGGGTCCCACAAATATAATTTAATAGCCTTGAAAATTATTATTTTAATAAAAAGTGATGTGGGCCCATTTAAGAATGGGGGTCTTAAGTTAGACCTTGGATCTTTTAAGACCTCCAATTTTTTTTTCCACAATGGGAGTACCTATTAGGTACCAGGTCTTAAATGGTGAAGACCTCACCATTGTAGATGCTCTAAGTATGATATCAAAACATTATTTTTGTGCAGTCTCCTCTTTAAAAAAAAAATATTTTTGTATATAGAAAGAAACACGCCTACGTATATTTTTTTTTTTGAATAAAAGGATATTCTATTAATGAATTAATTCATGAAAGTACAAAGCTTGTATTTGGTTTGGAACATCCTCCATCCAAACACGATTGGGCTCAGAATGAGCAATTTGGGCCAAACAATGGGCCAATTGATTTCCTTTCCTAGGGATAAAAGAAAAACTACAGCTGTCAAAGCTTTTACTGGTGGACCAGATTTCATTAAGGATAGCACCTAAGTACGTTCTATCAACTTCAGTTGTCCGAAGCAGCTTGTTGACCACAACTTCACAGTCACTTTCAAAGATTAATCTGCGAAGACCACAATTTTGGGCTAGATGCATGGCTGCGAGGATGGCATAAGCTTCAGCTACAGCAGCGTTGTCAAGACCATTACGTTCCCAAGTCGCTGAAACCATAGCAAGCCCTTCATCATTGTGAATGACACAACCTAACCCCCATCTACCTGGTTGCTGTAAGTTAGCATCGCTATTTGCTTTATAAGTGTTGTGATCTGGTTTCTTCCACTTAGTTGATTGATTATGACTTTTTCTGTGTTGAGCTTTGTGTAAGAAGGATTCAGAATGGAGCGTCGAAGTAGAACCAATAGGTTGCGAGACCGTAGCTTGGTGGAAAGCATTGAGGCTGGTCTGGGCTCGTTGAATGATGACGTTTTCCTGAATAAACGTGTCTTCAAACACAGCTTGGTTGCGCGCATGCCAGATGCTATAGGTAATTGCTGCAATTTTAATTAATGTGTCATCATCCTTAGTACTAATAGTATCAATAAGCCAATCTGAGAAGTCCCTGTTATGTATTAGATTCATGCGAAGCGAGAGGAGAGAACCAAACCAGATCTTCTCTGTCTTAGAGCAATTCATGAATAGGTGATTAACCGTTTCAATAGCTAAGTTGCATCTGGGACATAAGAAAGGACAGTTAACACCCTTAGTGTTAAGAGCAGCTCTGATTGATAAGGATCCATTGATAATACGCCATAAAATCATTTTGTGGCGTGGAATAGTTTTAAGGGCCCATATCTTTTGCCAAACTGTGTTGTTAACTGAGCTGGTAGAGGCCTCAGTGTTGGCTCTGCTCTTCCAAATCTGTAGAGCCTCATATCCACTTTTAACAGTGTAATTACCTTCTTTTTCAAACATCCACATAAGGGAATCCTCCTTGTTGTGTTGCATAATAGGGAGCTGAAAGATTTGGGCACTATCTATAGGAAGAAAATTATCAGTGATCAGCTCATAGTTCCAATCAAAAGGACTGCTAGTCAAAAGG
Organism: Medicago sativa; assembly: GCF_051527215.1. NCBI lineage: Eukaryota > Viridiplantae > Streptophyta > Magnoliopsida > Fabales > Fabaceae > Medicago > Medicago sativa. The sequence continues at coordinate 16,821,138 of NC_140753.1, read as the reverse complement.
TCCTTGACTTTGAGAGAATGAAGATAATTATTATTAGGTGTCAAGGGTTTGTATCCATTCTGGAGAGGAAGCCAATTGTCTTCCATCACACTTATTTTATGACCATTGCCTACAGTCCAGCAGCTACCTTTATTAATAATCCAGATGGCTTGTTGAATGCTTCTCCAAACATAGCTAGGGCTATAACCAGGAGTTGCTTTAAGGACATTGGTTTGGGGGTAGTATTTTGACTTGTAACAATTAGCTAGAAGCGAATTGGGGTTAGTGTAGAGTCTCCAGGCTTGTTTGGCAAGCATGGCAAGATTAAAGTCTCTAAGAATCCTAAAACCCATACCTCCTTCTTTTTTAGGTTTGAATAACTTGGATTTAGCCACCCAGTGAATTTTTCTAGTATTCTCATTCCCTCCCCACCAGAAATTGCAGACAGCTCTCTCAATGTTGTCACATAAAGATTGGGGGAGTAGAAAGCAGCTCATGATATACACAGGGATGGCTTGAGCAACAGCCCTGATTAGGACCCCTCTTCCTTCAAAAGAGAGATTCTTCTCTTTCCAACCCTTGAGTTTCTTCCAAACCCTGTCCATAATATACTTGAAATCCTGGGTTTTTGAACGCCCAAACTGAGTGGGTAAGCCTAAGTATCTAGTGATACCTTGACTGACTTTGATGGGGAGATTAGCTTGGAACAAAGTTTTAGTGAGAGGGTCAACATTGAGGCTGAAAACCATTTCAGATTTATCCATGTTGACCTTTTGTCCAGACAATTGTTGGTATTTTTTGAGAATATTGAGGATAATAAGAGCCTCTTCAGGTCTAGCTTTGCAGAAAAGCAAGCTATCATCAGCATGAAGGAGGTGAGTAATGCAAGGACCATTAGTAGCAATAGTAATACCATGAAGTTGACCTTGATTCTGACTAGCAAGAATTAACCCAGACAAAACTTCTGCACAAATAATGAAAAGGTATGGGGATAGGGGATCCCCTTGCCTTATACCTCTTTGGGGATGAAAAGTTTCAGTAGGGTGACCATTAATTAATATAGAGAAAGAGACAGATCTGATGCATTTCATAATGAGAGAGACAATTCTGTTAGGAAACCCCATGACAGTGAGAGTGTTCTCTATAAAGTCCCATTCCAAACTATCATAGGCTTTAGCAATATCTAACTTGATTCCCACATAGCCCTTATTACTTTTCCTTGGTTTTTTAAGGTAGTGGAAACATTCAAAGGCAATGAGGGAGTTATCTGTGATCATTCTGCCAGCAAGGAAGGCACTTTGAGATTCATGGATGATGTGAGGCAGTATGCTTTTAATTCTATTAGCTATAGCCTTGGTGATTATCTTCATGATAACATTACACAAGCTTATAGGTCTGAATTCAACTGGGGTAGAGGGACTATTAATTTTAGGTATAAGGCTGAGAAAAGTATAGTTAATAGGAGCAGGGCTGATATTAGTGTTGAGGATTTGAAGGGTGTAGTCAATGACATCTGGACCAACAATGTCCCAGTAATTGTGGTAGAAAAGAGCAGAAATGCCATCTGGCCCAGGAGCAGACATGCTCTTTAATTGTAGGGCAGCCTCAGTAACCTCATTAAGAGTAAAGTCACCTTCTAAATAGACCTTCATATCTTGGTGTAGTCTGTTGCTAACCACATTAAGATCCTCAAGATTAATAACAGGATTAGAGCTAGTAAAAATGCCCTGAAAGTAGTTGTTGAAAGTTTGATGTATATGTTGAACATCTCTCCAAGTGTTGCCAAGGGGATCAGATATTTGATAAATAGAGTTTTTTCTTCTCCTTTGATTAGCTTTGTAGTGAAAGTATTTGGTATTTAAATCCCCAAATTTGAGCCATTGGACCTTTGCTCTTTGTGACCACCAAAGCTCCTCTTTAATTAAAAGGTCATCTAGGAGCTTTTCTTCTGTTTTAATTTTCTGTATGCAGTCATCATCAGGGATTTTATGCTTGAGGTAGTTTAGGTTCTCCTGGACCTCTTTGACCTTTCTAGGTATGTCACCAAATTTTTTCCTTCCCCAAATATCAAGGTTAGACAAAGTCTTATTAAGTTTGATATTGCAAGGCTCAAGGGAAGAGTCCCAACTGTCTTTAATAATCTGGTGACATTCCTTATCTTCAGTCCAGAGCTTTTCAAACCGTTTGATTCTAGGCTGATGATAGATGGATTTGCTGTCTTCATAGTCAAAAAATTCCAGGCTGATGGGGGCATGATCAGAAGTGTATCTAAGGAGATGCCAATTGATATACCTAGGGAAATTAGAAATCCAGTTAGAGTTAGCACAAAACCGGTCTAAGCGTTCCTGTATATGAGAAAGATTGGTCTGATTGTTAGCCCATGTGTATTTATAACCATTAAAGCCTAGATCAGTCAGATCACATTGATTGAGAGTATCATTAAAGAGATTGATTATGTTAAAATCCACCCCATTACCCCCCAACTTTTCAGAGTTATTTTTTATCATATTAAAATCACCAAAAATAATCCAATTTTCATGCATTCTGGAATTAGAAAGGTCAGATATAGCGTTACAAGTGAGGTGTTTAGAGTGATGATAAGGGGAACCATAGAAACCGGTAGCAAACCATTGATTATTGGAATTGCAAGCAGTAATATAGGTATCAATGAGCATTTTATTAGATTGGAGAATATTGATGTGTACAGAGTTGTTCCAAAGTAAAGCTAAACCTCCAGATCTATTTTTATCACTAATATCACAATTGACCAAAAACCTATTAGAAATAGGACCACAAGACAGGATATACTTAGCTTTTTTATCAGACTCAGACAACTTTGTTTCACTAAGAAAGACCACATCCGGGCAATTGACTCTAAGGAGCTTCTTAAAAGCTCTAACTGCAGCAGGGTTGCCCAACCCTCTGCAGTTCCATGAAAGGATTTTCATGGTGCTTGGCTGGCCCCTTTATCGAGGCCTGCCATTCCAAACACTTGACTGTTGTTGATTCCTGAGTTGCTTGAGCTATCTTCTCCTATAAGGAGTTTCCTTTTGGTAGTTTTCTGCTCTTCAGTCGGCTGAGTAGTTGTTTTCTCTGCTGGATTAAACCAGAGTGTCCTGACAGGTTGGTTTCTGCATTGATTAGCTAGTTGTGAGGAGTTAGGGACATGCCTGGATTGTGTTCTTCTTTCTGTTGGTGAATTTTGATGCTGATTCACTGATAAGTTGGCAAATTTACCCAGCTGACCTTTAGGCACAGGACTGAATTGCTTTCCACTTAGAGACTTTAGGGGATTACTGCTAAAAACTTTGTCTTTCTTCTCTAGAGTTCTTCTTCCATAGATTCTGGATCTTAGCCATGCACCTCTAGGGTTAGTGGAGCCCTCTTCAGCTTGATATACTTGAGGGGACAGAGAAATGCAGTTTTCTTCATTGTGCCCAACCAATCCACATTTAAAACAGAACATTGGGAGATTTTCATACCTAAAGTCGACCCAATTTATTCCATCCACTTCACTGCCTATGTAGAGCCCTGCTCTGATGGGGTGGGAGATGTCAAACAGGATCTTAGTCTTAACAATTTTAGCATTTTCAGGATACTCATAGGTACCTACATCAAGAACCTGACCAATTTGAGAGCCAATCTGTTCCCCCATAATGATAGATTTGCAATGCAGAGGGAGACCCCATATTTGAACCCATAGAGGAACCTTTGTAAACTCTAACTCATTAGGATTAATCTTTCTATCCCAAGCATGAAGCACAAGCCAACAATTTCGTATAATCCAAGGGCTACCTTTGATGATTCTGTTAAGATCCTGCTCCCTATCCATGGAGATTTGAAATAGTTTCCCCTCAATTTCTGTGATCCTGAAGCCTAGAGGATTACACCAAATACCAGACAAAGTGCTATGCAGGGTGGGGATGGGAATAGGTTTATCAGATAAGATCTTTCCTATCATGCTATTTTTGCAAACCCTGACACTGTCTTCCACATGAGTTTCTTGATAGAAACAGAAAGGTTCTTCATCTTCCATCTCAGGATTAAGGGATTCTTGATTACCAGGTTGTTGATATTGTGAAAACTGTTCTTGTTCCATGTGAATTCCACTGTTGTCTCCTATGTCAACATGGGGCTCCAGATTTATTTGTTGAAAGGATTGTGTAGAAGTAAATTTTTCTGTGAAATTGGTAATAATTGGAGTAATGATAGTGGTCTTCTGGATTTTTGCAGGTCTTTGAGAAACAGGGCTGTTTGCAGGTTGGTGGTTAGGGTTTTGGGGATCAGAGGAGATTTGGGAATCAGAGGAGATTCCATTGTTGTTTGAGGTTGACATGTTGGAGGAGGTTGAAGATAGGAGGATCAAGAGAAGAGAAGGGATGGGAGAAAACGGAGAGGATCGAAACAGAGGGGAAAAGAGAGGAGATCAAGGAGAGAGGGGAAGAGGGGTTCAGAAGCAAAAAAAAGGAAGGAAATTTGACGAGAGAGAGAGGATATGAGGAAGATGAAGAATAAGAGAAACTAAGGGGAATTAAGGAAACATCAAAGGATGTGAAACTACTGGGCAACTATCATCACTGAGGAGAAGCAAAAGCGATGAAGGAAAACAAGGTTGGAAAGAAAGAGCGATGAAAAATCAAGAGGGAATCTTGGAGCGTATATGCAAATCGCAAATCGTATTCGCAAATCGCAAATCGCAAATCGTATTCGCAAATCGCAAATCGCAAATCATGAAATTTTCTTCTTTCTATACGCAAAGTTCATTCAAGTTAAAGAATTATAAATTTTGTTGGAAGATCTTTTTAATTTTTGTTAAACATGACTCACGCCTACGTATATTGGGAATAAGGAAACACATTATTTTTAGTCTTAAAATAAAAAAGGAATCAAATTCTATGATTTAGAAATTTAGAAAAAAAGGATATAAATTGTTGATGCGTATGGATCATCATTTATCGCCGCGAACCCAGTGATTTACATCATTATTCAGCAAACTTTCCCGCCGCGTGGAAAAGATACCGAAAGTAATAAATAAACAAATTAAAAAGATTAGCCCCTTTAATTTCAGGGTCTTGTTAACGAGTGTTCCCGGGGCACTCTTTAAACATGCTAAATTAAGCAATTATTTTTTTTAAATGTCAAAATTTTCAAGTTCCAATGCACTAATTACACAAATTTTTATAAAAAGTTACTATTTATGGTCCTTAACCAGTGCCCCGGGGACACTAGTTAACATTTCCCTTAATTTTATTACCTTTTAATTACTTTGACGCGTGACATGATAATGACATATGAACATTGACAAAGACAATCACAAAAACAAAACATTACACTTTATTCTTAGAAGATCTTAGACTATGCTAAGTGCTAACACTCGCATTAGTGCTGTATCAAGTAACAGTATGGACTTTACAAAATAAAATTAAAAAGTTTAACGGTTTGGATAACCAAAGGGAGGGTTCAACACAACCTCACACTAAAGTATATTGAACTCAATAATTAATAAAAAAAATTAGGGTTAAATATGTTTTTGGTCCCTATAAATGGGAGTGGTTATGGTGCATAAGGAAATCCTTATGCACCGTGCATAAATCCCAACATAATTGCTTACTACACCCCAAAAGGAACCAACCAAAACAAAACAAAACAAAACAAACAAAATGCGGAAACAAACTGAATCATCATCGTCGTTTATCATCATCACTACTGGAATCTTCAATCTCATCATCAACACCGTCGTTCATCATCATCACCGTCATCATCACCGTACCGGAATGCCAAAACCATTTTGCTGTGGAAATGGTTTCTGCGAGTTGTACTCCAAAACCATTTTGTTGTGGAAATGGTTTCCAGAATCTTCAATCTCATCATCAAAACCGTCGTTCATCATCATCACCGTCATCATCACTGTACCGGAATGCCAAACCATTTTGCTGTGGAAATGGTTTCTACGAGTTGTACTCCAAAACCATTTTGCTGTGGAAATGGTTTCTGTGAGTTGTACTCCAAAACCACCAAAATCAAACCGAAATCAAACAACACAGAACCGAAATAGTAAATTCCAGTGGTGAAATCAAACCGAAATTGAATAGTAAATTCATTTTCCGGCAATTCTCAACGAAAATCAAACCGAAATCAAGAGGAACAAGGTTTTCAACAACAAACAACACAGAACTGAATCGTTCAAGCAACAAGAAGAAGAAGCTGAGGCCAGATCGTAGTTTCTTTTTCGTCTCTTTGTTTGTTAGATCTAGAACTTGTGAAGCTTTGTTTTGAAAAACTAAGGCCGGATCTGTAATCTACATGAAAAAGGATATCTAAATATGGAAAAAAATTGGATTCAGAGTTGTTTTGAAACTCCGGCACGGTGGTGCACCACCGGCCACCGTGCCGGAATCGTTTTGCTCGCCGGAGAAGAAGGAGTGGCCGGCGCTGTGTTTTAGTGAGAGAAATGGTGAGAGAAGCAAATGAAGTTTAATTGTGGGGTGTGAGCTTAGATGGCTAGGATTATTACAAGTGTCCAATAAATCTAATGGTTGTGAAGTCCTTATGCATGGTGCGTAAGGAAATGGCTTATGCACCATATCTTTTGCCCCTATAAATATGTCAACTTTTCGTTTTAGTCCCTCTAAAAATTTTCTTCAACTTTTAGTCCCTATAAAATTTTCAATCACTACTTTTGGTATTTAATTTTTTTTAATGAAATTGTTCAGAAATGTGTAAAATATTCTAAAAAAAATTCCTAAAAAAAATTAGAATTTTTTAACAAAACACAAATTAAATATGAATTTTTAACCGTAAAAAGTATAAAAATTCATATTAAATTCATGTTTTATAAAAAAATTCTAAATTTTTTTGGGAGTCATTCTTATAATTATTTTTGAATCTTTTTGGAAAATTTTATTAAAAAATATGAATTCTACATAAGAGTTTACTTTAAAAGAGGGACCAAAAATGAAGATTGAAAATTTTATAGGGACTAAAAGTTGAAGGAAAATTTTAGAGGGACTAAAACGAAAAGTTGACATATTTATGGGGACCAAAAACATATTTAACCCAAAAAATTATAAGTGGAGTCTAATGTATTCTAATAGTGAGATCATTCACATAATTTTCTCAATTTTTTTTTTTTTTTTAATAATTGAGATGATCCAATCCGTGTTACTCGAAATCTAAGAGATTAGTTTTATAATTTAAAAAGAAATATTAGAAAAATATTTAAAACTTTTTTTTTGGTACAATATTTTAAAACTTTTTAACACATACAAAAATAAAATCACATTATCATATTTGTTTCTAAAATATCTTTGCAAATATTTCCTAGATACCTGTATAAAATTAAAATTAAACAAATCATGTATCTAAATTAAATCCCACTAAAGAAGGATGAAATTAATAAGAATGCAATCAATATCTTAACGATATGAGTTGAAATTCTATTGTCAATATAAGGAAATCATTACCATTAATTTATAGTAATTTATAAATAATTTACATATCTTCATAAACCCTCTATTAGAATTTTTATAAACACCCAATTTTCTTTCTTCATATATTATATTATCATATTTTCTTGAAAAAATATATTATATTATAAAAACAAAATTGCTCAAATATATATATATATATATATATATATATATATATATATATATATATATATATATATAAACAAAAAAAACAGCACCCAAGTACAAACAAACTCTACACAAGTAACACAAACCAGAACATGCCACCTTGTTCTATCTTCCATTCCTAGCACATGCAAATCCCAAAATTTTCTTAACTATAGTGCTCTCTTACTCATCACAAACTCCATTAATATATTCTCAAAAAAAGTCCAAACACTCTTTCCTATAATAAACAACACAAGTTATTAATGTAATAAAAATCAGTTACACTTCTCTGTCTTTCTCTCTCTAAAAACTCTCTCTCTAGAATGGCAACTCTTCAAGACATTGGTGTCTCAGCAGCAATCAACATACTCTCAGCCTTTGCATTCTTGTTAGCATTTGCTTTGCTAAGAATTCAACCAATCAATGACAGAGTTTATTTCCCTAAATGGTATATTAGTGGTGTCAGAAGCAATCCAAGAAGCTCTGCAAATTTTGTTGGCAAATTTGTTAATCTTAATTTCAAGACTTATTTGACTTTTCTTAATTGGATGCCTCAAGCTTTGAGAATGAGTGAAACTGAAATTATTAATCATGCTGGTCTTGATTCTGCTGTTTTTCTCAGAATTTACACTCTTGGGTAAGGTTCTTTTTTCTCTTTTGTTGTTTTTTTAGTATAAAGTTTTGATTTTTATTACTCTTTGTTGCTTAATTCTTGTTGCAGCTATAGTTTTTAGCTTAACTCATAATGGGTTCTGAGAATTTTCAATTCTGTTTAGTTTTTTGTTTTAATTATGTTAAAAAGGTTTAATTTTTAGGCACATTGTTTAGGTGTGTTAATGAGAATTAAAATTTTATTTTTAGTCTATAATTTTCAACATAATCCATAATTGAAAAAAAAAATTATTAAAAAATTTAACTTTTTGATGTGTTAGTTGTGTAATAGATGTGAAACATTGTTTTTAAGATGGTTGTGTTGTGAAAATTGTTGAAGGAACAATAATGTCTGGTTTTATTATCCTTGTGAAGATGTTAAGAATTTTTTGTTATCAGAGATTCAATTAAGAGTCATGCCGTGTAGTTTTCAACTTTCTTTTTTGTTAATGTCAGCTTTTGTTTTTTGCTTGAGGTGTTTTCGTGTGAGCTTAAGCTTTGGTGTTTTTGTTCCATGTGGGGTGTAGCTGTATTTTCTTCTTTCCTTCAATCTTGCTCAATTTATGTTATATGTGTGTGAATTTTGTTGTTGTTACGTGTAAAAGCTTCAATTTTTCTGTTTATCATATTGAGCATGTGATTGGTTTTGCATTGTACAAAAATAAATTAACTAAATTAATTTGATAAAATTGATTTTGGTTGAAATTGAGTTGAACAAAAAAGTGACTTATGTTTGGATACATTCACAAAAACATATTTTCTTTAACAATTTATGTTTGGATATTTTGGATTAGAATTGCTTTTACGCGTGTATGTATGTCAATAAACTTGAGAATTGATTCTATGCCACAGAAACTAGAAATATTAGCTTTTAGATAGAATTGACTTCGGGACTAGGATTGATTCTAAAGTCAAAAGCCAAACGTAACAATTTATGGTCAAATCACGTTTGACTAACCAAAACGTGATTCTGGTAGGTAAAAATGTGGAAACAAACATAGGCTAAGTTGAATTATTAGTACAATCCTTATGTTAGAAGAGGAGTGCTAGCAACACTCATATAGTATATGGTCAGTTTACCTTTAATTTTGAAATTATTTTATATATTGTTGATTGTTCTGACTAGTTTTTATGTGTTACACTTCAGCTTAAAGATGTTTATTCCGGTGACAATTGTGGCACTCCTCATTCTTATTCCAGTCAATGTATCAAGTGGGACATTATTTTTCCTAAGAAGAGAATTGGTCGTGAGTGATATCGATAAACTCTCGATATCAAATGTTCCGCCTAAATCTTTAAGGTATGAATAGTTCACAACATTCCAAGTTGGTTTTCATACTGTACATTGGCATATGATATAGCTGCATTACATTTTTCATGTTTCTAGCTTTTCCTTTCATGGTTGTAGCTACATTATATTTCCATGATGATAAGTTTGTGCTACCGCCTCTCTTAGTTATCTAACAGCTGTAATTATCAATTTTCAGATTTTTTGTTCACATAGGATTGGAATACATGTTAACAATATGGATTTGTTTTCTGCTCTACAAGGAGTATGACAATGTAGCATTAATGAGATTGCATTTCTTGGCCTCACAGCGCAGGCGTGTAGAGCAATTTACGGTGAGCTGAAAGTTTTAATTCAGCATGAATTGTTCCTCCCATTAATTGCGGATTTTGCCCCTTCTAGTTCATTTAAATTCTCTTTTCGAAATCCTCATGGTTTTCATGATTGCTGCAGGTAGTTGTCAGGAATGTCCCTCGTATTTCTGGTCACTCGGTATCAGATAGTGTGGACAGCTTCTTTAAAACAAACCACCCAGATCATTATATTGGACAGCAGGTATGAATTTTACGACATTCTTGATTAGTGAGATCTGAAATATAAACTAATGTAAAACAGTGTGATCAAATAGTGGCTATAGCGCTTTAGTGTAGCAGAATTTTCACAAACCACTTTTGTCCTGCAACACAAATGCTATTTTCCAAGATCTATGATTGAACACACATATGAAACCGTTTCAAATAAGTATAATATTTATACATGATGTTGGCATTCGTATATTTTAATTCAGAAGAACATTCTTTGCATTATATTATCGTCATGTTCCTATTGTCAAATTCATTTTTCCCTTTCAGGCTGTCTACAATGCAAATAGATTCGCTAAATTTGTGAGAAAAAGAGATAGACTTCAAAATTGGCTGGACTACTACCGGATCAAGTATCAGAAGCATCCGGATACAAGGCCAACTGTCAAGGTATGTAATTTTTCCAATGTTTTAGAAATTGGACCGAATATCGAACTGGTGAGCCCTTTGTGTCATGGTTCAATCGGCTTAGCCACGGTTAAATAATATAAAAAAGTTTATAAGTAAAATAAATAAATAAACAAGCACAAAAAATGAAAACTTGTTGAACTTGAACCTAATGCTGGTCAACTAGACTGCGGTTCAACTAGGACCAAACCAATCGGCAAACTTGCCTGTTCCCAGTTGAACCATCCAGTTCGGTCTGATTTTTAAAACATTAATGGTAATTACCATGAATACAAGAAGTACAGTATGCGACTTAACAAAAATCTATTAAAATCCAGAATCTGATGGTGTTCTCTCTTTTCATTTTGTAGACTGGATGTTTAGGGCTTTGGGGTAGGAAAGTTGATGCTATCGAGTACTATGACAAACATGTTAAGGAACTTGATAAACTGGTAAGTTTTTTTTGTTTTTCTATGCAATATGTTAAGGGCTTGTTTGAAATTGAATTGACTTATTTGAGCTTATGGAAACAACTTATGAGACTGTTTTGGAGAGCTTATGGAAACAACTTATGACATGTCCATAAGCTGTTTCATATTATTTCTATAAGCTCTCCAAGATAACTTTTGAAAACAGTTTGACTTTATTTTATCTTTCGTTATAGAAAGCTTATACATAAACACTTATATGATAAGCACTTATGCTATAAGCACTTAATTAAATTGTTTATCCAGACAGGGTCTAACTCCTCATTGTTATTTGAATATTTCTGTTACTAAAATTCTGTAAAGTAATTTTCCTTGTCCTTATGCTAATAATAGTAAACAGTAACGCATGCACTTTCCTTATTACTTGGGGGTACTTTGACATGTATTGTGCAGATGTCATTGGAGCGCCAGAAAATTATAAAAGATCCTAAATCTATTTTGCCAGTGGCTTTTCTTTCATTCAACTCACGTTGGGCAGCATCAGTATGTGCACAAACCCAACAAAGCAAAAATCCTACACTCTGGTTGACTGATTGGGCTCCAGAGCCACGTGACATATATTGGCGAAACTTGTCCATACCATTTGTTTCTTTAACTGTCCGGAAACTTGTAATAACGTTGTCAGTGTTTGCCTTGGTATTCTTCTACATGATTCCCATTGCTTTTGTTCAATCCCTTGCAAATTTGGATGGTCTTGAAAGAGTTGCTCCTTTCCTCAGACCAGTAATAGAATTGTAAGTGAACTTAAATGTGCTTTTGAATATATTGAAGAGAAGTTAATAATTCTAGAAGTAAATGAATATGATTCCCTGATTCTATCAAATATTAAACTCTAGTTTAATATTATGGCCTTCAATACAATTGTCTAGTAGTTAAAACTCATTTTCTTTTGCTTTTGGCAGGAAATTCATCAAGTCCTTTCTACAAGGTTTTCTTCCCGGTTTGGCCCTTAAAATATTTTTATATATTCTACCATCAGTTCTGATGATTATGTCAAAAATTGAGGGATATATTGCATTATCAACACTCGAGCGGAAAACAGCAGCAAAATATTATTACTTTATGCTGGTGAATGTTTTCTTGGGAAGCATTATAACTGGAACTGCATTTGAACAACTGCATGCTTTTCTTCATCAGTCACCTACACAGTATGTTTTGTTATTAGTTTTTTCTTGTTAATTTTTTCCATGTTTTTTCGGTTGCCTCCATGTGACAGATTTTTGTGGATTTTATTGTTGATTATAGAATTCCTAGAACAATTGGAGTTTCCATTCCAATGAAGGCTACCTTCTTTATAACTTACATAATGGTTGATGGCTGGGCTGGAATTGCTGGTGAGATTCTCAGATTAAAGCCATTGGTTATATATCATCTTAAGAACCTGTTCATAGTTAAAACCGAGAGAGATCGAGGAAAGGCCATGGATCCAGGGAGTGTGGATTTTCCCGAAACTCTTCCGAGTCTTCAACTATATTTCCTTCTTGGTGTTGTGTATGCTGTAATGACTCCAATCCTTCTTCCTTTCATACTTGTGTTCTTTGCCTTTGCATATTTGGTTTATCGTCATCAGGTCAGTGCCTATAACGTTTTTGTCTGAAAATTCAACGATGCTGTATTATAAATATAATTTGTTGATGATGTTTGACTTTGTAGATAATCAATGTCTACCATCAACGATATGAAAGTGCTGCTGCATTTTGGCCACAAGTTCACAGCCGCATCATCGCAAGCTTAATACTATCCCAGATTCTTCTGTTTGGCTTGCTTAGCACAAAAAAGGCAGTGAAGTCTACACCTTTGCTTATAATGTTACCAATATTGACATTTGCATTTCACAAGTACTGCAAGAGTCGTTTTGAGCCAGCATTTAGGAAGTACCCTGTTGAGGTATGTGATGTTAACATGCAATGTATTAGGCCAATATTACAGATTATTATTCCAGTCTTGAATATAAATAAAAATTAATAAACTCATTTTTGGTGATATAAAATATAAGCGATCTTCAAAAAAAAAAAAATATAAGCAATCTTAACTAATTTCATCTTATTTAATGATTTTCATGATATTATTCTTTAAATATCTATTGATTAGAATTTAAATTCCAATAACATTTTTATTTGCATTGTTAAGAGATTTGCACTAATATAGTTCTTTATTAAGATATGTTGTTCCTTGTATATATTACTTCCTTCCATATGTATATGATTATGTTTTTATTAGGATTGATTTGGTCCAGATTTATTTTCTTAATTAAGGCACTCTCCTTGTGTAGTTTTGATTATAAATAATATCAAGCTGAGAGCTAATCGTTTAAGCTATTCAGAACTTACACCCAATTCTCGAGTGTCCTGAAAATGAGTTTTCATGAAAAAAAGTTTAGGAAACACAATTATTTCTTTGACTATATGAAAAAGGTTGGATGCGATTAACTAATATTTTTAATTAGCGTGAGTTAATTTTTTGCTTATAAGTTATAATCAACGCCAGCTGGAGAAAGAATCAGTTTGGAAAGGGTGACAAACCATACTAATGTAATTGCTTGCTCATATTTAGCAGTTGTATCGTAAACTGATTTTTCTCTTGACCTATTCAGGAAGCAATGGCTAAGGATATACTGGAGAAAACCACAGAACCGGACCTAAACATAAAGGCATATTTAGCAGATTCTTACTTGCATCCGATCTTAAGATCATTCGAAGTTGAAGAAGAGGAACTGGTCGAGCTAGAAACGGTTGAAGTCAGAGTAGATAAACACCAAACTCATCATGTTGCTAGTCCAATATTGAGTGAGCCTGGTTCACCTTCACCACCACATCATGTCCATCAGCACCAGCATCAACCTTCACCACCTCATTACAATGACTACCCTTTACCTCCTGAGTATTATTACCATCCTACCTCCCCTACTCATTATGCCTATCAATATCAAAATCAACCTTGAATTGAGCTAATGCTTATCAGTTACAAAGTTTCTTGAGACCCTTATTAGTGTTTTTGTTTTTAATATATATTGACTTAGATATGTGTTTTGGCCATTTACCTCTTGCAATTGTAAATTATCAATATTTTTTTTCTTGATGTAAATGTTTTGGATTCTTTTAAATATGAGGTGGTTAAAGTAGGAAGATTTCACTTGATCAAGTTGGTGGAAAGTTGAAAGGTCTCTCATTTTTGTTGGTTTATTATCTTTGCAAAATTAATGTGGTCTAAGTAATGTGATCCAACAGTGTCCAATAGTGAATATACATTTGGTGCACCATGGACCGTCTATATGAGGTTAGGATTCGTCATAGTTATTATCAGGTTATACCATGTTGCACCTAGCTAGATGGAAGATTATGTTGGTATCGAGTGTGAAAGAAGTTTAGAAAGAAAAATGAAAAATAAAATTGCAGCTGATGATCGAGGTTGAATTAGTCGTGATTGAATCGAGCTAGTGATGGTCTTGTCATTAGATGGTGTTGATGCTGCTAGTTGACTTGCGCAGGCCATGATCAAGTAGGCGATGATCTTGTCCTTCGATCTGGCCAACTTGTTGGAATACTTGGTGATTTTGGAAGGAATAAAATATGAAAAAGATAATCTCACACCATGTGAAAGAATCAAATGGTTTTATTATTCAACAACACTACAATTACATTCTCTAGCAAGTAGCTCAACTAACTTTCAAAACAAACTTAACAAACTAGTTACTTGAATAGCAAGTAACTGTCAAAACTTACTCTATCTATTATTTAACGAACCAACATTGAATTATATCACAATACACCGCCTAATTCATGTCGGATAGAGCCTTCATTCCCATCATGCTCTTTAGTTCATCAAACCTACTCTTACAAAATACGATTTTTTTATTAAGAGATTATATTAAGATATTTTTTTTAAATATCAGTTGATTTAAGTTATTGCAAGTGGTGGTTGCTGAACGTGGCGTCAATTGCCTGTTGAGGAACACCTTAAAGTTCTCTGTTCGTCCTACTCGAAAACAAATATTCAAATTTGCATATAACACAAATGCATGCAGAAATTTCCATCCCTATCTTTACAATTCTCCAAACACAATGGTCCCAAGACTTAGGTTAGCTGTTACATTCCTAATTCATATCATGTTCACAAACACAAAACCTTCACTCTCAAGCAAGCCAAACTCCACATGAATCCTGTTATTCAAACCACACAATTTCAATTCTAAACCAAATTAGGCAATGCCTAATTCTTTATTATAGCATTCACATTTCACACACAAAATCATAACTCATAACTTCATTCAAATTTTTGCAGTACCATTTCCTTCTCTAAAAATCAATGGCTGCAAACTGGAATTTTTTCTCTCTCCCCAACAGCACTATCACTTACCCTCATTGGTATTCACCAAAAACTGGAATTTACAGCAGTTTACAATCTCCTAGGAACCTTCCGACCAACCCTTTTATCGATGTTGTTTCCTTCATTTTTTCTCACCCTCATGACGGGGTTTTAGCCCTTATTGATTCCTCATCTGGGACTTCCATTTCTTACTCAAATTTGTTAACTTTAGTCAAATCCTTGGCTTCTGGTCTTCATAAAATGGGTGTTTCACAAGGTGATGTTGTTTTGCTATTACTTCCAAATTCAATTTACTATCCCATTGTACTATTGAGTGTTATGTATCTAGGTGCCGTTGTTACACCATTGAATCCTCTTAGTAGTGTTAGCGAAATTCGTAAGCAGGTTAAAGAGTGTGGTGTGAGCTTTGCTTTTACTATACCCGAAAATATCAAGAAGTTAGAGTCATTAGGCATTCCTGTTATTGCTGTGCCAGAAAATGAAATGGATTTGAAGCATGATTGTTTCTCATGTTTTTATAACCTTACTTATGGTAAATTCTATTCAATAAAGAAGAATCTTATTTACGGTGACTTTGATTTGCCTCAAAGGCCGGTTATTAAACAAGAAGACACTGCTGGTATACTATATTCTTCTGGTACTACAGGTGTGAGCAAAGGAGTTGTTTTAACTCATAGAAATCTTATTGCTATGGTTGAGCTTTTTGTGAGATTTGAAGCTTCTCAATATGAATACTCTAGTTCCAAGACTGTGTATCTAGCTGTTTTGCCGATGTTCCATTTATATGGTTTATCGCTCTTTGCTACCGGATTGTTGTCATTGGGTTCTACAGTCGTTGTAATGAGGAAATATGACATCGATGAGGCTATTAGGGCGATTGATAAATATAAAGTTACACACTTTCATGTTGTTCCAATGATGTTGTCGGCATTGACAGCGAAGGCAAAGGATGGTAATAGAAGTAAGTTGCAGAGTTTAAGACATGTCTCTTGCGGTGCTGAGCCTTTGAGCAAAGGAGCTATAAATGATTTTGTCCAAGCTTTCCCTAATGTTGATTTTATACAGGTAAAGAACCTTGGAGAAAAAAGAAAATTAGCCTTAATTAAAGAACGCAAGTCATGCTACATCATTTATATAATTGATTGAGTTATTTTTCTTTGTAATTGCTGTTAGGAGCTAAATAAATGCTGGTTTCATTTAGTTATGAGAGAACTTGTGAACTAAAATAATTGTTAATAGCAGATGCTAAACACTATTTCTTCGCCGTTATGGTATTCATATTCACAACATGTTCTGGACCATAATAGTTGAACTTCACTTGTTTATGGTAAAAATGTTGATTTCCTAGATTTTTAAGGATGTGAAGCTGTATGATTGTTTCTTTTTAGGGTTATGGAATGACTGAGTCGGGCGCAGTAGGAACACGCGGCTTCAATACTGATAAGTTTCACAACTATTCCTCACTAGGGTTGTTAGCTCCAAACATGGAGGCAAAAGTGGTAGATTGGAAAAGTGGTAAGTTTTTGCCCCCAGGCCTCAGCGGTGAGCTTTGGTTGAGAGGGCCTTCAATTATGAAAGGTAAAAAAATCTGTATTTTTATAAGGTCTTGTCTATTGTGTGTAATCTTAACCTACATTTGCATGAGATTGATTCAATGATTTCAACTGCTGTGTTGCTATAACTTTTGTTTCTGTCTTATTCCTTAGCCTACTTGTACCTTTTTTTGCCTGTCTCTTTTGCTATTCCATTTGAAATTCTTAACCAAAATTTTTCCTTTATTTCATACTTCGTAGGATACTTGAATAATGAGGAAGCTACAATGTCAACAATTGATAAAGATGGTTGGCTACATACTGGAGATATTGTTTATTTTGATCAAGATGGATATTTATATTTGTCTGGCCGTTTGAAAGACATTATCAAATACAAGGGCTTTCAGGTATCAAACTTTTTGTTTATTAAACTTCTATAAGAAAATGTTCTTATACAATTTATTTTTACTAAATATGTATGCATTGTTCTTA
The DNA here is from genome assembly GCF_051527215.1 of Medicago sativa. Taxonomy (NCBI): domain Eukaryota; kingdom Viridiplantae; phylum Streptophyta; class Magnoliopsida; order Fabales; family Fabaceae; genus Medicago; species Medicago sativa. The sequence continues at coordinate 16,803,798 of NC_140753.1, read as the reverse complement.
TGTATGACACATGATCTTTTACAGATTGCTCCTGCTGATTTAGAAGCTTTGTTAATTTCGCATCCTGAAATAGTTGATGCCGCCGTTACAGCGTAAGTATATGAACATTTCATTTTGTCTTCTAAAGTCCCTCTTTGGACATTAAAATATGACCTTGAGTATCACATCATTTTCGATATCAGTGGCAAGGTTGATGAAGCTGGGGAGATTCCAGTGGCATTTGTGGTCAAGAAAGTCGGAAGTGTACTTTCTTCAAAGCATGTGATCGATTACGTTGCTAAGCAGGTTTTTCTCTATGAGACAGACATGAAGTTCTATGATATTTGAATCGATATTAGTACTAGAATCGATGTCATAGTGTCTATTACTATTGGAACGGTTTTCACATATTAAACCTTTATTTCTTTCTGGCAGGTTGCTCCATACAAGAAGGTTCGGAAAGTGGTCTTCACAGACAAGATACCAAGATCTGCGACTGGGAAAATCCTCCGAAAGCAACTCAGGAATTGCTTGACTTCAAAGCTCTGAGGCATTTTTTTGGACATATCTAGAGAGTGGTCCTGAAAAACCACCAAAGACTATGCATAGTGGGTTATCATGGCATGAAATAGGTTGAATATGATTGTTTTGATACATGCATCATTCGTTCTATTAAAGGAATAAAGAACAATGTCTCTAAAAAATTCGATTCTACATATCTTGTTTATTTATTTGTAAATAGAATTATAGCAGAGATTAGAGTCCAAAACCCAGAAGAAGAAAAAAAAACTATCAATTACTGTGCCATGTACACCTCTAATCAATTATATTAAGAGATCCTTATAAGTGCACTAGAGAAATTACTTTTGAACTCTAACGATAATCGACCTTTACTAACTAACCAACTGAATCCTAATTGATCCTCTTACACAATCAACATCCTCTTAACAAAAACAACTGGTTTAGTCGATCTTGAATATCAGACATTCCATACTCTATATACTCGTCCGAATTTTTACCGTGAACATCATGCAACCTAACAATGAAGTTTTCATATGCCGGCAGCAACATGTTTTCTAAGGAAATTATTATTTGTTTCCTTAGTTGCTCGTCAAAAACACGCCATGTTGACTGAATTCCACATATCTCCCGAAACTTCTGATTGAAAAAACTGAGATTGTCCTTCATTGAATCTGCTTTAGAATTTGGCGTCATTGACTCGTCGATATCAATCTTCAAAAAATCTATCACCTTATTCCATGAGCTTCTAAAATAGAGTTCACAATATTGCTCCTTGTTTTTACAAAATCCATCATCCCAAAAGGTTTCAAGTAGGTACTTAATGTGACTTAGATTATTCATCATGAAAAAATAACGCAAAGCAGGGTCCTCGTATATTTGTGACTTAGCTTCCAAATTTATCTGAAAAAATTCCATTATAAGCTCTATCTGTGAATAGAATAAAGATGTTCCTACTCCATCAGCAACAACCAAAGGGTATTCTTGTAAGATTTTCTCCAAGTTCCTCCTTGACCAGAAAGCCAAAACGATGTAGCTGGTGGCTTCGCATGTCATAGGATGAACTCCGCCATCAGCCCAACAATCTAACTCTGCATCCGGCGTAAGAAATATCAATTTCCCAAGTTCCATGAACATGTTTCTACATACTTCACCCAACCTATTCTTGAATTTCAGTGCTTCGTTAACCAACGAATCAGTAAACAAGGATTCAAATTCGGGAATAAGATCACACGTCGTCTCAAACAAGTCAAGAATTTTAAACAAACGCCACGCTGAAGGACTTCGATTCACAAATGAATCTGCAAAATTCAATAGTTGACGCGTCGCTCCATCACAAACCTCTAAAAAACAAAGATCAGATGATTCAGAGTTTGATTCCGGAAAGACACGGTTGTAGAGTCGCCGTTCACTTGGAAATAGTATTTTAAGAGCAACCTTAGAAGCTTTAATCCATCTTCCAATCATGTAATCCTGAAATCCCATCTTTCTAAAACCTAATAATTTATTTATTAACAAATCTTCCAACCATTCTTTACGCAAACTAATGTACAAGTCATAGCACTCCTTATCAAACCCAGCATCCACCATCAATTTCGCGGTTTTGTTAAGATGATTGATTGTTTCATCCGGCAGGGCATCGATTATGAAGTTGTGATCAGTCACCACTAATTTATAGTTACCTTTAACCTTCTCCATAAACATCTTGTTAACGTTTGAATCGTTCTGCTTAAGATCATTCATACAAGTCATAAATTGTTGCATGATGCTGCTACCACCATTAGTATTTTCATCTCGTTGTGAATCAACTTGAATGACTACTCGTTGTTCTTCGAGTCCAAGACACTGAGTTTCTTGCGTAACAATTAACGAAGAGAAAGAAGACCGAATAATGATAAGACAGTAGCTGTAACAGGCTCCAACAATACCTAACAACAAACTAATCTTCATGAGTTGTACGATTAAACATCCTAGATAAAAGTACATAAGGTCCACTTCAAATCCACACTGAATTTGTCTCGACAAGCTAAGTGACATGATCGCAAAGGCAGCACATGAAAAAAGACTATATGCATCTGGTTTTCCATTCATAATTTTATCAGAGAAAAAGGAATAGACAGAAGTAATTGTCAGTAACAAAAATGCCGAATGAGCTTTGAATCGAAGACTTGTCGAGTGTTGCCATGTTGTTGCATACAAAAGCATTAGACAAATTATGAAACTGAAAACAGTGTAAAGAAATATCTTCAACAAATTCCAATTTCCAAATAGATGGTTGAAGGAAGAGCTTAGAGCATAACAAAGCAATCCAACAACAGATGAAGCAAATCCAACAAATCTCCATACCTTTTTATGCATCAGCCACCTCTGAATTTGGATGAGAGTGGCTTCTTTCATGTTCTCTCTTTCAGACTATGTTGTGATTAGAAATTGCTTTCACTTTTAGAGTATCTACTTTGTGACCATGTGTATTTCAACATGAGTTTTTGACTTTAGGAGTATCTGCTAGAAATCAACAATAATTTAGTGTACCTACTTGTGAAGATATTTTAGCATTAATATTGACTTTAAGAGCTACTATATTCACATATTCAAACTAGTCTATCTTTCTCATTATTATAAACCTTACAATCTTTCATGTAAAAAGCCATAAGATTATATAAAATAGTTTACTATCTATCATCATCAGGATTCAAATTCTAAACATATAATTTATATGGTCCATTTTTTTAAGAAAACTCGTATCTGATCCAACAACCGGCTAATCTGAGGGGACCAAAGCAAAGCTTTGTATGGACTTGTACACCGAAATTGGCACAGAGGGAATCGAACCTGAGACCTTGAGAGGAGCACACTCCAAGATCCCAAGTCAACCACTAAGCCGACCCCAAGTGGGTTTTATACGGTCCAATTACTAACTACTACTCTTCAAGGACAACTGTCCAAGTCTTATTTGCACAGATTGTGACTTGTGATGACCACAAATTAAAATATATTTTGCTATTCATAAAAACTGGATACTTTTCATTCAGTTTATTATAAATCTCATTTTACCTCAAAGCCCTGTCTGACTCAAGAAAAACATATCAGTCTTAGAATCCAAAGACAAACTAACAAACCACTACCTTTACAAATTTTCGTATGCATTAATATTTGTTTTACAAAAACTAGACTTTCCACCCGTGCTGCCGCACGGGTCATTTACATTGTAAATATAGTAGACAAAAACAAAGTTTAATAGCACACAATTACAACTTATAATTTTTACGTCATCATTTTGAGTACAAATATAATCGAAGTTTCTTATGCCTACAAATTTAGAATATTGGGTCACTTAAAAAACACAAAAGAAAAAACATAACAAATATACAATATTATGATTAAAATTCTCCTAATATGCCTTTGAAGGGCAATGACAAACAAAAAATAATAATATTTTTATGAGTAGTATTTTTAAACAAACTTCTTAAATTGAAATAATATAAGTTTACTTAAACATATACTTATATTAAATTACTTTGGAAGTTAATAGTTCACACTTAAAAAAAAATAGTTCAAAAAAAATAGTTCACACTTAAAATAATCAAACCTTGGTTTTTTTTTTTTTTTTTGAGGGACAGACCTTAGCTTGCTATACCATTGAAAAGCGAATTTAGAATATTGGGTCACTTAAAAAACACAAAAGAAAAAACATAACAAATATACAATATTATGATTAAAATTCTCCTAATATGCCTTTGAAGGGCAATGACAAACAAAAAATAATAATATTTTTATGAGTAGTATTTTTAAACAAACTTCTTAAATTGAAATAATATAAGTTTACTTAAACATATACTTATATTAAATTACTTTGGAAGTTAATAGTTCACACTTAAAAAAAAATAGTTCAAAAAAAATAGTTCACACTTAAAATAATCAAACCTTGGTTTTTTTTTTTTTTTTGAGGGACAGACCTTAGCTTGCTATACCATTGAAAAGCGAAATTGTATAATTGATTCAAATTGATAAAAAATCGTTGTAGAATAAAACTGATAAAAAAATAAATAAACTTCTCTAAATCAAGTTTAGTTGCAACAAAATCCTTGAAATAGCCACATCGAAATAGCCATGAATAATCTTTAAAAAGTAAAATTTTATACTATTTTTATTGACCGAAGCAATTGCGAGAACATAGTTTACAGTCATCATATTCTTTATGAAAGATCATGTGTCTCCTTAAATTATTCAACAGGTAGAAGAGCTACAACAAAACAAATATTTATAAAGACCAGCCTTTGATTCAATTCTTGTTTACTATCTATGACCCATTGAATTATCCATTAAAATCATTGTAAAAAGGACAAAATATTCATATTGTATTATAAGCATTCGATACATGCAAAAATTATGAACTAAGAGGACTTAAAATTATATGTTACAAATACAAAGTATTCATATAATATTGTAACTTATACTCTTTTTTTTTTTTTTTTATGGAAAACCTCTTATAATGTTGTATCCCATAAAGTAATGTCCCGGCTAATTTAGGGTTATTTCTACAATTCCAAAATTGACCATATATTCCTATGTTAACCTTGTCGGCTTGCTAAACTTGAGCCATATCCCAAATGTTAAGAGCGCTGCAAGTGCAAGGAACCAATTCTCGAGCCTCATCCACCAAGATAAATTTGCACCAATTTCGGGGAGATGCATATAGAAAACTGCAAGGAGTAGCTACAACATGTAAGTCATTAAGAGAATGTATATCAAAGAACAAATAATATCAACATATACTATAATGTGAATCCTACACTCCAGCAATGAAAAAGCTTCAACTTGACTGTAATCTTCTATCAAATGAACACTTAAAATCACATTTTAGTTAGAAACTTAGAACTCCTTGAAGCAAAACCAAAGGCTCAATTTTCATCCCAAAATATTAAAATAAAAATAAAAAAATTGGCTTAAATTACCTCATTGTTCAGATATTCAAAGACCAGCCTTTATGCTCCTTGAGTTGGCCTTTTTAACAACCAGTTCTAAGGTTATGCATTTCAGAAACAAAGGGAGATAAACTAATATAGTCACCAATACTAATATGAACAGATTATTTCCTCATAGAGAAGTATGAGAGATGGAGCAATGGAAAATGATTGAAGTTATTGTGCACAACTCGTATCACTGTTTTGGAGACTTGCATTTTTTATAGATATATTGCATTTATGATGACCAATTACAAATGAAAGGTGAACATTTTTGCAGTGAACTAATTAAATGATGTCATTAGTTGTTGTTGTAGGCATTGAGCCGTGTGATATAATAATGATAATGGGGCGCCTCTTTTGTATTGGAACTGCATCCTACACATTGATGCACGTCCATATAAATGTGTATGGGAAATATACACACACATGTTTGCAACTTTGGTCATTGAAAATGTGCATGAGAAATATGTGATACTTTAAATGTTTAAGTAATCAACAATGACATGGCAGGGATTATAAGTATCATTATAGTTGGGAAAATCAGATTTGAAATTTGAATAGTTGCCTCCAAAATCATCAGGTTAGGGTTTTGCAATTAGGTTAGCATTGTACATTAGGATTAGATATAAGATAGATGTCAATATTTAATTTAGCATTGAAAAACATAAATACATCTTCTCCCTCTTATGATATTAATAATAATAGGGGTAAATAAATATATATATAACCAAACAAACGTACTCAAGTGATTAATGAGCTCCATAAACGACGAATTGTTCAGGAGAAAATGAATTGAGTTCGATTTCTGGATGAAACAATTGTTGGCCAGACTTTACTTATCTCCCAGCAAAATTTTATATTATCATAGTCTTTTTTCCCTTGATAACGTTAACAACAACAAAAAAATTATAGGGGTCAATATGTAAAACTAACACATGCTTGAAATTTATTATTCTAACAATTTTTTAAAATTTCCATGATTTTTGTTATAGGTTTCTACAATAAGGGACGGAGGGATTATGTAATAGAGAAATAATATTTGAACATCCATTTTTTAACAACTTTTGTGACAACCCTCTCTCTCATTCATTGTACTTTGTCCTCGTGAGCTTAGCTCTGTTGGTATGGACAATGCATAAAATATGCAAGGTCTGGGGTTCGAACCCCGGCCACCACCAAAAAAAAAAAATACACTCATTGTACTTTTATTCTTTTTCTTCCTTTTTCTCTCTCTATTGTTATTGTTCAATAAAAAGAGAGGAAAAAAGCTGTCACTAAAAGTTGTTGGAAATTGGATGTCAAAATATCATTCCTCTGTGTAATATAATGCATGTCTCCTTAATATAGATATTAGATATATGATTCACAATTTGAATTTTGATTGTACACCACACTTACATTCAATATTCATCATTCATGAGTGAATTGGACACTCTTTCAACGTTACTTAATTTTTTATATATTGAGTGAAATTTACATAGATTTGGATACTTTATGTTGAGCTCATTCCATTTGGATACTTTATGTTGAACTCATTCCAAAAGTATAAGAACCATATAGATTTGACCTAATAAAAGTGTACTCCCTCTGTTTCTTTTTATAAGCAAATTTTACTTTTTAGGTTCATTCAATTAATGATGTATGTGGTTCATATGAACCACATACATCATTAATTGAATGAACCTAAAAAGTAAAATTTGCTTATAAAAAGAAACGGAGGGAGTAAATGTTAGTGTTCCTAGGACTCCTCATCCACCATTAGATTAAGCAAAACATGCAGAATTTATTATGTTTCTTCCACAACAAATCACTCTCTTTCTCTCTTGTATCAACCCACAAAGAAAAATCTGTTTCTCTCGCGCACACACTTTGGTCATTGGTGGGACAGCGATATGGGACACGAGTGGGGTGATAAAAGAGTAAGAAGATCGATGTATGGAGGGAGCAAAAGATCCAAATTATTAAATACAATTGACACACCATGTATCATCTATAAATGAGTTTGAAAACATACGATAAGGTTAGGATTGTCATAGTTTTTTGAATATGACGTGGGCTTATGAGTGCTGGTGCATGGAAAATGAACGTAGTGCTTGGAAAACAACAATTATTACAAATATGTCTCTCGTGTGTACATAAATGTGAAAATCTAGATGTTATTTCACATGAACATTTGGATGTACATGCAGATATTAGTTATGGAAAGTTAGTTGATAAAAAGACTCATAAGTTGATTGAAATAAGATTGAAAAATAATGATAAAAGAAAAATAATGTACAAACATGGTTTTAGAAAGAAAAATAAAATTTCACTTGATTACTTGCCTTGAATTAGATCATGGATGAGTTAAGATGGTCTTGTTATTGAATGTGGTTGATCGTGTTGGTTGACTTGGACAGACCATGATCTGATTGATAGGTTTGAGCAGAGATGGAGCTAGAAGGGGGACCAACAAAGGCTACGGTCCCCCCCTAAACTTTAAAAGAAAAAACTATATTGATATGATATAATACTTTTCGGTTTCAATATTTATTTTTTATAAACTTTATACAACATTGTATATTGACTTTTTTTTACTCTATATTAGGCCTTAAACATCTAAGTTTCTAAGCTTAATTGCATTAATCATTAACTAAAATCTTTAACACCGGAAAAAAAAATAGAGTCTTTTCTACAATTTATAGAAGAATCCTAATCCTTAACCAAAATTCTAGTTTATGATTTCTCGTTGCAATTTCTCTTAGGAATATCGAATCACTGTCTAGAGCCACTACCAACGATTCACTGGTCTTGATTGCACCCCCTTATGTTTGCATTTTTATTTTTTCATATTCTCTTTCTGTGCTATTCAAAGATCGTTTTAGTCTCATCATTCTTTGACAAACCACAAGGTACTTAACTTTCTTATATCCTTAAAATTTCTTATAATTTTGGATATTGATAACGGGCCATCTTACGTTATTCTTAGCATTGTTTTTAGTCATAATTTTTTATTTAGAACGAAGCGGTTCAAGAGGAATGCAGGCACTAGGAGCTTCAAGGGATGAGTCTCTCCTCACTCTAAGTCTCTAGGGTATGTTTTATTTCTTTTGTAATTTGTCTTTAGTTACCATGAGTAACTAAATACTATTAAGGTAGGGTTCTAAGATGAAAATTTATTTTATTTGTTGGATTAGTAAATTTAAGTTCTTTATTCAGTTATTTTATGAATCCTTTTTAATTTTACTATGCGAAATATTTATTTCTTCTGAAGCGAACCAACCTTGAAAAAACAATACTTAGGGATGACATAATCTAATATTGGTGAAAACCTACTCAAATTAGAAAGTAACTAAGATATCAGATTACAATAGGGTTAGGGATGACATAACCTAAGAATGAATGTCAACAGAAAAAATGGAATCAATATGTAACGAAAAAATGGAGGCACTAACTGTTAATAATCATAGAAAGTATACTTCTATCTATTATTAAACTATGTTAATGGAACAAATTGAAAAATGAGGGTGTAATGATCATGCTGCTCAATATCACAAACACTGAGGTGGGAAATTATTTTACAATGCAATTAGATAAATCAAAGCTAATGTACAAATTAAGAAGAAAAAGGAGAATATCATAAAGTAGCTACAAAACACACTTATTCATCTTCATCTTTACATGGGTATTAAAAATGACAAGGATGTGAATGAGAAAATAATGTGTGAGAAGGTGTGCTTCATCTCATAAAACGAAAGTGTGAAGATGGACATTCATTTGATTGTCTTTGGGGCAAAACAAAAAAACAATATTACTTATTACTCCATATGAATGTTACAGAAATTATGTGGTACCGATGAATGTTATGTCTCAAAGGCATACATTGTAATGTTATGTTTCATAGTCTATAAACGTTGTTTAAGAAAATTGATTTTACCATTAAAAAAAGTTAGCGACCCAGTTAATTGTTTCCTTGCCTTTCATTCAGGTGTAATTTTTTATATATAACATGCAACGTTCATATCCGAGCTACTATTAAAATTTGAAGTCGATTTTAAATAAATATCATCATTATCAAAAGTGAAAAAATACCGCAACTTTATTCTAATTGTTGGATTTGAGGACTTTTTGTTCTTAAAACCAATCCACGAACACCCATTTATCTCTACACATATTTATTGTTCTAGCAAGGATGATCTCCAGCAATAAGTTGAAGACACAGTTTCTCCCAATCTCTTTTTCTCTTCTAATCATCTCAAGATTTTCATCATTTAATTATTGAAATTGATGATAAAACAATTCAAACAAACTCACATGTGACCATGTTGGGTTAGTTTGCATCCGCCATTGTGCTTTTTAAAATGGAAAATAATTTTTTGACATCTAAAATTTAATCTACCTCTTGAAAGAGAAAAATACAAGAGAGAATCATACGATAGATATGATAAGTTGATGATCTGATAGGAAGAGAAAGATAGAGAGAAAATGATATGTTGAATGCATATATAAATATAAAGAAAAATGATATTTGTACCACCATTTTATACAATTTTTGAACAACTTTCTCTCTCATACTTGCATTATCTTTTTATTCTCTTATTTTCTTTATTTATTGTTTTTTACCAATAAAATTAGAGAGAAAAGAAGATTGTCGTAAAAATTGTTACACAAATGATTGTACAAATATCACTACAAAAATATAAAAGGTGTTCAAGTATAAATGTTCTTTTGAAATATCTACCAACCTAAATTGAACATATTTAATTTATTAAAAATTCTTATTTTTCTCCAAAACCAAACTAGCATCGCTTATGTCCACCATCAATAACATCATGCACCGAATCAACTGCTTACATCAAACCTACTACCAAAATGTCATGCCCATTTCTTCCTAGTACAACCATAATCAAAAGTGGAAAAATAGAAATTTGTCATTTTCTACCAGCAAGAAGAATTTTTGTCAAACCTAATTAATGTTTGCCAAAAACCTTGTACCAAAACTAATAGCAAAACTTCAAAAACTTGAGCACACAGTAAAACAAATTTTGTCAATGAACATACAGTACTTTAAAAACTAGTAATGTTATAAAAAAATAACAAAATGGTATCTATGAAGTTTACTTGGTATATCTCTCATCCAATCATTCAACGTCATATCATATTTTATATTAATTTATTTTGAAACAAATTTAAATGCGAAATAAATTTTGTCTACGCGGCATCGATGCCCAACTCAACTCAGTACATTAGGTTCGACTCGTTGACGCGAATCAGATAATTCAAAAGTATATTTTTTGTCAAAAAAAATTAGATCTTTGTCCTTTTAATTTTTTATAGAAAAAAATGGCAAAAATTGAATTAAAATAAAATATATCACAACATAAGGTGCTTAAAAGATTTTTTTTGACAAAAATAAGGTGCTTAAAAGATAGACACAGATACTCTCACAAAAAAAAAAAGATAGGCACAAATACAAAAATATAAAAACCAAAATAAAAATACAAAAGCACGTCAAAACCAATATAACAAAAACCAACAAAATTCTACAACTAGAATTGAGAATATCCTCAAAATACTCTTCAAATTCCAAATTGTTAAATATTATTAAGTAAACTTGTGAACCAAACGAGTCGAACTACATATAGCTTAAGTTCAACTTTGTAACGACCCGAATTTTTTGGACGTTAATTAGCACAATTCTTAGTGAAAAGATGAATATTTTTTTAAAAAAAAATGATAATATCATTAACGTGAAACTCATCATCTGTAAAATAAAACAATAAATAATTTTCTTTTTGAATTTTCAAAATAGTAAATCAGAGTTGTCGTACATCAAAAGTATAATTTTCCTATGAACAAGACACTTGGCCTTTTTCTACCCAAGACAAAACCTAGTTGGTCATAATTCCGGATGCTTGTGAAAAGTTTTCTTAACAAGGCTAATACCAGTGTCGGAATATATCAAGCCTCCAAATGTGCACCACCATTTTACTTGCGTCTTCATCTACTAGATCACTTTGCCTCCTCGGCGTCACCGCCAAGGAGGAAAGACGGATTGATGGTCATCTGTCCAAAAGTAAGGGTCATCTCCAACTAACAAACATAGTTCAAATATGCATGCAGATATAAATTTACACAAAAGATAACCAAATAAATAAATAGATCGTACAAGACACATGACTCAGTTCCATAATCACCACACCTCGCCTTAAGTTACAACCTAACTAAAATGCGTTAATCCCTATTGGTCAATCTATATGAAAATGCTCATGATCCGGATTTCACCTATAAACGGAGCCAAATGTCCCACCATTGGACAATATACCCCACCATTGGGTAATAACTCCTAAAATTTCAATGTTCAGTACCCCACCATTGGGCATTATTCTGAATCACCTAATGCATATGAATCGCCACTACCCCACCGTTGGGTAGTAACTCCTAAAACTCGATGGTCAGTGCCCAGCCATTGGGAATTTGTCTGAGTCATCTAATGCATGAATGTCTCCGTAAATACCACATCGTTGGGTAATATCCTAAAATCAAAAGTCTAATATCCCACCTTTGGATATAGTTTTGAATCACCATTTTAGTTACTTAAGGTTATTCATATTAGTTTGTGTGTTTTAATCCATAATCATGATTAGCAAACACTTAAGAGTTTAGTTTGTTACAAAGAGATCAGTTTTGTTACAGAGATTGTTTAGTTTGTTACAAAGTTTTAACAGCTAGTTACAAAGATTTAATAGTTAGTTACAAGAGACTTAATCTCTAAGTCATTGTATATATATAAATGCTTGTAACTCTTCCATAATAATGTGAATACAATTTTTCTTCAATATTCTCTCTCTCTCAAAATCATAACAAACTCATCATCACCTTAACCAACTTCATCTTCTCCATTGAAACCCAAATTTCAGTTTGCTTTCACACCAAGAAACCAATTGCTGCGCTAATAATTGGCATCTAGAGCTCTGGTTTTTCATTCTGGGAAACACGAGAGACATTGTGAGGGGTGATTTTTTTGGGAAACACGAGTGAAGTGTGAAGATTCAAAGGTTTCGTGCGAAGCAATCATGGCCAACAATGGAGGTTTTGGTACAAATATACTGGTTCTTGATGGGAAGAATTGGGAAAGGTGGAGTGCATTGATGAGGTCGCTATTTGGCGCGCAAGATGTTCTTGAATTGGTTGAGAATGGATATGAAGATCTTGCTGCAAACGCAACTGATGTTCAAAGAGCTGCGTTCAGGGAACAGAAGAAGAAAGATTGCAAAGCGTTGTTCTACATCCAACAGAATGTGGATTCTAATCACTTTGAGAAGATCTCAAAGATAACAAGATCCAAAGAGGCTTGGGATATTCTGGCAAAATACTATGAAGGAAGTGACAATGTGAAGAAAGTGAAGCTTCAGTCATTGAGAAGAAAGTATGAGTTAATGCTGATGGAAGAAGATCAAAGGATCAATGATTACATCTCCAAATTGCAATCTGTAGTGAACCAGATGAAGGCATGTGGAGAAGAAGTTTCAGATCAGCAAGTTGTGGGTAAGATAATGAGATCTCTCACATCTAAATTTGATATCATAGTAGTTGCCATACAAGAATCCAAAGATGTGAAAACTCTGAAGATTGAGGAACTTCAATCATCACTTGAAGGTCATGAGATGTTAGTGATTGAAAGAAGTTCAGAAAGAAGTGCCCAACAAGCTCTGCAAGCACAAACCATCAAGAAGGATGGAAGTGACAAGAATTCAAAGCAAAGAGGGAGAGGAAGATCCAAGAAGGGAAATTGGGGTAAGCCTGATGAAAAGGGTGAAAATTCAAAGTCTGGTGCAGCTTCTGGTCAAAATCAGAACAAAAGGAAAGATTTTGATAAGAGAAAGATTCAGTGTTACAACTGTGATAAGTTTGGACACTATGCTGATGAATGTTGGCACAAGAAAGATGGAAAGAGAAATCAGAAAGGTGAAGAAAAGGCAAACATGGCACAAGATGGTTCAGATTCTGAAGTAGTTTTGCTGATGGCTACTACATGTGAAGGAAATCCACTTTGTGAGGATTGGTACCTTGACTCAGGGTGCTCCAATCATATGACTGGACATAGAGAATGGCTGATTAACTTTGATTCCTTAAGGAAAACAAATGTTAGACTTGCAGACAACAGAAATCTTGAGTCAGAAGGTATTGGTGACATTGCTATAAAGATGAAGGATGGAAGAAATGCATTGATAGAGAAGGTGTTACTGGTTCCAGGAATGAAATGCAACCTATGGAGTATTGGGCAACTGATTGAAAAGGGATTTTCAGTCACTATGCATGGCAACACCTTGAATCTATATGATAAGCAACAAAATCTGATACTGAAGTCAAAGTTAACAAAGAATAGAACCTTTCTGTGCAGCATTCAAAATGCCAAAGATGTGTGTATGTCAACTGCTTCTGATGAAAGTGTAAACTGGTTATGGCACATGAGGTATGGTCATCTAAATTTTAGAAGCTTATCATACTTAAGCACTAAGAATTTAGTATCTGGTTTACCAGTTTTGGATGCAAATAAGAAAAACTGTGAAACATGCTTGAAGGGCAAGCAAAGTAGGCTCCCATTTGTGTCTGAGAAGCCTAAGAGGTCCAAAACTGCTCTAGAGGTTGTTCACTCTGATATTTGTGGCCCATTTGAGGTTCCTACAATAGGTGGAAGCAAGTACTTTATCACCTTTGTAGATGAGCATACCAGGATGCTTTGGTTATACACTATAAAGTTAAAGAGTGAAGCTTTAGAAGTGTTCAAGAAATTTAAAGTCTTAACTGAGAAGGAAAGTGGAAAATCAATTAAGATTTTAAGAACAGATGGTGGTGGAGAGTATACCTCTAAGAGTTTTGAAGAATTTTGCAGCAATGAGGGTATATCTCATGAAGTGACATCTCCTTATACTCCTCAACATAATGGCTTGGCAGAGAGAAGAAATAGAACAATCCTTGACATGGCCAGAAGTATGTTGAAACAGAAGAATATGCCTCATATGTTTTGGGGAGAAGCAGTTAGTACAGCTACTTACATTTTGAACAAATGTCCAACTAAGAAGTTGAAGAACAAAGTGCCAGAACAAGCTTGGAGTGGAAGAAAACCAAGTGTCAAACACTTGAAAGTGTTTGGATCTATCTGCTATAAGCACATTCCAGATGCAAAGAGAAGCAAGTTGGATGATAAAAGTGAGAAAATGATCTTGCTTGGTTATCATTCAACTGGAGCATACAAGTTGTATGATCCAATAAGTAAGAAAGTTCACATTAGCAGGGATGTAATAGTAGATGAGAATGAAGCCTGGAAATGGGAGACTAATACTGAGATAAAGAATGTGAACTCACATATTTTCACTGAATCAGATCAGAGTGAAGCATCTGATGAAGACATGGAGGTAGCTCAAGATGATATAGAGATTGCAGCTGATTCTGAAGTTGATTCTAATGATGATCAAGCCACACCACCAGTTATGAGGCCACAAAGAAACATGCATGCTCCCAGAAGACTAGAAGATTGTGAGATATTGCCTGATAGTGCAGTGAATAATGAAGGTGAACTCATTCACTTTGCATTATTGGCTGATGCAGAACCTCTAAACTACAAAGAAGCAATTCAAACTGAAGTTTGGAAGAAAGCTATGATTGAAGAAATCAAAGCTATTGAGAAGAATAACACCTGTAAACTTGTTGAGTTACCTGAGAAGAAGAAAACCATAGATGTCAAATGGATTTTCAAGGTAAAACTGAATCCTGATGGGTCAGTTTCTAAATACAAAGCCAGATTGGTTGCTAGAGGTTTCTTACAGAGATATGGTGTTGACTATAATGAAGTATTTGCTCCTGTTGCTAGATTAGAAACAATAAGATTGGTAGTGGCACTTGCAAGCAGCAAAAACTGGTCACTATCACACTTGGATGTAAAATCTGCATTTCTGAATGGACCTTTGGATGAAGATGTGTATGTTACACAACCACCAGGATTTGAAGTAAAAGGGAAGGAGCACATGGTGTACAAATTACATAAAGCACTCTATGGCCTGAAGCAAGCACCTAGGGCATGGAACAAGAGGATTGATCAGTTCCTACTTCAAACTGGCTTCAGGAAATGCAAAGCAGAATATGGTATGTATGTTCAGAAACTAGCTGATGAGAACATAACTATAATCTGCCTATATGTAGATGATTTACTAGTGACTGGAAGTAATCAAAGTGAGATTGAGAAGTTCAAACACACTATGAAGAGTGAGTTTGAAATGACAGATTTGGGAAAGCTATCATATTTCCTTGGATTTGAATTCACAACTAGCAAAGCAGGCATAGTGATGCATCAGCAGAAGTACATTGGAGAACTGCTTGAAAGGTTTCAAATGATTGATTGCAATATTGCATCAAATCCATCTGAAACAAATGCTAAACTGGATGAATGCAGTAGTGAAGAAAGGGTAGAGTCCACTGAATTCAAACAGATAGTTGGATCATTGAGATACTTATGCAATAGCAGGCCAGATATATGCTTTGCAGTAAGTATCATCAGTAGATTCATGAATGATCCAAGAAAGTCTCATCTCACTGCAGCAAAGTGGATATTGAGATATGTGAAAGGTACACTAAAGTATGGCCTGTTATTTCCAACTGTTAACAAAGAAGGAGAAGCTGAACTAGAGGGATACTCTGATTCAGATTGGTGTGGTGATAGATTGGATAGGAAGAGCACTTCTGGCTACCTATTCAAGTTCAATGGTGCTGCAATCTCATGGTGCACTAAGAAGCAACCAGTCACTGCTCTTTCTTCATGTGAAGCTGAGTACATTGCTGGTACATTTGCAGCATGTCAAGCAATATGGCTTGACAATGTGATGAAGGAACTTAACTGTGAAGTTAAGAAACCACTGAAATTGAAGATTGACAACAGGTCAGCCATCAATTTGGCAAAGAATCCAATTGCACATGGCAGAAGCAAGCATATAGAAACCAGATTCCACTTCATCAGGGAACAAGTCTCAAAAGGAATGATTGAAGTGGAGTATTGTCCTACTGAAGCTCAATTGGCAGATGGTTTCACAAAGGCTCTGAAGATTGATAGGTTCACTTGCTTGAGAGACAAGCTGGGTCTCATTGAATGTTAGGATTATGGATTAAGAGGGGTGTATTAGTTTGTGTGTTTTAATCCATAATCATGATTAGCAAACACTTAAGAGTTTAGTTTGTTACAAAGAGATCAGTTTTGTTACAGAGATTGTTTAGTTTGTTACAAAGTGTTAACAGCTAGTTACAAAGATTTAATAGTTAGTTACAAGAGACTTAATCTCTAAGTCATTGTATATATATAAATGCTTGTAACTCTTCCATAATAATGTGAATACAATTTTTCTTCAATATTCTCTCTCTCTCAAAATCATAACAAACTCATCATCACCTTAACCAACTTCATCTTCTCCATTGAAACCCAAATTTTAGTTTGCTTTCACACCAAGAAACCAATTGCTGCGCTAATAATTCACCCATAAACAAATATTAAAACAACACCACAGAAATGATACACATAATATTCATGCCAAAACAACAACACCAAGATAATTACCACATCACCAATATATAGCTCATAGCATTCATTTCAAAACAACACACTATGATAATCATCACAACACAAATATATACACACATACACGTACGGAAGCGCGTGGAATGATGCCCTTACCTTTGCAACAGCAACTCCTAAAATCTCCATGAAGCTTTGTTTGTTCCACTACGTCTATACCTTCACAAAATAATTCACCACTAATTCTTAATGCCAAAACTAACTTACATTTTAACATTCAAGGATGAAGGGTTTGGCTAAGGGTTCTCATCAAAATATGAATATTTTACTTAGATACTCACAACGACTACTTCTTTAAAATTAAGTCCAAAAGATAAAGACATGTAAGATAATCTTTTAAGTATTTGATAATAAAACTTGTTTCACTCAACTCAGTTAGTAGTGGACCTCCAACAATCACGTTTTCAAATAAAATTTTCCCAAAGATCAATTCCTAAATCACCAAGAATAATTCAACAAGAAAACTCATTACGTAAAAGAACAAAGCTTTCAAATAATCATTTTTAAGTTCAAAAAGTATACTTCTGGAAATAAAACTATATTTTTAACTCAAAATTTACTTAAGGTTATATTCATCTAGTCAAACATATAGATAATAGCATACTCTATTGTCATATTAGGTCTTGTTATTTAAGAAAAGTTAAATTATACTTGCTTTAACCATAAAATTTTGATCGACTAATTAATCATTAACTAATAAACCATTTTAACTCATTCAAGATTACTAGAACAAGGGGCTAATTTTGCTTATGGTTAAACTCATAAAAATATGGCCCGTTAAAATAGAATTTCATCAAAATACTTAGATAATGATTCAAATATAAATTTTAGATCTAAATGAAAATTGGAGTAAAATTTAACAAAGCAACACTGATATCTTAACCCCATCTTTTCTTTCAATTTACATTTCAAAATTACTACTTTAAGGTCATAATAATAATAAATTGGTTTGTAAGAGAGAAAAAGTTTAAGGACTCTACATGCTACGTTTTCTACAAAAATGTGATTGATGATTTTGATTCTTTAATAATAAAAATGACAATAAGAATACTAGTAGGATTCTTACTTGGTTATGATAATTTTGTTAAGATTGTCTTTGCTCTCTCTTGGCTCTTCTTTGCTCTCTCTCTTACTTGGTTATTTAATAAAATCTCTCATGAAATAAAGAAATCAACACTCCCCAATGCTAATAATTAATTACTCCCTCCGTTTCAAAATGAGTGTCGCTTTAGCCAAAAAAAATTGTTTCAAAATGAGTGTCGCTTTCAGTTTCCAATGCAATAATAACTTTTTCTTTTCAATTGTACCCTTCAATTAATACTCTGCACACTACTTCCAAAGTATTACTTTTAAAACTAACCAATAGTTAATAAGGATAATTTGTAAAATAACTATTCACTTTCTTTTAATCATTGCATTTCTTAATATGTGTGTAAACACCTAAAACGACACTCATTTTGAAACGGAATGAGTATTAATTAATGACCAATGAATCAAGCATACAAATACTATTTGGTTGTGAATTAGTGAATTGAATTTGATATGCTGCACAAAATTCTTGACATTATTGAACTTAGCACTTTTACATAAAAAAACTAATATTAATTAAATAAAAACTAAAGATAATCAGAGACTTACCTTCAAACTATTGGTTCATCTTGTTCAACACGTTATGAAAAATAAAAAACGATTTGAAATGATTGTGATGAAATAAGAAGTTTAGGGATTTGGAGTTAGTTACCTTTTCTTCTTGGGTCTTGTTAACCGGTGCCCCCGGAGCACTGGTTAAGGAATCCTAAAAAGGAAAATTTGATTTAAAAGTAACACTTTTTTGACTTTTGAGAAATTGATTACACAATTTTCAATACAAAAGCTACTATATTTGCTTCCTTAACTAGTTCTCCCAGGACACTGGTTAACATTTTCCATTCTTTTTATGTGTCTTGAATGATTGGACAGCGAATCCACCGGAAAGTTGGGATTTGACGGCGATTTCGGGTTTGGCGGTGGTATCGATTGAGAGCGAAAATGAGAAAATTGAAAGAGAGATGAAAGAGAGGTTGGAAAAGAGAGCGAAGGGTGCGAAAGAGATGAAAGAGAGTGAATTCAATTTGAATTAATGTGAATAACAATGTTATATTAATTAATGTGAATTTCCAAAGTTGACCTTGTAATATTGATGGGTAAAGAATAGTAACGTTTCATCCACTTTGAATATCATTACCTCAATTCTAAAGATCCCCACCTAACTTGAGTTTTCTTTTCATCTTAAGATTATGAAAATTAATTATTTTCTGTTTCCACATGAGCAACAAGCAGGCACGGGTACGTGAACTAATCAGGCAAAATGATTTATTTCACTCTAGAGGGAACACAAGCCAAACCTTTATTATCGTCATTTCTTAATCAACGTGTCAATATCGTCACTTAAACAGAAATGGAGATCTTTTTTAATCGGGTATCTTCCATGAACAACTAAATAAACTAACTGCTTAAATCGATTAGTAGTATCACAATGTACGACAAATTTTTTAATTTAGAGCTGAATCAAACCTAGATGAAACTTAGATCGCTAGTTAAATTGAATTTGAATAAAACGCTAATCATTTAATCTAAATAATCTTAGGTAGCATGGAGATTATGAAAGAGTTTTAACACATGAATGATTAGTAAAAAAAAAACTCCATTAACCATACGTCAACTTAAAAAAAAAAAAAAAAGAACTAATGAATAAAATGAAATGCACTGTGACTTGGACCATTGGAGATGGAGGTTAAAGGAAGAAAGATTTAATCATGAAACATTTTATTGCATTAAATTTCTCATTTAATGCCTTCACCAACATTTTTTCCATAATAGTTAGTTACATAGAAGAAACAGTTTCTGTGTCATTTTAATTTAATGCCACCGTCTATCTTTGATTCTCATGTTCTTGTCTGCATTGCATTGCAACCACCTTTCAACAACCATGTAGCAAAGTACATTGCAAGAAGCATAAGCATTGATTCACATAATGAAGATTCTTCTGACTTTTCTTCCTGCATTGCTAGCTTCCCTGGATTTTGTAAGCTTCTAGTCATAGTATTTTAGTTCATAGTTAAGTTTGTAATACTTGATCTTCCCTCTAAACTGCATTATCAACTGTAACACCGGCTACCTCCTTTATATCATCATCATCTTCAGAAACCTTTTCTTCCTTGTTTCTAGATCTATTTTTTGGAAGTTCCGCGAATTGGTTCGCGCGAACCAGTACCATTCACTTTTCTGAAAATCAATGGCTGCAAATTTCAACTATGACATGCCACAAAATATCATCACTCACCCTCCTTGGTATTCACCAAAAACCGGAATTTACAATAGTACACACTCTCCTAGGAGCCTTCCGACCGACCCTTTTCTCGACGTTGTATCGTTCATTTTTTCTCACCCTCATGATGGGGTTTTAGCCCTTATTGATTCCTCATCTGGAACTTCCATTTCTTACTCAAAGTTGTTACCTTTAGTCAAATCAATGGCTTCTGGTCTTCACAAAATGGGAGTTTCACAAGGTGACCTTGTTTTGCTTCTACTTCCAAATTCAATTTACTATCCCATTGTACTATTAGGTGTTATGTACCTAGGTGCTGTTGTTACACCATTGAATCCTCTTAGTAGTGTTGATGAAATTCGTAAGCAGGTTAATGACTGTGGTGTGAGTTTTGCTTTTACTATACCTGAAAATGTTAAGAAATTAGAACCATTAGGCATTCCTATTATTTCTGTGCCAGAAAATGAAAAGGATTCGATGAATGATTGTTTCTCATGTTTTTTTAACCTGATTTCTGGTAACTTTGTTTTGCCTCAAAAGCCGGTTATTAAACAAGAAGACACTGCTGCTATATTGTTTTCTTCTGGTACTACTGGTGTGAGCAAAGGAGTTGTTTTAACTCATAGAAATCTTATTGCTATGGTTGAGCTTTTTGTGAGGTTTGAAGCTTCTCAATATGAATATTCTAGTTCCAAAAATGTGTATCTAGCTGTTTTGCCGATGTTCCATTTATATGGTTTATCGCTCTTTGCTACGGGATTATTGTCATTGGGTTCTACAATCGTTGTAATGCGGAAATTTGACATTGACGAGACTATTAGGGTGATCGATAAATATAATGTTACACATTTTCATGTTGTTCCACCGATATTGTCGGCGTTGACAGCGAAGGCAAAGGGTGCAAATGGAAGTAAGTTGCAGAGTTTGAGACAGGTCGGTTCTAGTGCAGCGCCTTTAAGCACAAAAGCTATAAATGATTTTGTCCAAGCTTTCCCTAATGTTGATTTTATACAGGTAAAAATCTCAGAATAAAATAGTCTTATTTAAAGAATGCAAGTCATGATCCATCATTCAAATAATGTTGTTTTCCTAGATTTTTTTAAGGATGTGCAGATGTAAAATTGTTTCTTTTTAGGTTTATGGAATGACTGAGTCGGGTGCATTAGGAGCATGCGGTTTCAATACAGAAAAATTTCGCAACTATTCTTCACTAGGGTTGTTAGCTCCAAACATGGAGGCAAAAGTGGTAGATTGGAATAGTGGTGCGTTTTTGCCCCCAGGCAGAAGTGGTGAGCTTTGGTTGAGAGGGCCTTCAATTATGAAAGGTAAAAAAAATCTGCATTTTTTATGAATAGATAATAAATATAAATACTAAAAGGATAACATGGTTATATAAAGGTTTTGTCTATTGTGTGGAATCTTAACCTACATTAGCATGAGATTGATTCAATGATTTCAACTGTTTTGTTGCTGTAACTTTTGTTTCTGTCTTATTCCTCAAGCCACTTGAACCTTTTCTGCCTGTCTTGTTGCTATTCCAATTGAAATTATTAATCAAACTTTTTCCTTAATTTCTTAGGATACTTGAATAATAAGGAAGCTACAATGTCGACAATTGATAAAGATGGTTGGCTACATACTGGAGATATTGTTTATTTTGATCAAGATGGATATTTATATTTGTCTGACCGCTTGAAAGAATTTATCAAATACAAGGGCTTTCAGGTATCAATTTATTTTACAGTTTATTTTTAATCAATTTGTATGCAATATGTTCTTATGTATATCACACATGATCTGTTACAGATTCCTCCTGCTGATTTAGAAGCTGTGTTAATTTTGCATCCTGAAATAGTGGATGTCGCCGTTACAGGGTAAGTATATGAACACTTCATTTATGTCTTCTAAGATGCCTCTTTAGACATTTAAATATAACCTTAAGTGTTTCATCATTTTCCATATATCAGTGCGAAGGATGAAGAAGCTGGGGAGATTCCAGTGGGATTTGTGGTCAAGAAGGTTGGAAGTGTACTATCTCCAAAGGATGTTATCGATTTCGTTGCTAAGCAGGTTCTTCTTTATAAGACAGACATGAGATCTATGATATTTGAATTAATGTCACTACTTGAATCAATGTTAGTATTGGAATGGTTTTCAAATTTTAACCCTTTTTTGTTGGCAGGTTGCTCCATTCAAGAAGGTTCGCAAAGTGGTCTTCACCGACAAGATTCCAAGGTCTGTGACTGGGAAGATCCTCCGAAAGCAACTCAGAAACTGCTTGCCTTCTAAACTCTAAGGCATTTCTTTTAGTGTGATGTAGACATGCATAGTGGGGTTATCATAGCATGAAATTGGTTGAATGTGATTGTTTTGGTACATGCAGCATGAGTGATATTAAGGAACGAAGAACATTGTGCCTCAATAGTTGTAAAAAAATAAGTGTCATTATAGTAAGTTACAGAAATTTCTATTGTGTTTTATTTATTTATTTATGAATAACATGGACTGAAGTCCCAAAACCAGAAGAAAATATGTCATGTATGGTAAGAGATCCTAGAGAAATTACTTTTGAACTCTTGATGCATGCAGATGCACGAGATAGGTTATATGTAAAATTTATAATGAAAATATATTTTTTGTGCTTCAAAGGTTATTTAATTATAACAAATTAGTTATTTAAGTTATTTAATTGTAATAAATTAGTCCTTTAAGTTTATTTGTACCACTGAAATCTTTTAAGTTAATTATTCGTAACAAATTGGTCATCTTAGTTTTTTCATACCAATAAGGTCCACTTAGACACTTGTAGTATTCTAATTATATCTCAGTCGAGATGTAATCAAAGTCCCTCAGATTTTATGATCTAAACTATTCTGATTTTGTATGACCACTCATCCATCTTAACATTCTGATTCTACGATATTAAGTTTAATTTTTGTTGGCTCTTTATTGCCCAACATTCAATCATCCAAAAGGTCTAGCCATCTAGCTGCAGCATTATTTTTATAAGCTTTCTTGAATACACAATGAGTTAATTTAAACAAACTAATATGGACACGAAGTAAAAATGTACGAACCAAAAGATAAATTAAATCCTTATCATTATTATTACTAAAAGTTCAGTAAATCATATAAAAAAAATATATATAACAAAATGGTATCTATGAAGTTTAGTTGGGTATGTATCTCTCATCCAATCATTCAATGTTATATCATATTTTTATATTAATTTATTTTGAAACAGATTTAAATACGAAACAAATTTTGTCTATGCGGTATTGATACCCAACTCGGCTCAGTACATTAGGTTCGACTCGTTGAAACGAATCAGATAATTCAAAAGTATATGTTTAAGGTGCTCATATTGAATTTAAAATAGATTCAATAGAGGAGATGATACCTGAAGGAGCCTTGAAAAAAGAAAGAGCATAAACAGGCATAGATGACATGACAGACTTCAACAGAATCAAACGACCACCGAAAGATAAATGTTTAGATTTCCACCCTGACAGTCTAGATTTTATGCGAGTAATCAAAGGTTCCCAAAAAGACAACCGACGCGCCTCACCACCTATAGGCAGCCCCAAATACACAAAAGGGAGATTTCCAACCTTACACTTCAGAACTAACGCCGCCTCAGTCAACCAAGACTGATGAACATTTACACCAAACAATTGACTCTTTGTGAAATTCACCTTCAACTCAGATATCGCTTCAAACAAAGTAAGGACAGCACGCATCGCTCGAACATTGGCCCAAGATTTATCAGCTATTATTAAAGTTTCATCTGCAAATTGTAAATGAGAGACAACCGTAGTAGCATTTGAACCCACCTTATAACCGTGAAAGAACTGACTAGTCGACATAGACTTCATCAAAACATTGAAACCCTCTGCGGCCAAGAGAAAGAGAAAAGGGGAAAGCGGGTCTCCTTGCCTCAAACCCCTCTTCAAAGAAAACTCGTCTGTTGGGAACCCATTAACCAAAACTGATGTTGTAGCCGTACCTATGCATTCTTTTATCCACTTCCGCCATAGAACCGGGAAACCCATCTTATGCATAACCTCATCTAAATATCTCCAGTCTACAGAGTCATAACCTTTTTCAAAATCCACTTTGAAAAGAAGAAGGTCCTTTTTACACTTCCTGGCGTCATCCACAACCTCATTTGCCACCAGAATACCATCTAATATTTGACGACCCTTAACAAAAGCCGACTGAGTATCCGAGATAACCGACCCAATAATATAACGAAGTCTATTAGCAAGAACCTTCGCAAGAATTTTATACATACTTCCCACCAAAGATATCGGGCGAAAATCATTCAACCGTTGCGGGCTCTCAACCTTAGGAATAAGAGCAATGAAAGTACTATTTATTCCTTTGGTAAGCCTCCCGTTCCTATGAAACTCCACCAGAAACCGCATCACATCATACCGCAGAATGTCCCAAAAGTCTTTAATGAAACCAAAAGTAATACCATCAGGGCCAGGGCATTTATAGTTATCACAATCCCACACCGCGGCCTTGACCTCCTCTACAGAAAACGGTTTAACCAAACTTGCACCCTCTCTATGAGACAACGATGGGAACTGAAGGGCTGCCATAGTAGGACGCTCGACATCACCCGCTTGAAAATGAGTAGAAAAATGTGTAAAAATAGCTCTTCGGACATTATCAACCCCCTCAGTCAAAACACTGTCGACAAGAAAACAAGTCACTGCATTACCTCTACGTCTGCTTGACATGATGCCATGAAAAAATTTAGAGTTAGCATCTCCTTCCCGCAACCAACGAGCCCGAGATTGCTGCCAACAGATACTAGAATGTGACCGAGACAAAGAGAACAATTCCTCAGATAAACCGTGATACTCCTCTAGCTCACTCTCCAAAAGGTCCTCCGTCTCACCTTTCAAATCGAACAAAGAAATTTTATCCTTCAACAACAAAATTTTTGCAGGTAAATTCCGAGAGTGTCTAAGATGCCAATCTTTCAAAGCTAATTTAATCAACTTGAATTTTTCTTTCAAAACATATCCGCCCCACCCCTCCACCTGAAAGGAATGCCACTGATCTCGAACAAAGCTATTATAACCTGGAAAATTTTCCCAACATTTCAACAAGCGTAAAAATATCTTAGGTTGACTGGAATTCTGTTTGTCTAAATAAGGAGGTTGGTGGTTTGGAAGTAAGGAGAATTAGGGAGTTTAATATGGCCTTATTAGGTAAGTGGTGTTGGAGGTTGTTGGTTGAGAAGGAGAGTTTGTGGTATAGGGTGCTGTCGGCGAGGTATGGCGAGGAGGGTGGTAGGTTGTTGGAGGGTGGGAGGACAACCTCGGCTTGGTGGCGTACCATTGCTGCCTTGCGTAGGGAGGCGTGGTTTAGTACTCATGTCAGTAGATCAGTGGGGAATGGAAAACATATTTATTTGTGGTCGGATGTGTGGGTGGGTGGGGTGTCCTTTAGGGAAAGGTTTAGCAGATTGTTTGAGTTTTCGGTGGTTAAATGGGTGTCGGTGTTTGATTTGTTTCAGCTGGGTTAGGGTGAGAATGGTGAGGCTTGGAAGTGGAGGCGGAGGCTGTTTGCATGGGAAGAGGAACAGGTGGGGGGAACTATGTGTATTACTTCAAAATGTGACTTTGCAGGTTGACAAGGAGGACATATGGATATGGAATTTGGAAAAATCTAATGCTTACACCGTTCGTAGTGCTTACAACTGTCAGACTGCTCAACTTCCTGTTGTCGCACTGGTGGATGTGAAGATGCTATGGCAAAAGAATGTGCCTTTGAAGGTTGTAGTTTTTGCTTGGCGTCTGTTTCGGAATAGACTGCCAACCAGAGATAACTTGCTGCGGCGTAGTGTTCTTAATTCTGATTCTTGTCTGTGTGTTACTGGGTGCGGCTCTCCGGAAACTGTTAATCATTTATTTTTACATTGCTCTTACTTTAGTACGGTTTGGAACTATATTCTCCGTTGGATTGGCGTCTCCACCGCCGCCTCGTTAGATGTATCAGATCATTTTACTCAATTCTGTTTTGGTGGTGGTGGTTCTCAGGTGCGGCTCACTATTTTAATCGCCATTTGGTTTGCTACTGTGTGGGAAATATGGAAAGAAAGAAATAACAGAATTTTCAATGCTAAAGACTGCTCGATTACGCGAATTGTGGACAAAATAAACTCACTTTCTTTCTCGTGGTTGAAGGAGAAATTTGCTCGGTTCTCTCTCAATTACCATAGTTGGTGGCTTAGTCCCCTCATAATGTTGGGTACCGGATAATTTGTTATTTCTTTCGGTTTTATTTTTGTTGTTTTTTCTTTTCGCAGTTTGTAAATATTGTTCAGACTCTTTTGTTTTTCCTTGGCACACCTTGTGCTAGGAAGGACAATTTGTGGTGTTAATATATTCCATTTTAGCCTCTTCAAAAAAAAAAGGTGCTCATATTGAATTAAAATAAAATATATCACAACATAAGGTGCTTAAAAGATAGACACGGATACTCTAAAAAAAAATTAGATAGACACAAATACAAAAATAAAAATACAAAAGCACGTCAAAACCAATATAACAAAAACCAACGAAATTCTACAACTAGAATTGAGAATATCCTCAAAATACTTTTCAAATTTCAAATTGTTAAATATTATTAAGTCTACTCGTGAACCAAACGACTCGAACTACTACATATAAAGTTCAACTTTGGTTAACAAACATAATTTTCAGCTTATTTGGTTCTTGAACCAAGTACGGTGAGTTAATTGTCGAGTCAAATTTCAAACAATTTTTGAGTTGGATCGGTTCATTGTCAGCCCCACCAACGACTATTGGGTCTAATTTAATGTGCTAGATCCACGCAACATCTTAATATATAATACGAAAGTTAACAATGCATGCCTAATATGAAAACCCTAAACCTAATTCAAATCTCACAATTACCTTTGTGTCCCCCACTTTAATTAACCCTAATCCTGCCTTTTTTGAGAGGTTTAAAAAATCTTGCTAGATCCACGCAACATCTTAATATATAATACGAAAGTTCACAATGCATGCCTAATATGAAAACCCTAAACCTAATTCAAATCTCACAATTACCTTTGTGTCCCCCACTTTAATTAACCCTAATCCTGCCTTTTTTGAGAGGTTTAAAAAATCTTTCTGAAAAATGTCTCTGCATGGAGTTGAACTCGCAACCCATTGCCTCCATCCAAGCACTTTGACCACTTGACCAGTAGTTGTTTTAGTGTTATAATATCGCTTCCACTAATGCATATCCTATACCAAACAGACATTTTAAAAGGCAATTAATCTCTTTTCCTCTCCTTCCTGACTTTAACGTTATACGATTCTAAAGTCATGTTCTCCCCTTATTCATGTGATCTCAACCTAGAAATCAGCCATTTCCATCCCTTTCTTCCCCCTTTTCCTTCGATTTCTCCGCAAAAATATGATTCTGATGCATATTTCGTCCATGATAACTTATTAATGGTATGATCACTAAACTAATTTTGATATCAATGATATTTTATTATTTTATTCATTTTGATTTTCTGGATAGTGATTAGGGTTTCAAAATTTGGGGATTTTATGATTTTTCAATTCAATTAAGATTGTTTCTCAATCCTTGAATTTTCAAATATACAGTCTTCATGTTTTCTGATATAGGTTAGGATTGGCAATGGTTATAATTTCTAATAGTGATTTAGTCCTAAAAAATAGGGAAAATTGCCACCTCAACGTATTTTTGTTATTGTATCCTTAAACACTGCTTAGGTAGTTTTTTTCAGCCTGAACACACGTGCAAATGTTGTTCCTAGAAAATAGCCACGCCAAGCATGACTGATGTGTAGTGGCCTTTCATAAATCCTTGAAAATATAGTCTTGACCCTGAACACGTACAATGTTGTTGCTTGAAAACCCTTGAAAATAGCCACTCCAACCATGACTGATGTGTAGTGGGTTTAGATAAATCCTTGAAAATAGCCACGACTCCAAGCATCGTGGGTGGTTTTTCATGATAACTTTCAAATTCTCACTCTCTTCTTATAAATAGGTGTCTTTGTTGTTGCCCTTCATGTTCTGTTTTCCATAATCTCATAAATCATTGAAAATAGGTAACGCTCCAAAGCATAACTAATGTGTAGTGGGTGGTTTTACATAACTGACTCCCCCTTTATAATTCACTCATCTGATGAATCCTTGAAAATTGTCACCACTCCAAGCATAATAACTGATATGTAGTGAATCACAATTTATTTATTTGTACTCACTAATATGAAAACCCTAAACCTAATTCAAATCTCACAATTACCATTGTGTCCCCCACTTTAATTTCTTTTTCATTTTCCAAAAATGTTACTTTATCTATGTCATCTCTATTTTTTCAACTTCAATACACCATTTTTTTTTCATTGTTCCATCTCCCTCTCTCTCACTTCTCTGTTCACTATCACCATTCATTATTCACACCATCAGTGCAGTAACCAAACAATAAGTTTTCATGCCGTATCCATCTGTCATCACTAACCAACCGACAATATATTTAATGTCAGTTTCAACAAATGAAACACTTGTATCTGTTAGTATATGGTGGAGATGGTTCTCATATTTTAGATTGCGGCAAATTTTTTAATCATTCAAATCATCCTAAATACAATGTTGTTTACAAGGAAATTTTTCGTAATGTACCAGCATGATTTGTTCCCTTTTTTTAAGTTGTATTATTATTTTTAACATTGTATTTGCACAAATAGATTATGAATTAACGGTATAATTGAATATTTTGTTTGCCATCAATATGACCCGTGCGGCAGCACAGGTGCAAGGTCTAGTGATGATTAAAGTCTAAAACTCGGTTTAGAAATATACCCACGTTTAGTGCTCGACAAACGTAGAATAGAAATACCTCTTCCACAAAACAGTCAAAAACCAAAAAAATAATAAAAATGTATTAAATTAATTTTTCCTGTCCCTTTCCTTAGTTTTGTTTAACCTTTGTTTGTTTCCTTTTAAGTACTTCTCACCAAATATTTCCAAACAGATTATGGTCCCAAGAGGTAGCTGTTATGTTCCTAATTCAAATTCCAATGTTCACAAACACAAAACCTTCACTCTCAAGCAAGCCAAACTCCACTAAACCTTGTTTTCTCAATTCAACCACACAAATTCAATTGAAAACCAAACTCCACTAAACCCTAGTCCTTTATAAGAGCATTCTTATTTCACACACTCAATCATAACTATAACTGCATTTGAAATTTTCCAGTACCATTCACTTTCCTGAAAATCAATGGCTGCAAATTTAAACTATGACATGCCACAAAATATCATCACTCACCCTTCTTGGTATTCACCAAAAACCGGAATTTACAATAGTATACACTCTCCTAGGAGCCTTCCGACCGACCCTTTTCTCGACGTTGTATCGTTCATTTTTTCTCACCCTCATGATGGGGTTTTAGCCCTTATTGATTCCTCTTCTGGGACTTCCATTTCTTACTCAAAGTTGTTACCTTTAGTCAAATCAATGGCTTCTGGTCTTCATAAAATGGGAGTTTCACAAGGTGGCCTTGTTTTGCTTCTACTTCCAAATTCAATTTACTATCCCATTGTACTATTAGGTGTTATGTACCTAGGTGCTGTTGTTACACCATTGAATCCTCTTAGTAGTGTTGATGAAATTCGTAAGCAGGTTAATGACTGTGGTGTGAGTTTTGCTTTTACTATACCTGAAAATGTTAAGAAATTAGAACCATTAGGCATTCCTATTATTTCTGTGCCAGAAAATGAAAAGGATTCGATGAATGATTGTTTCTCATGTTTTTTTAACCTGATTTCTGGTAACTTTGTTTTGCCTCAAAATCTGGTTATTAAACAAGAAGACACTGCTGCTATATTGTTTTCTTCTGGTACTACTGGTGTGAGCAAAGGAGTTGTTTTAACTCATAGAAATCTTATTGCCATGGTTGAGCTTTTGGCGAGGTTTGAAACTTCTAAATATGAATGCTCCAGTTCCAAAAATGTGTATCTAGCTGTTTTGCCGATGTTCCATTTATATGGTTTATCTCTCTTTGCTACGGGATTATTGTCATTGGGTTCTTCAATCGTTGTAATGAGGAAATTTGACATTGATGAGACTATTAGGGTGATCGATAAATATAAAGTTACACACTTTCATCTTGTTCCACCGATATTGTCGGCATTGACAGCGAAGGCAAAGGGTGTAAATGGAAGTAAGTTGCAGAGTTTGAGACAGGTCGGCTCTAGTGCAGC
Source organism: Medicago sativa (assembly GCF_051527215.1). NCBI lineage: Eukaryota > Viridiplantae > Streptophyta > Magnoliopsida > Fabales > Fabaceae > Medicago > Medicago sativa. The sequence goes on along the minus strand of NC_140753.1, from coordinate 16,773,156 downwards.
GCCTTTAAGCACAAAAGCTATAAATGATTTTGTCCAAGCTCTCCCTAATGTTGATTTTATACAGGTAAAAACCTCAGAATAAAATAGTCTTATTTAAAGAATGCAAGTCATGATCCATCATTCAAATAATGTTGTTTTCCTAGATTTTTTTAAGGATGTGCAGATGTAAAATTGTTTCTTTTTAGGTTTATGGAATGACTGAGTCGGGTGCATTAGGAGCATGCGGTTTCAATACAGAAAAATTTCGCAACTATTCTTCACTAGGGTTGTTAGCTCCAAACATGGAGGCAAAAGTGGTATATTGGAATAGTGGTGCGTTTTTGCCCCCAGGCAGAAGTGGTGAGCTTTGGTTGAGAGGTCCTTCAATTATGAAAGGTAAAAAAAATCTGCATTTTTTATGGATAGATAATAAATATAAATACTAAAAGGATAACATGGTTATATAAAGGTTTTGTCTATTGTGTGGAATCTTAACCTACATTAGCATGAGATTGATTCAATGATTTCAACTGTTTTGTTGCTGTAACTTTTGTTTCTGTCTTATTCCTCAAGCCACTTGAACCTTTTCTGCCTGTCTTGTTGCTATTCCAATTGAAATTATTAATCAAACTTTTTCCTTAATTTCTTAGGATACTTGAATAATAAGGAAGCTACAATGTCGACAATTGATAAAGATGGTTGGCTACATACTGGAGATATTGTTTATTTTGATCAAGATGGATATTTATATTTATTTGACCGCTTGAAAGAATTTATCAAATACAAGGGCTTTCAGGTATCAATTTTTTTGTTTATTTAAATTTTATAGTGATGTTACATATTTTTATTTTACAGTTTATTTTTACTCAATTAGTATGCATTGTTCTTATTTATATCACACATGATCTGTTACAGATTCCTCCTGCTGATTTAGAAGCTGTGTTAATTTTGCATCCTGAAATAGTGGATGTCGCCGTTACAGGGTAAGTATATGAACACTTCATTTATGTCTTCTAAGATGCCTCTTTAGACATTTAAATATAACCTTAAGTGTTTCATCATTTTCCATATATCAGTGCCAAGGATGAAGAAGCTGGGGAGATTCCAGTGGCATTTGTGGTCAAGAAAGTTGGAAGTGTACTTTCTCCAAAGGATGTTATCGACTTCGTTGCTAAGCAGGTTCTTCTTTATAAGACAGACATGAGTTCTATGATATTTGAATTAATATTACTACTTGAATCAATGTTAGTATTGGAATGGTTTTCAAATTTTAACCCTTTTTTTCTTGGCAGGTTGCTCCATTCAAGAAGGTTCGCAAAGTGGTCTTCACCGACAAGATTCCAAGGTCTGTGACTGGGAAGATCCTCCGAAAGCAACTCAGAAACTGCTTGCCTTCTAAACTCTAAGGCATGCATAGTGGGGTTATCATAGCATGAAATTGGTTAAATGTGATTGTTTTGGTACATGCGTCATGAGTGCTATTGAAGGAATGAAGAATTATGTCTCAATAGTCATAAGAAAAAAAAGTGTCCTTATAGTAAGTTATAAAAATTTCTATTGTTCTTATCTTTTTAGTTATTTATGAATAACAGGGACAGAAGTACAAATCCAGAAGAAAATCTGGCATGTATGGTAAGAGATCCTTGAATGTGCACTAGAGAAATTACTTTTGAACTCTAGATGCATGCAGATGCACAAGAAAAGTTATATGTAAAATTTATAATGAAAATAATATTATTTGTGCTTCTTATGTCACACCTTTTCAATAGGTATTTAATATCTCAGCCACATGGAGATTTTATGTATACAGCTTGGTTGGTATTCAAATATTTTGGTTTAAGATTCATGGTGGTGGATGGTGATTTAACTTGAAATTCATGGTTTGGTTCTATTAAAAAATATTTGTATCTAAACATCTAATTATTTTGCCTCTTTTTTAACCAATACGTACGGAATAACTAACATGGTGTAATACAAACGGTAGTTACTTAGATTATTAATCATTTAGTAGGGTTCGTTCCCCAGTTGAAAGATGTCAACAGCCCTTAACTAGATCTCGAGAAATTTATCTTCATAATTATACGTGGCTATCTTTATTTAGCAAAAAGAAGTAAGCAAAAGCAATGTATATTATGAAGGATAAACTTGAAGGTATATAGTGCTAATTATTAAAAAGAATTATTATTACTAACTTATTTAATTATCATAATTTAGTCAATGGAGTCCTATATTTAGTTAGGAGTATAATATTTTCAATTTCCCCACTTATATTTCTTTCGCCTCCTATTTCTAAATAAAAAAATGTCTCACTATATTTCTTCCCAACATTCAATCATCTAAAAGGTCTAGCCGTCTAGCTGCAGCATTATGGTTGTAAGCTTTCTTGAATATACAATAAGTTGATTTAAACACACTAATATGGACACGAAGTAAAAATGTACGAACCAAAAGATAAATTAAATCCTTATCATTATTATTACTAAAAGTTCAGCAAATCATGATTCCAATATTTTATCAAACTGCTAATTGAAAAATCAAATGTGCTACAAAAAGGATTAATCAGTCACTGCATGTTTAACAATATTTGCATACATTTCCCACTAAAGCATGCCACTTTGAGGCATAACATCAAAATATTATGCCCTATAACTCTTCCACGCAAATAGAGAAAGAAACAGTTCTGTAATTGCTCATTCTGCAGATTCTAAAATGTGAATGTGGACAAATGATCAGAGTTAAAAAGCAAAACCTGACCAGTCCACTTTCTGCAACTGGCAGCAACTTACAATGTTCTAACCACAAAAACCGAGCTTCTTCATTACTTTGGCATATGCCACAGGGACAAGAGCAGGTTTTCTCAATCTACGTTTAGCTATCTTTGACTGCAATGAATACCGGAAATTCATCAATTACAAGAATAGTACACTGCCCTGAGAAAAATTTCATAAATCAAAATAAAATGGAAATTAAAAAATACTGTAATGGGTGAAAGAAAACCCAAGAATCAAAATTAACTGTTTGGTCCTTCCGTCGCAGCCCCCCTTGTGTTTGCTAAGAAACCATGTTGGTCTTATAATACTGATTTGAAGATTCTAAATATATTCAAATTCAATTATGTCTTCAGACATCCATTTAAAGCATTGATATAGACTTTCCTATGGTATCATTTCTTTTAGGGTGTATTTGGATTGAGGGTTTTGGAGGGGAAGGGGAGGGAAGATGACTTTATTTTCTTTTTTAAAATAGGAACACTATAAAATGTTTTTTAAAAAATTGAAATAACAACATGATAAATGATCGATTGATCGTATAATACTTCAATCACACTTAATTTATTTAAAAATAAATAAAAAATATAGGGGAAATTGCATTCACCTCCCTTAAGGTTTATGAAAAGGACACAAACACCCCCTCTAGTTTTAAAACCTACACGAACCTCCCTCGAGTTCTCATGAAATAGACAAACACATCCCTTACTTGTTAACACCGTTACTTTTCCGTTAATTTTCACCCATATTGATCCATCTTCTGTTACATTGAGGGACAAAGTTGTTTTTAATTAACAAGTGGAACTTGGAAAGGCATACATGGTATGATAGTGCCAATGATGAAGATGTTATACTATGCAAGTGAAACCTATGATCCAGATTAGGATTCTTTTGTCAAAAGAAAAGAAAAAAAAAAACGAAAGAGTTCATAAACAGGAGAAAAATCAGCTACATAATTTGAAAAATGCTGCAAAGTTTGAGGCTTGGCCTAGCCACATTCAAATAGCCGATACATCTTTTCCCGTAAGAAGAACTAGACACCACAAAAGAAGGTTACCAAGGAAAAATTGGGTATTGTAGCAGGAATTTCCCCAACTGCCACAACTAGCGGTGGGAAATTTGACAAAAAAAATTGCCAAACGAAAAGCCTCCACAATATAAAGGAAGATATCAAAAGCAGCTTTCGGTAGAAGAAGGAACACGAATAGGATCACCGGAGAGCGAGCAAAGTAAAACAATATTGAAGAACCTCTGTTAAATATTAATGGAAAATTCTCTAAAGAAATTCACGGAAAGTTAACGGTGTTAACAAACAAGGGATGCGCTTGTCTATTATACAAGAACTTAAGGGAAGTTAGTGTAAGTTTTAAAACTAGAGGGGGTGTCAGTGTCGTTTTAATAAACTTCAGGGAAGTTGAGTGTAATTTTCCCAAAAATATATATTGTGCGTAATTTAAAAAAGAAAAGTAAGCCTCCTCTCCCTTTCCCTCCTAAACCCTCAATCCAAACACACCTTTAAAGAAATAACATACCCTTGAAAGCCTGGCTGGTATGAGTCAAACTATACATTTTTAACAGCATTATAATTCTTATTTTTTTAGAAGCAAAGGCAAATCACTATGACCAAATGCCATCACTATGTTTACAAGTTTAGTATAACAGATATGAGTATTTTTTTGTTTCCCAACTATGAATTTTGAATTTGCTTCCACACCTAGTCCAAATTGTCTATAGAGTATTCTGAATAGTTTCCACTAACATTTATTAGTCAGAAAATTGAATGGATAAAAGTTAGAAATTCACACATGAACTTCCTTCATATGCTAACTAATTAATTATAAATAAAGTAAATCAATTCAATTTTTCTTAGGAAAATGTGATTTGCGTACTTGGTAGAAATACAGCTCTAAATTATATGAACAGCCACACAAAACAACTTGTAGTGGTATAAGACGGGTCTGATAATTTTAAATGTAAATATAACAGAATTATATATTACCCAGTCGGGATTTAAAAGGCAATGTCTGTTTACTAGTGGACTTTTAAGTTTTAACAAATAGTCCTTTCTAATTTCTAACTCCTAACCATTAATCCCAACCAATAATTCTTATGTTCCTTAAAATCTTAAACTTTTAGAGCTTTGTATGAAATTTATACAACATAATGGCTTCTACCTTTTCCTTTGAAAATGTGCAAACTAGTTGTGTGTGGCTGTGTGTTCATATCACCTGTACAAAATTAAATAGTATTCAGTTTTAATACATCACATGTATTGCCCCATTGGCTAATGTTAGGAATGTTATTGGATAGGCTTCAGAGATGTTTAGTTTGCTTAATTTGACTCAAAAAAAGATCACCAAAAGCTTTCTCTCTGCATCATAGCCATCATAAATTGTTTCTATGTCATGCTAACTGATTGAAACACGCAGAGTACTAGTTGTACTGCACTAGAACATGACCAAAAATATTTTTATAAATAAATGCACAATCCTAGTGCTTTTATATCATAACATTTGAATCTCTGATACCATCTTACAATGTTATTTTCAAGTTAGTTATTAGGGAAGTGCTAATAGAGAAGTATGCCAAACCCACAAACATGTTAGTGTCATCTGCCCAACAGCTTTAATGCATTATTGTGCTCTTTGATAAATCATGTTTAGATTAATATAGATTACCATATTGACGTGTATCCAATACAGCGTACATGGCCACAGCAAATGCCTACTAACCAGTAACCCCTATTTTGCATGTGGTGTTTTCAAACCCTAATTAATATATCAAATACAAGCCTCTTCAAAAAAAAATATATCAAATACAAGTCTACCATAGTTTCACGTATGTGCATACGGAAAAACAGGTTGTTCTATTTTCTGCAAATGACAAAATCCAAACTCACAATTTAGCTACTAGTCCTATTACCTTAGAAACATTCATTAATTGATAAACATGATTTGCCTACTATGACAGAAACGCGCTACTGTTTCCTGTAAGGTATTTGACCTATTTATCTAACTATCTAAGGAATTCAGAATGTAAGCTAGCTACTATAAATGCAGTAGGAAACCTGATTAAGAGGTAAGCATCCATATTGTGAATATGCTCAAGTTCATAGCTTAGTAAAGAAGGGTTTTGGCAGTTCATTCACACCTCATGAATTGATGAGATGGGGATAATGGTAATTAGTGATCGAGTATGGTGTGATCTATTTATCACTAACAGAACGAAAGAATCATTGAGAAAAACTACCTATATACTTGCATTGCAACAAAACCATGACATTATCATATACCATAAATAAAACCTTATTCTGTCTAAGGAAAAGTAAAAATGTAAACCTTCAAATGAGCATTGTGACGTTTGCCCTCCCTCCAACGCCTAAAGGTCCCATCATTCATTAATCTGAACCTCGACTTGTAAGACCTGCTCCAAATACAGTAAAATCACTCACTCCAAACTAAATACACAAAAATAAATAAACAAAAGTGTTAAATAGACACACAAAATTGACAAAAATATGTGTTATTTTGTGTATATTTGTGTAATAAGTGTAAGTTGTATAAGATGAATAAGTAACTGATAGATGGAGCTAGAGCAATATGGTGTCTAAGGTTTGTGTTTAAATAGCACAGCTCATAAATAAAATAGAACATGTTTGGATAAACAGACTAATTAAGCACTAACAGCATAAGCGCTTATGATATACGTGTTTATATAGAAGCTATTTCTATAACAACCGATAAAATATAACAGTTTATGTATAAGCTATAAGCTGTTCCATAGAGCTTGTGGATGTCATAAGCTAATTCTATAAGCTCTCCCAAAAAGTATCACAAGTTCTTACATCATCAATGTCTAAACTCAAATAATCCAATCCAATCCAAACGGATTCTAAAATAAACCTACACAACTTCAAATTAGGGTGTCACATACGGTGTCTAAAATTGTGTTTAAATAGCAAACTTCATAAACAAAATAGACCCAAATTGGAAAAACCGACTCATTACATGCTAACAACATAAGCGCTTATCATATAAATGTTTATATAAAGCTATTTCTATAACAACCAATAAATTCAAACCAAACTGTTTTTTTCATAAGCCATCCTGCAGCGCTTATCGATGTCATCATCTAATTCCATAAGCTCTCCTAAACAGTCTTGTAAGTGTTTATGTAACTAAATAAGCTAAGACGTATCATGTGTCTAATCAATGTGTGGTTGTGTCAGTGTTTCATAGAATAAGCTCAAATAAGTAAATCCAAATAGACCCAAAACTAAACCTCCACAATTCCAAATTCCAAACAAAACACACACACATTGAAAGAGCATAGTTATAAGAAATTGAATAAGAAACTCACGAATAAGATTTCATTTTAGTTTTCTTGAGCTTCGACGTAACCGGAGTCATTGGCTTTCTTCTCTTCTTCCTTTCCCTCGACGAAACATGCCTCACTTGAAGAATCAACTATTCATCCATTCACACAAAAAAATCAAACACTTTAACTACAATCACAAAACAAAAATTCAACAACTAAAACAACGAAATCGAAAGCAAGTAACCCTTACGGAGGAAGAAAATGGAGAAGGGAGAGATTTGTGGAGAGACGAGGGAGAGAAATTGAAGAGAGTGCGAGAAATGGAAGCGGAGTGAAGTGGTTGTGGTAATGAGTGGTGGAGGAAACGGCGAGAAGATGGTTGTAGAGATTGAACGGCGAGAGAACGAAGCTTTGGGAGTAATCTCTGCATCATTTTTGGTTGGAATCAGATTTTGGCTATGGTGTTTTCAGCTTTTGCATAATCGATTCTCAAGTGCTTTTCTTTCACTCTTTTTCTTTTTTTCACTTCTTTGGGGTTTTATTTTTCGAAATGTAAGTCCAAAATGTGATTAACTTATGATAATTTTACAAATAATATTTTATCAACAATATTTTTTTTAAGAAGCTAAAATAAAATTATAATAACAAAATATAAAGACTTTTTAACATAAGGTCTGTCGGAAAGAAATGACAAGAATCAAAAGGTTACAATGTCAAAGTGATGGAATGAAGTATTATGTTATAGGTCGCAAGCGCATAATTGGGTTAAGCCCACCAAGAATGGTAATCGAAAGAGAAAGTAGCGTAATTCGCATTCAACCACCAAAACGTTTGTAGCTTAAATTTGTTGAGCAATTGATGTAAAGAGTTATCCTTGTGCTTGAAAATATGACTGATTCTTTCGTTCCAAATAAATTAAACGCAAGATAACCATAAAAGATGCCCAGTTCACTATGTGTTTTGATGATCCTCCTAAATCACTCTAACATACCCTAGCCGGTGTGAAACCAAAGTCCAAATTGTTCGGAAAAATTACATTGCAAAGACAAATGATTGATGTCCTCGATAGATCCACAAGCACCCACATAGAGGTGTTGTTGATTGTGAAGTAAGCCTCGCTGCAAGAGATTATCATAAGTAGGAATGCCGTTACAAAGAAGACGTCATGCAAAGAGACTGAATTTTAAAGGAACTGTCTTGTGCCAAATAATGTCTGAAGAATCTTGAGTTGTAACATTTTTCAAAGCTATCAAATAATGATAAGTTGAACTGGTTGTATATCACTGAGATGAATGAATACTCCATTGTCACATGTCTGACACTTCAACCTGCAACATAATATTATTCAACAAAGCACTAGACTCCTCAACATGCTCCTCCTCCCAAGCTAATAAGCACCTACGCTGCTTCCACTACTCCACATCCTCTCCCTGTCCTAGATGACTCATTTCTATAACTAACACCATTTTGTTCTCAGCTAAATCGAAAAGGCGCTGAATCTATCCTTTAAAACTCCCTCATTCAACCAAGGGTCCCTCCAAAACAACGTAGAAGACCCATCACCGAAGCAACGACCTAAGTTATCCATGAACCAATTCTCCACACCTAAACCAACCCCCTTCAAAAATGCCAAAAGAAAATTCCCACCAAACCGAATCAAACCTTCCTCCTACGTCGATCCTACCTCCATTCTCCTCATAACGTACCGCTAAAACTCTAGAAATATGGAGTATGAAGTCAAATTCTCATACTCCAAATCTACTTAATCTAGTCTAATTTTTCACATTTACTAACTTCACAAACGCTTAAATCTACTTTTAATCTCATTAATTTTGTTCATTCAAGATTTTGGTCTCCCGTTTCTAAATCCAACAATATTTTCATTCAATTTATAAAATTTAAAAAAAAAATCTCAATCGTTGAATTTAGAGCTTATTTTTGTTGGTGTGTCATATTGAATAATGTGCTGATGCATATTTTTTTGGTCAATCACATTTATTTGTTTTTTGAGCGGGTAGATCTGATTTTTTTTTTTTTTGAGGGAAGGGTAGATCTGATTTTTATACACTAGACAATGTGAATATGCATATTTTTGTAGCCTTTTTACAATCTACATATACATTTTTTTTAGGGGAATGTACATATACATTTAGTCATCATGAGAATATTATATATATTTTTAAATTGTTCAATGGTGACTCTACTTAAATTTACTTGAAAATTTTATTTTTGTATACTAGGAAATTAAAGGTGTGAAATTGTCAGAATAAGTGTTTATATCATTACCCTAAAAAAAAGTGTTTATATCATTAAGCATGTCTGAATAAACAGTTTTTGTAAGTTGCTTAATGATATAAGCACTTATTCAGAAACACTTATCCACAAAATAAACCCAAAAACAAAACACCTATGGACATATTATAAACAGTTTTTGTAAGTTTTTTCAGACACTAGCATAAGTGTTTATATCATCAAGCAAGTCTGAATAGGTTTTTTGCACTGATTTATAGGTCATCCAAAATTTGCTGGCTTCTTTGTTAAGATTAAAATTTAAGCTTATAGGAGTATATGATATCAAAGGTTTTAATATATGGTAATGCAACGTTCCAATTTTTTATTTTTGCTTTAAATTTTCAATGTTATTCACCTCAATTTCTAAAATTGAATGATTGGTTGGAAAAAAATTTAGATGAAAGCTTACCGGTGAAATTTCTCCACCATTTGAACAAATAAACCAAGGCCATTGACATAACTACATACAATATACATCTCCAATGTTGACCAAAGTTAATTGGTCTTATCTTTAAGAAACTTCCATTTCACTTCCCACATTTTTCTCCCAAAGTGAGTCCTATGAAAATTGCTGTTCACACATTCCATATGGCTGGGACACACATGTAAAATACGCTTTTGCCCCCTCGGCAGTTAACTGCCGAGGAATTCAAAATGCGGCTGCAGTTAACTGCCGAGGAATTCCTCGGTAGTTAACTGCCGAGGATTATGTTTCGTCAGATGAAACAGGAAACCTGCTCCCCCTACACACTATTTTCATCAACTTCCATACCATTTCATCCAATCCCCCCAAATCCAATAATTTTTTTCTCATCAAATCTTCATCCAAATGATTCAAGCATCAAGAATAGGAGCTATCAACACACTCTAGACGTAAAAAAAACAGGTATTGAGCATTTTAATCGATTTATTTTTTGGTTATTGTATGGGTATCTACGTCAGTCACGTAGAACTCTGGCATGGGGAATCTCGGTAGTGTACTGCCGAGGAAAACCTCGGTACCTTACTACCGAGGAAAACCTCGGTAGTTAACTACCGAGGAACACTTAGGGAAAAAATTTGGTGCGAAAAAATGGCAGCTACTGCCATTTTTTCAAAAAAAAAATTTCTTTGTTTTTTTTTTTTGTTTTTTTTGTTTTAGTTCATTATGGCATTGATGTTTATGCATTGGTTAGTTGTTAATTCATATTTATGTGTTGTTTAATTATAGTAATGACCGAGAACGCGGAAGATGTTTCGGAAGAGACAAAACGTAATTTTGTCCAAATTTCCGGAGATGTCAAGCCGCCTAAGGTTGAAGTCAAACCAAACATTGAACAAGCTTCTAAATATGTTAGCCCCGGTGTCGTCCCACTTCAAGCCCACGAAGTGGACACGGCTAGGTTTTTTTCTGACGACATTAAGTTTCAAGATAGAGAAGAATTGCTTGGGTGGGTACGGTGTCAAGCAAATAAGGCGGGATTTACAATTGTTACACAAAGATCAAGCTTGATCCATCCAATATTGCGCCTAGTGTGTGAAAGGAGTGGAGCTCACAAAGTGCCTAAAAAAAACCAAAACATGCGACAACGGGCTCAAGAAAATGCGGGTGCTTGTTCATGATTAGTGGATATCAAAGTACGCAAACAAAGGAATGGGGATTGAACATTCTTAATGGAGTTCACAACCATGCGATGGAGCCGGCTTTAGAAGGACACATTCTTGCCGGTAGATTAAAGGAGGATGACAAGAAGATTGTACATGACTTGACCAAGAGCAAGATGCTTCCAAGAAATATTTTGATACACTTGAAGAACAAAAGACCACATTGCATGACAAATGTGAAGCAAGTGTACAATGAACGTCAAAAAATATGGAAGGCAAATAGAGGTGACAAGAAGCCGTTGCAATATCTAATCTCGAAGTTGGAGGAGCACAACTATACTTATTACTCAAGAACACATGGTGAAAGTAATACAATCGAAGATATCTTTTGGGCTCATCCAACATCCGTTAAGTTGTTTAACAATTTTCCAACGGTTTTGGTTATGGACTCCACCTACAAAACCAACTTGTATAAGATGCCAATGTTTGAGGTAGTTGGGGTAACTTCGACCGATTTGACATATTCGGTTGGGTTTGGATTCTTGATGCATGAGAAAGAGGAAAACTTTGTTTGGGTTTTAAAAATGTTGCGTAAACTTCTTACTTCAAAGATGAATATGCCTAAGGTGATTGTTACCGACAGAGATGGGTCTTTGATGAAAGCGGTTGGAATTGTTTTCCCGGAAAGTTATGGTATGAATTGTTACTTTCATGTGCAAGCAAATGTTAAACAAAGGTGCGTCTTAGATTGTAAATATCCTATGGGAAAAAAGGATGGGAAAGAGGTGAGTAATCGCGATGTTGTCAAGAAGATCATGAGGGCATGGAAAGATATGGTTGAATCGTCCACTCAAGAGTTATATGCAAATGCATTAGTGGAGTTCCAAGATGCTTGTAGTGATTTCCCACCTTTCCTAGCCTATGCCATGACCACCTTGAATGAAGTGAAGGAGAAAATAGTGAGGGTATGGACAGACCGTGTGTTGCATCTTGGTTGTAGATCCACCAATAGGGTAGAATCGGCTCATGCTTTGGTGAAGAAATATTTAGACAATAGTGTGGGTGATTTGGGTACTTGTTGGGAGAAAATACATAACATGTTGTTGCTTCAACACACTGCGATACAAACAGCCTTTGGTCAGAGCGTTACCGTGTTGGAACATAGATTCAAAGATGTCACTTTGTACTCCGACTTAGGTGGTCATGTGTCTAGATATGCTTTGGACAACATTGCTATGGAAGAGTCACGTTGTAGGGAAACGTTGTGCATGAACAAGGAAATTTGTGGTTGTGCTCAAAGGACATCTTATGGCTTACCATGTGCATGCGAAATTGCAACTAAACTCCTTGAAGAAAAGCCAATTTTATTGGATGAGATACACCACCATTGGCAAAGGTTACGCATGGGAGAAGAAAGTAATGAACTTGGTTTTTCGGTGGATGATGAGTTGAAGGGTATTGTAGAACGTCTCAAGAAACTCCCTTTCCAAATGAAGCTTGAAGTCAAGGAGGCTTTGCGGCAATTGGCATTTCCTGAAACCACCATGATGTCTCCACCACCACAAAAAGCAACAACCAAGGGAGCCAAGAAAAAAGTGGACATTGCGAGGTCTAAAGGAAGAATTACATCCACTAGCCGGATCCCTTCTTCTTGGGAGGTTGTTGATTCCCAAAATCCGGATAGTCAACCGTCACCATCACCAACAACATCATCATATAAAAGGAAAAAAGGTGCTCGTCTTGGTAAAGCACCAATTTCCCCACTTCCACCACCTTCTCGGTATCCAAAGCCTAAGGCTATCCCGGTTATGAGGCCTATTGATTATATGCCACGCTTCATGCTTCCATTTATTGAAAAAGTGGTGGATGTTATTGGCGATGGACATTGTGGATTCCGGGCTATAGCCGAGTTCATGGGCTTAACCGAACAAAATCATCTCATGATTCGTACACATCTTATTCAAGAATTAAAAGATCATAGAGATGATTATGTTGAAGTATTTGCGGGTGAGGATCGTTATAACTACATTTTAAATGGCTTACATCCTCCCGCAAATACAAAAAGTTGTGCACATCTTGTTGATAAGTGGTTGACTTTTCCGGACATGGGGCACATTGTTGCCAATTATTACAAAAGGTGTGTGGTTGTGTTGACAAATCTTGAACTTGGTAACTCGGAATCTTTTTTTCCACTAAGAGGGCCACCACCGCCGGGTAAGCAAAAAACTCCCATCATGTGCCTTGGGGTAATTCCTAATCACTTTGTGCTTATTTACTTGAGGAATGGTTGTCCACTACCTCCATCATCTACGGAGTGGCACAATCACAAGAAACAAGATGCGGTGACTTGGGAAGATGAGTATTTGGATCAACATGAGTTGTTCCGAAAGCTCATGGCTATTGAAAGTGGAAACAAACCGCCGAAACCACAAAAGGAATCAAACAAAGCGGCGCCTATTTTGTTGGACACTCCCGAAAAACCAAAGCAACAATTTGAAGTTATTGCGGAAGATGAGGAAGATTTTATGTCACTTGATCTTCTCCAATCACTTGGCAATTAACTAGGGATTTTTTTGTCGGTGTTAGTCCTTTTTTTTGGTAGAAATTACACCGACGTATATTTTGGGGTCAAAATTGTAATGCCAATTTTTTGTGGCCAATATATAAGTAACATTATGTAAATGATATTGATATATATGATAATATGACTTTTATTGACTTGAAACTAGTGCAATACTTATTTATAGCTTATTAATGTTTACGCATTTGATTTATTCGTTATTACATTCCATTTAATTTTGTTCTAATCTATGATTATTTTGTTAAAGCTTTTGTCAAGTGAAACATGTCAGAGGTTGCAAGAATTGAAGGTCGTGTTAGGTATTGCTCGTTTAAAAAGACGGTTAAGGTTATGATAACACCGACGGACTCTATTGATGATTTGAAGACACAACTTAACACTTATTTTGAGCATCTTGGTGAAAATCAATATACACGTCACTTGTCTGCTCTAATGCCAATGATAGACCTAGGAGAAGATAGAGATGAATTCACATGGAAAACGGCAAGCTATATGCCTTGGCTTATTAAAGACGATAGCGACGTCGGATTTATGTTTGGGAATATGGTGGAAAATAATGTATTATATATATATGTTCGTTCCATATGCAATTGTAATGAATGTAAGTAGGGATTTAATTTAATGATGTGTAATGACTTGTAATGTGTTGTTTGATTATGGACACTATGTTCCGTTTTGATGAATTTCAAACTTTTGTGTGGTTTGAACCAAATGTCGGTTTGATTTAATTATGGACATATGTAAAAGATATTGTATTTTTCTTGTTTATGACCGAGTTTCATTGTTGTATAATTTGAATTGCATATGGAAATGCTCTGGTAAAATTACAGGTAAAAACTGGCCGAAAAATGGCTTGGAAATGCTTAGCATTAATGTAGAACCTGCTGTCTGCATAAATGCTTTCCTCGGCAGTTAACTACCGAGGAATTCCTCGGCAGTTAACTGCAGCCGGATTTCAAATTCCTCGGCAGTTAACTGCCGAGGGGGCAAAAGCGTATTTTACATGTGTGTCCCAGCCTTATGTAATGTGTCAACAACAATTTTCGAGTCCTATAGCAATAGTAGTACCTTTGACCATGGTAAGAATGTGTGTCAGGAGGAGACTTATAGTTTTCCAACATGATCCATATCATTTCACCTTAGAGCTGAATTTTTTTAGGGTATGTTTGGGAATTAGATTTTGAAGGACTAAATCTATATTTTAAAATATATTTGATATTTAAAAACAATTGAAAGAGCAACATGATAAACGATAACATAATACTTAATCATATTTGATTGATTTTAAAAAAGAGTTTATTATGTCCGTAAGTTAAAAGACAAAAGTAAATGTATCTTTAATGATTTTAAGTGCGATGAAGGAGAAGCTAGAATTTTCAGCTTCATAAAATCACGATATAAGCCGCCACAGGATGTGAGAATTGTGATTCTACCGCGAAACCAAACATTACATTAGTAAAGAACTCAACATTAGGGCTGGTAGAGTTTTAATGGGATATCATATATCATCATTTAAGGACTTAATTGATATGTATATTTACTAGCTTAGGCTCTCACTCAATCTTAATCATTTAATCGATTAGAATACATGAGTTTAATAATAGTAAGAACTCAAAGTGAGTCCTTGCTTTAGAAACTTTACCAAACCTTCCTGCCGCTTCTTTATTACAAAATTTAATTGTTTTTGAATTGAATGAGGGCACAACAAGTGGCAAGTAGTGTACACACTTTCAAAATAAAAAGATAATAGTTATTTTAGTCCTTAAATATGTAATGAGTAGTCACAATATATGTACCAAAATTTTGAAAGAGTCGTTGATTATGCACTTCATTAGTCAAAATAATAGTTCATCGATGCTGACATTAACTCATTTCATATAGGGTTAAATATGATTTTGGTCCCTATAAATATGTCAACTTTTCGTTTTAATCCCTCTAAAATTTTCCTTCAACTTTTAGTCCCTATAAAATTTTCAATCTTCACTTTTGGTCCCTCTTTTAAAGTAAAATCATATGTAGAATTCATATTATTTAATAAAATTTTCCAAAAAAATTCAAATTATTATAAGAATCACTTCAAAAAATATTCAGAATTTTTTAACAAAACATGAATTTAATATGAATTTTATATTTTTTTACGGTTAAAAATTCATATTTAATTTGTGTTATGTTAAAAAATTCTAATTTTTTTAGGAAATTCTTTTAGAATACTTTACACATTTCTGCACAATTTCATTAAAAAATACAAAAATTAAATTAAAAATAAGGACCAAAAGTAGTGATTCAAAATTTTATAGGGACTAAAAGTCGAAGGAAAATTTTAGAGGGACTAAAACGAAAAATTGACATATTTATAGGGACTAAAAACATATTTAACCCTTTCATATAAGAACTGATATGACAATAAAGTAAGTATATTGAAAGACTAACATGATAATACTAACAAAGCAATTTAACGTAAGAGACTATTTTAATTAACATAATGCAGAATCATCAACTATTTTAAAATTTCGGTACACCAAGTGACGATCAAAATGACTATTACCCGGACATAAAAATAGTTCTAAATACCATAAAAACTTGGCCCAGGAGACAACATTTCAGACTGTTTGGCCTATTTGGTATATAAATTGTCAGAATCACACTCAATTATTGGTCCTAATTTGAAAAAACAATCCTCCAACAAAGAATTGTTTCACAGCCACAGAACAACTGAGATAATATACAGCCATAACTACTTTCAAGTTGCATTCAACCACTTAATGAATGTTTGTTTATAGTCACTGTAACTTTCACAGGATCAAGTGGGACATTGTAAATTTACAAAAACTACATTTTAAGCTTCAACAAAATTACAATGTCACATACACAATTAAACCATGTTTGTTTCAACCTTCAAGAGACAATAGAGGTGCATTTTTTCTGAAGCTACTACTTTTAGCTTAACAGATAACATATTTCTTCATTTTACTGTCCATCCTCTCTATTTCCTTACTGTCATGTCATCTATACATTTTCACTTTTTTCAGTTACCAATTTACCTATCTCCAGATTTTTTTAATTTCACTATTTCCTACACTTCTCTTCCACCAACACATTTTCTTTATGCATATAAATCAAGTACAAAAAGATGTTTATGAGAAACAAGTATGACAAAATACTATAATACAGTTGTTACACATGTCAGAATCCAAATCCTCAACTTAAATTAAAAAGAAAAAAGAAAAAAAAACATAAGCACGCTGCAACAACAGTAAATCACAAGAACTAATAAACCTAACTAAAATCAATCATACAAAATAAACCCCCCCTTTTTTTCTACTGTTGCATGCATTAACATCTCATTTGCAAAGAATCATATAAAGCATAGACAATGTACCATGCACCACCATTCATCCCTCAATCCATTCATTAGTTTTTTCTTCTTCTTCTTCTTATTAATGCAGTTATTATTCAAACTCGAGCAGCTTCTTTCGAATCTAAACCAGAAACCACCGGAGAGCTTCTCTCATTATCGTCACTTACATTCCCTGCAGCAACAGCACCACCAGCATCACTGATGTTTCCAAATAGCAACACAACAATTCCAGCAATAGCAGTGCAAAAAGCAACTCCGAACGAAGTCCTAATCCGTCCTGGCCCAACTGAACCAACTGTGAACCCGACACACAAACCTGCAGCTCTCATCCAAGCATACCATATAGAGAAAGCACCTTCTTTTCCCGATGGAGCACAATCTAACACCAAAACCCTTCCAAAAGCGTGCAAAATCCCTGTTGATGTGCTCTGAATGGCAGCGAAAAGAACCAAGTGTCCCCATTTCCAGTGACTGTGTCCGTAATAGAATCCAAACCCTGAAGACAGAAGCGAGAAAAAGAACCCAACGATCTGCATCTTCACCGAGTTCATCTTAACCACGCGCAGTAAAGGTTGTAGCAGTGACAATGAAACGAGTGGGAAAAGGAAATAGGTTAACCAGAACAAAAGCAAATGCAATGGCCTAATGCAAAGCTGTCCAACAATGAAAATCACACCACCCGTGAAAATAGCCATTGTTGTGAATGATGCAAGGAAAACACTAGCAAGACCTCCAATAGCATGAGGATATTTGAAGATGGAAAAAGGGTGTAGCCTCGACGAAAATGAGATCGAATCAGTGGTTCTACTTGTAGCTGTAGCTAAATGCAAGATCCCAACAAGCCAAATTAAACCACTGAAAATCGAAACAACCCAAAGACTCATAATATCGCTCTTATTTTCATCGAGTTCGTGTATCATATGGTAAGTGAAAGCTGAAATCAAAGCACCACCAAAACAACCAGCAGCAGTAGCATGAAGTGAGAGGCGGGATGAAACACCTTGTCTAATGAAAAACTGTGCTTTCTTGAGAGTTGTTCCGGTGAAGGCGCGGATCATGAGGCCGAGATGCTGCGTGTGAGCTGCATTGGCGACTGTGCTGGCTGCTATGATGCCAGCGATGTAGGGAATGAAGATGCCTGTGACTTTGAAGAATCCAGCCGGGAGACAGAAGAAAACTCCTACACCTGTTGCTGCAACTGTGATGAGTTTTGGGAAATTGCCGTCGAGGTGGAAGGAAAGGAAGCCAAGAATTGGTGCAGCTATGGCTAGACCTGTAGCCCAAGCAATTGATGTCCATTCCAATGCTGAAAACTTTGAAATTATGGTGTGTCCAGTGAGTTTGTTATACCTGCACAATTCACCAGTACATTAGCACATATGTAAACTTTGGTTAAAAAAATGAAACATATACTTACGCATTAAAAATACAAATTTTTAAATTACCAACACAGTAAGATCTACTTTTTAAACTTTTACATTATATTTCAATCAATTCTAAAGAGTATCATACCAATGTTACATCATGACAAAATATAAATGTAGGTTTCATTACGCCATCCGTTTCATATCGTTTAATAGTTCCCAAAGCAATTTACGTAAATATTTTAAATGTGACACTTAACATGTGACGATCGAGACCCGTGTTTTTCACAGCACAAAATATAATGCATATTAACGACCTTTAAATGGATATCTGAGGTGATTTTAATTGTCACTTAGAAAACAAGCATATTGCACATGGAAAGGACTCAACAGTTGTTTTACAAACTTTGAACTGTATAAACCCTTCAAAACATTGATTGATCAAATCATAATTCTTCTTGGTACAAATCAAATAAAAATTCCAAAGGTTTCTTTTGGAAATATTTCCATTTTATATTATTGTACTTGAAGAAAAATAAATGTACTCCCTAGACAATAATTGTTTAAAAACATATCTATTTTTATATAAAAACAGCTTCATCTTGTCGGCACTATACATTGTCGTTAGGCTCACTATCACTACCAAGATGTGCTAACTGCCGACAATTAATTTCAAATTTACACTTTATTAAAAGTACATAGCATGCCCTTTTTTTTTTTTTACATAGCATGCCTTAAAAAAAGTATACACCACTTTTTACATAATTAATTTTTACCACCTAGTGTAAAAATATTTACATATATTTATACCATAAAAGTTTCTTACACATAGGTCCAATCATATTTATTGGAGATCTTTAAGGAACTAACTTAAGAAAATATCTTTGTCGCGTCCCATGATTTGATTAAATGCATGTGTTAATAAATATAGTTAATTAGAAATTAATCTTTTTTTTTATTTTGGTCTAAACTTTTGTAACAAAATTATTGTGTACATTTTTTGTGTACATAAATCACATAAAAAGCATTTTCTTCAAAAAAAAAAAAAAATCACATAAAAAGCAACATAGAAACACCTAGTGTAAATATTTAATTACAAAATTTTGAAAGTAATATAAAAAAATAAAATACTATAGTCTCAAGTGGAGTACTAGTGCTTAATTAAAGACTTAACCGTTGAGGATAATATTAATATTAGGGTTAATTAAGTTTTTAGTCCCTATAAATATTCACAGTTTTGTTTTTAGTCCCTATAAAATAAAATCACACTTTTTAGTCCCTGTGACATTTTCCTTAACCATTTTAGGGACCAAAAATGTTGATGGAAATTTTTTACAGGGACTAAAAATGTTGATGGAAAAATTTTATAGGGATTAAAAATGTTGATTCAAAATTTTATAAGGACTAAAAAGTGTGATTTTATTTTGTAGGGACTAAAAACAAAATTCTGAATATTTATAAGGACCATTTACTTAATTAACCCTTGATATTAATACTAGTGTCTTTAAATTTTCAAAAGATGACACAGGAGTTTCAGGAGAGTCCGACAAACATTTGTATACTCCCTAGGAGGTGAGCATAGATCACTCTCTTTCTATCTTTCTCTCTCTATCTTTCTCTCTCTTGTTTTATATTTTGGCCAATATTAAATTTAATTTTTGTTGTATATATCAATGGTTGATATGGTACCAAGGTTAATAAATAGGGTTGATGTTCGGTGGGTAAATGAAAGTGGTTTTTGAAAAAAGGAATCTTAACCCTTGAGTAAGAGTAAAGTTGGTTTGTAACAAAGCCATAAAGGACACGCCTTTTCATGATTGCAAACTATAGTGGAACAAACGGCTCATTAAATTTAATTTAATTAAAACAAAAATGACCTTATTTTATGGAACCCTATGTTGGATTTGTCACACCATACCTCCTTATCTTGGGAGAGTCTTGAACATTTAAGATTTGGTATCTAATAGTTACTTCCATTGTGGAAAAAGGAAAAAAAAAATTAAGGGTCTTAAAAGATGCAAGGTCTAAATTAAGACCTCATTCTTAAATGGATCCACGTCACCATTTTATTAAAATAATAATTTTTATGGTTTTTTTTTAACAATATAAAATAGAGAGTCTATTAAATAAATAATATTGGTGGGACTCAATTAGATATTTTGTTAGAGGATCTCCATTGGAGTGGTTGAGTACCTATTAGGTACTATTATTAAAAAATTATTAAAAGTGATGTGTCAATGTGGGACTCATTTAAGACTTCAAAGATGAGAGTCTCCATTGTGGATGCTCTTATTAGTGTATTGTCATTGGAGTCATTGAGTCCTTAATAGATACTTTTATTAAAAAATTATAAATAAGTGATGTGTCACGTGGGGTCCATTTAAAGAGTCCTTTTTAGGAAACTATCACTGTGAATGCTCTAAGTGGGTTTTTTTGCTAGAGAACTTGGTCAATTAAAAAATGTAGAAAATAATAAAAGAACTTAACATTCAAAATTGTTAAAAAGAAATAAAAATATAAACTTACAAATAGGGTTTGTGCTAGTGAATTTAGTCATGGAAAAATGAAAAAAAAAATATAAAAAACATAACTTAGGGAAAAAATGTGGACTTACAAATGAAATTCCTTTTGAGAGCAGTGAGTGCCAGGATGAGTTTTGTTCCATTCTTGAAGTGAAACAGTAGGTGGACTTTGAAGCTGACTGATAATGAGAGGAAAGACAACAGGAACAAGTACAGTTTGAACAAAGTAGAAGCAAAACTCATAAAGATACCAACCAAAAGTTTCAAATCTAGAAGGTTTTTCACCAACTTCTTCATAACCATTATAAGCTTCTCTAGCTCTCAAAATTTTCACAGCTCTGTTGTGTAAGTCAGGTCTAGTAGTATTGTTGTTGTTACCTTTAGCAACTTCTGAAGCTGCTACACCACCTTGACCATGACCATGACCGTGTCCATGTCCATGGCCAAGGACACCACCTTCAGCTTCAACGGTTACCTCTTTCATTGGGATGAAGAAAGAGAAAATAAGAAAGAAAAAGGGGGGTGTCAGAATGAGTAATGGTGAGAGGACAGTGGTAAGAGAAGAAGGAGGAAAGAAAATAAAAGAGAGGGTTTTGTTGTGTTTGTGTTTTGTTTAGGAAAAACAACAAAAGGTGCATATGACACTAGTGTAGTGAGAGTGAGTAGGGTGGGGTGACTTTTATGTGCAAACTGTACACAGCTGGGTAAATTCAACCTTTTAGGGCTGTCAATGGGCTTTTCTTAAGGGCATAGTGTACATTTATTTAAGGGGTTAAATATATTTTGGTTTTTATTAAATTATAGTAATTTTTTAATTTTGTTTTTACAAAAAAAAAAGTTATTCCGTTAATATATAAAAAATAATGTTTTATTTATATTTAAAAAATAGTGTTTAAACTTTAAAAAATTAAATGTAAGATAATATGGTTGTGGTGTTTAGTTGCTTAAAATGTGATTTTAAGTTACATGTGAGTGGCTATGTGAGCATTTATCTTTGGGTTAAATATGTTTTTGGTCCCTATAAATATAGCGAATTTTCGTTTTGGTCCCCCTAAAATTTTCCTTTGAATTTTGGTCCCCCTAAAATTTTCCATCCACAATTTTGGTCCCTGCTGTCAAATGGGGATAACGGCGCTGACGTGGCAGATGACGTGGCGATGACAAGTTGTCACTTTTTAATGACTGTACAGTGCCACGTAGGATAATTAACAATTTTAATTAATAAATATTAAAAAATTAATAAAAAATATTAAAAAATTATGGAAAAATGAAAAATTAATAAAAAAAATTTAAAAATTCTGGAAAATTGAAAAATTAATAAAAATTAAAAAAAATTAAAAAATTCTGGAAAATTGAAAAATTAATAAAAATGAAAAAAATATTAAAAAAATTCTGGAAAATTGAAAAATTAATAAAAATGAAAAAAAATATTAAAAAATTCTGGAAAATATTTAAAAATTCTGGAAAAATTAATAAAAATAAAAAAATCTGAAAAAATACGGAATTTTTAAAAAGAATATTAAAAAAAATTCCGTATTTTTTTTATTTTTATTAATTTTTCTAGAATTTTTTAATTTTTTCCATATTTTTAAAAAAATTTCATTTTTATTAATTTTTCAATTTTCCAGAATTTTTTAATTTTTTGTTTCAATTTATTTTCATTTTTCAATTTTCCAGAATTTTTTAAAATTTTTTTTTTTCATTTGCAAAACCATAGTGCAACATTTTTCATTTGCAAGTTTGCTTATTGCATAGATGGATTGAGTTGTGTAATTGCTTCTCTCATTCCGTTTGGTTTCATTGATTATGGGTATGGCTATACAAAAAAATTGAAAAAAATGTTAAAAATTTCTAGAAAATTGAAAAATTAATAAAAATGAAAAAAAATATTAAAAAATTCTTTAAAATTGAAAAATTAATAAAAATGAAAAATTCTGAAAAAATACGGAATTTTTAAAAAGAAGATTAAAAAAAAATTTCCGTATTTTTTCAGATTTTTTTTTTTATTAATTTTTCCAGATTTTTTAAATATTTTCCATATTTTTTTCATTTTTCCAGAATTTTTTAATATTTTTTTCATTTTTATTAATTTTTCAATTTTCCAGAATTTTTTAATATTTTTTTCATTTTTATTAATTTTTCAATTTTCCAGAATTTTTTAATATTTTTTTTTCATTTTTATTAATTTTTCAATTTTCCAGAATTGTTTAACATTTTTTTCAATTTTTTTGTCATTTTTCAATTTTCCAGAATTTTTAAATTTTTTTTATTAATTTTTCATTTTTCCATAATTTTTTAATATTTTTTATTAATTTTTTAATATTTATTAATTAAAATATTTAATTATCCTACGTGGCACTGTACAGTCATTAAAAAGTGACAACTTGTCATCGCCACGTCATCTGCCACGTCAGCGCCGTTATCCAAATTTGACAGCAGGGACCAAAATTGTGGATGGAAAATTTTAGGGGGACCAAAATTCAAAGGAAAATTTTAGGGGGACCAAAACGAAAATTCGCCATATTTATAGGGACCAAAAACATATTTAACCCTTTATCTTTAGTTTTAATAGAGATAAAGTGTAGAGGTTAATAGTAATTATTTAACCATATATTTAATAAAAGCAATTATTTTCTTCAAGTGAGTTGTCATTTTCTTCCTCCTTGATGTATTGAAATTATAAAAACATCTTTAACTGTGTTTATAATATGTGATTTCATAAATTAATGTGATTAAACTCATTAACAAAAAATATATTTGAAAATCAAACTGACAAACAAAAGACACGTATAAAAATCAAATTATTAAATGAAGACATATTTAGAGAAGTTTTTATAATTTCAATACATTTAATATTTGTAGTAACAACATTAGATACTTTTGTTTCTTGTCAAAAAAAAAAACATTAGACACTTTTGTTAGAATAGATTAAGGTTGTTGATCCACTAGGTATATTTTTTATCGATGTATTCATTTTTGAGTACCTGGGTTAGGTCTAATGTTCTCCAATCTATGTATCTGTTTTTTTTTATTAATTTAATCTTTCTTTTGCCTAAAAAAATAGACACTCCTTCAAAAAAAAATAGAGACATTCTTTTTTTTTTTTACAAGAAATAGAGACATTCTTATAATATATATATATATATATATATATATATATATATATATATATATATATAGACACACACACACACAATATATATTAGAGGCTTAAAATGAGCGTGTACTTGTTTTTTATTTAATATAAAAAAGAGTTTAGTTATAAAAAAAATGAATACACACTCGTTTTGATTCAAGAATATCTTTTAGTTTTTGTGTGTAATTTTAAAACATGTATAAATTATAGAAGATAAAAAACTATCATATATGGTTTATAATACTGTATTTTGATGTTAAATAAAATAGTTTATCTATTAACGTAGTTACCATCATTATATCTTACTTTAATTTTCTTCTTTTGGCCCATGGAAATTTGTATATAATGTAGGGACATTATTAAAGGCGTTACAAAGAAAGGAACGTTCTTCGGCTAGTGTGATCATGTTTCTTCTATGTGTAAAGAGGTCTCTTTTCTTTTTTATATTATAGTGTAAGGTCTCTTTTCTTTTTACACATTATCTAGAATAATTTATTCTTTAAATTACCTAACTAGTGTAAATTTAAAAAGATGATTACCAACTGGTTTATAGATTTCATTCACACTAATTTCTTTGATTTTCTTTTCCGTTTCAATGCACTTTTGTTTGCAAAAGCATGCTGCTACCTGCTTCAATTCAAGTGGAATCAATTTTTAGAATATGATGATGATAGGAACAGGCCCCAAAATAGAAATAAGACCCATGTGGGAGTGTAAAATAATAAATTAAATTTGTTTTTTTTACCTTTACAATTAGTTTTTCTTTTCAAAGGAAATAATATAATTCTAGTTACTGTTTAAAAAATAATATACAATAACATAATAAAAAAATAAAAAATATCAATTGTCTATACTATACATGTTTTCATTATGAATAATTAAAGACAATGATATTTGTATAATCAATATTCTTATACATTTATTCAACATTTCATTTTATCTTTATATCTCTCTTTTTATCACATCACCAACATATCACATATATCATGTTACTCGTTTTTATCTCTTTCTCTCTAAACGAGTGCTCACCAAACATTTTCCAAAAACAACTGAAAGAAAACAAGACTAAATATTAAGGTGTATTACACCCTAAATCTTTTTTATTTTACACATGTCAAATTATATTTTACAAGGTTAACAATGTTTTGGTCTTAAAATATATGAGGCATTGGCACAAAGTTGTTTTAGGCTTCAATATGTATTTAGTTAGTATCCATCTTTTGTTAATTAATTCAGTCCATAAAACTAGTAACTAAAATGAGTGTGTATTGACTGAGGCATCCCATGTACTCATTTTCACGTATACTAACAATATTTTATGATGTATTTATAATTTAGATATATTTAATGATTACGGTGATATCGTCTCACATATTTAGTCACAAAAATGATTATTTACTTCATATTTTACTGCTTCAACATGTTCTATTTTTTTTTTTTTGAAAGGATGTTCTATTTATTTATGTTAGGTGTTCCTACATGTGATAGTAACAAAAGAGACATGTTAGTACATGTGTTAGTACTTGAAAGCATCTTTTATTGGACAATTTAGTCCATAAAGTTAGTAATAAAGGAGGAGTAATTCTTCAGTGGTCACATGACCAACAAATGTCATTTTGGTCACAACCAATCAAGGCATGACACCAAATAAACATACAAGAGAGAGAATTTGTCATAAAAAAGAAAAAGAAAAATCTGTGTTAAAAAAGAGTAGAGAGAAACTGGGCTGCCATGAATGCAACACAGAGAGAGGAGGACGGTGACCTCGCCGGAAGAACAGCGACGGCGATGATGACGGCGGCAACAACAACAGTGAGATTAATTGGTCATAACCTTGTTTCTCTTCCATGGCAATGAAAATTTATATCTCTTTCCCCTTTTTTCTCCATGTCCTTTTATTTCACCCATTAACATAAAAGATGTAAAAAATATGGAGAAAGATGAATAGATTCAGTAAATATATTTGAATCTTCTTGGTTAATTCAAACAAATTAGGATTATCATATGGTGGGAGATCAAGTTGTGGGGGAATCCGGAATCGACTGTATTTCAGCGACAAAGATAGTGGCCGCCGTTGTCATCGCCGACGCCTTCATAGTTGTTTCCGATATGACCATCGTTGCCGGCGTGACCATCATGTCGCCGCCTCCGTCTCCGTCGTCGTGTCCGGGCGTGGTCATTGGTGCACACTGCTTCTCCCTCGGTGGCAGGCATCCATCCTCTGTCTTTTCTGTTTTTTTTTTAATCTCATTTTCTCTCTCTCTATATGTGTGAGGTGTCAAGTGTTGGTTGGTTGTGACCAAATGCAATGTTTTGGTCGCGTGACCAACTAAGACTTTCTCATAAAGGAGATGTTTTGTGATGTGTTTATAGTGATATCCTCTCACACATTCAAGGAGTATAACGATATTTACGTCATATTTTACCATTTTGATATATTTTATTTCTTTTTAGTAGGTGTTTTTACATGTGTTAATTTTTTTAATAATAATCATGTGTATGAACTGTGAAGTATACATCATTTAACATGGACTAATCTATGTTAACAAACTTGTTGTGCACATAAGGTGAATTTTGTCCTCCTAATAAAGTCTTCACAATATCTAGAGTCAAGGATCAAACACTAACAACTCGGTTAAGGGTGTCGAATTCATTACCACTCTAATCAACCACATTTTGACAAGGTCAGCTCGAGCTATTAAGACAAGGTATTCAGGCAAAAAAAATACTTATTACTACCTCCGTCCCTAATTATAGGGCCTTTTTGGAAAAATAACGGGAATTAAGAAAATTTAAAATGGTAATAAATTTGTTTGTAATTACTATTGTTTTTACAAATTTGCCCTTTAAAAGAGAGGGTTAATGTATGTTTTCAATGTAGTATTTAATGCTAATTGAAGAAAAAGATTTGAAATAAATAAGGGTATGTTAGTAAATAATTAATTAATGTACTTGAAAATAGTAAAGGGGTCTTATAAAAAGAGACAAAAAAAATATTTCAAAAGGGTCCTATAATTAGGGACGGAGGTAGTATTAAGGACTCATTTCTTTATATTTTAAAGTAGCATAACTGTGTGTGTCGTTTTGTAAAAACTAAATAAATACTGTAAATAGATAAATATTGTCTGATTGAACTAAAATAACCCCCCCACTCTTTAGGGAAAAAAAACTAAGCTCTTTCTATTGCACTCAATAAAATAAAAATATAACAATTTAAATAAAATAATTTTATTAGCTAAATAAGCCTCGGCCAAGTAAGTGAATGTATTACAAGTATGTTTGACAACCACAAAAAGTTACTCACTCCGTTTCAAAATGAGTGTCGCTTTAGCCAATTGCACACAGATTAAGGAATGGAATAAAGTAGTCAAATGTCATAGCAATTTTACTAAATTATCCTAATCAACTATTGGTTTGTTTTCATTAAAGAAAAAATAATACTTTGGAAGTAGTGTAACATAATATTAATTGAAGGGTACAATTGAAAAGAAAAAATTATTATTACATTGGAAACTGAAAGTGACATTCATTTTGACACAATTTTTTTTGGCTAAAACGACACTCATTTTGAAACGGAAGGAGTAAATTATAACTTAGGGTCATGTTAACTAGTGCCCCGAGGCACTGGTTAAGGAAACCAAAAGAAGAAATTGTAAGTTAAAAAAAATACTTTTTAAGTTTTTAATACATTGATTACACAATTTTCAATGCAAATATTACTATATTTGTTTCCTTAATCAGTGCCCTCGAGACACTAGTTATCATTTCCCTATAACTTATAAACTCTATAACTAAAAAAAACGTGTATAAAAGGCTCTTTAGTAAACTTCATTTTCCCACGAGCTTGTTGTGTATTTTTACTTGTAGTATTTTTTTATAAGCTACTTTAAATAGTTTATCGTTTACTATTGTTCCTCTCAATGTTACCTCTACAATCTTAATTTAAAAAATAAACACTGCAAATTGAAGTACCTAGTTCAACTACTTTTTTAAGAAGCCAAGTAACCACTATTGTCAAGAAGACTTCTAATATCATTGTTGGATCTTGAAGGAAACTTGAATGATCATGATATTCGACTAAGAGCAACAACACAGAGAATTTGACATTATAGTATATCTTCACCAAAAACTTAAAGACATTGTGCATATGAATCATATTACTCATATGTTATTAAACATTTACTTTTACATTTAATATCAAACTTCTAAATCAAACTTCACGCATCATGGGTACATAATAATGTGTTAAGATAGTAAATCCATTTTACCACACACATTTGCATATGTATAATTTGAGCACACTTTTTAATAGGCATCCATACACTTAACGCATAGGAAAATACTTGAATGAACAACATAAAAATATATATCATTTAATTATTTTAAAAAAATATATTATTTAATTATTTATTTTTTACCTTTACTCTTTTGAGTGAGAGTGTTCTAATCTGTCTTATCCAATATCTTGCGTCCACATAAGAGTTTCTCCCATCTTTCACGTTTCATTTGTGGGTGTTTAATACAATAATATTTTGTTGATTAAATGTAAATGATAAATACACATGTAAATGATATAGAGGGGGTTAGTCTAGCGATATGATAAAGTTAAAAGAAAATAAAAGAGTAAATGATATATACACATGTCAAATGTGATTAAGAACACAAATGAAAGATACATGCTGGATTGAAAATGATCTTACGTGCTCTCTGGTGCTTTTTTTTAGGGCCTCTCTGGTGCTTGTCTAGAGGTACAGGAACCCCATTGGCTAAACTTTTTTTCTTAAGAGAAGCAATTTTATTTTATACTATTTTTAGAGGAACAATTTACATTTTGTTAGGCCAATTTTATGTAACCTACTCTTTTTTAATTTGTTGAGGCTTTAGTCTAATCTTTATATAAGAATTTTTTGTTAGGGCTTTAGTCCCTTTGGACCCTTTATGTCTTTATTGCACAAAAACTCATTGATGTAACGCGTGCATAAATAAATGGATTATTACTTGAAGAACATTTTGGATGCTCAAACGGTCTGAAAATACTGGATACTCAAACGGCAACAAAATGTTTGTTCGTTATTACAAATTAAAGTAATTGTTGCAATAAGGTGCCAGATTCTGTTACCTTTTGCAAAGTTGAGACACAAGTATTACTAGTAGTATTTGAAATATTGATGATGACTGGTTGCACAACAAACAACTTGACAAATCTCACTTGATTGCTACATCCACAGGATTAAAATCAAATGTAATTATTTGTTTTCTTACTCAAAATGTTATTATTTGTTAGTTATATGATATGATTTCTCTGTAAATGTTCAATTAAGATTGCTTATATTTGACTATTTTTTTGTCTGTTATTTAGCTATTTAAATATAAGTAATTGTAAGTTTGAAGTTAGCCTACATTGTTTCCATATGCGAACAAGATTTTGTTCGATAAAAATACATTTCAAATAGCAGGTGTATTTTGATATTTCTTACATGTAAAAAACATTTCATAATTTTTTTTACTACTACATTTCTCAAAAAAGTTACTTACATTTTTCACTTAATATATTTTTAATACAACACATTATCATTGAATATGTATATCATTCTAGCTTTATAATTTATATTGATTTACGAATGTATTTTTTTTATTTTCTTGTTTTTAATATAAAAATGTCAATTAAAATTATATTAATAAATTTTAAGGAAAAAAAAAAACAAAAAAATATTTTCCCAAAGTTAGCTAGAGTTTCAAATGTTTGGCTTGTGTGAGGTCTTAGAATTTATGTTGAATCTAATTCAACCTTCAAAAATCAAATTTTGAGGTGCATATTGTCCGCACCTTTTCTTTTTCTTTTAGAAAATTGTCTCCACCTTTAAACATATGTTTAAGTCATATCTCATTTAATTTGGATTCTTAATGCACACTCTCACAAATATCCAGTTTGACCTGAGTGGTCCAATAAGGGTGACCTAATAGTCGAGGATCAAACGAATCTTGGATAGGTTTTGATTGTGATTGTGATTAATCAAGAGTTCATTGCTCACAATTATTGTATGTTTGATTCCACTTTTGAAGGAGCCAAAATTGATTGTAAATGTGTAAAATTGACCTTTTCATGTTTGCCTCCTCAAGACCCGAACTGATTTTGCATCATGAACTGATTCTACATAAAGTTAAATATTCTAGCTTCTAATTCTTTAATTGAATTTTTACACTCAATTATTGTTAAACACAAGTTTACACGATTGTATCCAACCATAAATTATTTTTCCTTCAACACGATTTTTGTCAAAATCAATTTCATAGAGATCCACACTTATTCGTTTGGTGTTGTTAGCTTTAGGCCTATTTATCAACCACGGCCTATTTACATGTCTCAACCAACTAGAGATCCACACTTATTCGTTTGGTGTTGTTAGCTTTAGGCCTCCACGTACATTAAGATCGCATATACTTTCCTAAAGGGTTCAAAGGCCAATTTATGTGTTGCGATTCAATGGTGAATTTTTTTTCTTTATTTGGTGGAAGAGAGGGGTCTCTATTTCACAGGTGTAACTGTTTAATGTTATGTGGTTGGAAGAGTGAATGAACATTCGACATGCCCATTCTCATCCCCTGGAGTTACATTACAACTAACACTCATTTTGTACATGTCTCAACTTCCAATTTCCATCTTGAGTTGCATGATTTCCACTTCCCTCCATGCAAAGAAGGTGCTCTAGCTACCAATCCTAGATTTCAAGTTTTGTAGAGTCTATTAGTATCTCACTGTTACTTTGTGTGCTTGCACCTATTCACCACTTTTTAACCGGTACTTAAAATTGAATGTCATAAGTCACAACGATATGTCAAATACTACTGCTTCAAAGACTAGGGGAATAGACTTTATTCATTTTGTGCTGGACCATCAGAGTAGTATGGTCTAACAAATAAAGTTTCAAGTCTATTTTTGTGTTGATTCTTTGAGAATTTTCTCCACTCAAGATTCTGTTGACTATGGGCCATGCAACATTCTTAATTTACTAGAAAGGCTCAAAATGGATAATTTTCTTTCTGAATCTCATTAAATTTTTTTTTATACTATATGTACCAAATATCTTATTGGAGATATAATTAGTTAGTAATTATTTGGTTTAGTTAGTTAGTAGTTAGTGAATGCCTATTAATAGGCTTGATGTAGCCAATTGTGTTCAAGTTTTTTCATAGCAAGTATTTCACTTTCATCAACATAGTGCACTTTCGAGCCTTTCTCTCAATGAGAAATGTTTATTGATTACAAATACAAGTAAAAAATGGTTAGACACACATGTAAGTTAAAAAAATTAAAAGAAAAAATAATTTAAGATGTGACTAAATTCTTTCTCATTTATTTTTCTCCGTTTATGTAAGTGTGTACAAACATATTTCATTTATATTTGTGCACAATAAGACTTGTTCTCTCTCAACATCAAAGTGAAATATTACAAATGAGAAAAGTTGAACACAATTGACTACTCAGGCCTAATGATAGACGTTCACTAACTAACAACTACTCCCTCCGTCCTTATATCTAAGCACCATTTTATTAGAGGGAAAGGGTGCTTACATATAGGGACGGAGGGAGTAAATAATAACTAACTAACTATATCTACCATCGTTAATGTTTAACAACGATTAGTCTCTGCTAAATGGCTTATTAGAGACAAAGGTGAGATATCACCTCCCAACATTGATGGATCCAGAAGAGTCGTTACTAAAATTTTCAATGACATGAGTGAGCAGTGGCGGAGCTACGTTGCCAACTCTGCAGGCACGTGTCCCCACTTCATTTTACTTTTCTCTATACCACATGTATATAATTTTCTTCTCTCTAATTGCTTCGGTTCCTACTTCTTTTCTCGCATAAAGTATTATAACTTTATAAGGTATAATGATACTATAACGGCATGTATTTACCCATTAAAGCCATTAATTTCATTCACTAAAAAAAGCCATTCATTTCTCCGTGTTGTTTTTGTGTTAATTTAAATTTACTTTAGAGAGAACATGCCATAAAAATATTACATTTTTTTTGGTGTTAACCCTACGTTTTTCAAAAGAAATGGGCCTTGATAATCGGGAGTTCGGTTGTGAAGTAAGGATAGTTTGATAAAAAATTGTTCCACCAAAAAATCAAACTTAAAATCTCCCAAACGATTCATCTTTGATGAAACTCATTTTAGCCCTTGATCGCAATTGCTTGGTTTATTATATGTTTTTTAGTTAATAAAAAATTCTAGGTAATCCTTCAAAAAAAAATTAGGTGATGTATTTTTTTAAATACTTACTTTATTTTCTTAATTTTGGGACGTCCACTAAAAAGCGCCCAAAAAATAATAATAACATTTTTTTATAATAGTAATTATAACATTTACATAACACATTAAAAAAATTTAAAATTACATGTAAATATTGCCTCCACAACTTCAATTTCCTGCCTCCGCCACTGTGAGTGAGTCAATAAAGTTGTGTCCTTTTAATTTTTCAAATGTCTTTCTTGCATTTTTCATTGCAAAAGAATTCATTCATAATCAAGTTCTCTAAAAATATATTTTACAAAATTAATCAAATTGAATTAAAAAAAATATCTATATAGTACTAACTATTAGGTAAAAAAAATTGTGACGCAAAAAAAAAATAGTACCCTAAGTTGCTACACCCATCCTCCCAGTCCCACCCTCAAGGCCACCCCTAGATCCAAGAATTTTACGTAGTGGGACAACATATATGTAGACATTTATAACATTAAATAAAACATTGAGTTTTTTTTTTAAGCAAAAGAGGGTGCAACAAAAAGCTAGCAACCCGCAAAGGATATATAAAAAGAGAAAGAGATACAAAGAAGAGGGAGGGGACCAAACCAAAAAACTCCCTCAGGAAGAAAACCTAAATTCAGGTAAACCAATTATGTTCCTAACATAGGATTCCCTAGCAAACAAAGGTATATGATCCAAAAAAATAAAGTGATCCAGAGACAACCCAAAGTTTGCGAGGGAATCAGCTACTAGGTTTCCTTCCCTGAAAATGTGAGTAACTATACAATTCATATTAGTTAAAATAAGTTGAACATTGTTCCATCTGTTTCTGACTTGCCAAGGCACCAGAGTGGAGTTCTTAAACGCTTGAACCACCAACATAGAATTTGTCTCTAACCAAAGAAAGTTCCAATGTTTCTGATACGCCACTTCTATAGCTCTCATGGCTCCACATAATTCAGCCTGATAAGAAGTGAGAATACCTAAACTTTCAGCAAAACAACCCATACAGGTACCTTTAAAGTTTCTGAAAACACCACCACAAGAGGCTAAACCAGGATTTCCCAATGATGCTCCATCTGTATTGCACTTAACCCAATGAAACAAAGGAGGCTTCCAGATTACTTCTGTGATTGTAGGAGCCTTTGGATGACGAATTGTGACATTGAAAGTTTTTAAAATTATGAAGTCTCTGATAGAATTGTTAGATGCCTTGCTAGTGAAGTTACCAGAGAGAGATGTGTTAGCAATAATGATTGAAATAGCTGACTTCTAGTGAATTAACTTGTTATTGAATCTGGCTTCATTCCTCACAAACCAAATTGTGTTAAGTAAATTGATCAGAGCAGCTATGATACCAATTTTACATTGTGGGGACCAAGCTCTTTCACAAAAGTTCCAAATGTCATCCATGTCTCTAAATTGCATATTCATACTTAAAGATGCAGATAACCAGGACCACAATTTTAAAGCAAAAGGACAGAAAAAGAAGAGATGCATAGAAGAGTCAGAATTCTTACAACATAGGTTACACATTGAAACCAGCTGGCAGCCTCTATCCATCAATCTATCATCAGTAGGAATCTTCCCTTGCATCAGCCTCCAGACCATAAGGGACTTTGAAGGAGGAATATCCTTATTCCAGATTATCTTTGGCCACTTGAGATCTTCATTATTATTTCTCTTGAAAACATAAGCTTGCTTGAGGTCCAAGAAACCATTAGCTGAATGCTTCCAAATTAATTGATCCTCTTTATCTTCCAGTGGGATAGTAGCTTGTTGCACAAGTTGACTGAGAAGAGGAAACATTTGACAAAGAGTTTCAGGAATACTCCATTCACCATTGACAATGTAGTCACTAACAGTTGAAGATAAATGAACGGATATTGCATCAGGAATGTTTAAAGCTTGAGAAAGGGGTGCTCCACACCAGCTATCATTCCAGAAACTGATATTTTGACCATTACCAAGGAGCCAAATAGAGTTATTGTTGATATCACTGAATTCCCCTTTGATGCTATTCCAAAGTGAGGAGTAAATGTGATATTTAATTGGATTTCTGCTCCTCAAAACTCTAGATCTCAACAAGATTGCCCAGTCATCTGTTGAATGCAACATCTTCCAAAGCAGATGAAGGTTTGTTGATGTGTTGAGAGTTTTGATGGACCTCAGACTCAAACCACCTTGAGAGAAAGGCAAGCAGACTTTCTTCCAGGCAACTGTAACAAGCTTTCTCTTTTCCACATCTCCACTCCAAATGAAATTCCTTGACCATTTTTCAACATCCTTGATCAGGGACATGGGCCAAGAGTATATTGAAATACTATACATCAACATGCTTTGAATTACTGATCTAACAAGTTGAATTCTACCAGCCATAGAGAGATGGGAGGCCTTCCAAGCAGATAGTTTTGCTTTGATTTTGTCCGCTACTGGTTGAAGATGGGAAACTTTTGGTTTCCCTCTGAAAACAGGCACCCCCAAATAATTGAAAGGTAAAGATCCTATATTGAAGTTTAACATTGTGGAGAGATGTTGAATCCTAGTAGCAGCAATGGAACCAGGATACATAGTTGATTTTGCACAATTCACCATGATGAAGTAGTTTTGCATCAAACAAAATAAGTATTTTTGTATCGTCTCCACAGGGAATAGTGCGTTATCAATGACAGTTTAACATCGACTATCATTCCAAGTATTAAGAGTACTTGTTTGTTTGAATTGAAATGTAACTAACTAAACTAATTGCAAAAAGTAAAAGTTGAGATAAATAAGGATTGAAACTTGTTAGGAGTAGCGTTCCTTATCCAAACGTCACACGTAACCTAATGATCCATACGAATTCTAGCTTTGTAAACAACATTATCACAATCAATTCTAAACTATCCTTCGTGTCCAAAGTGATATAATTATTTCTACGTTATCGTTTAAACATTCGTGTCCAAATCCCTTAAACGATAACAAAGTCGATCGGATAACTTAATCGACCGTGTCCAGCCTGGTTAAGCATCCGAAAGCATTAAACTCTTGATTATGGTGATTATCACAAGATTAACAAAGATGTCAAATAAGTTAACCTAAGATATATTGCTACTCTAGCTCTAGATTCAAGAGTTTGTGTCCAAAGCATCTTGAATCTCATTGAAAGCATTAACACAAGAATAACAACAATATTGAATATAAATTGCTAGAATCATATATTGCAAGATCAAAAGAATTACATGTTTAGCAAGATCAAGTACCTCTCATCCTAACAAAGAGTATTTAGCTACACATCATCATGGAAGCCTTGCAAGGATGGATTGAAAAGGAAGGATTCATTACACTTGTGATGTCTCAACAAAGAAATAAAGATCCAACTTCCAAAATCACTCTCACTCTATATGATCTACCTTATTTCTCCCTAAGAAATATCTACCTATGAAAACTATCAGAAAAACTAAGATAAGAACTAACTTAATATCTAGAAATGAGAGAAAATGAGCTTTTATACAAATCTGCAAAAGTCAATTTCGCCTGGCAGAATATTGCTCGCCATGGCGAGCTCAGTTTTCTTCACCAATGGGATTCTGCCACGTCACCAAAAATCAGATCAAACCGCCTTTCTTCGCCTTTTGCCTCGCCAGAACTTCGCCTGGCGAAATTTCTCGCCATGGCCATCTCAGTGGCGAAGTGGCCTGGTGCTCTCTGGAAGTCCTCGCCATTTAGCTCGCCTTTGGCTCGCCATGGCGAGCTGGCCTTTGCCCAAATTTGTTGTTTTTGCACTTGCTTGATGTTTGGACACTCAATTCCTGCACAAATGGGTAGAGTAAGATGACTAAAGCGTAAAAGGTCAAAATTTCACTTTTCTCTCGGCTTTTCCCTGGATAACTTGTGAAACAAGTAACAAACGTGCCATAAATAAACATTAAAAGTACTACTTCCTGGCACTTATCAAACTCTCCCCAACTTAACTCTTTGTTTGTCCTCAAACAAAATATCAAAAACATAACAAGCTACGCCAAGACACAAGTAAGAAAGACTTTGAAAGCTTTTACAGATGAATGATTTGACAAATATGCGCGGGCAAGTCTGAAGCTTCCGACTTATCTGGCAATCCACTGCAAACGTGAAATGAGTTCTAAACACAAAGCACATGTCAAATAGTTCAAAACAATAATATATTTATTTACGAACCACACCTAACACACTTCTATGAAAGTAGATAAACAATTGAAATCAAATGAATGAGGATTATGAACACACATCCGGCAATCAAGTTAACATTCCAATCAAGTTATGTGTCCATCCAAAAATCGTTTCAAAAGGCATAAAAACATGGATCAAAAGGTCTTTGAGGGTTATAACTTGGCTTGGCTACAAAAGAAATGTCATATGTGGGGCAATTGAAATCAAAAAGCCTATCAAAGAGGAACATTCCTTGTATCAACCATTAAAATTCACAATCTTTCCTACCAATCATTACAAACCCTTGGTGCTTAAACATGAAGCACTTTGATCTTGACAACTTATTTTCTTTTTGGATTTTTCTTTCTTTTTTTCTTTTTCTTTTCATGTACACATTGTTTTTCTTTTCTATTTGTATTTACAACAACATGTTGTCTTGATCAACGATAAATTTACACCATTGTACTTGACATAAGATTTACATCTACCTTCTCTCCCCAACTTGAATCAAAATACACCCTATTTGAATGTTCCTTTACTCTAAGGCAAAAGGGACAAATAACAATGAAAGTTTAGGGTTCAACAATTAAAAACAACTCAGAGTCCTAAAGTGCGTCAAAAATGAACTGGATATTGAAAAGTTTTAAAGGCAAATTCATCAAGCATTGTGCTTATGAATTGACAGTTCAAAATTGAGGACTCCGATTCATTTGGCTCAAGTGGGTTAGCAAATACTCGCTCTTCTCACAAGGTAGGCTATTTGTGGTCAAGTACGTTTCTCTCATTAACAAAAATATGCCTTGATCACTTCCATGCCTTCACACAATTTTAAAACAAATATCGGATTTAAAATAACACAATTGAGTTAAACAATGAATCCGGTCTCCTTGCATATGTACAAACATTTGAGGTTTCCTCACTTTTAGGCTAGTACTACGTGGTTCACAAACAAATATATTATTACAAAGAACTAAATTACATGAAATTTGTGCAAAGTACCCGTTTCACATTCAAGTAAAAATCTAGAAAAACCGGAAACTTGTACCTTGGCTATGTGCTTTAATCAAAACAATGAATCATTATCAATCATCTGAGATATGCTCACTTTGGCTATCTTTCAAGCACATTGCAATTTGAAGTTTTGAGCATTTTTTCAATTTCTTTCAAACAAGCAATAGTTATAACCAAAATAAACTTCCACAAATTTTTAAAAATAGCTCAAAATGAAGTACATCCACAAAAATAAAATAACACAATACGTTACTAAAACAATACTAACAACCCGTAATTAAAACACATTGTCTTGACACACATCACAAAACAACATCCCATAGTACGGAACAATACATAATTCAAAACATCACTACTAGAGTCATACATAACAAAGTAAACATCAACAGAAGCAAATAGTTCAAAGAATAATTAACAAAAAGCAATAAAAGATGAGTTCTAGAAATAAGGAATTGACTGAAAGCATCTTCAAATGTTCTCAATTCAGATGTGCTTTCAAGTTCTGCTCCCTAAAACTCCTCCTCTTCGTAACTCTGAGCGTCTTCACTAGAATTTGTTGCACTCACCACCGCATCCGGATCATGTAAATCTGCCCCACCCTGATCATCATCAGCTGGATCATCAATATGCATATCTGAAGAACCACCCCCTCCATAGACAAATGGCATGTCCCCAGGCCAAGCACAATAAGCCTGAAAAGCCTCTGGGAAAGGAACCTGATGGTCTGCCACCTGTGGGTAACCGGCATGTAGCTGCATCCGGTACATAGAGTCATGCAATGATGTCATAGCCCGCTTGTTTGCATCCAGGTAGTCCCAAGTATAAGTAAAACACTGCCTCTGAGCTGGGTCCATGTGTGAGAAATCATCAGCTGATGTTGGAGCTTGAGGTTGGTGCGATGAGGAAGCTCCGGTACCTTTCTTACCCTTTTTCTCTTTGTCACTGTGCCTTGCAATGATAGCATCAGTGATTGGATTCTGCAGCTCCTCATGGACATGGCTAGGGATTTTAATGCGGAGGCTAATGATCAACCCCATTATCAATCCAGGAAAGGCTAAAGGGACCCTATCCTTGTTGCTTAAAGCAACATCTTTAAGTTCTTCAGCAATGATGCGGGCAATGTCAACCGGTTGATCGGTGAGAATGTAGTACAAGAGGGGTGGGATATCTATGGTGCAAGTGGAGAGGTGACTTTTGGGTTTGACATTAAACAAGATCAGTTTCAAGAGGGTTTGAGCAATGGGGGTCATGTTACACTTCTTCACTGTATCCCTCCCAGTCACACTCTTCTCATACCCCTTCCCCGGTTGTAGAATTGTTTCTTGAATGGCTGAGTGATCCCAATCCCCTTTGTTTTGTTGGATGTGGAAGGGACACAGCTCATCTGGGGTCTTGAGTTTGTACGGTTTCCCAAGGTAATCATTGATGCCTTCGCGATCAAAGGTGATCACCCTGCCCCTTACCATGGTTGTAAAGCTAAAACCCTCTCCTTCTAGAGGCATGGCGTTCGCATAGAACTTACGCACAATGTCAGTGTTGAGTTGAGGGTGTGGGGCAACCAGTTTCTCCCATTTTCTCTTTTGAATGATGGCCGCCAACACTTTGTATTTCCCTTGAGCTGAGATTTGGAACTGCTTGTCATGCCAAATCTTTCGGCTGCAGAGTTCCTGAAACCTTTCCTGATGGTCAGCACTAAAGAACCTGTGCTCATCATATGGCCTTGAAGCTTCAACAGTTTCAGATTGTTTCCTTTTTCCCCTAGCGGAAGCAGATGCTTTTTGTGAATTTTTAGGTGCCATACCTGTTAATAACAAAGCCAGGAAACCCATACAATTCACAGGACAAAAGATTAGAAAGAATTACAGTCAAAGCAGAATAAAAAAAATTCTGGGTCCAGTGAATTTCGCCAGGCGAAGGCTTAGCTCGCCATGGCGAAAATGGTTGAAATTTTCTGGGTTTTTTTATGAACACCTCGCCATGGCGAACTCAATGGCGAGGGAACCCAGAATTTAGAAATTTGCCCCTTTTTCACAAAAATTCACCAGTTGTCATACATTCCTTCTATTTTGTAACCCCTTAAACTTTTACAAAGTAATTTCGACCTAAAGGACAACACAAAGATGGACAAAATCACAGGTTCATGAATCTTTTTAAATTTATACCACAAAAATCCTTTTTATTAAAAATTTATACACAAGTTTCAAAAAGTTGTGGATTAATCATGAAAGGAACAATGAACCAAGCAGAAATGATTCTGTTTCATCTAAGTGGTTTGGGTCATAAAGAAAAACACAGATCCAAAGTTATCCACTACCCTAAGGTTTGTTCATACACTATTCATAAATTAAATTGAGAAATTGAGAAGAACACAAACCTGGTTGAAGTTAAATGCAAGCACAAAAATGAAATTGAAGATGAAAGTGGACTTGATTGCAATGAGGGTTGAAGTTTTGTGGAACTTTCTTTGGAATTTTAGGGTTTGAAGTTAGAAAATAGGGTTGGTGAAGAGAGAGGAAAAAGAAACCGAAATTTTTGAGATAATGAGGGTTAATGGGTGGTTGGGAGGAGTTATGGTGAGTTAGTGGCATGGGAAAACGTAACTGCCATTTTGGCATTTTCGCCAGGCGGAGGATTAGCTCGCCATGGCGAGGTTTCTGGTAAGCAGGTCAAATGACCTGTAAATTTCGCCAGGCAGAGGCTGAGCTCGCCATGGCGAACTTGAAAATTTCAAACCCGAATTTTTTCTTAGGTTGCTTTTGTTTTGGATTGACTTTGTTATGCAAATGACTCTAAACCCTATTATGCATTAAAACACTAAATAAACTTACAAAATTGGGTTGCCTCCCAACTAGCGCTTGTTTAACGTCGTTAGCTCGACGCCTTTTCCGTTAGGGTGGCCAAAATGAAACGGATAGCACATCATCTTTCGAAACCCTACGTTTTGGTAGGAATTCCATGAACTTTAAGTACAGATGATGAGGAGTCCATGACCTCCTTAACTTTGATTTGAACAAGGCACAAATTTCATCAACGACTCGATCGATTTCTACCTTGTTCACCTTCTTTCCCCTTACTTCCATTAAATCTTCCTTGATTAGTAACCGTTCCTTTTTCTCAACCACCATTGCTTCTTCAATATCAACGGTTGTAACTTCCTCATTTTGAACAACAACTTCTTCAACAATCTCTCCGACTCTTTCAAACATGTTTGGATTTTTTTCTTGTTCTCCAAGAGTGGATTGATTGTTGGCTTGGTTATCCATGATTTGTGCTTGAATCAACTCAATTTGAAGTGATAAAGTCTTCAATCTTTGGTTGGTATCTTGCATGTTTATCATGGATTGTCGCATGAAGATGTTCAAAGTATCTTCTATCACCTTGTATCTCTCATCTTCATAAGAATGTTGCTGATACTGAGGATAAGATTCATACTCGGGTGGAGTATAGAAGTTGAAGTAACCATGATCAGCCATGATTTTGGCTAGGTGGTGATCCTAAAACGGAAACAACTAACAAGAAACTTTTCTTTGTTTATCAACAAGGGGTTAGTACAAACAACTATCAAATAAAGAAAAAATATTTACAGATTATATACAAATGCTTAAAACGATAAATCAATCGTTCTATCTATGATAACTAAACACCATTCCCCGGCAACGGCGCCATTTTGATGAAGTAGTTTTGCATCAAACAAAATAAGTATTTTTGTATCGTCTCCACAGGGAATAGTGCGTTATCAATGACAGTTTAACATCGACTATCATTCCAAGTATTAAGAGTACTTGTTTGTTTGAATTGAAATGTAACTAACTAAACTAATTGCAAAAAGTAAAAGTTGAGATAAATAAGGATTGAAACTTGTTAGGAGTAGCGTTCCTTATCCAAGCGTCACACGTAACCTAATGATCCATACGAATTCTAGCTTTGTAAACAACATTATCACAATCAATTCTAAACTATCCTTCGTGTCCAAAGTGATATAATTATTTCTACGTTATCGTTTAAACATTCGTGTCCAAATCCCTTAAACGATAACAAAGTCGATCAGATAACTTAATCGACTGTGTCCAGCCTGGTTAAGCATCCGAAAGCATTAAACTCTTGATTATGGTGATTATCACAAGATTAACAAAGATGTCAAATAAGTTAACCTAAGATATATTGCTACTCTAGCTCTAGATTCAAGAGTTTGTGTCCAAAGCATCTTGAATCTCATTGAAAGCATTAACACAAGAATAACAACAATATTGAATATAAATTGCTAGAATCATATATTGCAAGATCAAAAGAATTACATGTTTAGCAAGATCAAGTACCTCTCGTCCTAACAAAGAGTATTTAGCTACACATCATCATGGAAGCCTTGCAAGGATGGATTGAAAAGGAAGGATTCATTACACTTGTGATGTCTCAACAAAGAAATAAAGATCCAACTTCCAAAATCACTCTCACTCTATATGATCTACCTTATTTCTCCCTAAGAAATATCTACCTATGAAAACTATCAGAAAAACTAAGATAAGAACTAACTTAATATCTAGAAATGAGAGAAAATGAGCTTTTATACAAATCTGCAAAAGTCAATTTCGCCTGGCAGAATATTACTCGCCATGGCGAGCTCAGTTTTCTTCACCAATGGGATTCTGCCACGTCACCAAAAATCAGATCAAACCGCCTTTCTTCGCCTTTTGCCTCGCCAGAACTTCGCCTGGCGAAATTTCTCGCCATGGCCATCTCAGTGGCGAAGTGGCCTGGTGCTCTCTGGAAGTCCTCGCCATTTAGCTCGCCTTTGGCTCGCCATGGCGAGCTGGCCTTTGCCCAAATTTGTTGTTTTTGCACTTGCTTGATGTTTGGACACTCAATTCCTGCACAAATGGGTAGAGTAAGATGACTAAAGCGTAAAAGGTCAAAATTTCACTTTTCTCTCGGCTTTTCCCTGGATAACTTGTGAAACAAGTAACAAACGTGCCATAAATAAACATTAAAAGTACTACTTCCTGGCACTTATCACACCACTTGACCATATGCCAATGCATATCTGATGAATAAATCTCTAAGATTTGAGATACCTGCATTTTTTGCCTTACAAAATATCATCAAATCATCAGCATAAAAAGTATGGGAAGGAACACTAACATGTCTAGTTCCTTTAATGAGTTCAAGCTTTCCATCATCAACTAATTTAGAAATCCCTCTACTCAAAACATCTTCAGCCAGACAGAATAAAAGAGGGGATAAAGGGTCTCCCTGTCTCACCCCTCTAGTACAGTTGAAATAACCTTGTGCTTTTCCATTGACAAAAATTGAA
Source organism: Medicago sativa (assembly GCF_051527215.1). NCBI lineage: Eukaryota > Viridiplantae > Streptophyta > Magnoliopsida > Fabales > Fabaceae > Medicago > Medicago sativa. The sequence goes on along the minus strand of NC_140753.1, from coordinate 16,730,508 downwards.
AGATATGCAGACTTTAAAATAACTTCAATCCAGTTGCAGAATGTTTCATTAAAACCAAAAGCTCTCAGAACATGAATTAAGAAGGGCCATTCCAAAGTGTCAAAAGCTTTGGATATGTCTATCTTTAGCATAATGTTACCTCCATAAGATTTATTATGTAATAAATTAGCAGCTTCTGAGGCAATGCACAGGCAGTCTCTAATGTCTCTATTTTGAATAAAAACTTTTTGCTCTTTAGAGATGATCTTTGGCATAAGCTGAGCTAGTCTATCTGCTAAAATCTTAGAAATGATTTTGAATTTAAAATTTGCCATAGCTATTGGTCTATAATGATCTACTGAAGAGGCATTTGGATTTTTTGGAATCAGGGCAATAATATTAGAATTGAAACCTGGAAGAATCCATCCTTTTGTGAAGAACTCCAATTCTGCATTTTCAACCTCCTTGTTGACAATCTGCCAGTATTTTTGAAAGAAGAAGGCATCAAACCCATCAGGACCAGGAGCACTGTCCTTGTTTAGACCAAAAACTGCTGCCTTGATCTCCAATGATGAAGGGAGAGTGGTGAGAACTGCATTTATGTCATCTGTGATTAGTTTAGGGATTACTTCATCTACAAGTAACTGGTCCTGCAAAACAAAGTTAGTACAAAATAAAGACTTATAATAATTAACAATATGATTAGCAATATGTACAAAATAAAACATTGAGTTATATTTATCATTTTCTATAATAATATTAGTGGACAAACAACCATTTTCATCATTGAATGTTTGAAACACTATCTGCTTAGTTTTTCAAAATTACAAACATATTCTCAAGTGTCTTTTTAATTAATCATTTTGATCCCCAGATCAAAATTGTTTTTTATTTTTTATTTTATCATTTGATACATTTAGAGATCAAAATTGTTTTTCTTTTTTTAAGAACGAGACCAAAATGGTTGTTTAAGCTAAATTGCATGCACCCACCGAAGTGTTAGAAATATAGTGAGTGGGGTTACATGCCCGCCTATCCTCGCCTCTCGACCAAGTTTTTTCATATGTAGGAGGATGTCAAAGATCAAACAATCGACAACTTGCTTAAAGTGTCTAAATCTCTTATCACCTGAATCAATTCATCGCTGGTTGAATACCTTTAATTAACAAGTTGCTCATTGGTAACATTCACTGTATTTAAATTTAATTATTGCTTTGACCAAAAAAAAATTAATTATTGCTTTTTCGATTGATATTTTACTGAACAAAATGTCCAATCATAAAAAATAAATGAAACCAGCCCTTCTCAGACTCTAGTCAACACTTTATAAGAATCTTATTATTATTTCTGCTTCTTAATTCATCTCCGTACATAAGTTGGTTCCAATTCTGTAAACAATCGTTAATGAAATGAAATTTCAACAAACTTCCTATATTTTCCTTCAAAAAAAAAAACAAACTTCCTATATTTAATTTGACCATCTTCATGCATTAATATTTTGAGACAACTTTGTTTTTTTTTTATTGGTCAAAAACAATAATGAAAAAAAAGAAAAAGAGAGGGTAAAAAAATAATGTGGGTATGAGATAGAAAGTTGTACAAAAATTATCACAAAATAATTGTAGAAATATCATTTCTCTAATATCATTTTTGGGTCTTCTTTCCTTTGCTTGTTTTTTCTTTCCTTTTCATAAAAAAAATAAACGAGTCTTTTAAGTGAGCATTGCCAACACAAAAAATCTCAAAACTGTTACACTTTACAACAAGTAAAATATGCCTACACATTCACAAGTCTTAGCTTAACTAACAAAAATGTTAAATTTGTAGGTCAGACCTCGTGGCGGAGGTTCAAATTCCACCTCCTTCACTAGTATGATGAGTCAATTTATAATGATTAATATCATTTCGTCTATCTAAATAAAATATAAGTCTACACAAAGGAAAATTCAAAACTAGAGGAGCATAGCAAACAACTCCTCCCTTCTTTTTCCAGCATTATTATTTTTTTGTAAACGTGAAACTTTAGGATTTTTGCTTGGGTTGATCCTCTCCTCTACTTCAAACATTGCTCACTATTTCAAGACATTAATTGCCCTGTAACAAAAAGGACAATGAATGATCACAGAACAATAATGTTACAAGTGGAATGAAAACAATTTTAATGACAAGGAAAAATTAGGTTTTATTTGGTAGAGTACAAGGAAAATTCTTGACCAAAATAAAAGAATACAAGGAAAATTAGAATAACAAAAAATTCAATATCATTAATACGTGAGTGATCAATATTTTTTTTTAAAATATCACTTTAGAGTTTAGACTATTTAACTTGCTTGTTTTGTGATCACAGTCAAATTATGAGTTCATGATGAATCGTTTTTTCCTTTTTATTGAAGCGAGTTCATGATGAATCCTGAATAATGTTAAACTGAGTTTATTATTTTTTTCCTTTTATGATACTCTAATGTAAATTAGTACTAATAGCATTAGCATTAGTCATTAGTCATTTTTGTCTGTCCTTTTGCTTTGGAATTGAGTTGTCCATGTTGAGGGATTGATTTGAACAATAAGAAGAGAAGGTATCACGTAAATAAATAAGTTAATTTCTACTTTTTTAGCTTAATTGAATTGTGGATCCATATCCCTACATCCCTCAGTACAGTGTAACAAACTATATAGTCATTCGATCAAAATAAATAATATTCCGTTGCAGTGTATGCAGGGCTAGTCTAAGGGTAAGACACCCTAAACCCTAATTTAAGCTTCCAAATTTTGACCCAAAATAAAAGTCGCAAAATAAACCATTTCATTTATAAAGAAACACATATAAGATGGTGAGTGCGCCTGTAAACATTGTTCGATTTTGTCTCGTGTCATATTTGCTTTCTTTCAATATTTTTCTTCTTTTCTGTAAAGCTATCACTTTTTCCACTCTATGAGTTTCTCACGCATTTTGTTTGGATTTTAAAATCCAAAACGTTTAACATGTTTTGGAGGGTTTCATGGAGTTTTTTTGCCGTTCGGATTCTACAATCCATACTTTGCAAGTCACCCGAGAAATTAAATATGGTGAAAAAAGAAGGTGCATTTATGTGATTTAGCTATAAATGACATTTTTTGGGCTAAATACACGGGTCTAGGCCCAATGCACAACTAACACAAGCTCTTTTTTTTTTTTTCCCAGTTACACAAGACTTTTTCTATTTCCTTACAAAAATAAAATGTTGCACTTGCTTTTAGAATAATGCAATTATGTGACATATTTTATATTTTTTTTTTGTTATTTTAAAGTGATGTTGAATTTTTAATACACGAACGATTAATAGTTTTTCATTTTTTTTTTTGTAGAACTCGTTACTTTGATGTTATTTTCGCTTTAGACCTCAATATATGCTAGTAGACATTAATTATTTGGGGTGACATAAAGACAGAAGTGCATTCCATGTAGGAAATTTTGTTTACCATAAAAAACGAAGGGACTAGATGAGAATAAGACAAATAAGATTTGTATAATTACAAAGAGGAAGACTTGCTTGAACACAAATACAAATAAAAAATGTTTGGACACACTCACACAAGTAGAGAAAAATAAATCAAAAAAATTTAGTCATATCATTTAATTATTTTTTCTTTAATTTTGTTCAATTATGTGTGTGTGCCTAAATACTTTTTTCTTGTCTTTGTGATCAATAAAGAATTTCTCAATTACAAGCTGTATTCAACAGATGATAACTCCCTCAGAAAATGCTTCAAAAGTTGTCTACTACAATTATAAAAAGAAAGTTGTTGATGTCAACCTTGGAGACACAACTTATGGTGTTGGCATGCGATTTCAAATATTTTCCCATACCATGCAGGCTGTGGCCAAATCGAACATGTGATCCATACTACTAGATTAGGTTGTCAGGCCAACTAATTATCATGTGATTTAGATTTTAAAACTATATAAAGTTTTCATTAATTTCTTATTTTATTTTGACCACGTTAATTGTTTGTCAAGTCAAGCTAATTATATGCTAAATCTAGAAGATGAAATCGGTCAAAACTAGCCAATGATGTGTGGGGAAGGTAAAATAGTCTATGCATGTTTAACTTTTTAGCACACAATTTTGTTATGAAAAGTACTAATACTATGTCCAATTCTTATCATGGATTTGTTATTTCAACTACAATAAGTTGAAATTTTAGAAAAAAAAATCTATCCAAAGGAAAATGGCTTTATATCAACAAATCAAAGTAAGTGAATAATGTCTGCCACGACTTTTTTGGTGCTATGCTAGCTTCTTGTTTACAATCAATTCTTCATGAATATTACTTCACCTTTTAAGATCATTTTCAATAATTAATCATGGGACAAAGCAATATATGAGACATTTCTTGTGTTTTTTTGTCTCAAGGAAAAATGGACCCACGAAACAAAAGGAATAATATCTAGGCATGCAAGATGCAACATATTGAGCACAAGATGATAAAAAGGGTGTTGAAAAGGACAGAAGAAAACACGAAGTCTTAGATCTTGAAGGATTATTTTTTTCTTCACGGACCAAATGATACTTATCTGTTTTGTTTATAAAGTGAAGCGAAAAAGGATATAATAATCATAGAGGAAAGGGTTAGAGTCATATCCTGTTGTTAGGACTTGGGATTGAAGAGAAAAATAAAGAAAGATGAAAGTTGGGCGAAATTTGAATTTTGGTTGAAACGTACCGCTCATAACGGTAGTATTGTTGCAGGTTCGAGCCCTATACTAATCCTAGCACCCCCCTTCTCTTCACCCGATACAAGAAGGCAGTCAAAGTCCCCTCCACTATTCGTTTTATGGGAAGACATTGCGTTCCTAGTCTCGATTTCCCTCATGGCACTGCCCCTTTAATGCTACTAACCATAGGGTATCTATCTTGTGATTCAACCCCGGCTCAGTATCGATAGTCTCAGTCTTTTCTTGCCCGCTTTATGTTTGAGACATAAGTTACCCATAGAAGAATTATGGATAATTTACCTAAGATCGATGGAAATTAACAATATATAGTTCATAAACAAACTTTTGTGTGTTTACTTGTGGGCAAAAATACCTTATATAATTTTTTTAGAGGGAAGAGCATGTATGTTTATAAACTACATGTGACTAGTATTTAGAGATGTTGGATAAATTACCCACAATTATTAAAGGATAACAAAAAAAAAACATTATGTTTTGACGGGTAACATGGATTGAAAATTGATGAGAATAAAGAAAGTGAATAATTTATGGTATACACCATCCATATTAGATCAATAATTGATTGTTATTTCTTAAAAAACAAAATACTGAAGGTGGAAAAAAAAGGAAGGAATGTTTGAATTGGTGCTCATTTTTAAAAACAAAACTTTAATCATTCCATCTTAAGATCATTTTAGTAAAACTTTTAATTGACCACATTAGAAAACACCATAATTTTTATAAAATATTAACTTCATTTGAGATAAGAAAGACAAGGTGAAGTTATATGAGGTAAAACACAATACAAAGTAAAACATGAGAGAGATGCAGAGAGACAATGGCTCTGTTTGGTAAAAATAGCGGATAGCTGATAAGCTAGCTGATAGCTTTTAGCTGATAAGCTAGCTTATAGCTTTTAGCTGATAAGCTAGCTGATGACTGATGACTGATAAGCTAGTTGAAGTGTTTGGTAAAATTAGCGGTTTAACTAGCTGATAAATGTAAAATGACATAAAAGGGTATTATTAATTCAAAATATAAAGTTTATATAACTTGATATTTAAATATTCAGGAATTCTTAATTCAATTTTGGTTTTTAAAAAGTAAATAGACATTTTTACAAAAGACTTAAAACAATTTTATATGGTTTAGAACCTAATAATTGACAGTTACAATGAATTTTTTTTTTTGAGAGGACCTTCTTGAAATTTATTTTACTGAATTATTAAATACATTATCAATCAAGAAGGGATAAATAGACATTTTTACAAAAGACTTAAAACAATTTTATATAGTTTAGAACAAGGGAAAAAAACAATTGAGGTATATTATCATTTAAAAATAACACACAGGGGAGGTATACACACACACACGTCCATCATTATATTAGAGTTGTTGAACTGCAATATTAATGTGCTAAACAAAAGCATTGTACGCCGTCCAGTAGCATTTTTTTTAAATTATAATATATTATAAAAGGTAAATATGGGTTTTAATTAAAATAATAAGGGTAAAAATGGAACAAAAGATGATAAGCTATAAGCTATAAGCTCAAACGCTACTTGGAATAGCGTCTGAAAAATAGCTTATAAGCTCGTGGAAATTCGTGAAATAAGCTATAAGCTCATTGTAAAAAAAGTTACCAAACAGAGCTTATTTTGTCAGACGGACTTATAAGCTATCCGCTATAAGCTATAAGCTCTTTTTATGGTCTTACCAAACAGAGCCATTATATATGTATGCAGAGTAAAGCATACAAGAGAGGGAGGGAGATGAAGAGAAACAAAATATGGCTAGTTCAATCCACCCTATTCGGAGTCACTTTGCATTCTCCACGAGACAGACTTCCTTCACTATAATCCATGATTACAATACTCAAAGCATCTACCCTAAAATTTCATAAAACATCAATCTTTTCTAAATCCATCACTTATTACCTATTTATCCAACCATGGTGGATTACTCAGAAACGATCCTGACTTAGATAAGTCAACTCCATCTTCTCACACTTATGAGATCCAAGTGTTTAGAGTTTCGTCAGGATATCCCAAGTGTTTATAGTTTCTCTAGAATATTACACAGGTTGCCAGTACTGGACAAGGTGCATGAGCTTGTATCTGCTTGATACAAAGTCATTTCTAGGATTGATAACTCTCTAAGAGATGATATTACATGAAAATCTAATATTAAATTAAGTGTGCTTGAGACTGCTTGATTCATTTACTTCGTGTTCTATATTACTCTCACTTGAGAGGATTTTTCATAAAGTTCATAAATCATATTCTAAACTTTTTCTTGATTTAGTATCAATTCGAACCCATTCTTTTTTCTTTTAAGTGTGGTATTGGGAACACCTACATTGGTCTTGCTTCTTCTTTAGATTTCTTGAAGGCTTGGCTGGAGGCAGGGCCGTCCCTGGGGAGGTGCAAACAGCTCTATAGAGCTGGGCCTCCCCAATTTTGGGGCCCAAAATTATTTTTTTTAATATATAATGCACAAAAAATAATAATATATACTTGTAGCATTGAAAATTAACTATCAAGGAAGACGTGACCCAGCGGTAAAACATGCTGGTGTTATGCTAGTTGACTGCGGTTCAACTCCCTGTAAAGGCAATTGTTCATATTTTTATAGTTGACTGTTTTATAGTTGACTGCGGTTCAACTCCCTGTAAAGGCAATTGTTCATATTTTTATTATTTGTATTATTTTTCAGCATGATAGGTGTCTTTTGGGCCTTTTTTAATGAATTTGAGGTCTATATTTTCAATACTCTCTCTTCTCCTTCTAATTCAGTTCAACTATAATCTTTTTCTCCTTCTATTTGAGATCTAATGGCCTTTGTCATATTTTTCTAACAACAAACATTATAATTATTCTCTAAAAAAATAAAATTATTTTTCAGCATGATAGGTGTCTTTTGGGCCTAGTTTTAATGAATTTGAGGTCTATATTTTCAATACTCTCTCTTCTCCTTCTAATTCAGTTCAACTATAATCTTTTTCTCCTTCTATTTGAGATCTAATGGCCTTTGTCATATTTTTCTAACAACAAACATTATAATTATTCTCTAAAAAAATAAAATTAAATAAAAAAACACTATAGTTTTTTTCTCTCTTTTACAAAAAAATTGTATTTTTTAGGGGCCAATTTTTTCCAAGAGAGCCGAGCCTCCGATTTTATAGGGACGGCCCTGGTTGGAGGAAGATAGCAACATCGACAATTTACACGTATTGAATAATTTTTCTTTTATATCGAAGAGAGTACTATCGTTGAAAAATAGATGTTGGATAATTAAAAGAGATCAAATACAAATAAAGTTGTTGGATAAGATGTACGTCACTATATTTTTTTTTATTGTTGTCTTCATTTGTTTTACAGTGAACTCTTTAAGATGATGAGTTTTTTAAAGATCAACTTCATTTTACTTCAAAAGATCGTTCAGATAATAAGCACTGTGTGCTCTGAACTTTGATCCATAGAACAATCCATATGATTATTAGATGTCTCTTGTTGAGTATCACCCAGAGAATTATTGAGGTCAGGTGATTGATGTTGGCGTTGTTGTGTTCACTTCGTTTAGAGGATCGTCTCATTCAGACAAATTGACCGATTTCCTTTTGTGTTGACCCATAGAATACACATTTTACCTGATTTTCTTACGCTTGGAAACCTTTGCTATGTGTTCATACTCTGATGATTAATGTACTTTGGGTATCATGCACACTTAAACAATGTTAATTTGTTCCTTAGCAATTAGAATATCATATGATGACACACCTTTGCTTTGCTTGTTATGTTATCATCAAACCTTGAGGTATAAGATACTCAAATCAAATTGATTGATACAAATACTTCATTTGTTCATTTTTACTCGTCGCATTTGTAGAAAAGATTGTTTCTATTTACTTATAGCTTTCAAAAATCAATCCAACGTTGATTATTATTTCTTCGGTAAAATCCTTAGGTACTTATGAGTGAAGTAAGATAAAGTACGGGTATTGTAGGAAAAATAAAAATAATTCTATCAAAAATAACAAAATATATAAATTCAATTGATTTGTGCAAATAACTTTAATAGTATGTTTGGACTAGGTGATTGAAAATTTTATAGAAATCAAAATTTTAAGCAATTCAAATGATTCAATTGAATTGTCTTCGTCTTTAAAAGTTATGGTTTGGATAGAATAATAAATAATTTCATTTTTAATATTTTTGGGCTACTTTGTAAATTTTAAAACTTTTGGGTCAACTTTAAAAATTGAAAAATAAGGGTCATTTTGCAAATATTGAAAAATTTGAGGGGCTGATCTGTAATTTTTGAAAATTTGAGGGGTCAACAAAATAGGGATCAATTTGCATTTTTTGAAAATATATTGGGGTCAATTTTAAAATTTTGAAAAATATGAGGACAAAAATGCAAAATTTGAAAAAATTGCGAGAATGAACAAATTTGAAATTCCTATCTTTTAGGTGTCATTTGAAATTCTTTAAATTTAACTTGGACAAAATACTTCACAAATTTCCATCATTTTAAAAATTCTTCAAATTATTATTTAAACAATGAAATTTACCTAAAAGGTTTATATTCCCTTGAAAAATATCATTACCTCAAAACATTCTCTCATCCAAACACACTTTAGAAAAATACTAAAAAAGATTGTGATTGTTATTATGACTTACATATACTCTAGTATATCTAGTATCCACTACACTTTTACGTAAAACAGTTTATCCGTCTTCGTAGCTATAAAATTAAACTCTTAAAGATAACTGAGATCAATTAAGAAGACCGAAATATCTTATTATATATGTTTTTATATTTGTTATTAGACGTTGAACAATTATGATCAAACGACTAAGGATATGAGTATATACTTGATTCTATCTACTTTTCTTTTTTGAGGGAATGAATCTATCATCTATCTACTTATTTAGCGAATTTTCATTTGTCGTCCCCATCAATAATATTTTTTGAGGATTAGTCTTCAACTTTCAATAGTTACCTCTTCTTCGGTAATAAATTACAATTGTTAGTACTGTGTTAAAACTTTAAAAGTCAATCATACCAAATGAAACCATATTATTTTTTTATCTTATGGTCTAAGTGACTTTTAGATTCAAAATCGAACCAATTCACCCGCAAACACCCTAATACCACTAATTTCCTTCTCTTCCAATCCCATCTCATGATCCATGTGCCTAAGTGACCTTCTCCTTTGTTTTGGATTCTCAATCACATCCTTCTATTTTGGTCTAAAATAGAATATTCCATGTTGTCCACTCCCATGAACCCTTCTCACCCCACATTATGCACCGTCCAATTTCCCTAATAAATTCACCTCTCTTCCATCACACGGATCCAACGGTTAGAACACGCAACAGGATGGGATACAATGTTTCCAATTAAAAAAACTTAACATCCACGTTATTGCCTCAGATTCCTCGCCGAGATTTTCTCTAACATGTTCGTTAAACAATTTAGGACATGCTATTTTCTACAACAAGGTGAGCTGAATACATTAATTAATTAATTTTTATATTCCAATGCACCTAAATGATTCTTGCATAATTATATATATTTTTGGTCAAGGGCATAATGATATTTTAATAGAATCATGGAAATCGGTCCCTATAAACATAACTCAGTTGACAAAGAACAATGCATTACTATATACAGGGGTCAGAGTTCGAGTCCCGAACATCCTACTTATTTACTTTAAAAGGTAAATTCTAGCCATTCATTCTAATCAATAAGTAGTTGACTCATAGCACATCGGTACATAAAGTTAACTCGTTGCCAAATTGATGACCTTATTGTAGGTATTTTATCAGGATTCTTTGAAGCTTTTGTCTTTTGTCACCCTAATGAACTATATGAAACCTAATAAACTTTGGAAAGTAATTCGTCTAAATTTCATAATAAAAAATTATTTTAATAATACTCTTTAACAATGACATATATTAATTATTAGAAATTGTTTGACAATGTTAAGAGTCCTAGCTCAACTATCAAAAACATCAAAATTATTTGATTGATTGTATGATCGAGTAGCCACATCTATTCCATTTGTGTGAGTTTTTAATGACAATATCAAATCACAACTCTTTCACTTATGTATGAGTTTTCAACAATTATTGTTATTTCGTGGATCTACTGAAAACAAAAGAATTTTCTTGACAATTATTTGAATCACTGTAACACAATTATTTAAACTCCAACCATCACCGTATTTGACGCTTTAGTTTTTGTTGCTTCTTACTCCATTGAGCCATTTTTTCTTCTTTTTCTATTTTATTTGTCACAACACCAATCCTCTGTTTTCATCTAATCAATTATGTTCTGTTCTTCTGACTTGTTTTGTTTCTAGTTCAATTCCTATAGGTTATGATTACTCATCAGAGTCTTGTTTTTGTCTTATGAAATTATAGATTCTGCCATTTTCACTAGCTAAAAACATTGTCACTTGAAGAAGCTATAGTGTTTGTTTACTATACCTTTGAAGACTTTCTTGGCTACAAAGCAAAACCTTCAAGTGAGATTCATTTGAATTTTCCATTTGGAAGTTGAAGATAGAAAAAGGAGGAGAAGGTATGATGGAAAGTGGAGGGAGAGGAGGAATTGAAGGGTATGATGGAGTGATGATGACGATGACGAGAGACCCGAAGCCGAGGTTGAGGTGGACAACCGATCTTCACGACCGCTTTGTTGACGCTGTCACAAAGCTTGGTGGCCCTGACAGTATGTACCTCTTCTTTCATCTAGTTTTGTTAAAGTTTTTAAATTATAGTCGTATTTTTGTTGCTCTAGCAAAGACATAGAAAAATCTAAATATTGCGCTCTAGTTCGTAGTTGCAGACCTTTATTTAAAATTCTAGTGTTCGATACACATTCAAGTTAACTTGAAAGGGAAGTTTTTTGGTTAGATTTGACATTGAAAGGAAGTGTGATGGAGAATTTGGGGTAGTCCAATTGTGAAAGCTTATGATTCTAAATATTTTCTTATTAATGGCTTGATTGATGTATGTAGTGTTTCTTAGCTTGTCACAAAATGATATTAATTTGCAATGTTATTTTTTGTTTGCTTTTGTGTTTAGAGGCGACTCCTAAATCTGTTCTAAGGTTAATGGGATTAAAAGGTTTGACATTATATCATTTGAAGAGCCATTTACAGGTAACAACTTCTACCACCTTTTTAGTCAAAAAATAAAATAAAATTTCTACACCTTTTCTTTTGCCTTTTTACATAGTGATGATATATTTAATTTATGAAGGTATAAACTAGTAGTTAATAATAGGTTGAGAAGTGAAAAGACAAATTAGTATTAGTTATAGAGATTATATTATCATTAATTAGAGAATGGTGCACTTTAAAGGGTAAACTAATTGAAAAATAAATAGTTGAAGCTTGAGTTTGTGATAAAATATGTACGTGACTTTCTATAATGAAGAACATTTTTCTGTTAACTTGCAGAAGTATAGACTTGGACAACATGCTCGAAAACAAAATGAAGAACAATTCAAAGAGAATAATAGTGAGTTCATTACAAATTTTGAAAGAGTCTCAAATAAGTGAAGGGTGTGTTTAGCTTGACTTGTTTGAGAGAGTTTATGAAAAGAGCTTATGAAAATAACTTATGATATGTTCATAACTTCATAAGCTTTTTTCAGATAACTTTCATTAGCAATTATTTCTATTACATTTGGTTGATTTTTTTGTCTTTCATCTTTTTAGGATGTTCCTATGTAAATTTCAGTAACCATTCTTCAGGGACTAATACCAACTATGGAGGTGATAATGAAGGGGGGTATGTTTAGAATTTAATCAAAATTCACTTATCTTGCTTAATAGTTATTATTATACGTATGACTATATTTTTCATGAGCCAAATTCTCATCTCTTTCAAAAAAAAAAAAAAAGAGAGAGCCAAATTCTCATCTAAAACTTCTTGCCTATGTAATTAGCATTTTAATTTTTAAGTAAATACAACTTATTATATTTCCTAACTAGTTTAACGACAATTCACAGAGAAATCCCAATAGGAGAAGCACTAAGGCAACAAATTGAAGTTCAAAAGAGATTGGAAGAACAACTTGAGGTACTCTCTCACTTTTTCTTTTACTTGCACTATAAGACACTTTTTAAAATTTTACATGTATTAATCATTTTTTTTACAAAAATATTCCTATGTAATTGACAATTGAGAAAAGTAAATTCATTATCTTTAATTTTATTTTAAAAACATAAAAGCACTGCCTATAATGTATCATGCCCGGTCGTTCGTTGTGTCCTTCGCACCATACAATAGGACTCTTCTAGAAAAATAACGCATTTTTTTTTTAATAAATTTATTGCTAATATACTATTTTTTTCGTAATACCACTAAAATTAGTATGTGAGTCTTATAATAAGAGACCTAAGGAGTATATATATCCTTAGCCCTAACTAGTGAATTTCTAACCAATTGGACTGTTTAATTCTAGGTACAAAATAAATTGCAAATTAGTATGTGAGTCTTATAATAAGAGACCTAAGGAGTATATATATCCTTAGCCCTAACTAGTGAATTTCTAACCAATTGGACTGTTTAATTCTAGGTACAAAATAAATTGCAAATGAGAATAGAGGCTCAAGGGAAGTATTTGGAGGCAGTGTTAGAGAAAGCACAAACAAGCCTTTCTCAAGATGGACAGAGCAATCTTAATGCATCAAAAGCTCAACTGGTTGAGTTCAACTCAGCTTTGTCAAATTTCATGGAAAATATGAATAAAGATAGTAAAGAAAACATACTAGGCATGAATGAATTCCATAATAAGAATCATGCTCAAGCTTTCAATTATCAAGAAGTACTAGGGACAGAAGAAAATAAGGAACTAAAGCCTCAAGTTGAAGGGGGTGCAATACAGCTAGACTTAAACATTAAAGGTGGCAATGAACTTGTATCTGTAGATGGAGCTGAAATGGAATCAAATATGGTTTCATATAGGGTATACCGTTTTTGAATTATCATATGCTTAACCATTGAAGTGAATATTCTACTTTCCCTACATTTTTTTTGGAGAGAAATTCTACTTTCCTACATATGTATTCCATAATTTTCTCTCTATTGTTGGATAAAGCTAAGATAACATGTTAATTATCTCGTTATTGTCTAAGTTTATTCATAGTTTTCTATTTTCACTTACACCATAGAAGTCATAATTGATTTTTCCATTTGTCAAACACATGTTATATGTTTGATATCACGGATAATTTAGATGAGTAACTCTTGAATATATACGACCTTAAATACATTTTATTTAGACCCACATAGTTGATAAAATTTAAAAAAGAAATAATTTAGTCACATCACTTAATATCATTCCTCTTTGAAATTTTATTTTTTATGTGCTTAAATAAAATTTATTTAGTGTTGTGACTATGTAAAAGTTGGTCAATTTAGAGATGTAAAATTGATTTGTCATGTTTGACTGATCTCGAGTATAATTAATTTTTTTCAATACAATTTATTTTAACTTGAAATTAGAATTTGATGTTTTTATGCCTATTGTTTTTTTATCACAGAAGTTAGCTTTTTTTATGTTTTTACGACAGATGTCAATAATCAGTTTGTTTGATTAATTTTTTTAGGATAATAATTTATTTGATTACTCATTTATCTGAATTTAAATATAGACGTCTATCAACTACTTTTCTCTTATTTCAAACTAATTGAACATTGAACTAATATATACAGGGGGTTGTTAACTTGCACCCACCTAAAAACACTAAGGTGCAAGTTAACAAGCTGCATCTACTAGTTATTTACCAAAACACCCATGTTTTTCTATTATAAACAAATATTATTTATGCTATTTACAAAAATGTCCTTTTAATTAAAATAAAGTTTAATAGAGACAAAAGGGTGTTTTAGTAAAGTACAAGTAGGTGCAACTTGTTAACTTGCACCTTAGTGTTTTTAGGTGGGTGCAAGTTAACAGCCCCCACACACACACACACACATATATATATATCTGTTGTTAAAATTTATAATTTATTGTTGAACTCATTTTTATACCAGTATATTGAAAGGCAAATGTTTTATACCAGTATATTGAAAGGCAAATGTAAGAAAGTTTAAGGAAGGAATGCTTAAAGTTAGTGGACCCCACTAGAAAAAGGTTCCTCACTGTCACAGGTGAAACTTAAAAACTGTGATATCTTATTGTTACGACAGAAATAACCGTATCATCTTGTTGATTTCATACAGTACTCGGTTCACCTTTTTTTTTTTTTTTTTTCCTGCACCACAATTTTGTTCTCCGTTGCTTCAGTTGCCACTTACCTTGTACTTTTCTTTCTTGTTAATTTTTCTTAACAAAAATCCCTTGTTATTGTTTAATCAATAGTATTTATTTATTCCCTCCACAACCTAGGTGCTAGCATTGCAATGAGTTTTTTTTACCAATGAATTTTTTTTTTTACAACTTGAGATCCTTCACCCCAAGGGTGATTAATTTTTTATCCAACCACCTACGTCAGTGAGATGTCCCTTTTTAACAAATATAAGTAGTATTTAGAGGATAATAAAAAGTTCGGGGTTTGAACTCCAACCACCACAAAAAAAAAAAGTTAAAATATAATAAAAAGTTGGGGGAGTTGAGCTCACTACCCCGGTTGATTCCGCCCATATCCAAACGAATCGCTTCAAGCCACGAAAGTTCAGAAAGACATCTTCTAATAAGAGATGTAAATCCAGCAGTCATCTTCTAATTAACTCAAGGATTCAAGAATGTTTGTTCTTCAAAAAAAAAAGAATGTTTGTTGTGATTGTGTTGTTGAATTGAGGAAGTAGAGGAATTTTGGGAAGGTGAGGGAGGGCTTTAGTGTAAAAGGATATGAAACTGATTTTGATATTTAGTGTTGTATGTGATCAAGTGTGAGTGTGTTGAATGTTGATGCTTGTGGTGGATCTTGGATGATTTTGTTGTATAAACACAAATTCTTAGTTGGTGCAGCGGTTAGTTTTGTTTAGCTATTTCCCCCTACTCATCATGTGTTCAACTACTCGCAAGACCATTTTTTGAAAAAATAAAATACAAAATAATCACCAAAAATGGCATCAAAGACTAGAACTCGTGTTTAGCTATTTCCCACTACAACAAACAAATATTTCTGTGTATTATGTTATGTGACCAATATGAGATATATTCGAAATCTAGAGGGGTGTTTATGGCATTTCTCCATCCCAAGGAAGATCCGTTGGTTGAACGACCTATACACCTTCTCCAGGGCTCGTAAATTTTTTGAAAAAATAAAATACAAAATAATCACCAAAAATGGCATCAAAGACTAGAACTCGTGTTTAGCTATTTCCCACTACAACAAACAAATATTTCTGTGTATTATGTTATGTGACCAATATGAGATATATTCGAAATCTAGAGGGGTGTTTATGGCATTTCTCCATCCCAAGGAAGATCCGTTGGTTGAACGACCTATACACCTTCTCCAGGGCTCGTAAATTTTTCATAATCATTTGCTTCTAAATATCACCGATGAAGATTTATGAATTGCAGAAAATAAATAACTCATTAGATTGAATTAAATTTCAATTTTTTTATAACATCGAAAATAACTAATAATATCTGTACAACTATTTTGTGACAGCTTTTTGATAAATTTCTCTTTTATATCCATATTGTGCTCTTACTTTTTGCAATAACAAAAGAGAAAAAGAAAGTTGTAACAAAAATTGTCATAAAATAGTTGTACAAATATAATTATTCATTATTTTACTCTATTTATTTTTTATGCCTTTAGTGGTTGATTGGATTTTGGGTGTTTAATACCATGAGATCAATTATAACTTGCAATGAGGTGAGTTGATTTTTGAAGGAGGTAGCGAAAGAAAACTTGCATGAGAAGAAAATGCGGAAGAGGAAAAGGTGTAGGTTGTGAAAGAGAATATGGAAATATGAATGAGGGATTTGAATGGCAAAATTTGAAAAACTTATGGGTTTAGATCCTCTTTTGTAGCCTTTTCTCTTATACACTCTCAAGCATCAAATCTTAAAAAACAACATTTGGTTTGTATGTAATCGAATTATTTTCTTACTCAACCGCATGGTTTGGTTTGGTTTGTGGTTTTCATTTTACCAATTGAACCAAACTAAACCAAACCAAACTGCACCATAAGAAAAATGTTAATTAAACATATCTCATCTAGACCAATACTAATAGAAACTCAATGATAACTTTTATAAAATGACATAGTTTTTCTCTTGTTAGATCTTTTCTTTGCTTTTTATTTAAAAAAACGTATTTACGTGCTACTTGAAATTTTAGACAATGATAAAATCTTAGCCTTTTGCATTTATTACAAAATAGGATTACATTTAGTCCATGTTTTTAACTTGGTCTATGTTGTTGGAACATTGTAAAATGAAAATGAAATTGTAATATTTAATGAAATTTAAAACATTGCTGAAAATATGTTGTGTTTCAGCTTTTTAACTTGATTTTAATGTTGAAAACAAAAAATTGTATCGTCTCGAAAAAATCACACCAACCGATCTAACCCAAACTACATTGATTTGGTTTGGTTCGGATTTTTTTTTAAAGTTAACCGAACCAAACCAAACCGCGTATTTTTTAATCTTATGGTTCGGATGACTTTTACCCTTAAAACCGAACTAAACTGCACCGCAAACACCTCTAATCGTACCTAGGTCAAAAAAAATTCCAAATTTTAATCAAAGTTTTTTAATAATATAATTTGCCATATTTTAAGTGACATTGAAAATTAAAAGTACTTCTCATTAGAGTGTCTACTTACCAATTCAAAAAGGTATTTTAAAAACATAAAATCTAAGTATAAGGTTCAGTTGACTACTTAAATTCACCTACTAAATATCAAAATCAGTTTCATATATACTTCTACACTAAATTTCAAATATTGATTATTTAATAATATTTGATTGATTCAAACGCGATGATGAGAGTCATCACCAAAACAAATTTTCATATTCCTAAATTATTTTGTTTTTATGTGGTTCGCTGACTTTTAATAAATTCATTTATATTTGACAAAAACATAGGTAGACTAACATAATACATATTATGTGAATATTGATAAAAACATTGATATAGACGTGGCGGAAATATATTTTCAATTGATAGTAGAAGTTACGTATACACTCTTTTTTCCGGATGATTCACTTGTCATAATACCTCCTAAAAATATGTTTCAAAAAATGTATATGAAATATTCTAAAGAAACTGTCGAAGACTATAGAAATTGTACAATTTACAAACTAAAGATAGTCAAAATCAATGAACTATAAGCGATATATAGAGGGTTTGGAAAATATGCTTTACTCAGAATTTCAGAATAGAGCCAAAAAGTGTATGATATAAATCATCAAATAATATTACACATCAATGGAGCATTGTTTCTTGAACCAGTAACTAAAGAAACATAAATACAAATTCTACCTAAGAATCTCTGTGGCATTCCCATACATAGGTTATTTAAAAACTTCATAGAATCATCTAATCACGATTCAGTCTCATACACTTTTTCAATCTCCAACCCACATTCACTTTTTTAGTACATATTCAATCTTATATTATAATGATGATGATAATGTTCATGATAGAAGGTTCACAATTAATGAGCATCCCTT
Organism: Medicago sativa; assembly: GCF_051527215.1. Taxonomy (NCBI): domain Eukaryota; kingdom Viridiplantae; phylum Streptophyta; class Magnoliopsida; order Fabales; family Fabaceae; genus Medicago; species Medicago sativa. The sequence continues at coordinate 16,712,165 of NC_140753.1, read as the reverse complement.
TGAGTAGCCTTTGGTTCACTAGACAAAATCGGTTTCATATACTACTATAATTCCACCTTGCTGATTTGTACTAAAATTAAAAAAAATTGGTGTTCGAAACAACTTGTTTAACTGCTTTACGTGTTTAGTAGAAGAACATTTATGTATACACTATTTTTATAATCAAGTAAGAAATATGATTAAATCTTAGTTTTATAAAATTATAAATTGTAAACTGGTTTCGTAAGATAGATTTTTAAAATAAACGGAAAATAATTTATAAACATGTTGGGAGTTTTTTTTTTCTGAAAAAAAAGGGAAGGGAAAATTTTAACAAGTAAAGTGGCATTGAATGCTCGATTTAATTGTTTAAGTTTTTTTTTTTTGAGGGAAGTTTAAGTTTCTTTTTGTCTAGCATAAAGTTTCATTTCATGTACATCATTACCCTTTTCACATAATCATACACGTGCGTCTCTTATATTACATATACATGAACAAGGTTGACCACTTTCTTTAATTTACAAAAAAGGTTGACCACTTATCCTACATATTCCATATTTTATAATGTACTTGTTCATTTCATAAATAGACTAAACCAAATAGGGGCAACTATTTTCCGAGAAAGGAGGGAAATTGCGACAAATTTTGTGCAAGAGAAGAGGAAATGAGACAAATTGTGGTAACAACATATAACGGAACGTACTTTTTTACTTTTGAGGGGTGTAATGGAACTTACTTGTGACACAAAAAACCTTTAAAAAATAATTTGTAACAATTGACTAATTTGAATTTGTCCATTTAGGTGATAGGAAGAATCCAAACAAATTATATATGAGTGCAACTATACAAGAAAAAATTACTCACTCCGTCCTTTTATACCAAAATTCTCTACAAATTTTCAGATTCATATGATATTCTTTTTCTAAATATATCACTCTTAATATTATTAGTTTGTCTTAGAATATAAAAAAAAGAAACATTGAATACATTAATAGACCAAATGTATTATGTAACCAAAAAAAAGACCAAATGTATTATAGTAAAAGTTATACATATTTGAGACTAATCTATCGCTTCAACCAGTTTTTTTTAATACCCACAATTTTTGCATAAGAGGACAAAGAAGTATAATTTTTAACTTTTATAAATTATATATATTATTCCATTGACAGAGCAAAGAAGAAGAAGGTGACCTTAAAATGTAGCCAAAAGAGACAAAAATTGATGCACTTTGAGGCTACCAGTAAGTTACAGTACATGTAATAATACAAATGCACGTGGTTTACCATACCAGATTCGCGTAACTGATTTCTTGCATTGCAAGGATCAAATGAAATTCAACAAATTGTATTAAAAACTTTTTGGGTTAATTATGTTTAAGATCTCTATAAATAAGCGAGCTTCCAACATTGGTCCTTATTTAAATTTTATTAAATTTTTCATCCCCAACGTTTTTTTCCGTTTGTAAGTTTGGTCCTTGCCGTCAAACTGTGCTGAATAGGCTAACAGAATGCTGACCAAGACACGCCACATAGACATTTCAAGTGACATGGCTGGCTGCCATGTGGTAAATGACATCATATGTGTAACGCCCAAATAAAAGTGTCTAGAATTTTAGAAAGCGTTAAAATTTAATACCGGGTACATTAAATTTCAATATAAAAATTTACCTGTGATGACTGATAATGTGCATATGTCTTTAGGACTCCTGATTGATTATCTAATAACTTTACATATTATCTAGATAATATTTGTACTAACTGACGAGCACAAAATATTATACAAAATCTGATACATAATTCCCATAAACTGATAGGGACTAAAATACATCACAACAAGTCCTTAGACATACTTCCACATATAAACATCATCAGTGAAGCACCATAATCAATCTGTAGCCTTTACTTAATCTTTCCTCTTGGATGACTGTGGACCTGAAAAATAATAAATGGAATGGGATGAGACATGATGTCTCAGTGAGCTCCACCTATCCTAGGCTGCAGACAATCTTTGGGGATACCTATGATTGTCCTCTGTCTAAATTCAACCTCTCTGAGGTTATACATCTTTAACCTGTAACTCTGATATCATAACATAACTGAATATTTAATCTCAATATCTAACAAGTGTGTTAGTAAAGTTAGCGTTGAACAAACAATTATCTGAGTTGATTTTACGAATAAACCCAGGTGGAGTAACCCCGGAATTTATTCCTCTGATAACCGGTATATATAAATATTTTCCAACTGGCGGGAAACCCAACTGACGGGGATACCGGACTCCTCTGATTATTGTGGGGTCATCCTCACGGATAGTGCCCGTTCCAACTGGCGGGAACCTTTCGTATCCAACTGGCGGGATAGCGAAAGCCACAATTTAATAAATCAATTAATGTCATATTCTGTTATTTAGAATTAAATTCTCGTCTCTAACTGAAAATGTGTCAATAACTATTCTCTTCTCAAAAATGGTATTTTACCCGGGTTAGTGACTTACCCATAACTCTTATTCATGGCCAATTTACTCTAAACATTCTTTTACATAAATAATAATGCTATATGGTAGTACGTAATTAGAGGTCATAATAATACATTTCGGCTACACGTTCGGTAATAATGAGAATTTGTATTCTTAGCCAAACCAAGCCATTATATTACCTTAAAAGTGTAAATTACATTAGTTAAGATTTGAAACAAAGTAATAAAACCAACAATTCTCACTTTCCAAAATTATAGCCGAAATGTGCATATTTATTCATACTTGTGCAAAACTTGTCATAATAATTTTTCCTCTAACTCATACACTACCATAAGTATAATTATCAATATAAAACCATTTTAGAGTACACTAGCAAGGGTAAATATCTTAAGTCATAATGTCTCTATGTTATGTCCTAACATACTAGATCATAATCTATAATTTCTAAAGGCATAATTTATTCTAAACATTCTTTTACATTAATACGCATAGCATTATGGTAGTATGTGGTTGGAGGTTCTCAAAACACTTTTCGGCTACATATCCGGAAAAATGAAAGTTCAATCTGTAACCGCCAATGGTCGTGTATTCATTAAAAGTTTTTCATTCCCATTAGCCAAAGATAGGAAAATACCAAATATTTAACAAATTTCTAATTTCCGGAATCTAGCCGAAATCATATACATATTTCAAAAATGTATTGAATCCTTGCCTAATAATTTTCCTCCAACTTCTATACTAACATAAGCATGACAATTAACATAAAAGCAAATTCTAGAATATATTAGCAAGGGTATTAAGCCTAAAACATAATAGCACTAACTATGTCCTAATGCTCAAAATCATGATTTATCAATCTAATAGCATAATTGGACTACCCAAAAGGGAAGGTTTACTAACTAAAGGAACTCACACTATTGTGTTGGTTCCTTTGATGATCTTTGTGGAAAAATTTTCACTTCCAAGCCACTAGTTAAGTTACTCCTCCTTCCAATAGCTCCTACAACATTCAAACATGTCACTAACATCATTCCGATAACATTTTAAACACACTAAAAGCTTGAATTGGAACAATTTCACAAAATACAATTTTTCCCCAAATTGAAGAAAGAGGGGCGGCCAACAAAGAGCAAATGAAAGGGAACCAATTTTGTTGCTTACCTTGCTCTTAAAACATTATGGGTACCTCTTTAAGCATGAATTTTAGCAATTTCCCATGGATTTAGAAACAAAAATGGAAGATTGGACAAAGAGGGAAAGGGGCGGTTCACTTAGATAAGAAGGGAGGGAAGAAACTTGAACTTGTTCCTTGTAACTACACCACTAAAGAGCTTGAATCATAACCTATTGAGTGATTTTTGGGAGCTTTGATGAATTTGTGAAGATTGGGGTGAAAGAAGAAAAGGAGGTCGGTTTGGTTTTGTGAGAGGAAGGAGAGAATTTTGTGAAAAATTTTGTAAAGAGAGAGAAGTGTTGTGTTTTTGTGTGAAGATATTTTGTGTGGTTTTCCTATATAAAATAAACTTGGCCACCAAAATGTCTATATTGCCCTTGGTTCTAAAGGTTTGTGGGTAAAAATATCTCATTGATAATTTGGGTGAATAACTGACACAGAAATTGACAGTGATTTTATGCGGGATATTACAATGTTTTTGGTCCCTATAAAATTGGGATATTTTAAGTTTAGTCCTTACTTAATTTTAATAGTGCTTTTAGTCCATATAAAAAAATTATGCACTCAGTTTTATTTACAAGTTTAAGCATAATTAAACAACATAATGTTCTTAACACTTGAGGAATTTTTTTTTCAAATTCTTACAATTTTAAGCATAATTAAACAAATTTAGATTTAGTAGGGACTAAAACTGAGTGCATAATTTTTAGATACATGTGCGTCTCTTATGTTACATACATGAACAAGGTTGACCACTTTCTTTAATTTTAAATAAAAGTTTGACTACTTATCCTACATATTCCATATTTTACATGTACTTGTTCATCTCATAAATAGACTAAACGAATTAGGGGCAACTATTTTCCGAGAAAGGAGGGAAATTGCGACAAATTTTGTGCGAGAGAAGAGGAAATGAGACAAATTGTGGTAACGACATATAATGGAACATACTTTTTTTCTTTCTTTTGAGGGGGTGTAATGGAACTTACTTGTGACACAAGAAACCTTTAAAAAATAATTTCTAACAATTGAATAATTTGAACTTGTCCATTGAATAATTCTCTACAAATTTTTAGATTCATATAATATTCTTTTGCTAAATATATCACTCATTAATTAATATTACTAGTTTGTCCTAGAATATAGAAAAAAGAAAGAAACATTGAATACATTAATAGACCAAATGTATTATAGTAAAAGCTATACATATTTGAGTTCAAAATAACTACATAAATGCAATATATGTCAATGTGGGTTCAAAATAACTACATATCCTTTGTTACACATTATCAAAATACCCTCCCACATAAGGTGTGTACAAGAATACATAAACCCATATTTCATTACATTTTCACCCACACTCACACATATTCTCTCTTTCATTTTCACTTCCATTCATCAGATTTTCCTTTCCCTTCATCACTTTTTCTCACACTTTCTATAGTGCAAGATGATGAGTGAGTCCGAGTTAGTAACAAACACAGAATTAGCAACTGAAAAAAAGAGAGAGTTAGTCACTTCTCTTGTTATGATTTTTGAATTTGTTGATTTCAAACTTTATTCATTGTTTTGTTCTGTTTTTGTTTGCATTTTGCTAGTATAATTTCAACTTCATACCTATTTGACCGATTGTTTTTTTTTTTGCTTTTTTCAACTTTAGTTGATAGTTATACTTTCTCTTGTTCTAGTGTCTGAGATAGTCACATGAATAGAGTAGCTTCAATTTCATCATAATTTCACTTTTTTGGTAATTGTTCTTTCTCAGATCGGATGAGTCCGTGAATGAAAGTGAAAATCTAAATGCGGCGGATGCGGATGCGACGAGTTTGTTGTTGAATATAGGAGACGAATCAGTTGATAAATGTAATTCTTTCTAATTTTTATTATATCGAATTGTGTGTTAGTGATAATGAATTTTATTTGGTTTAACTTTTAACAATAACATGCATTTTTCAGTGATTTCTCAAGGCATAGATGCCGTTGATGTGAAGAGGCTTATTGATGCAGATATCTCATCTTGCCATCAGCTCTTGCTATTGCATTCAAAGACGGTGCAACATTCTAAACATCTCAAATATATATAAACGATAATAACTGATGTGTGAAATTAGTTTGCACCAAAGTCACTGACAATGCTTTGTTCTTATTGTTTTTACAGAGTTTAAATCAAATCGAAGGTATGTCCTCAGATAAAGTGGATAATAGCACAATCTATATGTACTAGACGTCCATCCGTGTGATGCACGAGTAAGTTTTATTGACTTATCATTGATAGTTATTGTATTATTGTATATGAATATATTGATATAAATGTTTTTTTTAGCAAATGAATGTTTGTTATATAAATATATTATTGAATATATTTATAATATAAGTTTTTAAAGTAAGAATATAAGTTAATTGTTTAATATTTTCTTAACATTATTTGAATACTGAAAATAAAAATGGTATAAAATTAACAAATAAGTGAAATAAACCACTTACATTTAATGTCTCCTGCACTCTTAAAATGAAAATAAATGAAGTAGAAGAGAGGTAGAATAATGAAATAAAAAATAGGATAAAAACATAAGTTTATGAAATTTGTAGAAGGTACATCATGAAATTTGTAGAGCTTTTTATAAATGGTAGAAGGTACATCATGAAATTTGTAAAGCTCGTTTGAATCGTTATTGTCGTGTATAAGAAAATTTTGTAATTGAAAATATAAAACATTTTAATAAGTTTATGTTTTATGAGGAAATAAAAATATACCCTTTGTAGTTCATATAAAAATATACCCTTTGTATCATACAATAAATCATAAATTATAATAATCTTTTAGTATATCATAAGTTTATTGAACATACTACTTTAATGAAAAAATTATGCACACAATTAAATAGCGCATCATGGCAAATGCTTTTTTATTTTTGGGAGAATTTGTAGGATTATAAAACTAAAAAAAACGTGGGTTAAATCATGGGTGGCTAAATCCTCTCCATTATTATTATTATTTTCTATTTTCTTAATTTAATTCCTATTTTTTAATTTTAATTTCAATTTTAAATATTTTATTTAATTAATAAAAATAGGGAAATAAAATTGTGGAGGGTGGTAGTTATAGGATTATAATAATAAATGATTTTCTTAATTTAATTAATAAAATGAGAGCTCTTAAGGGAAAAGTCATGGTAGAGCTTGTAGGATTATGACAATAAAGTTGTGGAGGCTAGATAGCTATATGATTATAACTATAAATGATTTTTTTAAAATTTAATTTATTTTAATTAATAGAATTAGAGTAATGTAGGGAAAAGTTATTATAAAATTTGTTGGATGCCGTTATAGTTGGGAATGTGTGTCTTCTCCGGCACCTCTAGCTTTTTTTTTGTTTAAAAAAATGACACATTTGTAAAATCTCATTATAATTAATGCATAGATAGAAAAATATAATAAGGATAGAAAAAAGAATTTCATAATTATGCAAAATAGTAAGATTAAGATTGTATCAAACATATTAAAATCAAATCAAAAGGAATATGGAAAAATGAAAATAAAATCCTCAAAAGGAAAAAGATGGATTGAGATTGTACTAAACATTGCAAAATGAAAACCAAATAATGCTTCTCTTTATTTTTTCGGCAGATTATAAGAGAAAGTGATAACATGGGATAAGAATGGATAAGGAAGTTGTTGAACTTTCCCATCAAATATTGTGTGCATGCATCAAAAGTGTTGCCCCCAAAAAATAAATCAAAAATAAGAATCAACAAACAACAACTCTAATACAAGGAAGAGGGAATGATGAGATGATGCATGAGGAGAGAAGGAAATAACAACCAAAGAAAAAGAGGAATGTATTGAGAAAGGTGGAAAGTAAACGCGCAATTTGTAACAACTGCATGTAGACATAGTAGGTGTGGTTCGAAGAGTTTATTGGTTATGAATTTACTCCTATGTACCGTGTATTTATGAGCGATGTTGCTTGTGGACAATTTGCTCATGAGAATGGCGGGTTAGTGAGATAATAGGCGGGTTTTTTTTTTATGTGTGGTATGTGTGAGTGACATGAGTTAATTAGTGGGGATATATAAATTATTTTTTCTATTTTTTAATTTAATGATTAATTAATAGAATTAGAGTTTTGGAGGGAAATTTTTTAGGAATAATTTGTAGGATTATAATTATAAATGACGATGTTGATACTACTAATAATAAAGGGGATACATAAAAGGAAAGTCACTTAGTAATCTCACTAATTAATATTAATATGCTTTTATACTTTATATGTACTAGCGAAAACATTTGAAAATTATAAACGGTGTTTTTTTTATGAAATTTTGATTTCTATTAAAACTAAAAATATAAATGTAAGTTGTTATAACAAACCAAGCTAACCATGATTATCTATTTTAATGACACCAACAATATAACAAAAAAATATAATTTAAGTTCTTTTTTTAATGACACCAACAACAATTTTTATTATAGAAAAAGTTGTTTAAGGGTATAATTGTGATAATGAAAAAGTGAGTATAAATATACTAATCTAGTTTGTTACACTTTTTAAATGATAAAGGAATATATATATTATTGGTTTTTTTTGGTTTGTTTATGTTATTATATGATATTTAAAAAATCACAATTTTTTTTCTTTTGTTTTTTTGGTTTGTTTATGTTATTATATGATATTAGATACATGTTTATTAATTAGTTTAGTAATTGTATGTTGTTTATTTATAGATAAGGTTGAGGATGTGGGTGATGATCTGGGTGATCGAAAACCTAGAGTTGTCGATTCCATTAAGGTTGAAGCTCCCGTTAAGGTCGAAGCTTCCGTTAAAGTTGAGGCTTCAAGCGTCAATTCCGATGTATGGAAACTTCGTGACAACGAAGTAGACACGGCTCATTTCTTTTCGACCTAAGACACATGGAAAGATAAAGACCAATTGCTCGGCTGGGTCTGTCGACAAGCAAATAGGGCTGGATTTACGGTTATCATTAGATCTTGTGAAGGTAGAAATGCTATGTTGGAGTTGGTTTGTGAACGGAGCGGCAAGCACAAAGTACCGAAGACAAAAGTGAAGCATGAAGCAACATGATCAAGAAAATGTGGGTGTTTGTTCAAGGTGCGTGGATATGTCGTTAGGGAAGACAATGCTTGGAAATTGGCTATTCTTAATGGCGTTCACAACCATGAGATTGTGCCGTATGTAGCAGGGCACCTTCTTGCTGGAAGATTAACGGAGGACGACAAGAAGATTGTACATGACTTGACCGATTCTTCGGTGAAACTAAAAAATATTTTGACAAATTTGAAGAAGAAAAGGAAATAGTCCATGACAAATATCAAGCAAGTCTACAATGAACGTCATAAATTCAAAAAGGCAAAAAGGGGTGACTTGACGGAGATGCAATATCTAATCTCAAAGTTGGAAGAGAATGAATATGTTTATTACGTAAGAGAAAAAAAGGAAAGTCAAACCGTTCAAGACATATTTTGGACTCATCCAACATCAGTAAAGTTGTTTAACAATTTTCCGACTGTTTTGATAATGGATTCCACATACAAAACCAACTTGTATAGGATGCCATTGTTTGAAATAGTTGAAGTCACCTCAACCTATTTGACATATTCGGTTGGTTTTGCATTTATGACGTCGGAGAAGGAGGATAACTTTACTTGGGCTTTGCAAATGTTGCTTAAACTTCTTGGACCAAATAGTGATATGCCTAAGGTGGTAGTGACCAACAGGAACACGGGTATGATGAATACCGTAGCAAATGTTCTCGCCTATAGTAGTGCAATACTTTGTTATTTCCATGTTGGCAAAAATGTTAGATCAAGAATCATCACCGATTGTAAAGTTAAACAAAATGTTGTTGTGGTGGATGGGCAAAAGAAGATTGTCGACGAGGAGAAACATGGTAAGTTAGTTGATACCATATTTGATGCATGGGAAAAATTGGTTGAATCTCCTACTCAAGAGTTATATGCTGGTAATCTATTGGAATTCCAAGATGCTTTTGTAAGGATTATCCAAAGTTTCTTCACTATGTTCAAGAAACCATTTTGAAGCCTTTTAAGGACAAACTAGTGAGGGCATGGACGGACCTTGTGCTACATCTTGGCTGCAGGACCACGAATAGAGTTGAAGGAGCTCATGGTGTGGTGAAGGAATATTTGTCCGCCTCCAAGGGTGATTTGCATACTTGTTGGCAAAAAATAGATGAGATGTTGGCAAACCAATTTGGGGAGATACAATCATCGTTTGGTAGGAGCGTTACGGTTTTGGAAAATCGATACAAAGATGTCACTTTGTACTCCGGGTTGGGGGGTCACGTGTCTAGACAAGCCATGAACTTTATTTTTGTGGAAGAAGAGCGTGCTAGGAAAACCTTGTGCATCGAGAAGAAAACTTGCGGGTGTTCAAAGGACGTTGTATGACCTACCTTGTGCATGCTTCATTGCTATGAAAATCCGTTACAACAAGCCCATTCGATTGGATGAGATACACCTGCATTGGCATAAGTTGTATATGGTTGAAGAAGAAAGTAATGAAGATTTGTTTTCGGTCGCGGAGGAGTGGCGTGGTATTCAAGAACGTATCGAAAAAGTTCCGTTCCAAATGAAACTAGAAATCAAAGAGGGTTTGCGGTTGTTAGCGTTTCTGGAGACCACATTGTTGTCACCACCTCCAAGAAAGGTTCCAACCAAAAGAGCTCCCAAAAAAATTAAAACCGCACGTAGGATACCATCTTCGTGGGAGACTATTGATTCTCAACATCTGGAAAGTCAATCTTCACCACGAAAAAAATCTTCACAACCTAAAAGAAAAGGTGCTCACATTGACATTTCTCCGGTTCCGGTTCCTACGCCTATCTCGGTTTCAAGAAATTATGATCCATCGAGTTCTATGTATTACATGCCAAAATTCATGAGACCATACATTGAGAGAATTGTGGATGTTATTGGTGATGGACATTGTGGGTTTAGGACTATAGCCGAATCCGTGGGTTTGACGGAAGAAAGTCATGTTATGGTGCGGATAACACTTATTAAAGAGTTGAAAGAGCATAAGAGCAAATACATCGAGATATATGCGAGCGAGACCCGCTACAACTACATCTTGGATGGATTATATCCTCCCAAAAATGCTAGTAATTTTGCACCTCCCGACAAATGGTTGACATTGCCGGATATGGGACGCATCGTTGCATCATGTTACAATAGGCCGGTGTTAGAGATGACTACCCACTTAGACTACATCTCTGAGACTTTTTTCCCACTTAGAGGTCGGCCTCCGGTTAAACCGAAAAGCAACATGATTTGTCTTGGTCTAATCCCAAATCATTTTGTCCTTCTTTCGTTGAAAGATGGTTGCCCACTACCTCCATCATCCACGGAGTGGAAGCTACACAAGAGCGAAGAGGCGGCAACATGGGAGGATTAATTCTTGGATCAACACGATCATTTCCGAACACTCATGGACATTGAGCTAAAAGAGAGACCGGTTCCACCAAAAAAAACCAACAAATCAAGACAATCCTATTATGTTTGATGACGCTCTGGTTAAAGCGAACACCGAATTTGAAGATGTTCTGGAACATTTAGATGATTTACTTTTATCAGATGATATATGACACTTTTTGGTCGGTGTTAATCTGTTTTTTAGTCGATACGCGCCGACGTATTTTTTGGGATATATAATGTAATGACCAATTTTTTTGGGTGATATGTAACTAACCTTTAACTAATATATATATATATATATATATATATATATATATATATATATATATATATATATATATATATATATATCAATATATTTGAGTTTCGCATTTATTATAAATTAATGTCCTTTACGTGTAATGTGTTGCATAATGTGGAAAATTTGACGAATTTCAAACAATTGTGAAACGTTAACGCATTATCGGTTTTGTGTAATGTTACCGAATAATTGATAAACTATGAAATGTTGGTGTTTGTGATTGCTGGATGTTGTTGCTTCGGTTTGATTTTATGCGGAATTGCCGTTTGAAATTACAGGTACAAACATGCCAAAATGGCTGGAAAAACCATTGCAGACTGCACTGGTTCTGTTTACTGGTGTGAACGGCAGTTAACTGCCGCTGGTGCCAGCGGTTGTTAACTGCCGCCGTTTTCTTGAGCGGTTGTTAACTACCGCTGGGGGCTATTAAGTAATTTACATGTGTCAATAGGAAGTATTCAATGTCGGAAAAGCAATGTACATTATTTTTAATAACTTTAATTGATGTGGACAATGTGGTCCCTTTGAGATTAACTCATATGATAGGGACATTGCATAATATATACAAAAGTTATGGTTTAAACCTCAGATACCCCACTTACACTCAAAAGATAAATTTCTAACCACTACACTATTTTAAAAAAAAAACTTTAATTGATGTGGATCGTGTATGCTTTAGCATAACTCTCAAGGCTAAATTTACTTGTGATATGCTTATTTTCAGTATTTTTTTTACGATACTTAATTTTTTTATTTTTTATAAATTTGTAAGCGCCTTGACGGTAAAATTTGTTTAACTTTTTTTTCAATTTATTTTTAAATAATTTAAAATGAAAATATGATTTTATTTTTACGTTAAAGACAATTTTATTAATGAAAGTCTGACAATAAATCAAATGCCAAGACCGCAAAAATACAAGACGGAGTCTCTTCGATTCATATGGAATCTAAATTATGAAGAACATATTTAGCTAAATAATGAACACTTTGGTCGGTTTCATATCTAACTTGCGAAAATTTAAACTACGAAAACAAACATTAAAACTAATAGAATCTTTAATAATAGAGACGACATGGTTGGAAGATTGTTGATGACCATTCAACGCCAAGACTACATTAGAAACTTTTAATTCTGTTATAAGATTCATAAAAGACGCGACATTCGCAAATTTCAAACCTTTCTGTATGGCTAAGGCTTCTACAAGCTCTGAATATGGTAATGAAAAAACTTGTCAGCAACTGGCAGCAACGAAAACACCTTCATTGTCTCTCACCATAATATCAATACCCAGTTGGCCCCTCTATTGGACATGCTGCATCAACATTAAGCTTATAGAAACCACTAAAAGGAGGTGTCCAATGAACATTAGATATTGGCAAAATTGGATCTCCACTTGGGGTCTCCAACAACATCGTACCAGCACTCTTAAAATTCGCAATAGATCTTTGTGCCTTTTGAACAGTGGGAGTCACATCAACATCAGTCCCCTCAAAACATTTCTTATTACTAGCACACCATATTTCATAACACAAGACCAAAACATGGATTATAATATCCTCATCAGCTTCAATAATATTTTTCTCCTACCATTCCTTAAAAGGTACGTACCTGAAATCTTACAAATTAAATATCACGCCTAAAGAGGAAGCAAATTATATATGCTTTGATCAATGACACTCCATAAACAGGTGTGAAATTGTCTTGCTATGTTGTCCACAAAGAACACACAATGGATCAATACTTATTTCTTTTTTAAAAAGATCAATTTTTACTAGCAGTTTTGCATGTAGAATCCTCCAAGAAAAATGTATGTGTCTTGGAATACTTTTCGTTTTCCATAATTTTTTCCACACTTGACGATCAATGTTATGAATTGAGCTATGGGAAACATCTACTTCACGCCTTGCCTTTAAGAAATTGTATGAACTCCTAATAAAAAAAAATAGTTGGTCGTGAAGCACCCCACACAAATTCATCTTGTAATTGAGAGAAAGAAATTGACAATTGAAGAATTTGTTGAGCCTCAAAGGGAGAAAAAATTTATTTATTAAAGGTACATTCCAACACAGAATATCATGATGAATGACATCGGAGACAAATATAATATCACAATTATGGGGTTTAGGAGACCAAATCTTGTGTCTATTTTGATAAAATCTGAGACAAACATAAATGTAGATGTACTTTGTGGTGATAAAATGTAGAAGTACTTCGGGTTACGCATGAGGTGTAGTAGTAAAATGGTCAACGGCTCAGAATTGCATTTTCAACAAGCATATATGATCAAACTTCAGAGTGAAACTAAGCAATTTCAATTGACTAGGCGTTAAGAAAACAGGGATGCTATATATGTTCATCAACATCTTAAACCATGTGTTTGGAAATATATGTTCTGCCACGACACGCCCTACCACTAATTTTTTAGAAAAGCCATTATTTGATGATAAATTTCAATGAATAAATTGATCTAAAAAAGGAATTTATAGGCGAACAAATAGCCTTGGAAATTATTAACATTTGAATAGTTATGCTCTTAAGATCGGATCATGCGACGCATGGGGCATATATATTGATATGGATATGGTTCGAAGAGAAGGGATCACACACCTTACCTATAAGTGGAGAGCGACTCCAAAGTTTTGGTCGACATGGTAACTGGGAAATGTAACATCAACGGGAATGTTTCTACCTTGATTTGGCGCATTCGTGATCTAAAAAATATAAGTTGGGAAGTTCAAATCAAGGTTTTTTCTACATTACCCTCTCTTGTTTAGGGGATATTTACCCCTTCAAGATATCAACCAATCAAAATGTAATATACAAAAGTAACATTAAATGTCAAATAAATGAGTCAATTTTTTCTATAAAAAAAATAAATTTTAATAAGGTAACTTTTAATTTTTATTTAATCATATTTAAGTATACAATCTTAATTAATTTACACTATAGAGCTTGTAACAATTAAAATTTCACATCAAATTCAACCTATCATGGCTGTGTTTGGTAACACGAATAAGCTAGCTTATAGCTTGTTGGACTAGCTTATAAGTTTGTTTTGATATAATAAGATGTGTTGGGTAAAAAGCTTCTTCCACTAGCTTATAGCGTTTTTTGAGAAGCTATTTCAAGTAGCTTTTGAGCTTATAGCTGATAGTTTTTTTATATTTTCTTCCAATTTTAACGCTATTAATTCAATTTAATTGTTTTTTAATAAAACAACATGTTCATGGCTTAAAAAATAACGATCAAGTTCATAGCTTATTTTTTAATAAAACATCTGTCACGTTTTCTCCTTTGAAAAAAACTGCCATGCTTTATTTTATTTTTTAACTAGTAATAGACCCGTGCGGTTACGCACGGGTCACGTAACATTGTGGTAATCATATAAAAAATAATTACTTTGTTAGTACTATCAAATGTTTTTTTTAATATATTATATATAAAAAAATGTTAAAAATTTGAATCGCGTATGTTGTGGATTTTATTTTCTTATGTACACGAAAACAAATTTTTATATACACATATAAGAAAGTCAGTAAAACAAATTTTTTAAAACTCGTGATTATTTTCAATATTTACACAGCACCCGTTGCAGATTTTATGTGTTTATATATTCATAAATAAATTTTTATGTACATATATGAGAAAATCGATATGATAAAATTTTGAAAACTCGTGACTATTTTCAAAATATCAACATCGATGTAATGTTTCTATTAAATAACTTTTTATTTTATATTTAAAACACCAATAAATATTTGCACCGCACTCGTTGAAGATTTTATATACTTATATATGCAGAAGATTTTTTTGTTTTAACAATATGAAATAGTCAATATGATAAAATTTAGAAAACTCGTGACTATTTTTAAAATATCAACATCACTGTATTGTTTCTCCAAAATACCGTTAAATATTTACACCGCACTCATTGTAGACTTCATGTGCTTATATCTCCAAAATCAAATTTTATGTATACCGATATGAGAAAGTTGATATGCTTAAATTTTGAAAACTAATGATTATTTTAAAAAATTTAACATTATTGTATCGTTTCTATTAATTTTTTTAAATATGCAAATTATTAAGATTAAGAGATTAAAATTGATGAGAACAAAATGACGATATAGAGAATTAGTTAGGCTTGAAAGTGATAAATCTGAAAAATGAAGATACATAGAGAATTAGTTAGGCTAGAAAGATAAACAAAAATATATATAATAATTTTTTCAAAATGAATAAATTTGTATTTTATTTTGTAAAAATGACGATTAAACCCATAAAATTAAGAAGATTGTGAGGATAATCATGAAATTTTACGAGAGTAGGATTTTCTAATTTTCTTATTATAGTATTAGTAGTAGTAGATTAGTAGTAAAAGTAGATATTTAAATTTGTTGTGTGGAATTGAAAAAATAGTTGTCTGTAATTATCATGATAATATATTGGCTTTTAAGAAGGACAATTATGAAATTTTGTTGGATTTTGATTTTGATATATATTTTTTTAATAAATATATATTTTTTAATAATTTTTTATATATTGTTAGTAGATTAAAAAAACAAATAATATTTAAAATTTTAAAGTGTTCCAAAGACTTATTAATTTTGCAACAAAAATACAAATATTGGTGGAAATTTGTTATATCAACTATTAGAAGCTGCTCAAAGCCTTGTGGTTAGTAATTGATTGTATTATATGAAATTTAAATATTTTAGAATACTTTTTGTACTCTATAACTCAATCTATTTATGAATGCAGGGTTCTATAGATGATTTTATTGAAGAACATATCAAAGGAGCAACTGAAGAGCAGAGAAGTGGGATTAAATGAGCATAGTGTTTTTGTATTTATGTCTCTTTTAAGAAACCATATTATCATAACCAACACACATGCACACTATATAATTAATGAATAAAATTTTAATTTCAATACTCTGTACATACACTATATAATTAGTCAATGAAATCTTATTTTTGTTGTTTTATTTATGATTGAGCAGATGAGACAATTGCACTGTTAAGATCACATCTTGAGAAGACATCTGATCTTGATGCATTGGTTAGAAGAGGTATATTACTATTTAGGACAAGAATAGTATTTTCTTACTACTTGTTTTTGCTTATGATTAAAGCCAGCATCATATAAAATTTTAAATATATTAATACGCTTTCTTTTTATTTACTTCGAAATATAGAAGCACTGGTGGCAATTAAAGACATGCTCATGAGAAGGGCAGAAATGGTAAGACCCCACACTTATGCTATTGTGAAAGCATTCAAGAAGCTGATTGAAGATGAAGATAAAGAAAATCAGTTACTATCCCATGAAATTTTTGTTGCAATGATTTCAAATAATCTTAAAGAGGTACATTCTCTCTGTTATTAAATTTTATAGGATAAGTTTTTGGTAGAGAAAGTCAATTTCTTAAAACTTTCTTGAATCCACTATTCACACGATAAAATTTTCTTTTCTTATACTTCTTAACAATGGCTCATGACACACTAGCATTACCAACCATAAAGTAAATGCTCAATTAAGAAGAGATATGTGTCATTGATGTGTGTCTAGATTTAATTTAATAATAATAAATATAAATATAATAATAGATAGATTTTCTTACTGCCCTTGCATGTTATGTTATCATATCTAATTTGACGTTTTCACTTGAATCCCATCTTAGTTGTTAATTGGTTTTCTATCTTTTGCAGGATGACCAATCTATGGTTTTAAGAATGCTGTTGCAATCTACTTTGGAGGCATTGACCCTGCCAAA